>NC_133535.1:7715637-8315637 GCF_048544455.1 Silene latifolia | reverse complement strand
GTTAAGAGTCTAGACGGAATTAGTCAATTTTCTGGCTTTAACCTATCTCTCATGAGTCCTTTATGTTTCAAACTTGCTTAGATCCTATTTTGGGAAGTCATGATGTACTTACGCTTAACTTTAAGAGATGTTCGTAGTTATTATTGAAATGTGAAAACATAAATTATGCTTATTTGAAGTTAAATTGTGGTTTGAACGCAATTGATCATTGTTGTTTGGTGTTAAGAGAGTAATGTGAGATAGGTTAATGTCGTTAAATCGACCAAATTTCGCCATATTTTCATCATAGGTAGTTTATGACCAAAAAAAGAGAAAACAAAGGTAGTCTAAAATTAAAAAAATAATATAAGGTAGTCTTTTTACAAAGGGTTTTTCTAATGTGTGCCCTTAGGGCACACATTAAGAAGCCATAAAAGGAAAGATTCTCAGAATAATTTCATTAAAAATGACAACAATGAGTTCATCACTAAATTTATCATGAAATTATCCTGAGAATCTTTCCTTTTATGACTTCTTAATTAGTGCCCTTAGGGCACACGTTAGAAAAACCCTTTTACAAATACCCCTAAATATAAGGTAGTTTTTGATAAAAAACCCTATTATCAAGGACGAATAGCAATTTGGTAAATTATCTATGTAGATTTTTATTGGACCAACCTTATCAAGGTTAGAAGCCCAACTTGGAATGAGGGTACCAGAATTTAATGCAGGTTTATCCATTGATTGGTTTGCAACTATATGATCTATCCATCAAATTCGGTCTATACTCGATCCGGACATAAAATACTCGGTCTTGGACCGATTCGAAGACCAAAATCTAAAAAAATTGTAGACCAAGAACCGATATTAAAAAAATTATGTATGGTCTCGCTCCGGACAAGTCGATTTTTCCGACCCGGACCTAAAGTTTCTCGAACCTTAAAATTCAGTGCAGTCTACTCTCTCTGTATCTTGATAAGGTTTTATTTTTTAACTTGCATTTTCATCCATATTATTACGCCCCTTAAAACTCTTGCCCGAGACTCCGAGAGAGATAAAACCTTATCAAGATACGTAATCCTATTTTCTAAACCAGTTGGTCTCTCTTGCGACTGTCATTAACGTCTTAAGTTTAGAAGAATCAAAATCAATCAATCAATACATACATATATATAAAGTAGAAACTTTTCGAGCGATATTAGAGAGTCCAACTTTTTTAGAATTCCTATATATAAAATAAATTTTATATAAAATTATTATCATTATCCTAATAAGTGTAGATTTAGCTTTTTTTTCTCTTAATAATTTATGAGAAAATTATCCTAATCGGAGTAGATCTAATAATTTATGAGCAAATAATCTTATCAGAAATAAATCCGTTATTTATGAGAAAAATTGTTCCGGGTGTAATTCCAGAGCAGTTATTTGTTACCACCCGTGCTTGTAGAATGACGTCTTTGGTTGAATCCTCCTTACGGTCTCCTGAAACAGTGAACAAACTGAGGGCTCGGCTTTGGGCCGAGCGAACTCACTCCAACGCTCAAGTCAGTAAACTTAGAGAGATAAGTTGTTGTTACTTGGTGAAGTATATATTGTAGAGAGATAAGGAAGATATTACCAGATGAATAGTGATTCTTAGGTTAAATTGTGGATCTCCTCCTCAATGAGAGTTGAGGAGTATTTATAGACTTTCACCTTTTGTCACGTAGTGGCCAAGTGGCTAGCGGTGGAAAGATCGATCTACCCCTCGGCCGAGGGACCCATGGCAGGCCGGCGGGCCCCGTTGACTCACCGCCGAGGGGTCTTGGATATGAGTACGCGGATGTGTGCCCCATTGGTTGGTTGTCCTAGTAGGGACCCGAGAGACAGCCGACAGTGCGCGCGTCGGTTAGGTTGTCTAAGCCGTTGACTTCTTTGTGGATATCTTTGACCTTGCTCAATATGTTGGTAGTCACGGTGAGAATATGCCCCATCAATTTGCCCCCAGCCGTAGTCATGCCGTGGTATGGGCTCCGATGTATGTTGAGCGTATATTCGCGCAAGTAAAAATTTCTGGCCCGGCTTCTTCTTCCTCGGCTTGATCGTATTATGGCCGTACCATATCCCCCCTCCACATGGTTGTGTAATGGACATTCGATGTGGAAAAGGCAATGATTTGGCCGAGACCAGGGTGGAGAGTGCCTAAGGTTTCGATTGCCCCCTGGCCGGTGCTTTCTGGCTTGGTTGATCATGTGGCCGGCGGAGAAACGGATACTTAGGAATTTGTTGAGGAAGATGAATAGGCAGAGAGATTTGAAGGGGCGTGTTGAAGACGCTTAATCACTGTTGCATTGATTGACGTTCAACTGTTGCAACGATTGACATTCCGTGGTTGCATGTCTAACACGTGTCTGTTTGCTGATTGGCTGGCGTTTCATGGGCTTTGCCCTGATTGGTCCTTCTTCATGGGCCTTCCCCTATAAATAGGGCAGTTAATCCCTGAAATTGGGCACCAATTTCACTTTCTCAAAAATTTTCTTCTTTCTAGCCCTCTTTGACGAGACTTCTCTCTAGCTTTCAGAATCATTACTCCGGCGTAGCATTTTTCTTCAAGGTAAACAAATAAATTTTTAACTTTTTCATTGTTAAGTTTTCGCTGTGAATCATGTCTTCTGCTGATGCCGGTCCTAGTGCGCCGGGGGATTCCCCGTTGTGTCTTGACGAAGAGGAGGCACTGGCCGCCGTCCCGCTAAGGTCCGGGGGTCCTAAGTCACCTTCTCCCGAAGTTGACCCGAAAGTTCTGGAGGGTTGGGAGGACGATGATGAAGCTGGTGAAGACTTTGATGATGACGGTGAGGAAAGGATTCCTTCTGGTGTTGAGAGGCAGTTCATCATGGATCACGGCGAGGCCTGTAAGGTCCGCCTTGACCGTGCTTGGACCCATAAGTTCGCCAGTTGTTCCGGCGAGACATTTTTCGAGGGCCATTTCTTCTTTGGCAGGGGATACAAAATTGTTATCCCTGAGGAGGGTCAGGCCGTTTGTTGCCCTCCACCGGGTTGCACCGGCGTATACATCCGGCACTTGGTGTAACACCCCCATACTCCGAGTGCCTTACCAGGACCACTCAGGTATGAAGACATCACCATCTCGGTTGCCCGAGGTATGATAATCAAATAGACAAAACAGAAACAACATTTATTATAAGTAGTTTAATGAATGAGTACAATCCTTGAAACCAAACTGAAAGTACAATACATTATTCCAAAACTAACTGTTCTCAACTGAAAAGTAAATAAATGCTAAACTACGCCGGAAGACTCTATCGTCATGTCGTGGCCGTCCCAACTATACCAAGATCATCTCTATACTGTTCAATATCTCGCTCACCATCCCCGAATGGATCACCGCAGTTTTACAAAACAACACCGGTCGTACTAATCACACAATCAAAATAGATAACAACAATAAGACAAACAGACAATTTGAATCACACACACACACACACACACACCAACTCCCACCATCTCAATATCGACCGTCCACTTTGGACCAGCCCGCGATGGGGGACCGCAGCCGTTCCCACCTAAGCCCCGCTCATCGTACGAGCGATAACCCCGTCCATTAATGTGCACATCCCCTTTCGTGGCGGGTTCCACGAAGGGCGAAACTAGGGCGTGAGATCACTCCCGCAAGTGACCCCACTCAACCGAGAACGCATCTCGAGAACCATCACAAACACAACCACAATCACAATCACAATTACAATTACAATTACAATCATCATATCAATCAACTAACTACAAAGACATCACCAATATCCCATTATGGGACTAATACCGAGTAGGAAATCCTACCTGGAAAGCACAACACGCAGACGGTATCCACAATTTGTCTCAAAACGCCTCTTCTATGAATTCTCCTCCTACCATACAACACATAGATACTACTATTCAATTACTATCCATAAAAACCCCCAATTCCTAAATTAGGGTTTCACTAATCTTTGACAAAACATTATATAAATTACATTAAAAGCTTACCCTCGACGCAAGGAATCCAACGACACAAACTACGATGCAATCCGACCGTCTGAACTCCGGGAATTGTCAAGAACGCGATTAGGAAGAAGACAAGTTGCTTTCTCTCTTAAACAGGTTTTAGGTTTTGTAAAAAGTGATTTAGAACAAAGACGAATTGGTTTAAATACCTTAATCGCGTAATTAACAAAACCCGAGAAAACTCCCCCGTAAAACCGGACACTCGATCGAGTACCCAAGGTACTCGATTGAGTACCCCCCTACTCGATCGAGTGCCCCAGCTACTCGATCGAGTGCCCAACAGGTCAGAAACTATTTTATTCTGCAACATACCCTTACTCGACAGAGTAAGGGCTACTCGATAGAGTACCCCCAAGACCATAAATACGGAGTATTACAGTCTTCCCTCCTTAAAAAGAACTTCGTCCCCGAAGTTCAAACCACTACCAAACAAAGGTACTCCCATAAGCTTCCCGACTCGAAGGTCAAAATAAACACAACGTAAAACATGCTACTAGCCCAACTTATCCCGACAAACATACCGACACAACATATACAAGGGGTGTAAAAACTCTTAAAAATTCTCGCGATCATCTCCTACCCCCTAAAAGAAACAAGGTTACGTCCCCGTAACCATACATACCTGATCAAAAAGGAAAGGGTAACGCTCTTTCATGATATCCTCCGCCTCCCATGTAGCTTCCTCAGTCTCATGGTTAGACCAAAGGATCTTAAGCAAAACTGTCTCACCACTCCTGGTCTTTCTAACTTTTCGGCCTAGGATCTGCTTAGGCACCTCGAGATACGATAAAGACTCATCCAGCTCTAAGCTCTCTGCCTCCAACACATGTGACGGGTCACTCACATACTTCCGCAGCTGCGATACATGAAACACATTATGCACTCTCTCCAAAGCAGCCGGTAAAGCCAAACGATAAGCCACTTCCCCAACTCGCTCTATGATCTCATAAGGCCCTATAAACTTCTGACTTAGCTTGCCTTTCTTCCCAAATCTCATGACTCCACGCATAGGAGACACTTTCAGAAGAACCTTGTCCCCAATCTGAAACTCTATGTCCCGACGATGTAGATCCGCATAACTCTTTCGTCGATCCCGAGCCGCTCTCATCCGTTCCCCGATCATCCTAAACTGTTCTACCATCTCATGTACCATCTCTGGTCCTAAAACCTTTGCCTCAAAGACTATCGTCCCAACAGATTGGACTCCTACATCTCCTCCCATACAAAGCCTCAAACGGTGCCATACCAATACTAGTGTGATAGTTGTTATTGTAAGAAAACTCTATTAAGTCCAACCTCTCGCTCCCGCCTACCACCAAAATCCATCACACAAGCTCGCAACATATCCTCAAGAGTCTTGATTGTTCTCTCGTCTGCCCATCGTCGCAGGATGAAATGTCGTACTCAACTTCAAAGTCGTTCCCAACGATTCCCGCAACTCCTTCCAAAACCTTGATATAAACCTCGCATCTCTGTCAGACACTATGTCCTTAGGGACTCCATGTAACTTAAGCACGTTCTTTCGATAGGCCATAGCCAATTGTGCCTTAGTCCAAGTATCTTTCATTGGAACAAAGTGAGCTGACTTGGTCAACCGATCCACTATCACCCAAATCATATTGTTACCTTGTTGACTCTTAGGTAAACCCACAATGAAATCCATGGAAATGGATTCCCACTTCCACTCAGGCACCTCCAAAGACTGAATCTTACCTTGTGGTCTTCTCTGTTCCCCTTTAACTCTCTGGCATGTCAAACAACGGACACAAACTCACTGTCTCTTTCTTCATCCAGGCCACCAAAACGTTTTCTTCAAATCTTTGTAAAGCTTGTCTCCACCCGGATGAACTGAATATGGTGTGCAATGCGCTTCTGTCATGATTGTCTTTTTCAACTCTTCGTCATTAGGAACACACCACCTACCATCAAACCTCAAACTACCATCTGTATGAATGGAAAAACGGGACACTGTCCCTTTCTCTACCCCAGCTCTCCACTCCACTATCTTAGGATCCAAAGCCTGCTTATCCCGAATGTCATCATAAAACTCCATATGTACTGTCATATCACCCATGGCACCTCCTTTCTGCATCATATGTATCCCAAAGCTCGCTACCTCATCTCTCAGCCTCATCAAAGATAGAGCTGTACACAAGGAATGTACACTCTTCCTACTCAAAGCATCAGCTACAACATTGGCCTTCCCTTCATGGTAGATTATTTCCATGTCATAGTCGCCAATCAACTCCATCCACCTCCTCTGTCTCATGTTCAACTCCTTCTGCGTGAAGATGTACTTGAGACTCTTGTGATCAGAAAATACCTTAAAGATTGCTCCATAAAGGTAATGTCTCCAAATTTTGAGAGCAAACACCACTGCACCCAACTCCAGATCATGAGTAGGGTAGTTCTCCTCATACGGCTTCAACTGCCTAGAAGCATAGGCAATCACTTTACCATTCTGCATTAACACACACCCCAACCCATTCTTCGAGGCATCCGTATAAACCTCGAAATTCTCGCTCCCCTCAGGTAATGCGAGGACGGGAGCTGTGGTCAAACGCTCCTTTAATGTTTGGAACGCCGTCTCACAACTCTCATCCCAACGAAACCTGTTCTCTTTCCTCATCAACGCTGTCATCGGTCTAGCTATCTTGGAGAAATCCTTCACAAACCGCCTGTAGTATCCAGCTAAACCCAAGAAACTCCTTACCTCAGCAACATTCTTCGGTGCTTCCCACCTTGTCACTGCCTCTATCTTCGCCGGATCCACAGCTACCCCATCTTTAGAGATTACATTCCCCAGAAAAGCAACTTTCTCCAACCAAAACTCACACTTGGACTACTTAGCATACAACTCATGATCCCTCAAGGTCTGCAACACGATCCTCAGATGCTCCTCATGCTCCTCCTTAGTCTTAGAGTAGACTAGGATGTCATCGATAAACACTACTACGAACCGATCCAAGAACGTCCTCAAGATCCTATTCATCGATCCATAAACACTGCCGGCGCATTAGACAACCCAAATGGCATCACCACATACTCATAATGGCCATACCTCGACGTGAAAGCTGTCTTCGGTATGTCCACATCTCTAATCTTCACCTGATGGTATCCCGACCTCAAATCAATCTTAGAAAAGACCGTTGCACCACTCAACTGATCAAACAGGTCATCTATCCTTGGCAAAGGATACTTGTTCTTTATCGTCACACGGTTCAGCTCCCGGTAATCTATGCATAACCTCAACGTTCCATCCTTCTTCTTCACGAAAAGAACTGGTGCTCCCCAAGGCGATACACTTGGTCTAATGTATCCCTTCTCTATCAAATCATCCAACTGCTTCCTAAGCTCCTCCATCTCCTTAGGACCCATACGATACGGTGCCTTAGAGATAGGCCCCGTCCCTGGCTTCAACTCAACGGTGAAATCTATTTCCCTCTTCGGTGGCAACCCCGGAATCTCCTCTGGAAAAACATCTGCAAACTCTCCCACCACTGGTATCTCGTCAACTGCCGGGCTCTCTATCCGGTCATCTCTCACATGGCACAAAATCAGAGGACATCCCTTCCTCAGATACGACTTCAAGGTGACAGCTGCAATCAACTTAACTTTGGGTTTGACTAGAAACCCACGATAAGACACACTTACACCCTTAGGGCCTCTTAGGGACACTTTCTTTTGATGACAGTCTATCTTAGCTTTATACTTTCCTAACCAATCCATCCCAACTATCATCTCAAAACCATTAAAAGGAAACTCTAGCAAGTCTACAGGGAAATCGACTTGCCCAACTATCAACGATACATCTCTAAACAACCTCCCACACGATACAGACTCACCTGAAGGTATGAAAACTTGCTCCCTAACAGACTCATATACTCTCAAACCCAACTGTTTTACATGACTCGAAGACACAAACGATTGAGAAGCCCCCGAATCAAACAAAACAAACGTAGGAATACCGTTAACAAGGAATGTACCGGTGATAACATGCGCATCTTCCTCAGCTGCCTTCTTGTCCATCATGAACAACTTGCCACTGGTCTTCTGCCCACCTCCCTGGACAAGACTAGCGATGCGGTCGGCTTAGCACCCGACCCTTGATTGTTGTTGTTGTTCATCGGTGTCTTCGCATAAGAATTACCGCCGTTGCGGTTGCCTCCACTCGATAGCTCGACCTCCCGGTTTGGCCATGATCCGGGGTCCGTTGCTCGCAGCTCTGTGCGGGTCTCGAAAAGATCCGGTGCGCTCGTGCACTCATGTCTCTTGTGTGGCCTACGCCACCACAACCAAAGCAGTCACTCCCCCTGTTGCTCACACTCCCACGACCTCGCCCAAAGGAAGTTCCAAAGACTAAACCCTAACCGAAGAAAATCCCTTAGATTGATTGTGGTTGCCTTTCTTGAAATTAGATTGGCCACCACCCTCGCTCTCCGACTTCCTCTTCTCTCCACCCGACCTCTCCCGAGCCATCTCCACTAGCCTCTCGGCTCTCCCGCCCTCTCATATGCTTCCTTCACATCGCAAGGACTCCCACGGGTAACTTATCCATAATCTTCGTGGTTAGCCCTCTCTCAAACCTCAAAGCCAGATTCTCCTCACTCAAACCCATGTCCTCGCATATCCTGGATTTCTCATTGAACCGCCGTAGTACTCAGCCACAGACATCTCGGCCGTCATCTTAAACTTGTCGAACTCCTCTCTCAACTTACTCCTCACATGCTCGGTACGAACTCCTTCCTCACAAACCCCTACGAAACTCCTCCCAAGGTATAGCAGGTAACCCCTGGTTGGTATATATCTCCTTGGCACTCACTTTTACGGAATCCCACCACTTGCCACCTGCCTCCCTCGGATAGAATGCGGCTGATCCACTCTCATCTCATCGGGACGGCGAACTAAATCCAAAGATGTTCTCCATCTCCCTCACCAACTATCAAGGTGGTTAGGCTCCTCAACTCCCTTGTACTCCTTCGGGTTAAACCTCGCGATATAGAGGCTGACTTTAGCATGGTCAACCTCCTTCTCCTTACTCTTATCCTTGTCCTCATTCACTCTCTTCAGGGTCTCAGTAAGAGCATCTTGGTGTTCTAACATCTTGACGATGTCGTCCGTAGTCATAAGCTCTGCTCTCGCGTACAAAGCATTTCTCTTGGGTGGCATCTTGAAGCTATATAAGAAAGGGATAAACATAAACACGCGTACTAAACCTCAAAACACGAAAACGCGCTGCATAGGACCTACTCGATCGAGTATCCAAACCCACTCGATCGAGTAACGGGCTACTCGATCGAGTGCCCCAATGTACTCGATCGAGCACCCAAACTCCAGAACCAAACAGACCTTCTGATCTCTAACCCACTCGATCGAGTATCTAGGCTACTCGATCGAGTGACCCCCTACTCGATCGAGTACCCCTAGTTACTCGATCGAGTGCCCCAAAACGCGATTCTGGACTCAAAATCGTCAAAAACCTACCCGATCGAGTCAGCCTCACTCGATCAAGTACCACCCATACGTAATAGCTACCCGCATATTACGTCATATACTAACATGCTAAACTTTATAAAAACCGCATGATATCATAAATAAAATGCTACGCATCTATTCTACTTATCAACAAAATCAATTCATCATGCTATGAAAGCCACATAGTAAACACTCAACATGTTATTCCAATCATATATTACTTTTCTTTCACATTCTCAACTTCTCTTTCAACACCAAACAATCAACACACTTCATCACTTTGTTGCACAAATTAACAAGCACACATATATTCGACAAACACTTTCCCCCCGTGACCGGTTCAAAGTTGTAGGGCGACCCCCTTGCGACTTTAGGACGTCTCCCAAGCCTTTGCACTAGCTCCTACGACTTTTACCCCGGGTTCATTTTAATTGACTCCCTATGTTCATTAAGTTCATTGGTTACAGGTTTCAGGATCGTCTCTCTGATACCATTTGTAACACCCCCATACTCCGAGTGCCTTACCAGGACCACTCAGGTATGAAGACATCACCATCTCGGTTGCCCGAGGTATGATAATCAAATAGACAAAACAGAAACAACATTTATTATAAGTAGTTTAATGAATGAGTACAATCCTTGAAACCAAACTGAAAGTACAATACATTATTCCAAAACTAACTGTTCTCAACTGAAAAGTAAATAAATGCTAAACTACAGCGGAAGACTCTATCGTCATGTCGTGGCCGTCCCAGCTATACCAGTATCATCTCTATACCTGTTCAATATCTGCTCACCATTCCCGAATGGATCACCGCAGGTTTTACAAAACAACACCGGGGTCAGTACTAATCACACAATCAAAATAGATAACAACAATAAGACAAACAGACAGTGAATCAACACACACACACACACACACACACACACACCAACTCCCATCATCTCAATACTCGATCGTCCACTTTGGACCCCCGCCGATGGGGGACCGCAGCCGTTCCCACCTAAGCCCCGCTCATCGTACGAGCGATAACCCTGTCCATTAATGTGCACATCCCCTTTCGTGGCGGGTTCCACGAAGGGCGAAACTAGGGCGTGAGATCACTCCCGCAAGTGACCCCACTCAGCCGAGAACGCATCTCGAGAACCATCACAAACACAACCACAATCACAATCACAATTACAATTACAATTACAATCATCATATCAATCAACTAACTACAGCACATCACCAATATCCCATTATGGGACTAATACTGAGTAGGAAATCCTACCTGGAAAGCACAACACGCAGACGGTATCCACAGCTGTCTCAAAACGCCTCTTCTATGAACTCTCCTCCTACCATACAACACATAGATACTACTATTCAATTACTATCCATAAAAACCCCCAATTCCTAAATTAGGGTTTCACTAATCTTTGACAAAACATTATATAAATTACATTAAAAGCTTACCCTCGACGCAAGGAATCCAACGACACAAACTACGATGCAATCCGACCGTCTGAACTCCGGGAATTGTCAAGAACGCGATTAGGAAGAAGACAAGTTGCTTTCTCTAAAAACGGGTTTTAGGTTTTGTAAAAAGTGATTTAGAACAAAGACGAATTGGTTTAAATACCTTAATCGCGTAATTAACAAAACCCGAGAAAACTCCCCGTAAAACCGGACACTCGATCGAGTACCCAAGGTACTCGATCGAGTACCCTCTTACTCGATCGAGTGCCCCTGACTACTCGATCGAGTGCCCAACAGGTCAGAAACTATTTTATTCTGCAACATACCCTTACTCGACAGAGTAAGGGCTACTCGATAGAGTACCCCCAAGACCATAAATACGGAGTATTACACTTGGAGTACGGGCTCCGATTTCCGCTGAATGACTATGTTATGGCCATCATTAGGGCCATGAATGTCGCCGTTGCCCAACTGCACCCGTTGGCTATTAGGACCATAGTCGGCTTTGTCTGGCTCTATCTCTTCAAGGGGGAGGTCCCAACGGTTAATTTATTCCGTCGGCTTCACCACCTTCGACCGTCATTCCCTGGTCGCGTCAGATGGTACAGCGTGCAAATGGAGCCGGGTTACGTCTCCGTCGATAAGCTTACTTCTTGCAAAGACTGGAAAGATCGGTGGGTGTACGTTGAGGTGCCGGATGACTATCCGCTGCCCCGGTCCTTCCAGCACGAAGTTAACTTGCGGTGCGGGACTAAGGCGGAGCATGATAAATGGGTCACCCGGAATAAGCTTAAGATGGACGCCAGCAAGGTCCCTCTTAATGAGGATGAGAGGCTGGCGATGAGGCTTTTTGAGGCGGACAAGAGTGGGATGCCGAAGAGATGGATTCCCCCAACGCAGATCATTCTTCAGGATGAGCTGCTCTGCCACGTCGGCCTCATACCGGCCCTAGCACAGGGTGAGTGGGGTCGGTGTGAGGCCCATCTTGGCTCTCCATGTTTCTGTTTCTTGAATTTCGATTTGCTTCTACCTAACTCCTGCTTTGCTTCTTTTGCAGACCACTTTGGACCGGACCTGTCTGAGGATATCCTCCGGAGAATGGGGCTGCACAAGGATAAGACCGTTGCTGATTTGCACCCTAAGGCTCTGGCCCGTGATCGCAGGACGTCGTCGAATGATCTGATGGATCAGCAGCTGAAAGGCCTGAATGTGGAGGCGGCCCAAGCGAGGGTTGCTAGTAACATGCCGCGCCGAACGCGGAAAACAAAGTCTTCGGCGGCGACGGCGTCGACATCCGTTCCACCTTCCATCCCTTCAGTCCAGAAGGAGACGGTGGTGATCGTTGACATTACCGATGAGGGGGACTCCGATGCGGAGGGATCTCCCCTTGTCCGTAAAAGGAAAGGGGCCACCCCTGCTGCTGATGCTTCTGCTGCTACTGCTGCAACTGCTGCCGGCGAGGAGATGCGTCCTCCGAGCAAGAAGGCCAAGCATGGTACAGATATATCCTGTGGCCCAGACTTAGCCAGTTCATTAGGCGTTCCTGATGACAGGCTCTCCGATACGTCCATGTATACTGACACGGATGTTTTAATTGACTTTTTTGTAGATCAACCGTCGGCAGCCGCCGTTCTCACCGTGCGACAATTAGAGAAACAGCCTGAGAAGGCGGGTGATAGAAATGTCACCGCCGATTCCCTACTCCAGAAGGTTTCCCCCACCGAGCTTGTGGCAGAGGGGATGAGAATATGCAAGAGGCTGGCGAAATGGACTCAGCTAGCCGGCTCCCACATTATGGAGCAAGAGAAGACCATGGTGAAGCGCCCCACGCTCGAGCGGCTAAGGCCGGAACTCGACGCGGCGAACAAAGGAGGCTAAGAGGGCCAAGGCCGAGGCAAAAGAGGCGTCCGTCTTTGAGAGAAAACTCGGGGAGGACGCTGAAAAGGAAGTCCTTGCTGAGAGAGCCAAGGCCGAGGCTGCGGCGGCTGAAGCCGCTAAGTCTTTGGAGATGCGTGACCTTGTTCGAAGCACGCCGACCTTTACCGTACGCAGAGGGACGAGTTTAGGGGCTTGTTCCAGGTCCAGGGGAAGGTGGTTCGGAACAAGGATGCTATCATCGGCCAAAGGGAGGAGGACATTGAGATACTCCAAACCGTTCTCCTCCCTAACATGTGCGCCCAATACCGGGACCTGGCCGAAGAAGCTGCCAGGGAAGTGATTGGGGAGCTCTTCCCTCTTGATGGCTCCTTTCCGTGGGATAAATTTGACGAGCTGTTTGATGACAAGCTCGAAGCTAAGGAGGAAGCCGCGAAGGAGAAGGCCAAGGAGGAGGTAAGGGTGAAGAAGGAGGAAGAGGCGGCCGCGGAGAAGGCAGCCCTTGCTGAGGAGGCTAAGGCGGCCGAAGAGGAAGCCGAGAGGATGAAGGCAGCTGAGGCCGCTGAGGCTGAGGCTGCCAAGAAGGCTGAGGCTGAGGCTGCTGAGAAAGCTGAGACGGCTGAGACAGCTTCTGGGTCGCCCATTAAGGACGATCCGCTAACGCCGCGATGGCAAGCAGCAACAGGCATAGGGAGACGGGCGGTCGTCACCAGGCTCACCCGGCGTCTCGGATAGCTTTAGCTATTCGGGGGCCAATTATTAAGCCTTTCCTCCCTGCCATCTTTTGGCGCTTAAATGATATGTCTGTAACCTTTTGCCTTTCTTTCCCTTGTATTTTGTACAACTTTGGTAGGTTGTGTTTTGGCTTATCCTTATGGGGACGGCCGTCGTCTGTATTCTCCTTGTAACCTGTTATAATTTTTAATAAGAGTTTGCTTATTTTGCCTCTGGCTTGGCCGAGGTCTTTTCTTGTCTTCGTCTGAGTTGTCTTCTTACGTTATTAATTGAGCGCTTCTTTTGTTTCTACCTCGGCCTGACCGAGGCAGTTAGAATGTGTATCTCAACTGTGTTTAACGTTCCTAGGGCGTGCTGATCGCTTTCGCGAGTATCAACCGCGCCGGTAGCGACTGCCATGACGTCTGCTTCCTTATAGTGATTGCCGTGGCGTCTACCTCTTGGAGTGACTGCTGCGGCGTCTACCTCTTGGGGTGACTGCCGTAGCGTCTACTTCTTGGGGTGACTGCGACGACGCCTATTTCTTGATGGTGACTGCCGTGGCGTCTACCTCTTGGAGTGACTGCTGCGACGTCTACCTCTTGGGGTGACTGCCGTAGCGTCTACTTCTTGGGGTGACTGCGACGGCGTCTGCTTCTTGATGATGACTGCCGTGACGTCTACCTCTTGGAGTGACTGCTGCGGCGTCTACCTCTTGGGGTGACTGCCGTAGCGTCTACTTCTTGGGGTGACTGCGACGGCGTCTGCTTCTTGATAGTGACTATGGGGGGAAATGAATACTTTGATGGAAAACTTGGACGATTCTTCATTAGATATAAACATGCGTCGGGGTGCCCACAGTTGTCTTGGGCACCTTCCCCGCTTATACAAAATTTTCCCGAGATTGTCAGTCCTAATGGCTCATCAAAGGTGCACCCTCCATGTTTGTCAGCCGGTGTGTCTTGAGTGAGCGTCGGACCTGGGAATGTACTGTATCTGGAAGGACTTCAATTTGGCGGTGTCGGCTTTCACCCTTTCCAGGTATCTTACCATCCCGTCATCTCGAGCCTCATACTCTCCACTGATTTGGTTGGCCACCAATAGTGAGCATGTTTTAACCACGACGTGCTCCGCCCCGGCAGCCCTAGCTAATTCGACTCCATTTATCACCGCCTCGTATTCGGATTCGTTGTTTGAGGTTGAGAAGGTAAATTTTAAGGCGTGTTCAAACATGTCCCCGTTTGGGCTGGTGATAAGAATGGCAGCTCCTGAGCTGTTCGACGTGGGGGACCCGTCAGTGGTTATTTCCCATACGCCGGGATGCGGCTCTTCTTGGTCGGTCGGGGTTCCTTCAACCATGCCGACGTCGGCATTCATCGGGTCGCCCTCCTGCCGCAAAGATGGGCTCTTCCCCTTCCCTGACTTCCTTGCCACTTTGAGGGATTGCATGTTGCACCCTCTGGTGGATATCTGGGTGTTGACCACCTCGTCCTTCTCGTCCTTGGAGACGAGCTTATGCGCTTCCCCCCGGTCCGAGACATACATCAGTGTCAGGGCCCGGATTGACATTACTGCATCAGCCTCGCTCAGGGTGACGCGGCCTATGAGGACGTTGTAGGCGGACGAGCCGTCAATGACTACGAACTCAGACAGGACATTCTTCGCCGCATTCCCTTCGCCGAACATCACCGGCAGTCTGATCAACCCCAGGGGTACCAGGCTGGCCCCGGAAAAACTGTACAACGGATTGGTGCAGGGTCTCAAGTCTTCAACCTTCAGACCGAGGTTGAGAAAGCACTCCCTGAACATGATGTTCGTGTAGGCGCCTGTGTCAATCAGGCACCTCTTGACCAGGTGGTTGGATATGTCCAAGTGGACTACAAGTGGGTCGCTGTGAGGGGCGATGACTCCCTCGTAGTCCTTCTACCCAATAGTCATGTCGGGGATGTTGGAAGCGGGGACCGCTATTTTGGGCACAAAGTTGATGGCCTGATACAGCTCGTTCAGGTGCCGTTTGTGCCCATGAGCGGACCCACCGTTCTCGTTGCCCCCGATGACAACATGGATCACTCCTATCCGTTCAAAGACGGATTTCTTATTTGAACCGCCGGCCTCAGTCTTTTGGCCTTTGGCAACATACTTGCCGAGGCTCCCCTTCCGGATTAGCTCTTCAATGGCATTCTTCAGATGCCGGCAGTTGTCAGTAAGGTGACCGGTGTGGCCGTGATATTCACAGTATTGGCTCGTGTCACCGTCTCCCTTCGGCTTGGGGGGCCTTTCCCACTTCTGGCCCTCGTTCTTGCTCAGGGCGAAGACCTCGGCGGCAGATACGACCAGGGGGTGTGGCCATTGAACCGTTTCTGGTAGTACGATCCTGAACTCCCCCCGGCGCCCGCCGAGTTCTGCTTCCTGGCAGATCTATCAGACCGTGACCTATTATTGTCACGGCGTCTTTCATCCGGGTTGTCCTCCCGGTGGCTCTTCTTCTCTGAGTGCCCAGCCTCGTTGTGGCCTACCCAGGTCTTGTGATAGTCTTCCACCTTGATGGCCTGGTCGGCCATCTTCCTAGCGGCGTCTAAGCCCAAGCCGCCGCACTTGATGAGCTCGTTTTTTAAGTCTCCCCTTGGGAGACCTTTCATCGCCGCAAGGTGCCGGCTCATTGTTCACTCACGAATCTGCTTGAACCTTGGCGTCGAACCTCTTTACATAGCTTCGGAGAGACTCGCCTCCCTCTCGCTTGATAGTCGGGAGGTCCGATGTCTCCACGGCCCTCCTTTTATTGCAGGAGTACTGGGCTAAGAAGGCGTCCCTTAGGTCGGCGTAACAGTATACCGAGCCGTCGGGCAGCCCCTTATACCAACTCTGAGTCATCCCATGCAAGGTTGTTGGGAAAACTCGGCACCAGACTTCGTCGGGTTGCTCCCACACCGACATGTACGACTCAAAGGCCTCGGCATGGTCGGTGGGGTCGCTATCCCCTTTGTATGTGAACGCCGGCAACTTTAGCTTGGTTGGCACGGCGGTTTCAAGGACGTAGGCATTGAGGGGCTGTCTGACCACGTGTCGAACGACACGCGGCGATCGGCTCCTCGCATTCCTAGTCCGGCTCCACTCCCCGTGGCGGGAAGGGCTTCTTCTCCGACTCTGGTGAGTCGGGCTTCTTCTCCGACTCTGGTGAGTCGGACTCCTTCTCCAACTCTGGCGAGTCGGACTTCTCTCACTCCTCTGAGGCAGGCCTCGTCGGTGCTGCAGCGACGCCGTCCTCCCGCTGGTCCGGGAAGGACTTAGGTCCACCACTAGCACTTTGGGCTCCTCCGGCGTCTTGACGGGGCCAGCTTCTTCCAGTGCTCCATTCAAGTCTCTTGGAGTCACATTCTGGGCCCTGGTCTCCTGGACGGGTTCCGCCGCTCTTGTCGGTGTGACAGTGTGAGCCGACGTACTACCAATGAGGTCCAGGAGTAGCTTCAGTTTTGCTGCATCAACCACATGTCCCATGATGGTGACTGGTTGGCGCGGGCGCGGCGTATCGGTATTATTGGCATCCCGTACTCCGGTTGAATTACCCGGCCGGTGGAGGGCTGCGCAACTCCAGAACTGTGGACGGTATTATCTTGGCAGAACTCGGTTTCGTCAGTTACGAATACCTCTTGTTGTTTTGACATCTTCTTAGCTTTGTGGGTGGGTTTTTGTTTTTTTTTTTTTGTTTGGGAATGAATGTGACTAGCTTCTAGTATCTTTCCCCACAGACGGCGCCAATTGTTCCGGGTGTAATTCCAGAGCAGTTATTTGTTACCACCCGACGCTCAAGTCAGTAAACTTAGAGAGATAAGTTGTTGTTACTTGGTGAAGTATATATTGTAGAGAGATAAGGAAGATATTACCAGATAAATAGTGATTCTTAGGTTAAATTGTGGATCTCCTCCTCAATGAGAGTTGAGGAGTATTTATAGACTTTCACCTTTTGTCACGTAGTGGCCAAGTGGCTAGCAGGTGGAAAGACTGATCTACCCCTCGGCCGAGGGACCCATGGCAGGCCGGCGGGCCCTGTTGACTCACCGCCGAGGGGTCTTGGATATGAGTTCGCGGATGTGTGCCCCTGGCCGGGTTGGTTGTCCCAGTAGGGACCCGAGAGACAGCCGACAGTCGCTGCGCTCGGTTAAATTTGTCTAAGTCGTTGACTTGCTGTGGATATCTTTGACCTTGCTCAATATGTTGACTGGTCAGCGGGTGCAGAATATGCCCCATCAAAGATAATACTAATAGAACTGGATCTAATAATAGGAAAATAATTTTATAAGGAATATTTATTTTAGAAATATTTATAAGGCAAAATGTCATTTAATAAACGTATAAAAGTGTTAAAATTGCCTACATTTTATAAACATAGAATTACTCTTTGTGAGAAAAAAAAAAGATCCTAATTTTTTACAAATATAAAATATTGTCAAAATTTTAAGTTGTTCGATTTTGACTACTTAGGGAAACCCGTGTTGTAATAAAGATAATTATATTTTAAAACTTTTTTGAATATTTAAAATATTTACAAAGATTCGAGTTGTTGATTATAACCAAACACGTAATTATCTTTTACAAAAAAATTTAAAAAAAGCTGATTTTTATTTAAAAATAATAATTCAGGAAATAGTAACATGGCATATTAGAAAAAAAAAAGTAAAGAGTGACATTTACTTAGCATTTGGCTTATACAATGGTGGTGGAATGAGAATAATTTCTATAATGATTATATTAGAAATAAACAACTACAACGATGACATAATGTAACACCCCGGCCCAAACCGGGTCGGGAGCGGTTACTTATGATAGCTCACCAGGTTGTGTAACATGGCCCACAGATCAATACGGGTCCTTTACAGCGCATTTTGTTCTCACTCATGCGCATCCCGGAAACCTTCCCAGGAGGTCACCCATCCTAAGACTACTCCCAGTCAAGCACGCTTAACTTTGGAGTTCTTTCACATGGATGATCATAAAAGAAAGTGCACTTTGTTGATATGAGTAGTACTTCTAATCCCTTTAAGCACTAGTCATTTAAGCCTATCACTGGACCTCTTCAATTACCGTGGGGTGTTACACATAAATAGTTTAAATTCGACTTTCTATGACATATCAAATGTGTATGATTAGATTACCAATAATATTCACGTAAGATTAAAAACCAATTGAACGACCATTTAATAGTCAAGTTTAATCTTAATTAATTATATTCTGGTGACCTAAAATATTTAATAGTCAACTTTAATCTTAATTAATTACATTTTCGGTGAAATAAAGTGCAAAATTGGAGATTAAACTACATACAAAATAGAATAATCAACATAATATTGCAAAAAAAAAAGGTTGATTTCTTATGTTCAACATATTTTTTAAGTATTCCATATAAAATACTAAGAATGTTATGTATAGGTCACTAAAGTGGATCGTCAAAATCTCAAGGCACCAAAGTGTAGTTATGCAAACCTCGAGGCACTAAAGTGGAATTAGGCTAAACCTCAGGCCACCAAAGTGAAAATACATCTTTTTTGTAAATGGTTAACCATGAGGTATCTCATATACCTTCAAAAAAAAAAAGGGTATCTCATATAGATTTAATTAGTTGAATATAAGGTACTCCTTTGTGTAATAAATTAGGTCAAACTTATAAGTTTGACGTTACGATAAAAACAACTAATTGCTTATATATTGGTTAAGAAGTGAAACGATTGTACATATATATTTAGTAATTTGAAGTCAGTTTCTTAAAATTGAAACTCTTTTCTTTTCTTAGAATTTGCTTATTTTGTTATTATAAATAAAGAGCTGAATAACAATGTAAGATAATGAGACTTGATTTTGTTAATAAATGACATTTCAAATAAACAAAATTGAGTTATAATTTTAATAAAATTAATCTTAAACTAATCGAGTTTAAGAGTAGTATCCTAATATCCTACTCCCTCCAATTCACACAAAACTCCTCATTTGCTTTTTCTAGATCAGAGTTTGACCATAATTCACTCAAAAATACATTTCACATCTACAAGTGGACAATAGGTTATGTAGATGATGAAATTACCCTTAAAAAATAGTCCCAGTTTATAAAGGTAAGACAATGAATGAGACAACGCCCATAAATGAAAAAGGTAAACAAATGACCGGGATAAAGTGAGTAGTTTATAAGGAACTGAAAATTAGGATCTGATAAATTAGTTGGTTCACTAAAAAATGTTTGGCAAACTAACAGGTAACTGATTATTGGTAAATAGCATAGAAAGACATAATAAGTACTCTATATTTAATATCGGTTTTTTCTAATGTCTTCCCTAAGGGCACACATTAAGAGTCTAAATAAAGAAATAATTAAAGAAATATTATAAATTGAAGGGTAGAAAAAAAAGACAGTTAAGTTTATTTCTTCTCACATGCTACTTTTAATCTGGTAAATAAGTTACTTACCAAATGACAAATACTTATAAAAAAATAAAGTAAATGATTTTTTTTTGGTAAGAATGAGCTTAAGCTTATTTGCTTTGCAAACAAGGCTTAAATATTAGATTTTTTTTATATATGATCCCCTAACCTTTCTAATATCAAACTTATTTCATTTTAATGTTTTTTGCCCACGTATCAAAGCCACACGAAAAACATTATTTACAAAAAAAAAAAATCACAAATTTATTAAACTATATTTCATATTATATATTTTGCGTAGAGTTTTTAAGGATAAGTAGTCTTATTGTAAATAATCAAAGACTACTTCGCTTAAAAACAAATAGTGAGTGCGATAAGAACGGTAACACTATAATTATTCAATCACCCAACGATTTTAATGAAGTTATAAACTAATAACTAATGTTGTCACATATGATAGATACAAGGAGTATAATTATGACACCTATTGTTTTATGTAACACCGTTTAGTTTTACTTAGTTGTTGAAGGTTAAAATAATTTGGAAAATTCATAAAGGTATGTTTCAGTTATATAGGGTTCATTTAGGTAATTTGCACCATGTTTATGGACATGGTTTTGTATTTAAATAAAAATTGATGGTACCTGTAGTAGCGACGTACTATAACTATGTCGCTTGATGTTTTAGAAATGATATGATTACTACTAATTAAACAGCACACCTTTCGTGCTAAAAGCAACATAGGTGATCAACTACAACAAACCACGAACTTTTGTTTCATCAAATGATTCAATATAGTTAGACCTTTTTTTTTATCAACTTAAGCATATATTTTAAAGATGATCCTAATAAGAGCCCCGTGCATCGCACGGGTTTTCCAACTAGTATACCCTATTTAAATAGATGAAACCAACAATTTGTTAGTTCCCATACATTATTCACTTGTCCCTTCAATATGTTTACCTTGTTATAAATTTTACATAAAAAATATTTCATATTAATTAAGACTTTGTATTTGTTAGGACAATACTAAAATGTCAAATTGTCACCTACGAAAGTTTAAACCAAAATTCATTCAATCGACGGGAGATGAATCAATAATCCTACATTGTATAAGACGGTTTTATGGCGTAAAAAGACAGCTCATTAGTTATTATTAAGTGAGTAATTTTCTTACAAAAATAAAAAAGATTATCGTGTGACCGTCTTATTCTATAATCGGCGAAATTCAATAGGACCACTCTCAAGCAAAGTTATGAAGAAGGTTATGACCTTATTGCATCATCTTAATCTAAGATTAAGGGTGGAATTAGTATGACCCAAGACTAGAGCTGGCAAAAGTTGACCCGACCCGCCTGAAACCCGACCCGATACAGCCTGAAAATTGGGTGATCCGAAACCCGATAACCGATAACATCCTTATTTTTTCAACCCGAACCCGACCAACCCGATCTGTGACCCGATATTGACTCAATCCGATAGACGACACGATAATAAATTAGCTTAATAATGGTGTAAATAAGATCAAATTGACATTCATCTTAATTATTTTCACTTAAAATTACATTTAATACTCCTATGAGTTGTCAAGCATAAAATTACCCTCTAAAACTAAATATATATGAGAAAATATATGCAGATAACCTGACCCGATACTGCCCGCTAACGACCCGACTTGCCACCCGCTGATGACCCAACCCGAAGATGACCCGAATGAACTGTAACCGACCCAAATCCGTCATTGACCTGACACAACTCAGACCAGATATAACCCGACCCGCTTTGACCCAATCCGTAACCAATTCGAGTGACCCGATTACCACCTCTACCCGAGACAATGATAAGGGGGAATGCAATGTGACCAAGTGTCAAAACACCAAACATCATCACAATCACACCTTATTTTGGTTGTGTCCACATATTTGCTTCTTCTACTCACTTCTCCTTCACAAACACGCAGGCATTTCCATTTTGCAGAGTAAACAGTAACACAATACTCATGGCTGCCACACTCTCTGCTTTGAAACTTCAACTGACCCCACTTCCAAAATCCCAAAAATCCCACATTATTCCCGTTAATTCTGCTAATCCTAATTACACTACTAGTAATAATAATAAAAATACCCATCAAATTTTAACCCTTGATCATTCTTTTAACCCCTTGAAATTTACCCCCCTCACTCTTACCACCCTTTCTTTACCCTTCCTTTTTGATGCACAGGTATTTTATTTCTTTAATATTTTTTTCTTTTAATAGTAATGTGAGTTAGTTATGATTATATTGTGTGATTCCTCAATTTTTGTATGAGACCGTCTTACCGTATGAGATGATCGTTTTATATTATACTGTTACGGAATTGAAATGACTACTATTGGGTATTTGGTTAGGAATTTTCTAACCCCAAATTTTAATTTCGTTGGAATTGATAAGGAATTGGGCTGAATTCCAATTTTAAAATCTAAGGCTTCCCGAACGCTTGAAATGTATCAATTACGGAATTCAATTCCAATTCTACGTTCCCAAACATGTTGAGAACCCATTGACTATTTAAGATTATTGAATAATGACGGAATTGAAATGACTACTATTGGGTATCACAAATTCTCATTATAGACGGACACTATCCGTCTATACGTATAGACGGATACCATTTCCCCTCACAAAATACCCATTTGCCATAAAGTGGGAAGCACATGGGTGGTGCCCCACCTTGTCCTCCATACCCATTTTATTAGAGGTCTTTACCCGTTTATACGCCCCACCCGTCTATACCAAGACCTATTGATTGGGTGTTTGGTTAGGAATTTTCTAACCCCAAATTTTAATTTCGTTGGAATTGATAAGGAATTGGGCTGAATTCCAATTTTAAAATCTAAGGCTTCCCGAACGCTTGAAATGTATCAATTACGGAATTCAATTCCAATTCTACGTTCCCAAACATGTTGGGAACCCATTGACTATTTAAGATTATTGCAGTGACGGAATTGAAATGACTACTATTGGAGTATTGGGTACGAATTTGATAACCCCCAAAATTTTGGAATTAATAACGAATTGAGCTCAATTCCAATTCCAAATTCTAAGGCTTCCGAACGCTTGAAATGTATCTAATTATGGAATTCAATTCCAATTCTACGTTCCCAAACATGTTGGGAACCCATTGACTATTTAAGATTATTGAATAATGACGGAATTGAAATGACTACTATTGGGTATGAATTTGATCACCCCAAATTTTTGGAATTGATAAGGAATTGAGCTCAATTCCAATTCCAAATTCCAAGGCTTCCCGAACGCTTGAAATGTATCTAATTATGGAATTCAATTCCAATTCTACGTTCCCAAACATGTCAATAGTTCATTTGTAAATTGTCAACTCTGCCATTATTCGAGCAAAATGACTACCCAACAACTTCTAATTTTGTAATTCTTGGGATTCAGGAAATCCCCATGTTTATGTAATGTAATGTGTTTAGTGTACGAGTTATTATTGTCCCTTAACGATGATGTCACAGTTCGCGGGTTTGATCCCTACCCACGGGAATAGAGTAGACCTCTTGACCAACTGTTTACCTCTTAAAAGAGCATCTTGTGGCGAGGAGAGTAGTCTCTTTTGTCGGCAAAAAGAGATTAATACTTGAATCGTTTTAATTTATAAGTAATTTGTCAGGATGCATTGGCGGCTGGAGGTGAATTTGGGCTATTGGAAGGGAGATCATTGGCGCTGATACACCCAATAGTGATGGGTGGGTTATTTGCGTACACATTATGGGCCGGGTATTTGGGTTGGCAATGGCGGAGAGTGAGAACGATTCAGAATGAGATTACTGAGCTTAAGAAGCAAGTTAAACCTGTTGCTGTTGCGTCTGATGGTACACCTGTTAAGGCTCCCCCTTCTCCTGTCGAAACCCAAATTCAGCAGCTTACCGAGGTATTTTACTATTTCGTCTTTCTGTATTGAATGTTGATTTTCTGCTGACTGCTGTTGATACGTATCCGTGTTATGTATGTGTAAGTAAGTATGATTATTGAATGTTGATTGTCTGCTGAGTGCTGTCGATCTTAGTGAAGTGTAAAATACTTAAATATGGAGTACAATTTGAATTCGTAGTTGATGATGTTTGCGTTGTTACCTTTAAGTGGAGAGCTAGAGCCATAACAATAAAATGATCCTTTGGGTACACAAGTTCTCGTCTCTTGATAAGTTTATCACAATACTGATCCATATTATGAGGCACTTATTTTTATTATACTCCCTCTGTCCCGGTCATTTGTTGTCCTTTTCCATTTTTGGGTGTCTCAGTCATTTGTTGTCCTTTCTATTTTAAGAATGAACTTGATGAGTAATTTGATCATACTCATTCAATTTGTTCCACTTGTCATTTAGTTATTGGTCATCTCCTCTTTCCTTGGTCTTTGTGCCAAAACCAAAGGACAACAATTGACCGGGACAGAGGGAGTAATGGGTTAATGACTGCGTGGATGTGGATTTCTGAATCGGATTGTTCATCACTGGAGAGTATTATTATGTAAATCTGGTCATAGACCCAATGAGAGCGGAGTGGAGCCGAGTAAGAATACAGATGACGGGATTCTTCAAGTGAGAAAAGGGAGACAATCTTATCTAACAAGAAGGCATATTTGGTTTCCTACCTTGACCTCTAGCAATGATATGTGAAGTTTTCTCTTTCGAAGACATGGTTTTGTGATATGGCATATTGTCTCTAATTATGTCGATAGTACTAAAACATGAAGCAACAATGCAACACCAACTTCATGGTCCTAAAGAATCCATGAATGAATTGGTATATGTATTTCATAGTCGTAGTTTTGTGTTATTCATCGCTGTTATGTTGATGCCTGTACAGTAATTGTCCTAACTCCTATCGTTCTGTTTTTTTTAAACATGGAATTATTCAGGAAAGGAAAGAATTGTTGAAAGGCAACTTTAGGGACCGACACTTCAATGCCGGGTCAATTTTGCTTGGGTTTGGCGTCTTCGAGGCAATTGGTGGAGGAGTCAATACTTGGCTTCGAACTGGAAAGCTATTTCCGGGTCCTCACCTATTTGCTGGAGCAGGTATGACTTATGAGCAAATGAATCGTTATTGGCGAAAGACTGAAAGAAATTACTGAATGCTACTATTGTTCTTGTAATTCTTCCAATAAATTTCTTGTAAGACCATCTCAAACTAATAAACTGCGAGACCATCCCTAATCCCTATCCTTATTACCGAATTTAAATAGAAACATCTTATCATTCGATCATCACATATAATAACCTGTTATTCGTCTAACAAGCTTACGCTTCCAAATTGAAACACAATGTAATCAACAAATTAACAATTTACATTCCTTTTTGGGAAACAGCCATTACTGTGCTCTGGGCAGCCGCTGCGGCCCTGGTACCTGCAATGCAGAAAGGAAATGAAACAGCCAGAAGTTTGCACATAGCTCTGAATGCCGTGAACGTTGCATTGTTCATATGGCAGATCCCCACTGGATTCGATATTGTCCTTAAAGTATTTGAATTCACTACATGGCCTTAAGGCGTTTCTTATTCAGGTCTGGCACTTTCTCACTCGTACTGTGTCAATCTATTCTAGTTACTTGTATCAGTTATAATGTCCCTTTTTTTCACATTTTTTCACTCATTTCGGCTTGGTTGAGGTCCTTGTAAAATGTATACATATAAGTACTCATTATGTCCAACTAAATGCATAAATTTAGTATATTAGTAGGTTTCTCTTGTGAAAACCCCTTGTTTGTTAAATTGTGTGCGTTGAACGTTAAGTGTATGTTTTCTAGGGGCCCCATTGTCCCCATAGTATGTGGACAGTTTAACGGCGGAACCCTCTTTGCTGAACCTCACAGAACCTGTTTTATATTAGTCTTATGGCATCATGAATGCAAGCCAAATCTCAGGCTTATGTTCGTTAGTTCACGTATTCAGGTGGTTTTCGTTAGGGCAACAGTTACTAACTAGGAAGATTCTAATTTCTGTGCATTTTTTGTTTCGACCATTGAAGTAAGAGCGGCTGTGAACTGATTACAGTCGGCCGATTACAGAATATTCTTTTCTGTATTTATTTTCTTACTACCTACAGTGTTTCATGCGAAAACTTGACTTGGAGCGAACCGAGAACATTTGATGGCAATTCTGGTTAATGAACTTTTGATTGCTGCTGGTTGGAGTTTGAATTTGATGCTTTATTCTTCTCTTCTTCGCCGGTTTTCGTTTTATTGTGGGCCCTGAAAGTTTGCTTGTTAGTTTCCCTAAGAATATATGAAGTTGATATATTATCTATCATGCATATATCACATGTGCACAATTTCGATCACATAATGGCAAACCAGTCTCAGCCTCGTCCAAGGTTCCGTTTTGGTCCCATGATTCGGCCGATCCAACCACCGGGTCCACCTCCTTCCTCTGCTCCTGCTCCTCAGCCTCCTTTATTGGCTCCATTGCCTAGACCGTCTATGTTACGGCCCCCATTTAGGCCTCCTGTTGCTGCTCCGCCTCAACTAGCTCAAGATGCTGCTGCGCCACCTCGACTGCTTACTAGAATTGCCGATACATCTACTGGCACCCGGAAATCTCCTCCTACATCATCTGCCACTCAAAACTCTCCTCATGCATCTCCTGCCCCTCGTAAGTCTCCTCTTCCTGCACCACCAGATACTCGAAAATCCCGGCTATCATCTCCCGTCACTCAGGAATCTTTTCCTGCATTTCCGGCCACTCAGAAATCTCCTCTTCCTGCAACACCCATTGCTCGGAGATCCCCGGCCTCGTCTCCGGTCTCTCACAATACTCTCGAATCTCCTATCACTCGGAAATCTCCCTCGGTACCTAAAGCAACTAAGCGTCTTCCGGAAACTCTTCCCGAGTCAGCAAACATCAAACCCGCTCCTCGTTCTCCTCCTTCGTTTTCCCTTCCCCCTTCTCAATTACGCTCTGAAGGAGCATACGAAAGAGAGATCCCTACTATAGCTGAGCAGAAAACAGTTAAGCCGAGGTCATTTCCGAAACCACACCGTGATATTCCCAAGAACTCTTCAGCTGGAATAAACGTCAAATCTAAGGAGCGAGAGACTAAAAGGGGTTCTAATCCCGAGGATATCGGGATGACAGTAATAACTATCTCCGGTGAAAACAGAGGAGCGGTAATGGAACTCGGCTCCTCTTCTGGAACACATTCTACCCCACACCATCTCAGAAGTAATGGCGAATCATCTCAAGGTAATTCGAGCAGAAATGAAGGAAGGTCTAATCATAACGCAAAGGCGATACCTTCACAGTCTATGCATGCATTCATGAACAACAATGTTCAGGGAATTAACAGCTCCGTCGTGTTCAACAGTACCATGTCGTTCCATGATCCGGGGATACATTTCCGTCTCTCTAGAAAGCCGGACAATGATCATCTTAAGGATCATGCAAATGGGCAAAACTTGTTTTCGGATTGAAATAACTTCTTGTGGTGTTGTCGGAAAAAAAAAAAAAAAACGAAATTATTGTCTAAATCAGGTCGTACTGACGGAATTTGTGCGTTTGTTTTGTTAAATCCCGTTATTGTAATGGCTTTACCTTTGTTAAATCTCGTTTCTTTGTTCACCTGTCAAAAAAAAAAAAAAAAAAAAACTAATTCTAGTACAATAATTTCCACCAACTTCCATGTTTGGGTGAAAATGAAATTTAAGTATTTTGTAGATGATTCTACAATGTTTTATTAGAAAAACGATTTTTCAAGTTACTTACTCGTAAAAGAAAGTCTTTGACAGCGGATATGCTTATCTTATTTCCGAAACCTTATTTTAACTTTGATGATCTATGAGGTTTCGGAGATGCTTATCTGAACCGATGACTAAAGTTAACTAGGGCTTACGGTAAGAGTATCAATTGAGTAAAGACTTGTTCCCTCGATCTCAACAAAATACGTTGTAATTATCGGATGACACTATCTCATTTCCTAGCGCAAATGAATTTTTTTTCCGAAAAAATACAAATAGTGTAGCACATCAGACATATAATTGGGCTTGCAATCGTACATTTTGTAGAAAGGGCCCATTAGTAATAATGTGTAGGCCCAATATGAACACTACTCTTTTTTATTTCTTCTACTGCTTCTGTTGGTCTGTCAGAGCAGTTGTTTAGTTTTAACTAGTTGAGATCCCGTGCTAAAGTACGGCAGTTGCGAGAGTTGTGCATATAGAGCGTTGGTAAATTTTAAATGTTTATATAAATGAGTTGCACTTTTAATAGATTGTTGAAATGTACGGCTTATAAGGTTAGTATTATTTTTTTAAAAAAAGTTTACTATTCAAAGAACTTTTAGCTTAAGTTATTTTTTTGTGAACCTATTTTTATTGTTAAAAATAATGATAGCGGACTATTATAGAATAACATAATGTAATATAGAGTCACTCCTATGTTATTGAATTGATCGTAAAAATTTATAAATGACATAATCTTTTAGTTTTAGTTAATTATAGGAAAAATTTATAGATGAGTTAATCCTCTACTAAAATAAGAAGTTGATTGAAATATTTTCAATAGGGCCTTTACATAAATTTTGCCTCTATTAATTGTATGAAATCAATATAAGAATAATTATAAGGCCCGCCTCATACGTAAAGAGATTTCGCCTCTATTAATGATCTGTCAATCAATAATAAAAAAATATTTTTAATTGGATCCCACTTTAGTTGTCAATTAACTGAGCGGGAAAACTTTTAGGAATCCTTAATCTTTTAGTTTTAGGGGGATTAAATTTTAAACTGAAAATCTCCTGAAAACGGTGATATAATAAGTATTATGTAACTAATCTATAACTACTTTTTTATTGTCTCTTTTTTTATATTTTTGAAAGTGGAGATGAAAAAAAAGTGGTGCACTATCTCATACCTAACATATTTGAATATATTTATCATTATAAGAATATTAAATTGTCAAAACTTTACATTAAATTAAATAATTTTATTCTCCCTGTTTATTTCATTTACATATATTTAATTAAAATATCTCTCACATATATTAAATTAAATATATAAAAATAAAATTCAATTTTTAAAGAGAGTAAATAACTAACTATAGCTAAACATATCACATTTTAGTCGTCTATATACCACTCCGTATAGGGGTGTTCATTAGTCCGGGATCGGACCGGATCAGACCAAACTCTTTGGACCTAAGATTAAATAAAGGCTAAAAGGTGGACCGAGGACCGGACCATATTAATATTGGTCCGGTCCGATCTGGACTAGAAAAACGTGGGGACCGGACCGAATAGATCAAAGTGAACCAAATATGATTGTCTTTGACATGTTTTTTTTTTTTTTGACAGCGGTAGGGGAATAACTTACAATGTTTTACACGCAACAACGTAATCTACTCGACTAGGTAGCACCAGGGACCCGAAAGCTAAAACTAGCACTACAAAGCCATACCTAAGAGATACATGAAAATTAATTAAAGTTAAAACAACAGCATTAAGAAACACTAGATCCGCGATGATAGGATGGATAATGACGGAGGAATGGCCACGAACAACCGAACCAGCTTCAAAGGCATTCATGACTTCCAGAAGACGTCGACGCCACCGAGCCGTAGAGTGACAAAGACTAGGTGTACTTCCGCTCTTGCGAAAAGAACGAAGAAATAAGAAGAGATGAGCGAGACAACGAAGTCCGTCATCGGTGGAGATAAATCTCCTACACCTAAGCGATTGAACCCTTTGACCAAAGGGCCAACACCTCAAGAAGTCCACCATGCAAGGAAGAAGGGACAAAGGCAGTCTATGAACCAAAATCCGGATAAAGGAGGCCAGAAGGCCACCAGTTCCAACCCACAAATCACTGCTAAGAGCCTCCATAAGGAGATTTATTGAGACTGGAATCATAAAGAGGCTGGGAAAGGACACCATAACCCCTACATAGACTAAAAACACGACCCTACGAGACACCTCAATGATTACGGGACAGGACACCCATAACCACAGGGAGAAAATTATTGAAATAAACTGAGGAAAAAACCAGCACCAAGAAAAATGAAGCATCATCAAGAAGCAGGAACCACCACATCCGACCCAACCAACGACACTCCCAAATTCCCGACTCCACCCTACCCATCACGCTTCAAATCAACAAAAGAAAAGCCCAAGCTGCCGCGTTCTCACACCGACAACAGAACAGGACGGTCACACCATACATTCCACAGATGTCACAACCGGCCCAACGAAGGTCACACCCGAAGAGGACACAGAGACACCCGACAAACAAACGAAACCCCCCCAGGACCGTCGGCAAGCATGAAGGAAACACCACCCCAACCCAGAGGACGACACAGACACACCAGACAAACACTACAACGATACCCGATTCACCAAGCGACTCCTCCCAGGACCACCATTCACCAGCAAAAAGACCAAAAGAAGAACAAAACCGACAGAAAAAGAGGAAGAGGCATGGGACCGATTGGTGGGGGGAATGGGGGGATCACCAAAACAGACCCAAAACACAACGGAAGAGCTAAACCCATCAGCCCAGACAGACAAACAAACAAGAAAACCAACCCAGAGATGGGGGAAATGGGGGGATCACCCCTAGGTTGGAAACAAAGGACGACGGTGACAGGACAAGGGGACGGAGGGACGGGAACGTCAGTGAGACACTATCCCGGACAGCCGAAGGCCATCAAAACCATCAGCAAGACCGACACACACAGACAACCGGATCTTACCAGGGGAAGGGGGAAGCATGCAAGGCTTCGACGACAGGACAGGGGATCGGAAAGTCGGCCGACACTAGACCCTCGCAGCCAGAGGACCATCGAAACCGTACCATGAACCGTCAAAGGGATCGGAGAGAACTCAAGCAAAAGGGCAGCAAACGAACTGAAGCATGATAGATCGCCGGAGACAGGCCAAGGAATGAGCCTATCTCCGGCGAAAGGTAGGGGAAGAACGAGGGGTAGTGTGTGGCTAGGGGAGGCGGCGACGCAAAGAAGAAGATTAGGGTTTGTTTTTTTAAGAGAGGGAGGAGTTTAGAGAGAGAGCGGCAGGTTGGAGACTTTCGTTAACCTGTCTTTGACATGGTTTAGCATATAAATTAGAACTTGAAAAGTTCATAACGATAAAAATAAGCAACATTTTCTTCTTACTAGATTTGAGTACATAATTACACATCTTATAATACATATAAACAAAGTAAAAAATAAAATTAATAATATTACAATTTTAAAGATTATTTTCTCATATAAGTTCGGTCCATGGTCCGGTCTACGTTCCATTTGGTTTGGTCCAGACCAGATCGAAAACCAAAGTAGAGTAAATAGGTAGACCGTGGATCGGACCAAATAAAATTCGGTCCGGTCTAGTCCAGACCAAATAGTTCGGTTCGGTCTGGTCTTTAGTCCGGACCACCGAGTGAACAACCCTAACTCCGTACATAATTTTTTTTTTTTTTGGTCTAAACCATCCGGTAATTCGAACCACATTGGGCCGACTAATCCGGATTTTGGGGCGTGTCCAAGGATTACGGTATTTAAACCCCTCCCAATCGCAGTTGTGGGGGATCGATCATGACCTCCCTACCAAGTCGCAAATCTTACGTTACCACCGCGCCAACCAATTTGTTAGCTAACTCCGTACATAATAAGACCGTCTTATCCGATAACTTTCCGAAAAATCCCACGTGACCCATGCGATGGTAGACAAGACACAACTCACAAGAGTGGTGTTCAAAAATCAAAACTCAGCGTATCACATAGATTCACAATTTCACATCTCTGGAGAACTTGAGCAACCCACACTCTCTTCTCTCCTCCTGGTATGTATGCAGACAATGCAACTCTCCCTACAATCTTTCCTTCTTTTTTTAATTGGCTATTGATTTCTCGTATACAGATTTAAAGACGGAAACTTAATGAAAAAGTGTATATGAAAGAGTAAAATCCGTATATGAAAAAACAATTGTGCTTATAACTTTGTTTATGTGTGTGTTAAATTATGTTAGGTAAGTAAGAATGAGTTCGGATCTTAAAGTTCATGGGTTCGAAGAAGTTGCCAAGCACAACTCTAAAACTGATTGTTGGTTGATTATCGGCGGCAAGGTTTGCTTCATTTTTTTTACTCATTCCGTCTTATTCATTTGTTTAACTTTGATTAAAATACGTCTTACGGGGAATATGAAAGGTAACAAATGACTGAGACAAAGAGAGTATTTCTGATTTCCTCTTTTTTTGTTAGAATCGACTTTGGTAAACAAATGATTGAGACGGAGGGAGTTGTGATTAGATACTTAGATCAATTAATACCCCTTTTCGCTGATCTTGATGCATGTAAGATTTGGTTATAGGAGATTAGATCTTTGAAGATATTGAATTACTCCCTCTGTCGCGGTCATTTATTGTCCTTTTCCATTTTGGTGTCTCAGTCAATTGTTGTCATTTCTATTTTAGGATTGCATTTGATGAACAATTTGATCATTCACACTAAATTTGTTCCACCTGTCATTTAGTAATTGACTCCCTCCTCTTTCCTTGATCTTTGTGCCAAAACCAAAGGACAACAATTGACCAGGACGGAGGGAGTAATAATTTTGTTTTTCGACTCTAATGAGCCACAAGGCCAGTACAATATAAAGGGGGTAAGGGGTGTGAGGATTTGAACGTGGGATCGGTTTTCCATTATTCATCCATCTTAACTAACCCCATCTTAACCACTAAGCTAAGACCTTTTCGGTTTTAGGTTTAGAGTTTAGACTGCACAAATGCCGAACCATGGGATTTCTTATGGACTTTCTAGGGGAGCAATAAGGAGTGATAGCATAAAGAAGTGTTCTTTCCTGATTCCTCCATTAATTGGGGTAATGCATTTATTTAAGAGCCACAAAGGCACACCCGAGTCATGAGTATCGCCACTGATATTTACCAACTTACACGTGCGGCTACTAAGCTAGTCTATTTATCTAGTCGTACTAGGTAAATTACAATAAGTCTGGCTGTGAGTGTCTTGTGATAGTCATTTCCGGTCCCAAGCCCGGATGAAAGAAGAGGGTTGCGGTAGGCTTGTGGCAGCCAACCTAAAAATTTCCGTCATACTTTATAGACTAGGTGAATTACAATATTGACCCAATGCACCAAGGCCTCAAATGGCGAGTTTTGAAGGTGTGGAATGGTATACTGCATTCCTCGTTAAAACAAAGAGAGTAATGTAAAATTAGAACGCAACTTGCAAAAGTTATAATGTAAAATTGAACATTAACTTCCGTAGCTTGAAGACTCTAGATGCAAGGAGGTAGTCTTTACTCTTTAATGACACCGTTGTATGAATACAAGTGACTTACCAAATTTTAAAATGGGTATCACTGCATCAAATGAGACTGTTATAAATGCATACAACATCCTCATATGAGTTTGTTAGTGCAGCAAGTGAATCACGTATATCAGGATTGCGTGTTGTGTCTTTCTTTAGTAGGGAAGAGTAGCCAAGCTGCCAAGGTAGTAACTGACTATCTGGTAGAGTTTTCTTAATTGACTAGATTGAAATGGAGGCTAGAATGGCAAAAATCTTATCTCGTAAAATTTGTTAATCGAGGCTTTTGTATTATGTTTCACTCCCCTTTTGTTTTTCACTATTTCTTTTTTTTTTTCGCATTTTGAGATGTGCGTTCACCCATGGACGGTTCTAAAGGATGATTCATGTCAGCCGGCCCCAAATCATTTTGGGATTAAGGCTCTGACGTTGTTGTTGTTGTTGTTGTTGTTGTTGTTGTTGTTGTTGTTGTTGTATCCAATCCATTCAACCCATACTGCAAAATAAGTGGTCGGATTTCTGAAATATCGGTAGATTCAATTGCGTAGCCGTGTCGGACGGAGTAAAAATCTAAAATGTAGTCTAGCAGCTGAAAGAACCTTTGACCGACCAAATTTACGCTAGTTTGAGATTTCCTTTCCTTTCTATTAATCTCTTACCTTTAATGGGTTCATATTTTGCTGCTCCATCTTAGTTCTAGTGAACAACATTCTCCGTTTATGATATGATAATATTTTGGGGTGAGCTAACCTGAACCATCATTCAAGCGTAAATTAGACGTCTCTTTGGCAAACAGTATTTCCCGGTGTTCTTTTTCTCTTTTGTTTTTTATTTGGCTTCTTGTGTTTTTACCTTTGGAGGGTTCGATTTCTGGCTTTTGTAAATGAAAAAAACCATGTTTGGTGAGATCTACACATTGATTTGCCTTACATATCCTGGAGAAGACTAGCCAACTGTTAGTATATCATATAAGAATAACAATTTGATACGGAGTACCTCCAAATCTACGAAAAATCAGAAATGTTTTAACCTTCTCCAATTGCCAGTGAACGGAGTGAAAAATAATCCTGGTTGCTATGATGGACTAATGTGTTTTTTCTTTTTTCTGTATGCTTTATTCCAATTTGCTAGGTTTACAATATAACTCCATTTCTCGATGACCATCCTGGTGGAGATGAAGTCTTGCTGACATCAACTGGTAAGCATGCTATACAATCATATAATTCTAGCACTGTTAACTGTCTAGAAAAGCAGTGAATATTTATACAAAACCATTGCAGGGAAGGATGCAACTGAAGATTTTGAAGATGTCGGCCACAGTGATACCGCTAGAGCTATGCTCAAGGATTATTATGTCGGCGAGATTGATGTTTCCACCATCCCGGTGAAGCAAAAGCCCGGAAAGGTGCAAACTTCTCAGGCAGCTACTCTTCAGGCCAATCAAAGTTCAGGTTTCCTAGTTAAGCTTTTGCAATTCTTGCTTCCGTTAATTATTCTGGGCTTGGCATTTGCTTTCAAAAAATTCAAGAAGGAATAAGTTAACGTCAAACTCGAAATTGACTGGTGAATTGATGAAACTTGAATACGATCCCAGGCCTCTAATCTTGACTGAACTTATTCTAAGGCCGCGTAGTGATTTGGTAACTGTTATTGTTATTATGTTGTATTGTGTGTTCGGAATTTCAAACATTTTAAGGTATGGTTGTCGTGACTGTGAAGGATATATGCTTGTCAAGAATTACCAACTTCCCTCTATATTGATTGTAGCTAGTTAATCAAAAGTGGAAAAAAATTATTGAGGGTATACAATTGGCAAATGTTTGCGAACTTTGCCCGTTCAATTATTGAGTGGTGATAATAACGATCTGGGTTGGAATTCCGTTAGCATTGTAGCTATTCTTATATGAGTAATGAAGTTTCCGTAAAAGCAATTGGAAATGAATAGATGGATAATCAAATTAGCTTCCTAACACGTAAGACTTGATCATCCTTGATGCTCAACTCTGCCCTACGTGTTGCCTTTAGCACAAAGAGGACAAAAAAAATGTGAGAAAGGCCTTCGAAAGATACTTGTATATGTCTTTTCGGAGTTTCTCTACTTGTGGCCTTCGAAAGTTGATCAAAAGTATGCCATCTTTTCCCTCTGATGATGACTTGGAGTGGAATACTTGTGGACTTCCTATATGTATTGTCTGGATTTGCTTTACAGTCTTAATAACATGGCATATCTTTCAGTTTTTTATTTCCGGAAAGGCGAAAAAATAAATGACTCTGTTAGTAAGGTAGCTTAACTGCCAGTGTCAGTAGAAATCGTATTCATGACCTCGATACAGATTACAGAAGCAATTCTGCTGTCCTTGAGACAATCTTTGCATAAAAATTTCGGTGTATGTCAATACACAAAAGGTACAGATTAGATGTCAATTTTTTGTGTGATTAGATGTATTCTTTACGCAGTTTATGGACTATTTTTTAGGGTACTTGTGACAAATCGATTGGTAGACCGACCACCTTCAAACTTTGATTTCTCGGCGTTATAATTAAGCTTTTCTTAACATCATATTACAGAGTTGTGGTGCATAGAATGATGAACATGTTACTACAGAGTTGCATAAACACTCTATCTGTTTGGTTTTCGTTTTCACTGTCATGGCATGGTTGATTTGTAATAATACATTCTATGATGTTGGCGAGAAGCTATTGTTTTAGGGACGTGCTAAATCCCGCACATCTTTTTACTCAATCCTACACACTTTTCCCCCTTATTCCAAATGTACCCTTCTCATTTCTCACCCTACCAAAGTAAAAACAAAAGAGAGAAGCTCAGAGAAATTAAAACCCCTAAAAATCAATACACAGGCACCTTCCCACCACTCTCCCTGTTCCGCCATCCTCCCCCACCACTCTCCCAGCGCCGGCGACCACCCCACCACAGACCCATTCACGTGATGGCGATCTCCCCTCCACATACCCTTCGCCGCGCCGACTCGTATGCCTGTAAACCCTACCCAAAACCCCAAACCCCGACAAACCTTCGATCCCGCACCACCCTCCCATGCCGTCGACCACCTGTCCCCACCCGTTTCCACGGGCCTACCATCCCTCCCCACCACCGTACTCGCACCGACCACCACTACAAACCCCCGTACCCGCGTCGATTACCCTCCCCGAAGCCAACTACCCAACCCCCGCCTACAACCTACAACCACCGTCTCACTCTTCGACACGCGCCTGACACTAGCACTCGCCACCGCCTCCTCCGACCACCCTTCTCCGGTCTGACGTCCTCACAACCACCCGTTCAACAAACAAACTCAATCCAAAACTTAATTGTTAAAAAAACTCTTTAATTAAAAAAACATCCAGTAAATCGATTAAAAGATGGGTCTTACGACGAATTTACATCCGATATATACGAATTACATACACAATTATCGAACATGACGAACAATTAAGAGATTGGTTAGAGGGTTAGAGAGAGAAATCTTTTTAGTTCTTGTTTTTTTTGAGAAGGGCAATTATGGAATATTAAGATAATATGTGCAGGATTTAGTAAACTAGCGTGCGAGATTTAGCAATTGCGTTGTTTTATAGCGCGAAAGTAGTAATCGAACAAACACGATATTGATTGCAATTTTGTTGCGATCAATATTGTACTCAGAAACAAGAATTTGCGCGAAGTACGGATTTGTTCTCTAGTGATGTTAAGTTTTTATACAGTCTCCAGTTTTTAACCCTCATTATGTCAGCAAGCTTTCAATATCATTGATAATCCAGAGCGAGAGTATTCAACACATTAAAGAGTCTTCTTATGCTATAAGACGGTCTTATTCGATAATTTATGATTGTTTTAATTTAGGGTTTTTTATCAAACACCACCTTTAATATAGGGCATTTTGTAAAACATCACCTTCAAAAAAATTTCTGGTTTTTACCACCTTTTAAATTTTGTTTTTGTTAAACAGTACCAAATGGCCGGAGATTGACTAAAATTAAAATAATTTCGGCATTGACTTCATATTCGACTACCTCCTCACTCCGTCACTTTCCTTCCTCACCATTATCACCCTCCTTCCTCGACACTCCTTCACCCTCCTTCCTTTGTCTTCACTTTTTTCTCTTTTCTTATGAGTTTGTGTTGGTATCTAATGTTTCTTTTTCCCCGCCCTAATTATCTTTACCAATTTCTTAATTCAATACTAAAAGTTTAAATTATTCATCTTATCTTATAATTCACTAGTCCACTTCTTACATGTAAGGTTTAATCTATCAAAAGCTAAAGAAGCAAGAGTGAAGCGGGTTATATCTCTTCAATATCTGCTAAATGGAGGGAAAATTTGGAGAGAAATGAAAAGAATAAAACAAGTCAATGTCGGAGTTTTTTATTCCTGCCCAGATTCTGACCATTTGATACTGCTAAACATTTTTTTTTTAAAGGTGACAAAGAATCAAAAAAATTTTTAAATGTGGTGTTTCGCAAAACACATTTTTATAAGGTGTTGTTTGACAAAGAAACCTTCAATGTATACTCACATTTGTGCAACATAATCCATCATGGTTGGTAGTTGAATGTTTGGCGCGGCTTGACTTAACTAGTTAAGTTAACTCGTTAAGTTATCAAGCCGCGCCCGAGCTTAGACCGAACCAAGCTCAAACTGCTCGTAAACTGTTTCGTCTCATTATCATCCCTACTATCACCACCATGTGATATCGTAGTAATAACTGGATCCATTTTAAAAACGATACGGATATCTCCGTCTTAAGCTAGACCTATTGCTTATACAATCACTGTGCAAATACTGTACAATACGAAGAATGACCATAGGCCATAACCCATAGGATGACAGCAGAAGCTAAGAAATCTCCATTTGGCTCTACTCCTTGGCCGACATGTGTGAATTGATAGCATCATGAAAACGAAAATTATTTGCAAAAAAATCTCAAACAATTGTAGATGAAATTAATTTAGCAGTCAATCTCAAGTTTGTTAATAAGTGTGATTTTATATTCACTTATTGAATTAAACTAACTTATCACATTTTTACATGTACTTATTTGTTTAAGACTAAACCGTGTTTTGTCATACCATTTCTTAGGATCTTTAGTAATCCCTGTCTACCTCAATATTTCATGAGATCCCCAAACTTTGGAACATGTTTAAGCTATAATAGTACATGTGTAAACTTTCAAACAAATCATGTTTTCCACAAAAAAAATTGTTTATTTTTATGCATATATTTTGATTATTACATGTGTGGTAGGGTAATTGGCTACTCGGATCAATTTTAGACCTGTAGTTCAAGGACAGTTTAGATATCAGACTTACGTTAAAGGGATTTGCTCACTTGTATTTCATGTATGACCATTAATCGATAACCAATCCAATATTCGATAGCTATAATCATTTCAGTACTAAAACCCGTCTTTGTGAGATTCCATTTAATCCGAGAATTACAAGTGTATAATCAGCAAAAGAATTTTAAAATCATTATATACATAAATAGTAGCTTGTATTTAGTATATGTACTTTCCATTTCTGTACAACACTCGATCAACACCAAAAGTCGTGTCAAAAATATTTACATAAAAACTTCATCTAAGAAGAACTTTCCTTTGGCACTCAAGTCACTCTAGATTTAGTAGGGGAACGGAAAAAAAACATATAAATCAAACCGAAATCCATCACTAGACATATGATATGACGATAAAACAATAGGGATAATTCTTTTAGGCACGCCTACACCGCACGTCCACAGTAAGAGGATGAGCCATCTCACATGATAACTTTAAAATTTCCGATAAATCCACCATACCATCACTTGCTCCGTGGGCCATCCATTCAAACTCATGCAACAAATGGGCGAGCCAAAAGGTAACCGTAGCCATCCCAAGAGCTTTCCCGGGGCATGCTCGCCTACCTGACCCAAACGGAGCGAGCCTCAAATCAGAACCAAGAACCGAAAAGTCAACCTCAGAACCCAACACCAAGAACCGACTCGGGTCAAATTTCTCGGGTTCGGGCCAGACTTCCGGGTCTCGGGCTATAGCAAACATGTCCACCATGGCAGTGGTCCCGGCTGGCACGTGATACCCATCAACAGTAGTGTCTTCAATAGCTAAGCGGGCCCACGAAAGAAGTGGGCCCGGAGGATGTAATCTAAGGACTTCTTTAATCACAGCCGTTAAATATACCAATGATGTGACGTCAGATTCATTAACCGCACGTGACCTTCCAATGACCTTGTCTAATTCTTGGTGGACCTTGGATTGCACTTCAGGGTGAAGGACCACCCTAGCTAGGACCCACTCGATTAAAACCGCCACCGTGTCGGTTCCTCTGAATATCATTTCCTGTATATTATTAAAATAACATCGAGTCTTAGTCATGATATAACTTTCAGTCGACGACTCGACGTGTATATTAATGTATATAAGACGATTTTACATAAATACTGTTGTAAAGTATCATTATTAGTTATTACTATTGGTACTATTCTATTTATGATTTACGACTATTATGCACTAATACGATCTTAGAAATAATTTAGCTTTTCTATTAAGATCCACTTGATTAAAATCACCACCTTATCGGTTCCTCTTAATACCGAGTCTTAGTCGTGATACAATTTGAGTCAGCACATATATAAGACGGTTTTACATAAATGTTATAAATTTTCATTATTATTATTCCATTTATAATTTACTGCTATTACTGTATGTACTAACAGATCTTAAAATGAATTTTGTTTTTCGTATATCCACTTTAATAAAGTGAATTACAAAAGTAATAACTTAATAAGATTTGATGAATATTTTTTTTTTTTGGTATTATGCAGAAGCGTGAATGTCTCGTGTTATAACATTTGGGTATATCTTATTGCGGTTATAAATCAATATCAAACAATATAAATTTAGGATTAGGTATTATGCAGAAGCGTGAATGTCTCGTGTTATAACATTTGGGTATATCTTATTGCGGTTATAAATCAATATCAAACAATATAAATTTAGGATTATAATGGTTCAACTTTATTCAAAGTGAGAAAAGATCAAAGATCTTAGAGAATCAAATTGATTTGATAGGACATTTTCAATCCAAAATTATATTGGATGCATCTAATACCCTCCGGCCATATTGAAAGTGATCCATATTAAATTGTCCCTTAATTGCATTTATTTACTCTCCCTCATTTATTTTTTGGCAGAGAACCAATTATTTGATGAAAAATGAACCAAATTAAATATGGAGAATCAAATTATTTATCAATTTTTTTTTTCTTAAAATAGAAAGATAAAGAATTAACTGAGATATAATATAAAATAGATAAATAAATGGTCGGGACGGATGGACCGAGGAAGTACAACATGTGGAACCTAGAAATGCCCTTTTTGTTAAAATGATAATCCTTTTCCTTGCCATTATTCTGTTTCTATTATTCACTCTAGTGACACGCACTTAATTCTTTCGTCAACTCCCTTTCAAAATTTTACACCACAAAAATATAATTTAGTTAAAATACAAAATTACCGTTACGATTTCGTATAGTATAACCGTCAATTTAATTACTCTATAAGTAGGTAATAAATCGCAATTAAATTAAATAAGCATTATTTTTTTCTTAGTGATGATTAATTGAGATGTTTACGTGCATTAAATTTATGCGTTACATGCAATGGATTATTAATTGTATTAATTGTGATGATGTTACGATTGATTTAATCATCAAACTAATCCAATTAACAATTAATGCACTAATGTTACGGGATCGCAACGTGACGTTTTACCATGCATGCATCTATTCGTCTAATTGTATTTTCGATTAAAGTCGTCTTACACAAAAATATCGATATAAGACAGTCTGTCAAAGTAAGTAAATAAGAAAAACTTACCCATAAGACGGCGATCATATCCGAATCAAGAAGCTTATCCGACCCTTGAAGCGACAACAAAACATCGACAAAATCCCGACTTGCATGAACCGGATCAGCCCGGTGCTCTTTAATAATACGGCCAACAAACCGGTTCACTTTAGGAACAAGTTGAGAACACCTGAACCGGATTTTTTGAAGGTCAAAGTCAGAGAGCCAAGAAAGATGGTCACCCCAATTAAGCATACCAAGCAAGTCATAACCTTCAGAAACCATTTCTTTTAGCTCCATAATTTCACTATCCGGTTCACCAATTAAACCGTAATTTTTCCCGAAAACCGAACCCATCATGTTACTAAGGCTAGCAAGCCTTAGTACTTCCCTAACCTGAAACCCACCCGATTTCGCCCCAAACACAGCGGACATCTCTGAAGCGATGTCAAACCGTTGTGTTTCGGAGGCTTTAATTTGTTTAGGACTAAATAAATGGGTCGAGGCGACACGTCTTAGGGTCCTCCAGTACACGCCATAGGGAGCAAACCCTATGGCGCGACTAAACAAAAGACTATACGCGGACTCCTTAATAGGACGGTCCGCAAAGTTTGAACTATGGAGTATCTCTTTTGCAACCTCATGATTGCACGTGACAATCACACGTGTCTCACCAAGGCTAAACGCCATGAGACGTTTAGCCTTGTGTGATATAGCCTCACTCGCAATTTTGCGATGAGCTAGGCCCATCATAAGGTTCATGCTACCTATAATGGGCCAGCCTCTAGGGCCAGGAATTGTTTTCCTAGCCCAACCAGATATATGAGTGAACCGGTATTTGCCCCATGCTGGTCCCCCAGAGTGGGACCAGTGAAGTATGGCCATGCCTAGCCATATTATGGCTAGGACTAAAAAGGTGCATCCCACGTTAAAAGTTGAGATTTTGTCGCATTTTGAGAACAGGGCAAGGACCCAAATTTTGTCTATGTTTGTACTCATTTTTTTCTTTGAAAAGTTTAATTTGTAGGGTTTTTTTTCTTGTAATTACTTTTTTTCTGTGGAGAGAAAATAGAAGGCCAAAAGTGTTGGTATGAAGCTTTGGTTACACTTAGGTGGGCTTGTAAAGTGAAGAAGGGGAGGGTGTGTTTATATAGGAACAAGACCAAGGCAAATGAAATGAAAGCAACGGAAAAAGAATCATTTACAATGGAATCTCTAAGGAATAAGATTTTAGGAGCACGAATTGATATATAGAATATTATAATTACTATAATTAAGGGAGTAATAATTTATTATAATTAATACTTGTCTTATAGTCTACTTATGTAATTTCATTTGAAACCGTCTTAAACTCTAAGACGATAACTATTCGTGCTATTTGGTTTATTTAATGATTCTAGCCGCTACAAGGAAAATGACTATATTATTTACATTTTTGAAGTTATGTTTTACTTTGTGTCGGTATATAGGTAGAAATTTTTTGGTGGAAATTAGGGTGTTCACTGTCGATAATAGTGGGTAATCATCTCGCATGGAGCTCTCACGAAGAGGTAAAGTTTTTGCCAAAAAAGTTTGATTCATTTCCATGGTAGAGATTGAACCTCAAACACATGGTTAATTATTAAGTGAAGAAATAAACAACCACCACAACAAATCCATTTAATCATACTCCGTATCCGGTAGAAAAAAGAATATATACGGAGTATATCACTAATTCATCAATTAGTCTTGCTGAAGACGGATCGGAGTAAGTGACGGGTAATGCCACTCACAAAACGGATATGGGGGACAAGGTGGGGGCACCCCCATGTGCTTCCCTCTCTCCTCTATTTGGGTCATTTGTGAGAGAAAATGGTATCCGTCACTCCAAAGTGACGGATACGTGCCGTCTTCAATGAGATTTTGTGCTAATTCATTATGCATCCGTTTTATTATTTTTTGGATAGAAAGGACATATATTAAATTAAGTGGAAAATAGTTCAATTACATCAAGGGGGCGGGCCGGGAGTGAGTGACGTGCTAGTCAAAATAAAATTAAGAGTACAAATTTCAGTTACAAAAGAGAGGGCATGATCCAAATCAAAACAACCATTATAAGAGGGCATGATCCAAATCAAAACAACCATTATAAGAACTAGTATCTTTGTTGAAAAAACTAACAAGTGCATCCACCACTCTATGCATCCATTTACGAGTAAGGATCATCTCCATTTCCTCAAAAAAAAAATGGCAGTTGTAAATGCACTTGAGTAGGAAAAAGTAAATGAATGAAAATCAAATATATGTTATAATATGTGTATTGGAGACAGCATTGAACCTTGGTCTGACGATAACTTCGATAATGATAGGATTGCGGAAGAAAGAAAGACCAAAGATTTAGGAAGGCTGCTGGGTTTTCGGGTTGGTGAAAGTTTGGACCTTAACGATTTGTTTAAGTAGTTTTGTTCATCAAATTCTGGTGTATGGCATGGAATGGAAGAGGAGGGGGGCTGGTAGCATAGGTAAGCTTTACTGAGGGGCTGGTAGCAGAGACAGATTTGGAAAGGGCTTGCACCACCAAGGTATGCAATACTTTTATGGGTAACACTATGGAAAAGGGTAAACATAAGGGATATGATATGAATGGAATGCGATGACTTGGAAGGGAATGACCCGCCGTAACTTTTATCGTAATGGTTTGGAAGATATTTTTGATATCAAGATATCTTATTGGCCATTTACAATGGATAAACTGCTTATAAGAGTTGGGGTTTGGGTGATAACCATGGAAGGGCACTTTACCCTACATTTTGGCGGAATGGTTAAACAATTGGAAACATTAAGATCACGGAAGAAGAAAAGGACTATGCAAAGGAGGGCTCTCTTAGTAAGCAAGTTTTTCGCGTTGGAAAGGACATTGTTTTTATATTCGCTTTTATTGTTTTTCTGCTTCTTGTGAACTTTCTGGGACACTACTCGTTGAAGGTCTCTGGGATTTTATCCCTTCTTACTAATAAAAAAAATATGCGTGTTGGAGAGGAAATGAAGAGGATCCAAATTATCCATTTTGATACGTCCATTTGTAGCAATTTGTAGATAGTGTATGGAAAATAATAATAAGAGCATTAGTAATAATAGTTCTTATTCTTGAGATTCTCACCTAGACTTTATTTAAAGAGTTGATCTACTAAATCATAAAGTTGGTTCTTAATTTTAAGAATTGAGTTCTAATATAAGAACTAGGTTTATAAGCATATGGAAATGTGATTACCAATGACCATGACATAGAAAATGTGAAGTGTCTTTAAACTTTGTATATTTCTAAGAAGAAGAAAAAGTTCCTCTATTGTGAATTAAGGTTCTTAAATATTGGAAATAGACAAATATGATATGGAATGAGAAGAACTTTATATAGAGTTCTTCCATAAGCCTAGAAATATTCACTACACGGTATTTAGGCTGTATATAGAGGATCTAAGAGCCTATTATCTCATTTTTAGAAATTACAGTATCTAATTTTCTGAAAAATCGATATCCTAGCCCGTTATAGTCTCATTTATTTATTTAATTTTGACTGGGATAAAATTCAAAAATTTGTCAAATTTATAATTTAAAGTGAGTCATATCTACTCCCTCTTTTGTCCATACATCATATAATAACATTGCTACTTGATAAACAAATTGAAGAAAAAATATCCTAATCCCTTAGCTTGCACGAAGGCTGGTGTATTGTATTATATATATAAGGTAACGTAATTGTTATCATGGTTGGATGTAGGGGATAATCAGGAATGGTCCGTGAATAATTTGATGTCCTGAAATAAGAAGGTAATTAAATAGTTGAGATACTCAAAATATAAAATGTCTACAATGTAAATAATTGATAACGAAAGGGATAATTCTACATACAAATCTTTGTAATTGAATAATATACTGTATTATTACTTGGTCTAGACTTATAATACGTAACATAGTATCCTTGAAAAATAATAACTAAATTAAGTATAAACGTATATAAATAACTGACACGAAGAAAATAATTCTATATTCGAATCTAATATCTATGATCAATTAGTATGTTACTACTTAGTCAAAATCTCGATGCAATTGCCTTTTTTTTTGCAATTTGTTTTGAGAGTTGCTTGGTGTTGCAATTGGTCTACTTGTCAAAGGTAGGTAGCTTTATAAACATTATTAGTGGCTTTAAAAGTGCCCTTTGCTTGATATGAAATAAGGACAACCATTCTCATAACCCTTTGCTAGAGGGGTAATTCTAATTCAATACGAGTAGTGAACTAGTGCCTTCATCTACCTACTCATATCTATAAAATACTATTAAAAGGCATCTTAAAAAATATCAAATAGACAAAGCCACGTAGGACGTGAAAAAGCCATATAGACATTCACATTGCCACCTTGATTAAGATTGACACACGCTTACCCAACCATTCTCCACGCAGACATCTATACTATATAGTTAAAAGTCTACTTATATCTTCTTCAAAAAAAAAAAAGTTACTTATACAGTTATACCATTTAATTTTATTCCACATGTCAGTTTTAGATGGGTTAATATTAATTAATTTTAATTTATAATGCTTACTTGTTTAATGACAATTGACAACATAACATTAACTTATAAAATTAACATTTTAATTGAATGTTTTGTAATAAAACATGTTAATGAATTGATTAAAGTTTTTCATAGTTTTTTTTTTAAAATTTATTTTCATATGATGAAAGATTGGTTGATCAAAATGTTGTATTTTTTTTTTTTGGTAAAAAATTAAACTTAACTTTCCTGAAATTGTATCACCTAAAATTTTCACCTACATCTATTTATTTAAGATCGTTATACAAACCCTTTATAAAATAATTGTGAAGTTTAATAATATTCTTAAAAGTAAAGGTATTTTTTTACTAGACTTAGCTTTGCTATTGCTAAGGGTGTGGGGGCCCAGATTGTTTCTCGGTTCCCCACCAATTTCATGTAAACTTTTATTTTTATTTTAATGAAAGCTGCGCGCATCCCATAATTAATAATAATAATAATAATAATAATAATAATAATAATAATAATAATAATAATAATAATAATAATTATAATAATAATAATAATAATAATAATAATAATAATAATAATAATAATTTCATTAACATTTTTTCCTATTTGTTTTACCTCTTGAGCTCCTCACTAATGAATTATCTTATTTAATAATACTTATAACTCAAAAATAAATGAAAAGGCAAATTAAAGATGGGAATCAATAGTTTATAATGGTTATTAAACCTACAATAGTTTTCATTCACTAATCCTCCATTTAATAACTATTACTCATGACCTTCCAAATTACAAACTATATTTCATGGTTGAATTAAAAAATTCCAAAAAAAAATGTAACTTACAAAAATTCACATCAAAATTTCTTAATTTACAATTAAAATTCCCATTTTACAATTAAAAGAAAATATTAGTGAATCGATTTAACATTTTTCATAGTAATATAGCTCATAAAAGTTATATATTTATTTATTTATTTAAAATTACATAAACTTGAAAAAAAAAACAAATGAGTAGCTTAATATATTCTTAAACGTAAAATTATGGCATTTTATATTCAACCATTATTTAAGTTCAATCCACGATAATTTTCACATAAGTCCAATGATTTTCTTAAAGGCATCGTCGAATTTTCTCACAAGTCTCTTCTAATTCCCTACCCTAGCCCTAACCGTTACTCCATTTAACTCTCATACTAATTTTGCAATAATTTCTACCACCATAAAGATTATATAAAACAACCCATTATATACAACCCTTTGAATGTTTTTTTTTTCCTAATTAATATTTATGTCATTTAAAGTTTGTGAACACTAATTTTAGTGTACATCATTTCACTTCCAAATTAGCATTATTTAGCCTCTCTTATTTAAGATCGTCTCATTTGTTTTCCTCCAAAACAATCATTTGGGGTGGTAAAAATTTGCAGTATTTTATTTAACTTGAATTTGGAATGACAAATTACTAATTTGTGTATTGTTTTTTGTTGTACTTTTATTTTGTAGGCGGTACGAAATGAAGACCTTGTGGTGAAGTCATATGGTTAGCGGCTAACTCTTGATGTCATGCACACTCCACATGTAAATTTACTTTTTATACAACTAACAACTTCAAATCAATTTGGTTTTAAAGTTTTCTAATTCGTACATAATCAAATTCTAAAATTTAAGAATTTTTATTAGATGATGATCAAAACTAAAGAATAGAAATATGTATCAATGATGAAATAAATTCCGATTTCATTTGATATTCACAAAAAAAAATTAACTATCTAAATTTTTAATTTTTCTATAAATAACCAGGGCCGTCTCAAGAAAAGCGGAGGCCCGGTGCAAAAAAATATGACGTCTCAAATTTAAAAAATCAGAAATTATTTGAAAAACGATTTTTTTGCATAGTTTATCTTAAAAGCGAATTCATTCATCAAACTTTCATAATCTACTTTTTCCAAGGAGATTCACAAGAAATTAATAAAGTTTATGGGTTCACAAAAAATAAAGCAAGTAAACAATAACAATTAAAAAGAAACATTACCTATTTCGATCTCTTTGAAACTCGAGTATAAATCTGAAATTTTTATAGACAATTGAAATTGACAGTATTGCAAAGTTTTGATTCTATGAGGAATTGATTTGGGCTAATAATACTTAAAAATAGATTACAAATGAAAAATTGGATAAATTTTTGAGGAAATTAAATACCAAATTTAATTTTTTTAGGGAAAGAAATTAATTATTTGGGGAAGGAGAATTATTTTAGCTATGATTAAGGAATTAGGATGTAGCGTGAAAGCGTCAGTTGCTCCATTCTAATTTCCTTGTTTAACTTTTTTTTTTCCTAATTGAATGGGCAATATCAAGATTTGGGTCCCAAATTTGGAGGCCCAATGCAAATGCACATAGAGCACTATACCTTGGACGGGTCTGGAAATAACCCGTAATTTTCACGGGTAACAAAACTAGTTCTAATTCCAAAAAAAAAAAAAAAAAATTCCTACTCATATACAAAAGTTTGTATTTGTATTTAAAATAAAAATTACTGTACTACATATTCAGTGAAGAGTTATCAATGAAGTTAAGCATCATTGTATCCCTAGTCAAAAATGTATATTGAGATATGACTTCATTGAAAGTATACATTTCAAGGACGAATCTAGGATTTATAATATGGTGCAGTAAAATTATTAGTCAACATTACGAATATCAATGCATTAGTTTAGGAAACTAATAAAGGGTTAAAATATAATTAATGGTGTAGCAAAAAAGTCAATTTTCACATGTTTTTTCAACAATGGTGTAGCATGCACGTTCTTAAGTTATATTTGTATATACTAAGACTAGAGAAAAAAAAAAGGTATTATTGACATTATTGTTTATACAAAGACTAGAAAAAAATGAATTATTGACATTATTGTATATGGTAAGATTAGAAAAAACTAGAAAAAATAGATGACGTATGAAGTATACATATTCTTGTTATGTTATTGTATATACAAAGACTTGAAAAATTCAAACACATATCTCCTTGGTGGTAGGAGGGATAATAACTTACCCTAATTTGTGGTCATTTATTATGTATCACGGTACAAGTATTGCGTACAAGTTATATACTTGTACGCTTATTTCTTTAATAATAATAAAATAAGAAACAACTGAGTTTTACATGTTGTACACTTGTACGCTTATCTCTTTAATAAAGCAAGAAACAAATAAGCAAAAAAGTATCGTTTAAATGATCGTAGTTTTAGGATTTTCGCTTTCGAACGAAAATAAATAAATCATTTTGGCATTTATAAGAGTCGAGTTAAATGGGATTAATCATAAATGTATATATGAGTTATACATATTCATAGTATATAATTGGTGAATTTGAACCCGTGACATAATAACCTCAAGGAGAATGAAGGTGGATCGATAAATTATATTTGGAAAATAATAAGTCAACAATTAACTATCTCCCCTTGCCAATTGAGGATTAATGATAAGACATAAAATCCCTTAAAAGTTTGACTTTCTCTAATAAGTCTTTTCAATAGTCCAATGGCTTAGACTTACCTGACCTACTTGGTTCAATTGTTTGTTCTATTCCTTTTATTTTCTTTGATAGAAATCTCCAAGTCAATGGAATATACCAAGTATTTTTTTTCCATTTAAAATAGTATGATTAAACTAGTTTTGTGGTCAAATAGTTTAGTGAATATTTTTGCCGGCAATTATAACACAATCTTGTTACTAAATCCAGTTTATAAGACAGCACAAGGATTCTGTTCCTCAATCTCCGTTTAGATGTTGTATGTGATTTTGTTGCTTTATAATACTATACCTAACCCTTAGTTGTTATGAGGAGTCATGTTAACTTCTTTGAGGCAATCGGAACAGAAACTTCGGAATATATATTATGTTAAGGTATTAGATCATTGATTGAACTTTAACTATCGACTTTAACTTTTAAATAATATGACTTCTGAAATGGTATCAGAGTCAAATGACCATACCATAAGGTTCTGAATCCAAATTCTGAGAACCTCCAAAATCCGACAATTGGTTATTTGCTTGGTTGGAACGTGAGATTTGAGAGCACGAACTCTAGATTAACTAAAATGAGAAATTCATGATGCATGTAAATTAAACAATTCTTAGCGAAATGAATTAACACCTTGTGAATTTTATGGAAATCATACAAGCATAACAAATAAATACACCTTCATGCCGATCATTATCTTTTCTTTTGACATAATGACAAGATGATAACTAAATCAAATCGTGTTTTTAACCAAACGTATGATTATTTTCTATGTCTAAGTCACTCTCAAAATAGAAAATAATGAAACAAATAACATACTCCCTCTCTCTCAGTGAATTATTTATCTACTGTTTTTTACACAAAGACCAATGCATGTGAACAAACCAATAAAATAAAGGAATTATTGTCCACTTGCTTACACTAGCCACTTGCTCATTACTTACCTAAAAAGGAAATAGATAACAAATGAATGATACACCTCAAAATAGAAATAGATAACAATTCACCGGGACGGAGGAAGTACAAAAGTAAAATACGTAAATAAACGATGAGTAGAGAGAATATTGATTAGTTACAGTACTAATTAAGAGTAATTTATTCTTATCCATATTACATTAGGGCCAAAATATGCAGATGTTAACAAGCATATGTTGTAATAAAGTTACGAGAAGTGTACTAAAACCTGAGTTTAAATTCCGTATTCATTAAAATTGATTTTGTAACTCTCGTCACACCAAAAAAAACATTGATGCCTAAATAAGTCCCATCCATGGTGATCTAAGAAGAGGAATAATTAGGACGTATACAACAAATTACATTAGGATAGATCCATGATGTATCTTGTGTCACAAAATGCATTGACATTTTACACTTATATAATTCATGACATAATTAGATGCAATAAAATTTTATTAAAACATTTTTTTTTTGTCATGTTTAAAAGTCCAAAAAATTGTGACCTTTAGACCCATTGAAAAAACGAAATATAACACAAATAATTTTTTATCATGAAAAAACTAATTAACTTGATATCTAACAAGTCGATGTCAAGCATATTTTGTGGGATGATTGAATGCTCCAACTTTTGATATTCGTAAAATTTGATAGTATTAGATTTGTTGATTAGTAATGAGAGAGAACAAAATATATATTTCACTTAGGTTTGCTGATAAAGCCAAACTTGGAAGGGGTCAACTCATTAAATTGCCTTCAGTATCTCGAAGGAGATTGTCCCAACTGTCGGTAAGGAATACTCCTGGTCAACACAAAAAAATTTAGATTTGCTGATAAATTCTTATATGGTAAGAGAGCGGATTCACTGCTTTATTTTATGTTCCATTTTGTATCTCATTGTCTCTCTTTGTGACATATTATTAGTTAGTTTAATAAAAATGATTTATCATTTTTTTGTATGCAATTCGTGATGTGTCGTAAGATAAAAGACAATGGGGTAAGAGATGTGACTAGTAAGCTCGAAATTATTTTTATCTAAGCTCAAATATCAAATAATTTTATGTTTTGAGTTTCGATAACGGTGGGTCTTGATTAAGACGGTCTAAGTTAAGACCTTTCACAATCCCCTTTCCATTTAAATTTTATTTAAATCAGTTGTAACTTGTGAGTGTTGTCTTAACTAAAGGGTCTTAAACAAGAGTCTTTGTTTCAACAATTGTTCCCTCTTTTCATTTATTGCGTGTTTTATTTCTCAATATGCAGTTGATGACGTCCGATTGTTGTATATATACAAGATGATACGATAAACAAGATTCATCTTTCTTATTACAACTATATCAGATCTAACAATGAGTTGCCTCATGCTAAATGTCGGGTGCTAATTATACGTCAAATAGTAAAACCGATATTAGCAAAGACATCTCTCACAAGAAATAAAACTACATAGCACTTCGGAAAGTAATGCAGAAACGTCATAAATACTATCCTACAACCAGTTGTATAGTAGCATTATACAACTACCTCAAAGTTGTTGAGCTCTTACACAAAGTTGTGGAGCTATTTTACAAGTTATTGAGTTATTTTACAAAGTTATTGAGCTTAATAATTATTCTGTTAAACTCAATAACTTTGTATTATAGCTCGATAATTTTGTTAGTAGAGCTCAATAACTTTATAATAAAGCTCAACTACATTAAATAAGTTGTATATACAACCAGTTGTATAATACATTAACTGCAGAAACGTTATATATTCAAATTAGCGATTTTTTTTTTGAGAGATTTGTTTACCTGTTCTAAAGTTATGTTACATCAATTTCTAAATGTCATATGACGAAAACTGATTTTTCCAATTTGTCACTAGTTTTATTATATTTTTGGTGAAAAATTACTACTCATCATCATATGCTTTTCCATGGGTAATCTTAATAGTTTTCTTACCTAATAAAAAAAAAAGGTCATCTTAATCTTAATCATCGAAGATTAAAAGGATTCATTTATGAACACCAATTAATGAGATAAGGGACGTGAATGTTACTAATTATTTAAAATGCATTGTATGGGTATAGGTTCATGTTACTAATAAAACTCAAATGTACATATGATACGTCCGATCAACTTACTGTATTATTTAGGAACGATTATTGCCGTTGACGACTAACGAATCTTGTTGCATTTTAATACTTGGTCTTGATTGTTTGATAGTTGACATCTAGGAAAAAAAAAAAAAAACATTGAATGACCGCTATATAGTTTAGTGTCAATCACTACAAACAAAAATGAAACAAAAATGAAAGTTAAAGTCATGGTCCGTTGTTAAAATATAAAACACCCATATGTGAGGTGTCTCACATTGTTGGAGAAAGAGCCTCCAATTGCCAATTAATTTTAGGATGGAACATCCTTTGTGTTATCAAGTGGTCCGTCTCTCCTCTATTTGGGTGTGGCCTGACCCGTTTGTATGTTCTAACAGTCCGGACGAGTTTCTTGGAAAAAAATTATACTCCCTCCGATCCAGACAGATGTAAACATAAGTAAAAAGTGGTTATTTAAGAAAAGGTGGAAAATGATAGATGAACCATCTCAACCAAAACCTTAAGATGATGGTTGAGGTTCAACTATTATAGTTATTTCTATTACGCTCTCTCGCTCAAATGCCCGTTGGGCTTGAAGAGTGGTTGGTTGTGCACCGGCTCCCCCGTACCGTGTGCTGGGTTTCCACTTCGAGTTTTTGAGGGGTTTTGAGGTTGCCAGGATTTGAACCCGTGACCTTCGATCACACTGGCTCTGATACCATGATAGATGAACCATCTCAACCAAAACCTTAAGATGATGGTTGAGGCCCAACTATTATAGGTATTTCTATTAGAAAAGTGAGGGGTAAAGTAGGAAATATTGATTGGGGCCACATGTGTTTAGGTGGATTAAATAAGTAGTTGGTGAGTGGGTGAGTGGATGATAAAGTTGTAAATAGGTAGTGGATGTAAGGGTAATTTAGTTATTTTTAATGCCAAATATGGTATGTTACCATTGGTGTGGTTCATCCATTTTAGGTAAGTGTTACCATCTGTCTGGATCGGAGGGAGTAACACTTACTAATTTTTTTGAAAAAGATAACTATAATTCGAAATATTGGCCCTAGGTAAAATTTGAACACAAGTTAGTCCCTAACTACAAATTCCTATTATTTTAGGTATGTGATAACACATTGTGAAATTCCACTTTATTTGTGATATATATTCCGATTTTTGAACATTTGTATTGTACTTTGGTTCTCTTATTCCAAAAATTGTCCATATATTATTCTTTTAGACTTAATTTTTCTGAACTTTTTCGAACTGAGCTTAATAAGCTGAACTTTTTAAAACTGAATTTATAGGGCCTGAACTGAACTTATTACAGGTGCTGAACTTATAGAAAAATGGGTGTAAATTAAACTAAACTTTTCTGAATATAACTTATATAAGTTGAACTGAATTTACAAGAACTGAATGTTTTTTAATTGAAATAATCTTATACGAGTTAAACTTTTTGAATTTAATTGAATTAACTTTAAATCCAATAGAATTGAGCCTTAATTGAAGGTCCCATTACAACACCAATTGAAGATTTGGACCGTCCAGTTTGGCTACTTCGTTATTTTACCGTAATACATGTGTGTAAATGGTGTACGTACAAGGTTTTGTTTGCGTAATATATGCAAATGACACCGTAAGTCCACCTTATAAGAAGTAAATTTGGTAGGCCAAATTATAGACATGTAAACATAATGTCCTCATCGTTCTAATTAAATTTCGTGTGTTGAACAATCTCGTCACACATTATATTATTCTACTTAATCACCATAATTTTATTTTCAACATCAAACATCAAATTGTTTAGTTTCGTAATGTCATAGTACAAATAAATAATGTACAATGTACTCGTAGTATAGTTATTCACCCCCGCTGTCACACATGGGTGAAATATCTCCTTGATTTATAAAGTCAATCACTCCATCCTCCGTTCTCCAATGTGTAGAGGCATCTTATAATACCTCGGGCGACCACGGACAGCGGAATCGAACCTCCAGTTTTGACCACTGAATTCGTAAGCTTTACTGATAAAATTCAATACAAACCTCGACGTGTAGTACACTTATACATTTATATTTAGGACCTTATTTTTTTATGGTGCATCAGACCTCCATTTACTTTAAGACGTCCCCAAATTCCTTGTATGTGACACATCTTTAGGTTGGGATTAGTTATATATTCACACCCACTCTCACACATGTCAGGTTCCATTTTCAATGGATCGACAGTAACATCATCATTCTTTTCAAATCTATTTGGTCGAGCGGGAATATCGTCGCCTTTCAGACCCGCAAAATAGTGGCCCATTTTCACCTTTCATTAGATGTTTCTATCTTCAATTTGCTTTTAAAACCCGTCAAATAATAGTTTTGCAAGGGCTCAAATACCAATGTTTAGTTTTGTTATTGGGTTTGGGCTCCACCCATCAAGGAGGACAAAGAATCTAGTCCATGATTCTTAAATTCTTAAATTTGCACATGGGTTAGGGTCGCACCCATAGAGTCGATGAAGAAAGAGTCTCCATTTCATAAGTTCCAATAAAGTTTTATTCTAAAATCAATTGACAACTGTATGTGCATTACCGTGACACATCTTTAAATTGGGCTTACTTCTTCACACGAAGCATTTCATGGTCAGTTATGCTTAGGGGTGTTAATGAGACGAGACAACTCTCGAGCTATTCGAGATCGGCTCGGTCAAAGCTCGGTCAAAGCTCGGCTCGGGCTCGTATTCGGCTCGAGAGCTTAACGAGTCAAGCCGAGCAAAGGCTGGCTCGACTCGAAAAGCTCGCGAGCAGCTCGAATTTGTGTGATTACATAAGATATTACTGATATTTTATAAAAATATTTTATCATAATTATATTTTTGTATCACACATATCAAATGTCTCGCTGATTTGCCAAATATTGTTACATATAACCCTTGAGCCTTATTATTGAAAATATCGAAAGAAAAAAAATAAAAAAATAAACAGTTTTATATAGGCTCGATTTGGGCTCGAGTGTGGCTCGAGCTCGCGTTAAAGCTCGCAAGCTTTATAACGAGCACATTTTTTTCAAGCTCGGGTAAGCTCGAGATCGGCTCGAGCTCGAGTTTTTGTTCTTGAGCACAAGCTGAGCAAGGCCAAGCTCGGGCTCGGCTCGGCTCGTTAGCACCCCTAGTTATGCTAACCCTGACTCGCTCGTGGCCACTCTAGTCCACGAACTTCTAACAAAAATTAGAGCTCCTATAATTTGAGTAAAAGAGCTCTTATCCCTGTCCGAGGAAGAAAACTTAGGTGCATCCCATAAAAAGAGTGCAACAATTTTCTTCTTTTTTCAATTACATAGTCATTTTTACGGTATCTTTCAATGATGTTTCCTAAGAACAACACACCCAAAATTTTGGACGAATGTTTCAAAATTTAGTTAATTTTATTTGTGTTTTTCAAATGAAGCACGTCATGATCGACCTTAAAAATGTAGGTAAAGTTCATAGTTGTCGGACACTTAATTCCATGGTCAATGCTGACGGCCTTAGTAGAATATATCTACCTTAAACTTCACGGAATGTTGTTATTTGGATGTTAACCAAGTTACCTTTTCTTTCCAAATATATATATTCTAATAATCTTCTAAATATTATCCGAAAGTAACCCTAATAATAAAAATATACAAGAGGTGACTTCTTAACTTCTTGATTTCTAAAATTATTAATTTGTTTTAATTTTATGATGGTGGTGCTACTATCAACGAGGAATTTCGAAGACTCAAATAGATGGGGGAGATATTTTCATTTTTTTTGAAAAGATATGACGCGAGTATGTATATTATTGGTTGTATTAAATAACCACTAGGAATTAAAAGCATTTGAAAGTGGAATTAAAGTAAAAAGCTAAGGTATGATAACTATACACATATATTGATATCATTAATGTTTGATTTAAGCTTTTATTTTCTTTTTTAGAGTTGTAAATACAGTCCTTAGAGCTGTATATATCATTTTCCTTTAATTATATGCTCAATTCAATAACTATTTAAAGAAGTTTAGTGATAACTATATGTATATATTGATATCATTAATGTTTGATTTAAGCATCTTTTTTATTTATTTTTTTAGAGCCTTAAATACAATCTTTAGAGCTGTATATACCATTTTCCTTTAATTAAATGCTCTTTTCAATAACTATTTAAAGAAGTTTAATATATATATTGATTAGTTGCATATAATAGTTAAAATGCTCTTTTCAATAACTATTTAATGAAGTTTAATATATATTGATTAGTTGCATATAATAGTTACATATATCAGAGAAACGCTACATAGACAACCACAAATATTACATTATACAACTAGTTGTACAAGAGCATTGTACAACCATAATCAATCTAATTGAGCTTATGTGTATTTTTTTCGAGTTTCTATAATTTTTTATTTATATATTTTTGAGTTTCATTATAATTTTTTAAGTTTAGTATTTTTATAAAGGAGCTCGGATTCTTTCAAATAAAGCTCGTAATCTATAAGTCTAAGCTCAAGTAAAATAGTAAATATATTATTATAAAGCTCATGTTCTATTTTATACAACCAGTAGTTGTATAGTCTACTTACTGACATACAACCGAGTTCATACTCGTTGATTTTCCTTGATTATATACTACAATTTGCAATATGAAAAATTCAAGCTATGTTATAAATAGTGCAACTAATAATGATATAGAAAATGTGAATAATTCAAGTCACACTCAACTAAGATATTGACGTGATGTTGGGAAGATTTTGTAGATTATTCAAGAATCAGACAAAGAGCAACAAAAACATGTTAAAGAACACCTGCTAAAATTTAAGAAACAACGGGCTAAGAAAATACTTGGTAAATGGTATTGTCGAGTTTACAACTTTACATTATTGTGAAAATCAAGATTGTAGTTTGAATTTCTCACACAAATTTAGTAGATTAAATTCAGTTTAATTACAAGCATACATTTTCATCTAAAGATCAAAATTTCGTTTCAAATCTACAGTTTTTCTTTTTTTAAATGTATATTAGAATTATTAGTTTAATTACAGGCATAGGATTCAGTTTGGCCTAACTTTTCAAAGTGCTTTTTTACCAAAAACAGCACAAATTGGCCAAACACACAATTTTGCAAAAGCTAAAAAGAATTTTGCAAAAGCACAACAGCCATCATTTTGCCCTTAAAATAGAACTAATTTCGTGCTTCTAACTTTTAAAACACTTTTAAAAAATTAAACTTAATAAACAAAAACTCATTTTTAATAAATTAGGCCAAACATTGTTTAAGATTTGAATCATATGATATTGTATACTCCGTAAATGACAATGTAATGGATTAAATATGTTGTAAATTGAAATTATGTATAAATTTCATAGTCTATTGTTTACCAAACATCTCCTTAATCAAATAATAAGTTATCTGGAATTAAATGCTACCTACGGTAGCATTCAAGAAATAAGGTACCTGTTTATATTTTATCTTTCTTTTTTACCCTTCAAAGTTCAAATCTAGAATTTATAATATAAAATGATTATTATATTTTTTACGTCATTCACAAAAAATCAGATGAATCTTTAGCTAATTAACCAAAAATTATTTATATAATTAGTTACTTTATCAGCTCATAATTTTCTACTACTTTTTAAATTTCAATTAAATTTTCAGTTTTTATCTACATTTCAAATTTCATCTATTTTTGTGAAGAAAACCACCCATATATTCCCACATGTGAGTGTCCCACATTGATAAAAGAGGAGAAAAGTTACCACTTTATAAGGCAAGGGGCTACTTCCTCTATTGTCAATTGGTTTTAGAGTAGAACCTCCTTAACCTTATGAAGCGGATTCTCTCCTCCATTTGGGTGCGGCCCAGGCCCGTTGTATGATTTAACATGGTATCAGAGCCCACGATTATTATCCTGGGTATGGTGAATTAACTGGGCCTATTATTCGCAGCCGTTGGAAAATAACACGGTTTGCTTTGACGGCTGGAAGAGAAGGCCTAATTGCCCCCAGACCGATTTAAATGGGCCTCACATGTGAGGGGGGAGTGTGAAGAAAACCACCCATATATTCCCACATGTGAGTGTCCCACATTGATAAAAGAAAAGAAAAGTTATCACTTAAGGGGCTACTCCGTCTATTGTCAATTGGTTTTAGAGTGGAACCTCCTTGACCTTATGAAGCGGACTCTCTCTCCTCTATTTGGGTGCGGTCCAGGCCCGTTGCATGATTTAATAATTTTTCCGCTAATTTTAGAAAATAGAATATTAATATATTGTTTATCAAACGAGGCTTGTAAAACAAAGCCTTAGCGCGATTGAATATGATCTTGCTCCTTTATCTACTGTATATGCTTGCGTAATTTATTCTGATGTGGGAAGAATATTAAGATTGTTTACGGGAAATAATATCACAAATTTTGAATGGAATATGTTCAATTTAAGTTGGGTATGGTACGATCAGAATATCAGATCCCAATCATCCCATACATGCAGTCATGCACTAAGCTTTAGTTTGTGGTGGCCATGCATGAGGTACCTTTTTTTACGTATATTAGAACTATATTTAAAGGAGAAAATTATTTATTTTTTTGGCTTTTTGACTGGAGATGATTGCACAAATCAAACCTAATTTGAATACGCAATCAATTAATCGAGATTTGGATTTAGCAAATTAATTAAAATTATATTGTTAGCTTTATGTAGATGTATCGGAGTATTGGATTCATGTTCATCTACTCAATTCGTTATGAAAAAACAAATTACGTATTTCACAAGTTCGTCGGTTTTTCTTCTTATAGTTGTATATAATTAACTCTAAAATCATTTTTATTAAAAGTGAAGTAAAAGAATAATGTCTATTTTTCAAAGACTTGCATGCTTCTCTAATATCTTTCGATTTTCGATACAACTAGTGAAAGATTTGATGGCAATTTCTCATTTACTCATTTTCTTTTACACCAATTATGAAATTAGGTCATCTTATAACAAAAAATTATCCTTTTATATTAGTTAAACGTTCAGTTATAACTGTTTATAAATGAGATTTTATATACTCCGTATTAAAAAGACGATGTGACATGTTAGAGATTGAGTAGGCACGAAACAGAATTTGATTATAATAAATCACATTGAATCGACTTATGCTTTTCTAATAGAACAATTCGACTCTATATTAATGTCAGGGTTATGCCGAATTTCCTATTGAGATAAGATGATGTCCTCTGTTTTCGAGTACAACAGAAATATTTTTATGCGTAGTTCTTATATCATTCAACAATGTAGAAAATGAGACTATTTTTCGGTATATTATCAGATATCTTGAATCCATGTCCTATTTATATAGAAATGGGAAGGAACAAGGGAATGTATTTGTGAAGGAAAGGGTTGCAACTTTTCACAAATTTCAACTTATTTAATTTCTGTTGCGAAAATAAAACCCGGCTTTATAGATTCGAATGAAAATTATACTGCAACTCCGTAAATAAGTATATTTGTCCATCCTGGTATTAAGAGTCAACTTGCCCTATTGATTGACTATTTGACTTGAGTTGACTGGTCAGAGGTATTCAAAGTGGTTTTTTTTTTTTTTTTCTTTTTTTTTTTTTTGTTGTTGTTGTTGTGTGTGTTGATTAGGAGTATCTCTACCGGCAGTTGGGACAACCTCCTCCAGGATACTGAAGGCAATTTAATGGGTTAACCTCTTTCAAATTTGACATTTTTCATTCGCAAGAGTAGGAATTGAATGTTTGACCACTTGTTTAAGATATGGGTGCTTCATACCCATCAACTTTGGTATTGAAAGTGAAATTGAAGATACGTATCCTTACTTTCAATTTTCAAAGCAAAGCAAAAATATTCTTTCGAAAGTGTTGTTAAATGGAGTCGCAATAAGCCGAATCTAAAATTCTTTCTTGATGAAGACTAAATGCTACTAATTGTTAAAATCCACTCAAAAAAACAATATATTGTACTTTTTGTGCTTTTTTTTTATTCTTTAAACTAGTATAACCTAAAAAGAGTAAGGCCTTTCCATAGGAATTTCACCATATTGAACCTTTTTTTTTCTCCTAAAGGGAACCTTTGGTTAGCTAGTGGGGGAGGAATATGTAGCAATGCAAATGGTGTTTGAATATTTGGTTTTGTTTTAAAATTTGATTCTAGCTATTTGGTAAAACTAGATAAAAATATAGTTGAAAATTAAAAAGTATGGACTGAAAACTAACATTTGTAAAGATAACTGAAAATCAAGAGCTAATAAGATAACTGATTACATAAAAAATGCTTAAAAAACTGTCAAAAAACCATTTCAACCAAAAGCTTAATTAGCTGATAGTTGGAGTCCAAGATCGGTTTTATACACTAACACGCCCCCTCACACGAATGCTCATTGAGCTTGAAGTGTGGATGCAACTACCGGCCTCCACATACCTGGTACTTAATATGCACTTTAGAAATTGGGGCCCGTAAGATTTGAATCCGTGACCTTTTAGTTATATGGCTCTGATACCATGTCAAGAAATCATCTCAACCAAAAGGCTAAGCTGATAGTTGGAGTCTCAAGATCGATTTTATACTCTAACACAAACTAACTGAGAAACTGGATGGTTTTGGTGAAATGATATAAAAAAGATATAGTAATTATTTTGATGTTATAATGAAGAGTTAAAAAGGAAGATAAAATTGGATCAGGTAAATTATTTCTCAAATGTTATCAGGTAGTTTATTTGGTTAATAGCTACTTACCAATCACTTGCAAAGAAAATTAAGAAAACAGAAATTTTGGTCAAATAAACTATTTTAATTAAAGAAGTTACCTAAAATGCATTGTCAAACCGAGCCTATGCCCATTAACTTTACGGCTTGTGCGTTGGACATCAGCTTGGCTAGCAAGGGAGTGGTGCCAATGAAACTGTGCGAGTCGTGCGACTGCAGATAGAGGACCCAGATTATATTGTCTATACTCCATATTTGATAGCAATTGAACGGATCATAAATTTCATTATGTCTCGAGTTTGTAATTTTCCAATAGAGTTTCAGTGACCGATTTTTTCTAGGGTTTTATCCGATATGAAATTAACAGGTTTTGATGGAGATTTAATGACCTATTTATATAAGTGAGCTGATACGACACGAACTCGACACAACCCAATCTATATACTAGCTCTATATGATGTGACTATGTGAGTGTCAGGTAAGCCATCTCAGCGGCTCGACAAATTACACAAGTCAATGATAAGCGATCGTATAGTGGTAGAATTGCAATAACTATTTCAGGTGGGAATTTTTGAAGTTCAGTTTTTAGTTAGATTAGATTAACATTGTAAAGAACCTAAACCCAACTCTAATACAAAATTTAAGGTTTTTCAAATGTGTCGAAATTTTATCAATTACGAAATTCAATTTTGATTATTACAAAATCTCATTTGTGACGGCATGTATCCGTCACTTTGGAGTGACGGATACCATTTTCTCTCACAAATGATTCAAATAGAGGAGAGAGGGAAGCACATGGAGGTGCCCCCACCTTGTCCCCCTATTCGTTTTGTGAGTGACATTACCCGTCACTTGCTCCGACCCGTCTTCAGCAAGACTAATTGTTTGATTATAGAGTCATCACATGGGACAATAGAAGTTCTTAAAGAATCCAACAAAGCCCACTTGGATGTAAAACAAATCTCCATAGTCCATTCTATAATGGGCTGTATGCAGTTTAAAACCCATGTATAGAAGTTTGGCCACATTAATGTTCAATTACTAATTTTTGTTGTTGTTGTAGATCATACGGTTTAGTCTGGATTCGAGTCGGTTAGGATTACTCGGACGGTAAAGCTCCCTCTCATGAGTTTTAACACGGCTGCATATCGAAGGCTCGAATACAAGATATCTGGTTAAGTTAGAACAACTCATTGTCAGTTAATTTAAGTGCTCATAAGTGATGTTCAATTACTATTGATTATAGTGTTATTAAGCAAAGTTTTTTTTTTTCGGGTGTGAAAAGCAAAGTTCTTTATGGGGGTGTATAAGTTGGGGCTTTAGGCAAAAATTTGAAAATGAATGAGCTTTTTATGGTGTTTTATATGGGCTTCGATTTTTTCCCTTAAATTTAGATGTACAAGTACTAAACTACTACGATGAAACGTTTTGAGGTTTTTTAAGGTGACATTAACTTTTTCTTTTCATGGTTAAAAATATAATTTTGTACGAAATAAAATATTTCTTGATAAAATCTTAAAAAATATGTTTATGACATTGCAAAATTATACAGTACTCCGTATATTTTTAATATATTTATTACGAATGTATATAAATAAACTTTGACCTTAAAACGTCAAACAAAGACTATAATAAAGATGAATCAATAATATAATCCCCGGAGGACGCAAATATGTAAAAGTAACAAGATAAAGTCGATAACGTCCTAGTTTAAAAATCGATTTTATTAATTTCGAGCTAATGACGACGAATTAACGGATAAATAAGTGTAAAAGAGGTTACTTTATGTGCAGCAAAGTGAGAAAAGGTAGACAAACTTTTTCGCCATCTTCTTCTTTATATATGTCCATAATTTCATGCACGAAAAATAAAGGGAAGCTAGGGAACTCACTACAAGAGGGTCTTTAAAATATGGAGCCAATGTCGTCCACTATATTAGGCACGTCTAAATTTAATTATTGTTTCGGATCATTTTCGAATTATCTAATATTGAATTGTTTTCGGGTTTAGATTAGTTTTGTTGCGTAGAACAAACAAGATGGACTTAAAAGCTCGACCCTTTTGAACAAGGTCTTGCTAAGGAAACCTCGATAAATACCTTCGTCATCATTGTGCTACTTAGCTTCGCGGGACAAGGACATCTAAGGGGTTGTTTGGTTCAAATATTAGGTATGAAATGGAATGGATTCTAACTCCAAGGAGGTATGAAGTTAGAACCCCATACATGTTTAAAGTTGTTTGATTCAATCCGGGAATGGGAATAATAATGTGTTGGGTGGAATGAAGTTGGAAACTTGGGGAAAGAGTTGGGTATGGGATTCAAAGGGTTGGAGGTATCTAACTTCATTCCAAAACTAGTTTTATACCCGTGCAAAAAATGCACGGGTCGTAAGAAGGCGCTATCATTAGATATATGAACATATTTGAAAATTCATATTTGATGAATATTAGATTTGAATATCAGATAATATACAACCGTATTTTATTAGAATTATATTAAAGGTATTTGACATGTCAGATCCGTTGAATATATGTAAATTGCAATATTTTATATAAATTGTGATATTTTAACTTATGTTTTAACATAAAAAATTAAAATAGGAATAAGAGATATGAATTGTAATTGGGTTGAAGAAAGAGGGTAATTAAATAGAATAGGAAACATGGAGGGACCTACATGTAGAAACTCAACAGCCAATCAAAAGCCAAGAAAAAACTTGGCTTTTACACAATGGTAAGCTAGTTGTTACTAGCTTACCTTTGCCACATAAGATTTTCAAGCTACAACATTTTTAGGCTAGAAACTACTACAATGGTAAGCTACTAGTATTGTGGCTTAGATGGGCCCATATGTCAACTACCTTTCATATCACCCATTTATTTATTAAAAATTTTATTTCCACATGTATTATTTTAGTAGGTAGATTTTTTTTGTAGGACCATTTAAGCTACTAGCTTCATGGAGCTAGTAGCTTAATTTAAGCTAGTTCAATGGAAGTGCTCCAATGGTCAAGCAAGTAGCTTGAAACTTTTTTTATTTGCAAGCAAGTCCTTTTTGGAAACCATTGGAGATGGTTATACTATGTAGATGCTCCAACCAAACATTGGAATGGACTTTCATTCCAAAAGCTCCAACTGCCCTAGACTTAGATAGAGGTATTGTAGACAATAAGGCCCTGTTTTTTTCGGTTTAATTTTAGTTCTCATGCAGCTCACTTTAGTTCACCTCCGCTTATTCAGCTTTATTAATCTCAGCTTATTTCACCTCTATTCATTTCAGATTCTCGACAATCTTCAATTCAGTTCACTTCTATTTAGCTCAGTTTAGTTTATTTCATTTCAGTTCAATTTAGCTTCATTCAGCCTAAAAGAACAAGGCCTAATTCCAAAATTCGGATCTCCTTTTTAGATTGTAAATTTGTCATGCCCAAAATCCAAATGGATCAGTGAGTCCGGCATGGTTGGATCTCTACGGTTATTTGCCGGTGTCAAAAACAACGCACCAAGCTGAGATGGGAATTGGGAATGAATAAGGGTTGCATAGTTTGAAGTTAGTGACTTCAACTTACCTCGTTGATTCAAAAGGATAAGATAATTTGGTTCTATCTAAAGTCCAGTCAATCTAATTTTCTCATCTTAAAAAAAAAATAAAAAAAAAAAAGGTTGCAGTACGTATAAACATTCCAATAATAAATGGGGGTATGTTACTTGTTTTATGGGGCAGATAAATGATTCAACCACTCAACTGACTCAATTTCAGCTGCCCTCTTTACTATACTTTGATTCCCCTCTTTTTATGGTCCCATTATTTTTCAATCATAGTACAATTCCCAACTTCTTTGTCTCAAATTAATTATGCTCTTCATTTCAAAAAAAAAAAAAAAAAAAATTGTTTGATTTCCGTTTGTTTCTTAAAAAACATAAAACTTCATTTAAAATCATCATATGAGTTTAATTTGTTCAATTAACACAATCATCTTATAAAAAGTCATATGACACTTACAAAATTTGTGAAATTTAGCGAGATATAAAAACCTATAGAATCAAACAAAATAAATCCTTAAGTAACGACGTTGAATGTTCGGCTAAGCCAAAAGGGCATTACTAGTGCATTCCAGACTTACAATCTAAGGTGAAGAGGATTCGAACTTATGACCTATTGTTCATAATACCGCCGCTTTGATAGCTAAGCTATGACATTTTCGATGACTTTTGGGATTTGTTGAATGTACAAATGGATTGCATATTTTATGTGGATGTTATTAAGGACTAATAACAAAATTTGAATATGGTACAGTACCTGAGTAAAAACCTAGCCCCAATTCTTATTTCAGACCAAGGTATCCGTCTTATTAATAAGACGGATACCATATTCTCTCACAAAATACCCATTTAGGGTGAGTGGAGAAGCACATGGGGGGTCCCACCTTTGTCCCCTCTACCCATTTCCTCTCACACAACGACCCGTCTTAAAATCCGACCCGTTTTAAGTAAGACTTACTCAAAACCTAGATTGGGAATTTTGGGAAACTCTAGCTGGTCCTCAGTAACGTACATTTTACCTTTCCATTGAACACAAAAGGCAACATGTTGACAAATTACCTTTTTACTTTTTAGTTTTTACGGTGCATGCCTTTGCTCTTTTGTTGGTCAATCAAGTGGACTTTAGTTTGGAGCTGATTGAATGAATAACACAGGTAAATTCAAAAGCAATTTAGTGTGAAAAGTGAGTGACACTGAATGAGATTTTACCATGTATATTACCAGTCTACCATTAATTTAGACTTATTTTAGGTTTAAATAAGGAAGATAAGTAGATTGATCCTTTGAAATAAGATTATTTCATCCTCTCGAACAAGAGATCGAGGAGAACAACGAAACTCAACGATTCTCAATACACCTCAAAGGAATAGACCAACAAGTATGTTACTCCCTCCGTCCCGGTCAATTGTTGTTCTTTGGTTTTGGCACAAAGACCAAAGAACGAGGAATGAGTCAGTTACTAAATGACAAGTGGAACAAATTGAATGTGAATGATCAAATTGTTCATCAAATTTATTCTTAAAATAGAAAGGACAACAACTCAGACACCCCTATATAGGAAATGACAACAAATGACCGGCACAGTGAGGGAGTAGTATGTAGTGTGTATATTTGTAGTTGAATGTTGCATACAAATGATTCAAGGCATTCTTACTAGAGAATAAGGGCCGGGGAGCTACATATAGTGATCTAGTAGCAAAGGGGAGAGCGCGGCACTTGCGCGTTCCCCTTATCTGAAAAGAAAATAGTTAAAATTATAGATTTCTGCTATTCAGAAATCTTAAAAAATGAAGTGTGTTAGCAAAGATACTAAACTACATCTATTCCAAGAGGGGCTTACTTGGTGGGACCAGCTGAGTCAAGCTCGATTTAACCTAGTTTTGACCTAGCCAATTTCGAAGACTCGACAAGCCAAACTATATTGACAAACACTAATTAGTCCACATAAAATTCGAATTTATTTCATTCCAAATTCAACTCACCCAATTTATTTATTTAATATTTTATTCTTTAATATTTGCCCTTTCTTTGAAGTTATAATAACAGCCCCCTCACATTCCGCTACACACTCATTCTCATCTCTTTCCCCTTCTCATCTCCTTCTCAATTCTCACCTCCCCCTAATATGCGAGTTTCGAGGAACACAAAAACTTTAGAGAGGAAGAATAAGGAGAAAGGAAGTACATGAGTTGAGGGGAATGTTGTTTGGCTCGAGGACTTATTTGGGTATAAATCGGTTTAACCTTAGATCGGGTCGCCGGACCAGGCTTCATTCCCCCCAATTATATCTACTTTCATCCAAACACACCCTTTATTTACTTAATTACTCGTTGAGGTATTAACTCATTCTTTACATTTGATTTAATATTTATCCAGGAATGAATAGATGGAGGTAGCTAGTAATTACTATAATAATTTATTTTTGGTGTAATTGATGTTGTTTTTTTTAGGGTTCTGAGTATACTGTAGATTTCATCATCATTACTTTACTGAAACAATAGGTCTTGGTATAGATGGATGGGCGAACAGACGGGTAAAGACCTCTAATAAAATGGTTAGGGGGGGCAAGGTGGGGCAACCCCATGTGCTTCTCACTTTATGGCAAATGAGTATTTTGTGAGGGGAAATGGTATGTATAGACGAATAGTGTCTGTCTATAATGAGAATTTGTGCTACTGAAAATAAATTTGTTGATATTATTAGGTAATGATGATGAAATGCATGTTTTTTGGGGGATTCTACTTTTGTCAGTGAAATTCAAAGTAATCTAATTTCCCTACAAACTTTTTAACTCTTTCTATTTTTTCAAAGTTTATCATCATTTGGTAATCATGAATTCATCATCTTTTTTAGTGCATATGAATCTGTTTGGAATATTCAGATCCACTTTTATTTGAAATTAAACCCTAGTTTTCCTTCTTTTAGTCTCTTTGATTTGATTCTAGGTTGTTGAAGTTTTTGTAAATTTATAGATCTAATTAATGGTTAGATGAATTATATTTATTCTTGAAAGATCTAAAAGGATCTAAGACAATGCAGTCGTAACTCGTAATAGTACTCCTCCCGTTCCATTTATTATTTTTTATGATGAATATTTTAATCAAACGTAAAGAAATGATTATAACGTAAGAACTATCAATTAGTTACTCACTAAGGAGTATTTCTGAAATAGTCGGTCGATTTTTGATGATTCTTTGTCCCAATTGAGATACAGGGAGTAGTAGATTTAATACTTTATAATTGTATGAATGTTGAATTGTATTTCTGAAATGAAATACCCTTTTTATTCTTTTTACGCTATATAAAATACTCCAAATAATATTTTTATAAAAGGTAAACAAATAATTATTGTGAACGTAATATAATTCTGCCACTAATAAGAGATCCGCATTTTTATGTGTCTAGGTTTTAGACCTGGAAATTCTTTGGATTGTTGATTGAATAATGCTTGGTCTATCTATTTTGCTGTAATTCAATTTTCAATTGCTAACTAGTATAGTTGTATAGATTTGGAGCTTTATAATAAAGGATTTGAGCTTATTATATATGTACATTTTACGAGCTTTATGGAAAAGGATCTGAACGTCTTTGTATAAATTCTAAACTCAAAATATATTGTATTTTTTGAATTTTTGCGTTGAAATTTGATTTGTTGATGGTTGAATAAAATAATACTCGTAGTACTCACTAAAATGCAATAAGCCAATAAAGCAACACAAAAGCAAGAGAATCAGTGCACAACAATAAATGAGCATCGTTAACCTCGAGAATTTTTTTTTTTTTTTTTGCGGAAAAACCCCCGAAAAGGGATTAATTCATATCATTAAGATCGCTAGAAATAGCATCAAGAACATTACGAGGTACATCCTCATCCCAAGCACGTCTACCATACTCCCACGGTACCGAATGTGCCACATTATGCGCAACACTATTCGACTCCCGTCTAACGTAAGAGAAAACAACAGAAATGAAAGAATTACATAAGGAAAAAATCACGTAATTTGTCGTGTAATTCGCTTCCCTGGCGAGTCAGTCTTACTAAGGTCATTTCCGTTTGAAATAATAAAGTGGAATTTTGAAAACATTTTATAACTAAACGTGTCATCATAAGTTATAACATTAGCTGGATATTGTGGTGACATTTGACTTTAAAATAGTCTCAAAACATTGGTAAATTGTTTTTTTTTTCTTTTTTTCCTTGGGGTGAATAATTCATCTTATAGGGTGAGATGATTCGTTTATACATACAAAAAACTCGTTTGTTGAAATTTATGTGTATTTAACCAATTAAAGGGTCATGTCACACTTGAAGACGGTATTAATTTACTCTGTATTATTTGTGTTTATTGTTTATAAATTATACTAGCACCATTTTATTGTAATGTGAATATGTGATTGATAATGTGATGAAAAAGTAACAGTTGATATGATAAGATAAGAGCTGAGGTTTTTGTGCAGTAGAAACTAGCATAGTGGCAGCTACCATTATAGCTTGGCGTCATTGAAGGACACTGGATACTGATGTTATGTACTCCCTCTGTCCCGGTTATTTGTTGTCTTTTTCTATTTTGGGTGTCTCAGTCATTTGTTGTCCTTTCTATTTCAAGAATGAACTTGATGAGCAATTTGATCATTCTCATTCAATTGGTTCCACTTGTCATTTAGTTATTGGTCTTTTCCTCATTCCTTGGTCTTTGTGCCAAAACGAAAGGACAACAATTGACCGGGATGGAGGGAGTATTATCCTTTTACATGTCTTTATATAGGGTTCACGGTTTTATTACACCCTAATTACTCTACCATTCTATAATTAATCGGGTTTTGAATCCAGACTATGAATATCATCGCTCATAACTTTACTATCTAAGTTAGTTGACATTTACATTCAGAAGAGAATAATAAGACGATGTATATTAGTGGCACCAAGTTAATTAGAAATTTACCACCATTGACATATTTCCTCTATCTGATCGATGATTTTATTAAAGAACAATGAAAATGATAACGGTTATTAAAAATTTAAATATTTGTGTACAAAATCTCCATATCAAATAATTTCTATAAACTATAACGAAGATAAGGTTGAATAACCGATCCAATCCAAATCCTATCGCGAAATTCTACGACGTCGCTTGAATCGGTGATCATTGGCGTGTCCAAACTTTCCATAATTTCACCAAATTGATTCAACTTAACAGGCTTGGAGGGATTCTGGGCTACCCAAAATTCACCTTTATTGTTCCGGTTAATATTATCGGGCTTCCCGGTAAGTTTTGCGAAAATTTCAGAACTTCCGGCTTTTGGCCCAGTGAGCCAAAACCTCTTAATTTGAGATGCGGTTGTCTCAGCAACAAGGACAAAGTCTTTATTTTCGCTAAGAGCAACCCCATTCGCAAAAGCTAAACCATCTAGTAAAACGGTGACATCTTTAGTCTTTGGATCATACTTTAATAATCGTCCTGTGCGATCGAGGTTCTTCATTGCTTGTACATATTCCCTAAAGCACAAAAAATTACATATATAAGTTAATTTTTTTTTTCATTGAAAATTCGCCATAATAATAATAATTTGTTTTTCTTAATCTATAAACAAAAATGTATCAGTATTAATTATCAAACATAATGAAAAGAGTTGGAAAATAGATGATGAGAAATAAATACCATCGATGATACTTGGTACTAGTATCAGTGAAGTAAACAGCTCCAGAGTTGGAGTCAATATCCAATGCATTTAAAAATCGGAATGGAACTCCGGCGACACCCGTAGAAACTGATGTGGCAACCCCACCTCTACTACCCACTCTCATCAAACCCATGCTTGAATCAGCAATGTAGAGGTCACACGTTCTCATATCAAACTTCAATCCCAAGGGCCTCCCACAAAATTGCTCAATTCTTGAATTATCAAGTCCATCACAGAGTCTTGGCCTACAATAATTTACCAAATACTCAAATCTCTTGAAATATGGTTGGTTATTTGCTAAAGTATCAAATGAGAACATGGTTTGGTTACATGCTAAAATATTATTATTACACATTAAAATAAAGGACGACAAATTCTTGCGTTGTGCCCTCTCTTATGTAAAGGTGATTTCGCAAAATACGAGTTTATCTCAAATTTACTACAAATTTCTTGTGACCATTTACTAATTATAATAGCTCTTTAAGTGACTCATATCTAAATAAGAATGACATAATAAAACACGTAAAACTTGTAAATTGAAATTACACGATTTGACATGATTTGATCCAACCCAAAATTAAATACAGTATGTTTTTTTGGTGCAACCCAAAACTAAATATGTAAAACACCCGAATTAATACGATTCGAATTTAACCGACTAAATTTACATCTACTTGTGAGTGGCTCAAGTCCGTCCTTAAGATTTAGTGATTTTACGGGATTAGAAGAAACATACCTGTATGGGTTAGTTATGGCGAATTCCGTCCATCCGCGACCTTCCCACTTAATAATACGGCCATCGGAAATACCGGCATAAGGACCTTCGCCTTTACAATCGAAGGCTATAGACTCGGGTCCGATCATATAAGGGGCTAATGGGAGGCGATGAAATTCCCTAGATTGAGCCTTAATAATAAGAAAACTAGACAAAACCGCAATAACAATGACGAAAATATGATGAAAATAAAACATGGCGTCTGATACGTGAAGAGTTGTTTGTTTTTTTTTTGAGGGAATATGTGAAGAGTTGTTGATATGTAACGAAAAGAACGAGTATACTATATATATATATATATATATATATATATATATAGATCAGACTGTACAATAAGACACAATCTTAGTTTTAGTCGGAGATGATGAGCTTTTTATTGTACTACTCGGAATAGGAATTCGAAATTAACTGCGCATGCACTCGCTTTGGCCAAAATTTTGTTAGAATAGGAATAGGAATAGGAATACGAATGCAATATGAAGTTGTACTACAAAACAAGCTTAATTGAAACTGTGGAACCTTTGTATTAGAAAATTATTAGCAATTTCCCTTGTCCGATTTACCATACTTGGTTCCGCCATGTTCTGCATTTATTAGGATTCGAGAATGGCAGTAAGGAAATAGACTGTTGTTTTGAACATACACAATCCTTTGTATGAACATTTTAAGTAGTAAGATTAGGCTAAGTTTTATCAACCAACGAAATTTTGCAATGATTATTGATAACCCGTTTTAATATTAAGACGGATATTTCCAAGTTCCATCTTAAAAGAGACTAGCTAACACACTCAAAGATGCTCTGTATTGAGTTGGTCTCCCTTCAGAGTTCAGACGGACCATTTTGATCTGAAACAATAAAGCGGAGTTTTGTGAACATTTCTGGAAAATAAGTTACCATTAGCGGTAACACTGGTTGAACCATCGTGGTTACATTTGATCATAAAATAGTAACAAATTCATGTCTTATTATTTCAAACCAAAATAGTCTGTCTGAAATTAGAATTTGTACTTAGTTATTTCAACAAGCTCATTTTGATGCTTTTGATTAGCGGACTTTCTCAAATGACTATTGATGGGGTTATTTGTGTGCAATGAAGGGATGGCCCATTCATTAAAGGCTGGACTGTTTCGTACAAGAGGCCGAAAGTAATGTAAAAGTGGCCCATTAAAAGTAAATTTAGTTACTTCAATCATTTTACTAATTGTATAACTGTATAAGGTTGCGTGGGTCAGTGACTCAGTGCACAAATAGGATCTTAAACTCTATTGTAGAGTAGCATTATACAATATGTTCATATGTATATCAAATCATCCGAAATCAAATAAAATTTTAAAAAATCTACGCATAGGTGGACTCTACTTGTAAATTCCGATCCAATCCGACCCATTGTCATCCCAACCTGTAAAGATGGAGTATACTTGTTAAAACTTAGGTGAAATCCCAAAGAACTCAGGTTCAAGAGTAATCTTGTGGAGTGTTTATAACCAAATGCTATGTTTTCCGTTTTCTAGATTTTGTCACACTTTTGGGTGATTTACCGTATATCTAGGAATTTCACATGCGCACAAAAAATAACGTTTGCGAATGCCTTATTAGCGAAATTAATTTAATAGATTATAGATTATTAGATCTTACTTCTTGCACAATTCCCATTCATTCTTCACCCAATACTTTTTTTTTTTTTTTTTTTTTTTTGAGGAACCCAATACTCTTGTCAAAGCGCCTTACTTATGACAAGCACTATTCGTCAAAAGCTGAAAATGGATAGTGCCCTTTTCACAATCACAATAAGGCAAGTGAGAGGAAATGAAGCGCCCTATAAATAGTGCCATTTGCATATTAAGAGAGGAATAATATCCGTCTTTAACTTGTAACGGATAGTGTGCGTTTTCAATTAGAATTTGTGGAGTCTTGTTAATTAAAGTTGACATAGTCCAAAGTATTGAATTGAACTTGTCTACACCTTCGCTTCTACAATCCCAAAATCCCCAAATTTTTTACTTGCCCAACCATCACTACATTTTCATAGTCCTTTGGTAGTCAGCAAAACTGGATGTATACAATTGGAAATCGCTGTTCAAAACCAGAACCCGGAAACCCCGACCACTCCTCGCACTCCCCAAATTCCGGCTGTCCCGAGGAGCTAACCCACCCATGGATTTCAACCCGTTTAAGCTCTGTACCGGGTTACGGTCTTTGGGTTACTTGATGATCCTTATGGTTGTGGGTATTATTGTCATCAGTTATTGGGCTGTTGTTGTTCTTTCTTGGGGGCCCAAATTGATCCATGGTGGTGGTGACCGTGTGCCTGCTGCATTCATCGTCATAGCCTTCCATATTTTGGTGAGTTTATTTTTCGCTCCGTTCGGTCCAATTCACTACATTTTTCAAATTTCCGGTCTCGTATTTGGTTAAATATAGTGAATTGGACCGAACGGAGGAAATATGGTTGATTCTATTGAATTGTGGATTTTGTTATTTTATGTGCTTGGCTATGGTGGTGCTTTTTTGGGTGTCAAATGAGCCATAAGGGCAATCCGTGGCGGAACCAGGATATATTCAGCAGGGGCGAATAAGTAATGACATAACGGAAACTTGAAAAAAATTCGGAAATTTTAATTAAAACTTGTGAATTTTTCCTTGGCCAGCGGGGGCGAGCGCCCTTTCTAGTCCCCCTAAATCCGCCACTGAGGGCAGTACAATATCGGGGTGGAGGATTCGAAAATGGAACTTATTGTCCACGATACTTTCTTCTTAACCACTATGCTAAGACATTTTCGGTTCAATTTAGTGATTTGATTGGAGGATTGAGACTTATTTGTATGCTTGGGCTGTTTGATTTTATAGAAGAAGTTGTGGTATAAGTATGTTGATTGGGGTGAGATGAATTAGCTTCCCAACTCGGAGTTCAGACCGACAACAACAGCATTACCCCAGTGTCTAAACTGCTTCTGTAAATTGTGGGATAGCGGGGGTACGAGCCACATCCATTTGTTAAGCAACATAAAGAGAAAATTGCGACGAGAATTGCATCAAATAATTGTTATTTTGCTATAAAAGCAGTGGAACTAGTTTAGGAAACCATTTTGCGTTGTTCCATCACAATCGTGAACTGAATTGAATAGCAGTGAGTTTTTTACTCATTGAAAATGGAAAAGGTGTAGAGTTAATACCACATTATTAGAAAAAGAAGACGAAACAAATGTGCTAATTTTTTTACTTATAATGCGACTTTTGCTAGGGGGCGAGGCGCAAAGCGCAAGGTAATGGCGCATGTCTTTTGGACACAAGGCGCCCTTTTTTTCATAACAATTTTGTTTTTCAAAATAAAATGTCGGGAATTAATACCCTATTTAGGAGTTTTCAAGTCGGCTACACATGTCAAGGAATAATGGGGAAAAGAAATGGCATAATTAAGGTCTAGAAGAAAAAGATATGGAAATTGCATACTAGTTAGCCTCGTTAGGTGAACTTTGTGTAAAAAGCGCACCTAAAATGGACCAAGGCGTTGTGGGTACTGCCTCTTCAAAACCTCAGCAAAGTGATCACTTCTTTTAAGCTGCACTCGAGGCACGCTTTTTTTTAAAATTAAGCCTAGCTCCTTTTTCTGTATACTCCTCCACAGCTTTCCTCATTTGGGTTGCTCGTCTACAAAGGGTCATTCTGTGTTCAGTATGCAATAAGTTTTTAACACTCATTTTGTTTTCCTAATGTGATCTCGACCACTAATTTGTAGCTTATAATGTTAACCTGGAGCTACTTTATGACTGTATTTCAAGACCCTGGTTCTGTTCCTCAAAACTGGAGGCCAGTAACGGAAGCAAACCTAGAGGAAGGTACTTCATCCTCGCAGTCTGATAACATTCCATTAGAGGTGCTCGCTTCTCCATGGCCGTCTTCAGGTGGTGTAGAGGGAAGACCAGCTGTGACTTATTGTAATGGATGTCACAATTTTAAGCCACCACGTTGCCACCATTGTTCCGTCTGTAAGCGACTCCTATTCTCAGAAGTGATTTACTTCATTTTTCTCATTCTAGTTGACTTGTTGATTTACGCTGCTGTATATTGTGTTTCCCTTTTGTTTACGACATGCTTGAAGCACTAGTAATTGTTTGCAGGCAACTGAAAATAAAATAAAATAATAGCAACAGTTGAAGACAGTTAAAGTTACCAATTGTGAAGTACATCGGTTTAAAAGACATTTAAGATGGATATCTATCTCGAAGTTCTGCTAGATTTATTTTCTTGGTGAGCATTAAAGATGGATTATCCTAGTATATAGAAGTTTCAATTTTGGATACGTAAATGGGACCAATCATAGACATTTTTAGGGTTCTTTATGACAGGTTGTATGAATAATTAGCTGATTACATGCCTGTGGTTTTCTGTAGGCCAGAGATGCGTTCTTAAAATGGATCACCATTGCATTTGGGTGGTAAATTGTGTTGGCGCTCGTAACTACAAATTCTTCCTGTTATTTCTTGTAAGTTCACATTTTTTTGTTATTCTTGTTCCTCTTTCTTCTCTAACTCTTCACTCATTTTTTAAAACTACTGGCCTATGGTCTACGCTACTGGACCTTGATATTAGGACATGACAGTGCCTTTTGAGCTGTTGGGAGTGGGAGGGCGATGTATTTCCTTAAAAGACAACCCAATTTTGAAAAGGTTGGCTGGTACAGTCTGTGCTATCTCCTTGACATTCTTATTAATGTTTTCGAAACACAGTATTAATGCTGTATCCCTACGGTGAAGTAGTGTATTGCACTTAAAACTATAAGCAAAGGGAGGAGTAGGTGCAGAATACATTTAGAGGGATATCAGACACTTGATACTTTCATAGTTGGGAGTTACGCATTATGATTTATGAAATAATTAGACGATAGTATTCCTATGTCGATTTCCCACTAATTTTCAGCCAGTGAACCTTAAATTTTTGTAGACCGATGAGAACTTGTACCTGTGTTCAGCAAACTAAGGTGCGCATGCAGAAATTACCAACTGAGTTTCTAGGTCTTTCTTTCAATGAAAATAAGAAACTACGGATACTTAAGTTCCAGGATGTCTGATCTGTAGTATATCCTACTATCCCTCTTTGCTTAAACTCTTCCAAAACTGTTCTGCTTTGTCTTGAGTTACATTATCGAGAGCATGTGATTTACTTAAGATGGGTGGGTTAGAAAGCAGAAAATAGGAGAATTGTAAAAGGAATATGAATTTGCGCCTTTATCAGAATTGATCTCGTGAAGGTTGACTATGGTACAACAAAAGTACAAAACATCGTCACCATTACACCAGTGCCTCTAAGCCTCTCACTGATGGCGGGGCAAGAAGGTAAACACAGCCAATCTTACTTCAGTTGTGAGACCATTTCCGATTGTCCCATAGGCCATAACTAAAGTTGCATCAGAAATTGAGTTGATTCCTAACTCATAATACAAGCGGCACGTACAGTTTAGCGGGTCATTGTGCTTTACTCAGTATCTATAGATTCCAAATCAAAAGTATAGTGAGTACCTGGCTCTGTTGCAAAATGAAAGTTATCTTGAAATTTACCATAAGGCTAACAATGGTACAATCCTATTATCATTGATCTATTAACCCGCTCTATTGCCTAATCCTATTATCGGCTTATCGCTATCAGCTTTATACATTCTTGGAGACGACTATGGACACTCTAGTATTGCTTCCTAATATTCTTACGCTGCTTAAAGAAGCAAAGAAGCATTCCGGCTCTCCAGGGAATCTCGCTGTCATGGCTTTGGCATTTGGTATGTAACTCTCTTCTCATTCATCATGGCCTATTTGGTCATTGTTTACCGAGTTGTGCACTCTTGTCTTTCAGATTATCTCACACATTTCTTCGTGCAGTTCTTAATTTGGCCTTCGCCCTCAGTCTCCTCTGTTTCGTTGTTATGCATGCAACTCTTCTCTGGAGCAACACAACTTCTGTAGAGGTAACTCACTGCCCCATAATTTTTCTAATGAAATCCGGATTTCAAATTTAATACTTCGTATATTTTTTTAATATTTGAATTAACCTTGTATGATGTACTCCGTATCATTCTAAACGTCAACCTGCTTTGATAGCCAATAAAAGTGTGCTGTATGGCGTAACTTGGTATAATTTGACTGACAGCATTATGTGAAGAGAAAGGAGAAAAATAAAACAGCGGCCAGATCGAAGTATGACATGGGTTTTAGAAGGAATTTCGAGCAGGTTAGACAACACACCCTTGAGTTTCCGCCTTCTTAGTTTTTGTTTGGTTTGAGAAGCATTCAATACTTGGCCCCTTATCATTGTTTCCAAGGTTCGCTACTGGCTGAGTCGTCGTTCATTTTATTAAAGCAGTTTTGCTTCACTTTCCATCATTCCATATGTTCCAACAATTTTTTTTCTCCCAGTACGGCATGCATTTCGCTTGTCTCCTTATTGTCAAATTTGTACACTCCACGACTCCAAGTTTCTGAAGGACCCATGCAAAACGACTTAATTGTCGTAGTCGCTCATTTCTTCCCTCTTTCCTTTTTCATGGTAGTCGGCTTTTCTTCCCTCTTTCCTTTTCTGGAAAGGTTTGTGTGGTCCAAATTCATTTGCACGTGGGGTAGTGTGTTTTCTGTGGTCTAAAATCGTTTTCTTATTTCTTGTGCAAAAGGTAATATGTGATTTCTGGTGATGTTTAAAAAATTTGCAGGTTTTTGGCACGAGAAAGGCGTTGTGGTTTCTCCCACTGCTCTCGAAGGATGACTTAGACAATTCAAACTCATTGCAAGGCACATATTTTCCGATGCGTGATGATGTAGAGTCGTAACTATTGGTAAGTTTCCTAGTGTACCATATTATAGAGTACTCCAAAATCTGTAATTGACAAACAATTGAAGTAAATTGTGCTAGGCGGTAGAAGCTGTTTATATATTTTACAAGGAAATTTGTAATATTCCCCCAAAATCTGTAATTTTATTGATTGTTATCTTATACTCCGTATCAGGAAAAGTTCGATTTCTTCCTTCACTTTATTCTTTCATCTTTTCAAGCTTCGAGGTTGAACTTTGATATTAGTCATTACTCCATCTGTCTCGCTCATTTGTTCATATATGGACTGGTTAAAATATCTCGACAAAAATATAAAAAGTAAATAAATAATCCGAACAGAGTGAGTACATGCATGATCTTCCCTGTAATCTTGTCTTTTGTTGTTATCAGTCTTCACTTTTACCATGCCAGCCTGACTCAAAGACCAAAAAGTATAAAGAAACTAAGTCAATGGTAAAGTCAAAGTCAAAGTAAACTAACTTGAGAGTCAACGTTTGCCTTGTTTATGAGAATGACTTGAGTGGGTAAGACACATTGGATCTGAAGACTATATTGGATCTTTTTTTTTTTTTTTTTTTTTATTATTATTATTATTAGGAAAGAAAACTAGGTTGATCTTCTAGGGTAGGACCAACCTAATGAGGGAGGTAAGTTGAAGCCACCGGCTATCAAACCACCTCGAAAGAGTTGGACATGAATGTCCAATAGAAGCCATAAAGTCAGCAACCTTATTGGCTTCACGAAAGCAATGTTTAATTATCACTTCATCGAAAAAATGAAGGTCTAATTTCACATCCTTGATAATACTATATTGGATCATTTGATTCATTTCTGAGATGCCAGTTTGTCAAGAAAAACTTGCAAATGAAGATGTAAGCCGTCGTGTTGCTTAGGAAGGTCGTTAGCTTACGTAACTGATAAAGTCATTATCATTAAAATTCAAGAAATGATGCTCATAATTTTATTCCGATATATGTTGAATTTATTTCAAGTATCGTAATCATAATCGATTTTCAAAATCCGATAACATAAAAACTAGATATGTACTTATGTGGTCATATGTGCACCAAAAATAAAAACATGCAAACAAAATGGTTGCAAGTCATTTTCCTCACGTATGAAAGGAAGAAAATGATTGCAACAGCTTCTCTTGAAAAAAAAAAAAAGAGGCTTATACAATACAGATGTATCATGTATATGGCCGTATGCTGTCAAAAAAAAAAATTAATGTATATGGCCGTCAGAAAAATTCTTATTTTCTCTGGGAGGAGCGTCCTTATTGGCTTGACACCATAACATTTGACTGTACTCGTAGTTGTAAGCTTTTTGTACAAGGTTTAACCTTGCTAGTTTCGAGCATGAGTGTTAGTTCATGTGCCACCTAATTCGTATTAATTTCATTTAATTTTCGGTGGTTAAGTAAATAAGTAATGTTAATTTTGATTATTAGTTCCTCTAAATATAAAGTAAAATTGTTACATTTTATTGATTATTGATTGATTCGGGCTGGAAGAGGGCTAGTACCCTATTAGCCCTGTTGGAGCATGAAATTTTCAATGCTTTTAGTTGAAATTTTCAAGCTTTTTTCCGACCTTTTCTTATACTAGTACTTGTTCGCTTTTGCTGGAATTTTTGACCCGTTGAGTTTAATATCGTGGCTCTACCAAATACGATTTGGCTGTAGTCGCTTCGCTTATGCATAGGTACTCCCTATATATCACATGCCTTAGATCACCACCAATAATTCGACAAAAATATCAATTCTAAAAATCAAAATCTAATCTCTAGGTATACTATATGAAGCTGCCCTAGTTGTACCTTAGTTGATAAAATGGTGGGTGAGACATGCAGAATTAGTATAGCTTTACATAATTACCAGAATTGACAATTGCAGTCTTCACAGTCTTTAGTGTCACTCTCATAATTTGGGACCCTTAAAAGATTGATTATAACCTATAATTTAATTCAATTGGTCTCCCTTGTGACGGGTTACCATTTGTGGCGGATATTTTGTGAGATAAAATGGTAACAAAATGGGTTAGTGGAGAAAGGGGACCACATGAATAGTGTTGCAGAGAGAGAAAAAGTGGGTACTTTGTGAGGTAAAATGGTATCCGTCACTCAAGAGTGACGGATATATGCCGTCACAAACAAGAATTTGTGAATTTAATTAATTAATTTTGTGAGGATTATCGTCTACGATCGCCGTAATAATCAATTTATAATAAATAGTGACAACTGTATGTTAAAAGTGACCATTTTCACATAAAACGTTCATTTTTATTATAGACTGGTTGCTTTTTATGTGGTCGTATCATACTACGTCTCATTACGTAGTTTTCGTCTGATTGAGATTAGTTAGATATAACTCTACTGGGGAAGGCTGGGATAGTAACACCTCTTTTGTCCCTTAATCCATGAATGTTCCCTACTGAGTTGGGCTACTTGCCGTTACTTTTCTTTTGGAGTCTACTTTCTCCTTTTTTGGAGGGATTTTTCGTTTTGGATAGTGATTAGGCGTCACCTTGGATAGTAATTAGGCGTCACTGGGTAACGCCTAAATTAAGCGTAACCCTCCCACATGCATTTTTAATTGAAGGGGCCCCCACTCACCCCATGTGAGAGGGCGGCGCCCAAATTGAGTGTCACTCGATGTCGCTCTTTCATTTTCCTTTTTGTTAATAGAGACTAAAGCTTGGTTAGTTATTTGTGTATTCTTTTGAAACCCTTTGCCAAATTGGCAATAAAAAAAATGATGAAAAACAGGGCATAGGGGCACCATGGACACATTTCGGAATGAATTAGAGATGATCAATTGCAAGTCCTCTTCAGCGATTAAATCACGGTGATTTAAATGGTGATCTGGACTTTAGCGACCAACTAAATTGGTTGCAAACGACAAAAAATTGGTCGCTAATTGGATTTAGCGACCAACTTACGACTAATTGGATTTAGCGACCAACTTCCGACTCACTTGTAAGCTGAAATTCCACCCAATTAACGTACAATGCGTATGTATGACGTTCATTGACATAATGGCAACACTTCCTTGCAAGACATTGGCCGTTTGTGTAAATTTCATTACTAAATACTAAAACAACCATTTTGACGTTTTCTATGAGCCTTATATTATAATACTAAATGATTCAACATCATTAACCAAATTATAACAAGACACTCTTTGTAACACAAGTGATGCAATCTCCTAGTCTTAATTCAATAGCTTACCATAAAAAAATGCCTAATTGACAGCAGATATCAACTAGTTTATTTGGTAAAGTCAAGAGAGGTAATACTCATGACCTGGGTTCGAAACCCATCAACATCAAAATTGCCCTTGTGACTCCCTTAACACCAAAAAAAAAAAAGTTTCAAGTTTGACTTCGTTCAAATCACGATACCAACAATTCCGACTCATTATAGAAAAGAAGTTAATTCTTTGTGTGTATATATATAAACAAGAAAGAAAAACAAAAAACTTTTTTAATGATATATACACTACACCAAAAAAGTAACAAATTCAAAAACTACATATTAATATACCAATAGAACAACTCACATGATCAAAACCAATTTGCTAATCAACCAACTTCATACATGATGAACTATGATCATTGTCGTTCCGGGTCACGGGTCGACGAGCTAGGACCGTGTCGAAAACCGTCTTCGGGTTGTTCTTCCTTAGGACAACAAACATCAGCAGCAATGGACATGAACCAAACAAGAATAGGAGTAGTAAACATGACTAAACCAAAAGGAACCATCCATAGCTCTTTATTTCTTGAATGAAATTTTATTCTCCAATATACCAAAAGTGCCCCTCCAACTATACTAACTAAAATTGAACATACATATACTAAATATGTATCCCATCTTTTTGACACGTTTTGTTCACCCATATCACCATTACTATGAATTCCCATCAATGACATAAACATAAACCAGCACTCGAGTCAGATGACCTGAAATGAAATAAACTTTTTGCACTCGAGTCAGATGACCTGAAATATAAATATACTTTTTGTATATCTTTCTTCTAATATGAAACTTAAACCAGCACTCGAGTCAGATGACCTGGAACGTAAACATATTTTTGTAAAAATATATTTTAACATAAATGATATTTTTGTTAGTTGATGTTTTTGTGTATTTAAGGAAGATTAGGGGAGTGGAGAGGTCATGTTTGGGGGGTTTTGAATTGGGGGAGGCTGCTTTGTTTTTGTATTGACTGATGAGTTGGAAGAGTGTGAAAATATTATAATGTGATTAAGTAAAGTAATGGTTACAAAGTGACTTGTTCACAAACGTGCATTTTGTATTTGACTAAAATTCTTCATTTTATGGATGTGGAAAATTACACTTTGTAGCTTTTGTAAAATGTTGTTTTCAAGCTTTTTTTTTGGAGGTAGCTTGTGTGATTTGTTTGCTTGGTAAATTATGCATGCACTTAAAAATATCACAAATTATTCTCTGTAACAACATTATTCCGTCATAAACTTGTGACTACTTACAAGGAGCAAGTGGGAGAACAATTGAGAGGGCAACTGGGAGACGGGCTGTCACAAGCAAGACGTGTTATAAAAATATTTGGTTGAGATCCTCGGTTTTACAATGGTATTACATCAATACATCTCATCTAGGTAGCACAGACACTCCTCTTAACCAGCGTACCCATGTTCGACTCCGACACTCTGGAACACGCGCCTAAATGTATTACTCCTTCATTTTTTGGCACGTGTCCATGATATTTGGATACGGTCTCGGACATGTCTCCAAGATATTTGGGCACATTTTAGATATACATTAAAATAGTATCAAGTTGAATTTAAGGTGAATAGTCTATGTTGTTTATATAGTGGTGCTTGGTGCGGAAATGAGTTGAGTTGAGTTGAGGGTGAATGATGTTCTTTATGCAAGGAATGAGATGTCAAAAAAACTTAATTAAAAGATGGATTTTGGTGGGTAATGAGAATGAGTTATAGTTAAGGTCGAGATCAAATATTACCTTCACTTATTTAAATTTAATATCAATTGTTTTTTACAAAAATAAAATCGTACATTTATAAGTAAAAAATATATATTTCATTATATTCAAATAAGGTGTCCTGCCTCCAAAATTTCATGGGTTATCGTATCACGTATTCCTATCCATTTCGGTGCTACCTAGCATCCCATGACTCGTATATTAATACAAAGTATTTCGATACATTATACATCATCATTTAAGTAATTATATACAATGATAACTTGGGTATATTTAATTTTGAGATGGTTTCTTGACATGGTTTGCATACTAGCGATTACGGACCCTCATTATAAAATAAAATAAAAAATTAAGGAATTAAATTCGATCTACTGTTTTTCTAGATAGATGGCTACCCTTTTAGGTCAAAACAAGAAGTAAAACTATTACGGAGTATTATTACATCAACTGGATCTCAGATTCTCAGCCAAGCTAAGTTAGTGATAATGTTAATTACCTTATGCAAAATCGTCAAAATTTACATGCTAGATTGGAAGCGACCCTTCACCACCGATTCTAGCAATGACAACGTTAGTGGATAACTTATTATTTTATTATAACCAATTGCGCCTTGCTTGTTTTCGTAAGAGAATTGAGATGGATAACGAAAGGTTGAGTTATCCAAGTTCAAGTACATGAATCTCCCATAATAGTTGGACAGACGTGGCTACCGGTAGATTTGGTAAATAGGTTAATCGGGTTGGATGCAGGCCAGGTCAATTCGGGCCGGGTTAGGTCTTGTCTTTCATTGGTTTCTGGTTAATTTGAGCCTGGTCGGGTCATTTTCGATTTCGGATCGGTTTCGGGTTTGTTGATCGGGTCAAGCAGGTCGGGTCATTTTCGGATCAACGAATAAGAGATAAGTCATTTCAAGTCTTTTATGTTTTGTCGGGTCATTTTCGGATCCGGTTAATTCAATTCGAGTCAAGAAAGCCCCGGTCATGTTCGGGCCGGGTCGGGTCAATCCGTGTTTCGGGTCACATTCGGGTGATGTAGTTCGGGTCAATTTCGGGTCGGGTTGTTTTTGCCAGGTCTGCCTAATATATACTCGCTTTGTCCCGGTCATTTGTTTACCTATTTCATTTTAGGTTATCTTAGTTAATTGTTTATCTTTCTATTTTAGAAATGCTATGATGAACTGATCTTTTCCATTCAATTTGGTACAATATTTACCTTTTTATTTTAGAAATGCTTTGATGAGTCGGGGAGGATGATATTTAGGAAAATCGTTTAGAGAAAGTATATGTTACATGCATTCAAAATCAATTATTTTTGGATAATCAACCCTAAAATGCGTATCATATATTTCTTTATATTAAAAGTTAGGTTTACAACCATAACAAATGACTTATTTTTGTAATTGGATCGGTTTTGAAATGCAGTAATGATGACTCATTTAAAGTTGACATCAACACAAACATGACACGACAAAGCCTGTTTATCAGGTTTAGTTTTAATTATTTGTCTATCTATTTTATTCTGTTAATTTGTTTACCGGGGAATTATTTCAATGCTAATATGTTCATGGCCTTTTTATAATTTTGTGTGTGTAATTATGGGTAGGATAATTCGGTAAAGACAAATATAATTGAAGGGAAATAGGGAATAATGTTTAACATGACGAAAGCAATAATTTGAAAGGCGGGCTGCTTAATTTTACTCCTTTTCTAAAATTGTTTTTTTAAAGGCGACTTTACTTTTCGTAAATATACTATGACTGAAAAAGGCTTCTAGACCCAAAAGGGGACCAAATATATATCTCACTTTCGTAATATGTTAAACAACGGTGAATTTAGGTGGGCTAACAGGGACGCTCGCCTCCACTGACAATCAGAAATTTCGAAGTTCTTACTTAATAACTTAATATTTTCAAACTTTTTTCGAGTTTCACTTAAACCCTTAGTTGTTTGTTTCGTTGAAATTTTTCACCGACTCTAAATACAATTTTTGGCTCCGCCACTAATGTCAAAACTCAAAACCAATAAGAGCAATGAACTTAACTATATCTTCTACCAAAAAGTAGAAGTTTTTGTTTGACTGTGATGTATTTGCTTTTTACTCGTCGTTTTCATTGTTAGTGCATGCATGTATGACCCATCCGACTAATATGATTTCACGGGTTTATTGACTCGGTAATACTTACTCCCTCTCGTTGAAAAGTTGTTTACCTATTTACTTTGCGTGCACAATACACATTTTATTTGGATGACGGAGTGAACTCACATTCATTTATCTTTGAGCACAAATTCTCACTTTAGACGGACACTATCCGTCTAAAGTTGTAGACGGGTCAAATATCACACCACTTTCATAATAAGACAAACAACAAGTGGAATGTCACCACTTTGTCTTATTATGTAAGTGGTGACATATTTGACCCGTCTACACTTTAGACGGATATACCCGTCTAAAGTGAGACTAATTGATATTTGACTCGCACCGAGTAAATCTTTGAATATGCGTAATAACATGCAAACCACATGTTTTAGGTCAATCACCCGAAGGTGACTGGTTTGAAGTTTTGATGACATAGTCTTAGGCCATAATTATCTCCACAAGATTGCTCCTAAAGAGACTTGAACGTGAGACGATTACTAGACTTCATCCTTGTAGACTTATTTGTACATTCTTATTATTGTCGTAAAATAGCCAAATAAATTCTTGGATCGGATACTAAAATAGAGGAATATTTTAAAGGGTTATTTCATAACAATAATCCATCCTATTGGTGGTTTGCAATAATTACTCCATCCTATCAATAATCCCAATTAAATTTAACCTTAGCACCATACCTTCTAATAACGAACCAACTGATATTTTTTTAAGTTTATGTTGGAAGATTTGATAGTTTTTGGACAACCTAGTTGGTATATGTGATGTTTATGTGTAATATTTTCAAGTGATGAATCAAGTACTTAGTTTATTTGATACACATGAACATAAAAAATACCAGCTAGTTCCTTATTAGAAGGTATGATGCTTAGGTTGGATTTAATTGAGATTATTGATAGGATGGAGTGATTATTGCATGCCACCAATAGAATGAATTATTGTTATGAAATAACCCTATTTTAAATTGAATTTTGTACTCTCAAGACAAGAATTTTTTTTAAAAAATGTTATTAACTGAATTATAAAACAATTTTGAACAATTATCAATATTTAGGCCTTGATTATATTGGGGAAGGACCCAACCCCTGCTCATCATTTAAATGCATACACTACGTTTTAGGGGATAAGTATGATCTTTATTTTAGCCTACCTCAGCTCGATAATTGAGTGTAGGAATCATATGCAAAAATAAGTATTCAAATCCCGACTCCCTATTTTTCATTTCAAATTCTGCCACAGAAAACTAACATAATTTAATATTCACAAATTGTTATATAAGACTGTCTTATTATTAAAATAATCTTGTAACAATAAGTCTAAACATGGAGTATATAAGTAGTATTAAATTTTATTTTATTTTGATGATCTCATGTTTTACAACGCCCGACATTTTAATATGTCAGTCTTCATTCTAATGTATTGAATCATCAAAATTAAGTTCAATAACTCACAAATATAAAATTTATCGTTTAGTGGACTTTCTCTTATAAAATTCGCCAAACCATAAGACGGTTTCATAGTGGATTATGTTTTTCTTTTTTGGTAACAAGGAATCCACAGTCGCTAGCTAGTTTTGATTCGCTGAATAAACCCTCAGGTATACGTGTTAGCCTCCAAATCATGTAAGTCACTCGAGAGTGATAAACTCTAAATATAGAAGACATAGACTCTCCCAACAAAAAAAAAAAGGCATAGACTCAGCCCAGAGCCGTCTGGGAGATTTCGGTGGCCCTGTGCGAAATCCCCGAAAAGGGGCCCTAACTAATACGACTATTAATACGTATACTTACTTTTTTTTAAAAAAAAAAAGAATATATATTTTTCACGATTACACAAAAAAAAAAATTAAATTGGGACCTTAATCATTACTAAAATACTTGGAATATTGTTTGAAGAGTAATGGTTAAACCACATGATCGACAAATAAATTATCAAAAACAGACAAATTTGCGCAAATTCTTATTTTAGACGATCTAGTCCGCCTGAAATAAATAAGACGAGATTTTGTGACTATTTTATGGTCAAATGTAATCACAATGATCAAGTTAGTGTTCTGACTTTTTGTATTTTGTTTTTCAAAAGTGTTCACATTTGATGAGAAAATAATATCAAACTTCGTTTTATTATTTCCGACCAAAATGACATGGAAAGAGAGACTAACTCAAAAAATTGTCCATAATATAATTACCCCGTAAAGCTACCTACAAGAATTAAAAATAAAAAACTATGAAAAAACACATCACTGCATCAAAGAAGATTTCAATTTGAGCCAAAGATATAGACATTAATGTTTGTTGCTATTAACATGTGTATGACAATGCCTTGATTGTTAGTATTTGCATTTTCACAAACAACCCAGGTTCGATTCCTGATATTGTTCCTTTCATTTATTTATTTTAAATAAATGCAAAATTTAAGTTAAAAAAGGACTCTACTAGGAGTCGAACTCGAGTCTCTGGTGGAAATAATTGGATCAATTACCACCAAGACACCAACAACTTTATGGCATTATATCTCGCTAACATTTATATGTAACAAGCTCACAGACTACTATTAGGCCCTCTTAAATTGGGGGCCCTGTTCGACCGCACGGGTTGTACACCCATTCAGCCGGCCCTGACTCAGCCATAAGTACTCCACATATTACTCTTGTAGAAGCTTGAACCTAAATCTTTTAGAAATTTCACCAAAGTTTAACCACTAGACTCCATCTTTAGGGTATGAATTTCACCAAAGTTTTAACCATAATAAAGTTGTTTATTACTCCTTTGGGTTGCCCAATTCATGTTTCTTTTCCTCCCTGTTTTTCCACCACGTGTCTAGGTCGCTTCATGAGTATCAGCCATAAATAAGAAATATTCAGCTGTAATACCCCGTAATTTAATAATAATTTATGAGAATAATTTATTTAATTTAAATAATTAATTAATGACATTTCTAATAATAAATGCAAATAAGACGTTAATTAAATAATAAAGTAAGTAAGCAAGTCTGGAATTGGGCTTAGCTAGTAATAAGGCCTTGGGCCGTGTGTTATATTTAAGTAGGTCGGTTTTGTTGTCCAGGTATGTGTTGGTCGGGATTCGTATCGGGATTTAATAATAGTATAATAAGTATAATAATAATATGGTAATTCCTAATAATAATCAGAATAAGGCAATAGTTTCCTAATTGGCCTAATATACTCTCTAATTCTAGACTATAAATACCATGATATCTGAAAAATAATTCACAAAGAAAGAAGAAGGAGATTTAAGAGACGGAAGGAGCAATTAGGGATAAAGGGTGACGGACTTGTGGAACGGATTTATTGAAGAATTCTTTTAGTAGATTGCATTAATTGGATTGCTTACCAAGTAGGGATAAATCCTACTCAACTTTTGTTCATTAATGTTTGGTATAATGGATAATTTATATTAAAGTGGAATTGATCATATGTAATAAGAAGTGAATTGCTCATACGCTGATATTATTATAATTGTTTTGAAGGGAGAATTGTATTGCATTGTGTTGGTTATTATTAATAATTGTGATGAGGTGGATTTAATTGATGTTATCGTTGATTGTGAATGTGGGAATTGTGATAAGTTGTGCTACAGTGAGATGTACATTATTGAGGGAGTTTGTACTCTGGGGTGATGGTAATATGTACGTTGTGAGGGAGGGGTACTATTACATAATGGTGGTACATTGTTGGGGGGGGGGGGGGGGGGTACCAAAATAATGTGAGCACGTTGTTAAGGAAGGTGTGCTAAGTCATGGAAAGGAGCACGTTGTTCAGGGAGTTGTGCAATGTGAATTGAATTGGATTGCCTATCGTATGTTCTTATTGTTAGTGTTTATTTCTACTCAACTTCGTGGTTGACAGTGTATTCGTGAACACCTGTGATGAACTATAATGGGGAGCAGATTTGACAAGTACTAAATATTAGCTGACTTGGGAGCTTTTGGGATGTGTGAGGACTCGGCCAGTCTACCTAGAAGTCTAGACGACATAGATTACTTTATTTATTTTCGCTGCGAGTTGTATCTTATTTATAATAAGTTTAGTTTGGTTAAGTTGTAATAAACATGTAATTGTTAAGTTTTAATTTAAAGTACTTTGGTGAGTTGGACTTTGTTATTCACTACCTCGAGAACCGAGATGGTAACACTCTCATTTACTTGGGATGTCTAGCTAAAGGCTCCTGAATAAATGAGGGTGTTACATCAGCTATTTTTAAGGAGTACCTAATTTTCGTCCAAAACTCATTTATCTCAAACCGGCAACCTCAAATGTTCTATGTTGCTTCTCAAAATTTGTGTGGCTATTAACCCGATGATCTTCCGTATGATTTAAGATGGTTTTGTTCCAAGACCCTGAAATCCCGAAAACCGTATTTTATACACTTAAATTTGAGCCGTTTGGGAGCTCGTACCGGGTCATGTTTCTTTTCCTCCCTATTTTTCCACCACGTGTCTGGGGTCGCTTTATGAGTTACCGTAATCGATTTTCATCCCTAAATAAGAAGTATTCATGTATTTTTAAGGAGTATCTCAATTTCGTTCGAGAAAATCGTTTATCGCGAACCGGCACCCTCAAATGTCCTCTGTTACTTCTCAAAATTTATGTGGCCGCTTTATCTGACCCAATGAACAATCCTATGATTTATAGACATTTTTGTTCCGGGACTCTGAAATCCCGAAAAACGTGTATTATACACTTAAATTTCAGCCGTTTGGGAGCTCGTACTGAGTCATGTTTCTTTTCCTCCCTGTTTTTACACCACGTGTTTGGGTCGCTTCATGAGTTACCGTATTCGATTTTCAGCCCTAAATAAGAACTATTCATCTATTTTTAGAAAATACCTGATTTTCTTCCAAAACTCGTTTATCGCGTACTTGCAACCTCAAATGTCCTCTGTTACTTTTTAAAACTTGTGTGGCTACTTTATTTGACCCTAGAAACCATCCTTATGATTTACGGACATTTTTGTTTTGTGACCCTAAAATCCAGAAATCGTGTATTATACACTTAGATTTGAGCCTTTTGGGAGCTCGTCTCGGGCCATGTTTCTTTTCCTCCTTGTTTTTTCCACCCCATGTCTAGGGTCGCTTCATGAGTTACCGTATTCGATTTTCAGGCCTAAATAAGAAGTATTCATCTATTTTTAGGGAGTATCTCAATTTTGTTCGAGAATCGTTTATAGCGAACCGGCACCCTCAAATGTCCTTTGTAACTTCTCAAAATTTGGGTGACCGCTTTATCTAACTCGAGGAACAATCCTATGATTTACAGGCATTTTTGTTCCGGGACTTTGAAATCCCGAAAAACGTGTATTATATACATATATTTCAGCCGTTTGGGAGCTCGAACCGAGTCATGTTTCTTTTCCTCCCTGTTTTTCCACCACGTGTCTGGGTCGATCATGAGTTACCGTATTCGATTTTCATCCCTAAATAAGAACTATTCATCTATTTTTAAGAAATACCTGATTTTCTTCCAAAACTCGTTTATCGAATACATGCACCATCAAATATCCCGTGTTGCTTTTTAAAACGTGTGTGTCTACTTTATCTAACCCGAGAAAACCATTCATATGATATAAAGACATTTTTGTTTCGGGACTCTTAAATCCCGAAACCGTGTATACAATTATATTTAAGCCGTTTCGAAGGTCGTATTTGGCCATGTTTCTTTTCCTCCAAGTTTTTCTACCACGTGTCAGGGGTCGATTTATAAGTCACTGTATTCGATTTTCACCATAATTAAACAGTATTCATCTATTTTTAAGGATTATCTCATTTTCGTCCGAGACTCGTTTATCGTGTACCGGAACCCTCAAATGTCCTCTGTTGCTTCTCAAAATTTGTGTGACTACTTTATCGGACCCGATGAACCGTCTGTATGATTGACAGGCGTTTTTTGTTCTAGGACTCTGGAATCTCGAAAACCGTGTATTATACTCTTAAATTTGAGCCATTTGGGAGCTCGTACCGGGTGATGTTTCTTTTCCTCCTTGTTTTTACACCACGTGTCTCGGTCGTTTCAAGAGTTACCGTATTCGATTAGGATAATTTTGTTCCGAGACCCTGAAATCCCGAAAAACCGTGTATTATACACTTCAAATTGAGCTGTTCGGGAGGTCGTAACGGACCCTTTTTCTTTCTCTCCTTGTTTTCTATCAGGTGTCCGAGGTCATTTCAGGATTTAACTTATTCGATTTCAGCTTCAAATAACGAGTATTAATCCATTTTTCACGATTATCCGAGGTTCGCCGAATGCCGGTTTATCGCATACCGGCATCCCCAAATGTCCTCCGTTTCTCCTCAAATTTTGTCGGGCCGCTTTATCTGACCCGAGGGACTTTATTTGTGATTTCTTGAGAATTTTGTTCCGAGACCTTGGAATCCCGAAAAACCGTGTATTATACACTTCAAATTGAGCCGTTCGGGAGGTCGTACCGGACCATGTTTGTTTTTCTCTCAGTTATTCTATCACGTGTCCGAGATCATTTCGGGATTTAACCTATTAGATTTCAGCCTAAAATAACAAGTATTAATTCATTTTTCACGATTATCCGAGATACGATGAATGCTGGTTTATCGCATACCGACACTCCCAAATGTCCTCCGTTTCTCCTCAAATTTCGTGTGGCCTCTTTATCTGGCTTAAGGAACTTTTTGTGTGATTTTCTGAGAATTTTGTTCCGAGACCCTGAAATCCCGAAAAACCGTGTACTATACACTTCAAATTAAGCCGTTCGGGAGGTCGTAAAGGACCATGTTTATTTTTCTCCCAGTTATTCTATCACTTGTCCGAGGTCATATCAGGTTTTAACCTATTTGATTTCAGCCTCAAATAACGAGTATTAATCCTTTTTTCACGATTATTCGAGGTTCGACGAATGCTGGTTTAATTTATTGCATACCGGCATCCCCCAAATGTCCTCCATTTCTCCTCAAATTTTTTCTGGCCGCTTTAACCGACCAAAGAATTTATGTGTCATTTACGGTGAATCTTGTTATGAGACCCTTGAATCCCGAAAATCCGTGTATTATAATACACGATTTTTTCGGGATTTCAGGGTCCCGGAACAAAATTCTCCGGAAATCACATAGAAAGTTCCTCGGGTCAGATAAAGCGGCTACGCAAAATTTGAGTAGCAACGGAAAATATTTGGGGGTGCCGCTATGCCATAAGACAGCATTCGTCGAAACTCGGATAATCGTGAAAAATGGATTAATGCTCATTTAATGCTGTTTATTAGAGGCTGAATCGAATTGGTTAACTCTTGAAATGATCTCGAACGCGTGATAGAAAACAAGGAGAAAAAGAAACTGGGTCCGATACAACCTCCCGAACGGCTCAAATTGAAGTGTATAATACACAGTTTTTCGGGATTCCAGTGTCCCGGAACAAAATTCTCCGGAAATCAAATAGAAAGTTCCTCGGGTCAAATAAACCGGCCACGCAAAATTTGAGTAGCAACGGAAGACATTTGGCGGTGCCGGTATGCCATAAACCAGCATTCGTCGAATCTCGGATAATCGTGAAAATGGACTAATGCTCGTTATTAGAGGTTGAATCGAATAGGTTAACTTCTGAAATGACGTCAGACGCGTGATAGAAAAGCAAGTTTAAAAAGAAACTAGGCCCGATACGACCTCCCGAATGGCTCAAATTGAAGTGTGTAATACACGGTTTTTCGGGATTCCAAGGTCCCGGGAAAAAATTCTCCGGAAATCACATAGAAAGTTCTTCGGGCCAGATAAAGCGGCCACGCAAAATTTGAGTAGGAACGGAATACATTTGGGGGTGCCGGTATGCCATAAACCAGCATTCGTCGAACCTCGGATTATCGTGAAAAATGGATTAATGCTCATTTAATGGTCTTTATTAGAGGCTGAATCGAATAGGTTAACTCCTGAAATGACCTCGTACACGTGATAGAAAAACCGGGAGAAAAAGAAACTGGGTCCGGTACGATCTCCCGAACGGCTCAAATTGAAGTGTATAATACACGGTTTTTCGGGATTCCAGGGTTCCGGAACAAAATTCTCCGGAAATCACATAGAAAGTTCCTCGGGTCAGATAAAGCGGCCAGGCAAAATTTGAGTAGAAACGGAAGACATTTGGGAGTGCCGGTATGCCATAAATCAGTATTCGTCGAATCTCGGATAATCGTGAAAAATGGATTAATGCTCGTTTAATACTCGTTATTAGAAGCTGAATCGAATAGGTTAACTCCTGAAATGACCTCGGACATGTGATAGAAAAACCGGGAGAAAAAGAAACTGGGTCTGGTATGACCTCCCAGATGGCTCAAGTTGAAGTGTATAACTCACGGTTTTTCGGCATTCCAGGGTCCCGGAACAAAATTCTCCGGAAATCACATAGAAAGTTCCTTGGTTCAGATAAAGCGGCCACGCAAAATTTGAGTAGCAACGGAAAACATTTGGGGTTGCCGTTATGCCATAAACCAGCATTCGTCGAACCTCAAATAATCGTGAAAAATGGATTAATGCTCGTTATGGAGGCTGAATCGAATATGTTTAGTCCTGAAATGACCTCGGACGCGTGATTGAAAAACCGAGAGAAAAAGAAGCTGGGACCGGTACTGTGGACAAGGCCCTCGGGAACTGCGTCCGAGGGATCCACACCTGACATAATCGACTCGAGGTTCTTTCGAATCGAATTAAGACCAATTAGAGTCGCCACCAAGTTTTTTGGGAACTTGGAACCGTTCAAGTCAACTTTACACCTTTCATCGAAAAGCATAAAGCCCATCGACTACGAGTGATTAAAGATAAAGACTTGTACCCTATATCACTCGATTTGAATGACTCTCGTAATCCAATGGTATTTAGACAGATCCACAAACCATAGATCTTGAGTAAGGGGTGAGGGTACGTGTTGGGAAGCCCATAAGGACACCCAACCCCGCCCGTCGATAACGGCCTCTACTAAGTCAAGTGTCGGATTTCAAACAAGGTCATAGCTAGCTACGATGCGATGTATGTAATGCAAACGTTGTTTTAACCCTATCATGTGACAACAATTTCTATGTCGTTTTAGATGCAACTAAACTAACTTTGTCAAAGTTGTAATTTAGCATGTGGGTTGATTAATCTAAACAACATACAAACAAAGCAAACAAGGCTTAAGGGGGAATGGGGGAGCCGTCGGGATCTACCTATTACAAACCAGGCATTTCATGCCGACACAACGATAAATAAATTACAACTCGATCTAATTACAATTGCTATAAACAAAACAATACATGACGCAAACCCGCGGCCAATTGGCCTTGAAAACCGTGCACTTGAGGGTGGCCCTCGGCTCACATGACCCACGGTCCTTGGGTCATCCTCGTATTGCGTGCTCGCGCTTAATCTCATCGAATTAGACATAAGGCTACGCACCAAAGCATGTATTAGCATAAACCGGGCCATGTTGCTTTCGACAACATGCGGTTTACTACGCTTTTACAAGCATTGGGAACAACCGTCTAACCAAATAAGACCAAGGTTTTTGAAAAGGTTTTGACTCGAAAGAAGTAAAACAAAATTGAAAGATTACAACTCGATAACAAAACCGTAAATTACAAGCTATGAACGACAAGGAACAAAAGATAAACAAAGAGAGGGAGACGAACAAAGAAGGCCAAAATACACGGCCAAAGCACACGGCCAAGACACGGCCCAACCAAAGCCAACCTAGTTCCTAAGTTAGATTAATTGATTAGATCGAATGATTGCGAAAAGGAATCGAAAACAAGTTAGAAAACGAGTAAAAAAACGATGTTGATTGATTGTCGCGCAAGGGTGCATTCTACACGGCCTAAAGGGTCTATTAGGTCAGATATCATAAGATTAATGCTTACTCGTCGAGTGTTAATAGGGAGGTGCTAATCACGCACTCCTATGCTAGCGAGAAATCAAGTGATAAGAAAGATGCGTTCAATTATTTACAGAAATCGTTAGTTGATTTTATAAATTACGTCAAAGCCACCTAAAGTGTCTAATTAAATTATTGAATTGAATTTAAAGTCATCTAATTACGTCATAGGTTAACAATCAGAGGTTAAACTAACATACAACGGGTCCTAAGGTCCATCGATTTGGCCGAAACAGTAAGAGGGTCGAAAACGAAGATCGAAGTTAAACAACTTGTTTTATTTATGCCCTACTTTGAACACGAGGATATGTAAATGAGACGAGGGGTGTACGACCGACAGAAGGAGCGGTTTCTTTTCCCATCTCAAGTCAACGCGGGTGTTCATAGTGGTACTTTAACTCATACTCGGACTAACTAGTTTCATAGTTAATTTAAAACAATCGAAAAAACAAACAAAAAACAAACGAAAAAACAAACTAAAAAAAGCATAAGAAAAAACGAAATAAAAAGAGAAGAGAAGGGGATTTGATGCACCCTCAACCTACATGTATCGTTGACACCGTCTTGGGTCGTAATCGAAGGTAGATTTTATCTCGAGAGGCCGTCGTCGACGAAGAACAAAGCACACGCGCGTTTTGGAAAGTTTCTGGACAGCGATTTTAAAACAGTGATATCTCCCTCGTTTCACGACGAAAATTCGATCCGAAAGATGTTTTGGAAACTAGAAAGAGAGGAGAACAGGGATCTTAAAGCAACCCCTGCTCGTTTTGGGTTATTGGGCACGAAAAACGAGCACAAACAGAACTGGACAGACAAGAGTAAGCCGCGAAAACAGAGTGTTATTTCACTCTGTTTTTCGAGGGATCTCGTGTGCTCTCAAGGTCAATTTGGCTCGTAAATCTTTGTCTAATGTGTAGATGGATGTTATATGGTTAATTAGGAACAAGAAACTCGAATTTTTATGGTGATTTGATGGAGGAACGAAAGGGTTTTCGAAGGAGACACACAAACAGTTTCAGTTTGTGTGTCGGTTTTGTTTAGGGTTTTTGGAGGATGTTTAGGGTTTGTTTCTGAGGTTTAAAGCTTCTATGTGATGGTTGGATGTATGGAGAACTTAGAGGAATGAATGTATGGTGAAGGGTGGGTATTTATAAGGGTTTAAAATAGGTTAAAAGAGAGGAGAAGGCAGTCGGGCTCAATCCCGTATGGCTGCTGTCCATGGGTTTTTGTGAGGGTTTGAGGGGGGTTTTCTTGGTGATTAAGGTAGGATAATATGGGTAGGATACTAGGGTATGGGTTAGGGTTAATGGGTACGGGTCTTGGTAGTGTTTGGAGCGGGTTTGGGCTTGGGAATTGGCTCGCAAAAACAGGGGGCTCGGTTTATGCGTGGGCTGCTTGTGAGGGGTTTGGGACGAGAATTTGGGCTGCTTGTGAGGGGGTTCGAACATGGGTTGATGGGTATTGGTCTAGGTGGGTTAGTGTACTCGAGATTCGTGCCAATTCGCAAAGGAAACGGGTTTAAAAACCGAGCTAAAATCGAGCTTAAAACACACGGTTAAAAACGAGTTCTTCGCTTTTAAAATCGATTTTTCAAATCAATAACCCATTAGAATAAATGACTTTTCAAATCAAATATACTCATAAAATGATTTTTCAAATCAAATACTTATTTTATTTTCAATAAAATAAACTTGGAAAAATAAATTCAAAATAAGATAAATTAAATTGAAATTACTTTGAAAAACAAACTTTAATTTAAATATCATTTAAATTAACAAAAATGAACTCACTAAAAAAAAACATTAATTTAAATATCATTTAAATTAATAAAATACTTCATCGACGACGCCCATTCTACATCGTAAAACGAGCTCCAAATAATGACCATGACAACTAAATAAATACATGTGTCCTATCATCATCGGGTGTTTGTCGGGTTCCCTATAAATTCCAATATCGACGGATACGGGTATCTACAGAGCCCCCACTTTGACTGAGGCTTGGACAAGGCGAAAGTCAAAGTACACCCCAGGTCCCTTTCGACCTGAGGATTCTTCGGGTCGTTTATAGTCCATTAGACTTGCGTATATAAGCTCGCCAGCCATAAGAAGAGATCATACCTGAAACTTCGCTGGGGTTGACCCTTGCTTCTGTTGCGTCGAAATATCATCGTTGGTCATCGGCCTATAAATTGCATAAATGGTGGATTGAGCCTTATCCTGAGGCGCCTACGTATCCGTTTCTGACGGAATCAAACCCGCGTCGTAGTTCGGCAACTGCTGACGCATGCCCAAAGTTTATCATCTGCTGGCGTATGTCCAAAACTCATCATCTGCTGACATTGGCCCAAAATTTATCATCTGCTGGCGCTTGTCCGAATGGGACGGGACTTTCCGAGGAGGTTGCCGCCGCTTTCATCATTTGCTTTCAGCTACGGAATTCTTCCCTTTCATATTCTTGTATTGAATTGAATTCTTGGTGGATGTTATCCTTTTCATCTTGATAATGGTCTCTGAAGCCAACGGCTTCAGAGCCCCCAGTTTGCAATGGCTCTAAAGTCGAAGACTTTAGAGCCCCCAGTTGAAGCATATCCTGCTACATTTGAAACACAAAAACGCACTTGCAATAATCATCACATAAGCACATTTGGATCATCGATCTTGAAATTGGATCATTTGAAATACTGGGTCATCGACCCGAAAATTGAATTTGAAAATTTTGAATGATTGGGTCATCGACCCGAAAATTGAATTTGAAAATTTTGAATGATTGGGTCATCGACCCGAAAATTGAAAATGTTGAATGATTGGGTCATCGACCCAAAAATTGAATTTGAAAATGTTGAATGATTGGGTCATCGACCCGAATTTCGAATTTGTCATCATTTAGAATATTGGGCCATTGGCCCTTCAAAAATTGAATTTTGAATTTTTTGAATTTCGAAGGATTGGATCATCGACCCACAAGGATTCCACTACTGGGATCATCTATCCACAATTCGCAAAAAGTTTTTTGGAATTTTGAAATTTTGAAAATTTTTGAAATCGAACCTTGATGGGTGAGCATGAAATACGACTCAGACACTCCGTATGACTCGTAAACAACGTGGGCGTAGCCCGCTACCGTAAAACAAAAAAAGAAAATAAAACCCTAAGTGTGCACGGGTTTTAATTCAATCATTGACTTGTTGGGGGTAGAAATGTAAATTGGCCGTTCCGGCGCCAAAAGATGGCAAATGGGAATCACAAGGTCGTCGAACTTGGGACGGAGATATCGTATGGCATGGGCGTGCTCCCGAGGGCACATGGGAATCAAGATCACTTGGCATTGACAAGGTGGATTAAACTCACAGAGCAACAACGTTAGCTTCGCCCGACACTAAACACAGACTGATTTTATGAGAACAGTTAGACATCACACATGACTCTTGTTGGGAACATTCTGTCACTCTTCTCCTCGCCTCCTTTCTTTTCAGCGAGTTTTCATCATTTCTTGCCACCGCCTTCTTTCTTTTCAGCGGGCTTTTACTATTTTTCTTCCACGCCTTCTTTCTTTTCAGCGGGTTTTTCATATTTTCTGTTCCCAACACAAACCCACATCTATGTGACTCAGCATCTTTGCATAAACCGTTTGATAAAGCTCATTCTGAGACTTGATACTATTCATCCGAACCTATATCCTTATCCTAGCTTACATCGAGCACTAAGACCAACTCAAACAAAGGTGGCTTCATTTGGACTTGGTTAAGACCCGTAAGAAACCGACAAGATGACAACTTGGTTGATGAGTGGATTGAATCCCTTATTCAGAAGGACTGCCTACGTATCCGCGTGGAGCGAAATCAAATCCGACGTAGTTCGATCATGGTGCATAAAAATGGCATTTTGATTGTGTGTACACACTCAAAGGTTTCACCTAAGGTATCATGTCATATCCCATTCTAGCCTGTAAAGTACCGTTAAATCCCGTGTCTGGGGTTAGGTGTAAAAGGCTTGGATCTTTGGGATGTGGAGCTTGGTGAAAATAGGTTCGCAAGGTAAACCATCATTCTGAAGGTTCGTTTTGTGGTGTTAAGGCCAAGGGCTATGGCTTATAACGTGGTTGGAAATGGTGTCTCAGGTTTGATGAAACCCGAGTACAAATGGGTTGAAAAATGATGTGGGTTCAAATTTCCATGTCTGGACCCTAAAGGTTGGGTGTAACAACACAAGCGGAATGATTCTCAAAATTCCCGACTATCCCCTCAGAATCGTCTCGGGAAGGACTTAGGGGTAAAGAGGTTACTACTTAAGCTTTTGGGCTTCGCCCATTGAACCTCAACTATGGGTACTTGACTTGAATTCTGGCTTTCGTAACTTCGACATTCAACCAAAAAGCATTCCGCAATAACTTCAACATCTTTTTTCCTTTTTTCTTTTTCTTTCATCTTTTTTTCATTTTTTTTTCATCTTTTTCTCATTTTTCATTCTTTTTCATCTTTTTTCTCTCTTTGAAAATGATCTTCTATTCATTCTCTTAGTCATAAATGGATACACCTTGAAAACTGGGCTTCGCCAACTAAATTTGGGTAAGACCTAACAATTCCTTGTTAGAACGGGTTGATATCTTCTCTCTTCGAGATGGGATGATTTTGTTGGGGAAAAGGCTTGCCTTCTATCATCGATAGGGGAAACAAGGAGCTAGTTCGGGTTCGTCATAGAATCATCTAAAAGCTTGTCAAAAGCACTGGTTCTGATGGAGGTTTTCTACCGCCAGACATGGAATAGGTAAAGGAATCAAACACAGGATCCTAGTGTACCTTACATTATGAAACGGGACATATTTCTATCCCAGGGATCTCTTTGAGTGTGTTGTGCCTTTTATCATGCTTTCAGAATGATTGAGGATTGAAAACAAGACATATTTGGAAACGAAACTGCAACTTTTTATTGGAATGAAAAAAACTTAATAGACTCGAAGGAACGATTCCTAGGACACATCCTAGGTCATCGCGGAACAAACGACTCAACTTCAAAAAAAGAAAGTCCTAGACTCGACTCGACTAAGAAAAGAAAACAGATCCCGACTCATAATTTCAAATCTGGTCATGAGCTTTCCCTTGTTCAGCTGTCAGCTTAGATGCTCGGTTCTAGTCCATGATCCCTTTGATGGTCTGCCCCCATCCTGAGGTAGTCCTCTGAGGATCTACGCCAGTGATGAAGGTTGGTGAATCAAATTGTCCTTTATTAACTTCGTCAACGAGAGGAGTACATTCTAGAGAGAGACTCCCGATTTGAATTTCATTCTTCGGGTTTGGCAAGAATTCAAAGCAATCCACAAATATTTTCCCGATAAACGCCCCTTTCAAGTGACATGGGCGGATAAGATGGGAATAATCGACATTGTCTTCGACAGAAACAAAATTGGTGTGATCACCAAATGGATTGGTGATGTTATTGGGTTTAACAGCTGGGATCGGGAGCGTTCCGTTCTCAATCATGTCTTGAATTTCGTGCTTCAGTCGATAGCACCTTTCAGTATCATGGCCTTTCCCTTGATGAAAGGCACAGTAGGCATTTGGTTTATACCATTTACCTTGTTGCTCAGCGGGTGGGTCCGGAGTTGGACCAATAGGCTTCAGCTTTCCTTGGGCTATGAGCCTTTGGAGAGCGTATGTATAGGTGCATCCGATATCGGTGAATGCCCTAGGTGTTTGGCGTTGCGACTTCTTCGATTGCCCTTCTAAGAGATTGATGCCTTCATCAATATGGGTCGTTGCTGGGGCCTTGGCCTTAGACGATGAGGCCCCTTGGTACCCTTTCGGCCTTTCAGCCTCTGCCCTTATGACATCATCTTCTACCTTTATCCCGATTCTTATCAATTCTTTGAAAGAGCCAAAATTCTGGTATTTCAGAGCATTGCGGTAAATAGGTCGTAGATTCTTTACGAACTTATCTACCATTTCAACTTCATCAGGCTTCTTGGCTAATTTCACGCTTTCAGCACGCCATCTTGCAAGGAATTCAGTAAAGCCTTCTTTGTCTTTCAGTGTCATAACCTCTAATGTTCTTATGTTGGTTTGAATCTCGACATTATCAAAGATAGTGCTTACGTAACTCCACCGTAATATCTTCGAAAGTGGGGAAGTTCTTAAGGTCCAGATTATAGAACCACGCCTTCGGGTGTTCATCCAGAGATTGAGCGAAAATTTCAGAGAGCATATCAGCAGGTACTCCCTTCAGTGCTAAGTACCCTTTATAGGCCTTAACATGGTGGACTGGATCTTCAATGCCCTTGAACTTTGGGATGTCAGTGAGTACCATGTTCGTGGGCAATTTATCCTGAACTGGGGCGTAGGTCCTAGCATTCTCATAGTGGATGTTCTTCCCCTGGGAGAGCTTCAAACGGTCCTCGATGAACTTGAACCGTTTCTCCAAATCAGTCAGAGGTGGGGTAGATGAAGAGGAATCTTCAACTAGCTTAGACTCGATCACATCCATTCGGGTCATCATGAGGTTCACGGCCTCCGTGAGCTTGTTGATAGCATCTTCCATTGCTTGGCGTCGGGTTTTTGGCGGCCTTTCTACAAGAAAACCCCGTACTGAGTCAATATTTAAAGTAAGAGCCCCTGCACACTTAAGGACACGACCCCAACTTGACTCAAACACAGACTCGACTTGAGATTGGTTAACCAAAGGTTCGACTCACGGTTTGATTTAGACGTTGGTTCATTTTAGACTCGACAAAACGACATGACTCAAACTGTCATAACTCGATTCTAAACTGGACTTGGTGTGACTAAACCCGTGATTGGGCTAACATAGCCCATGGGTTTGCGTGAAACGTCCATAAGGGCCTAGCCTGGACGTTTTTTGTGGACTATTCTAGACCAAAAGGTCGACCAACATGACTCAAAGCCCAAGAGGTGAGTTTGGGTGACCCAACAAGGTCGTGTTCTAGACCCTTAAAATGAAACATACCCGGCCTAACATGGCCATGACCCGGACACGACTTGACGCATTTCATGCTTGGTTGAGGTTCGAAAAACATTTTGGATTGATTTTGAAAAACGAAGGATTGATTTGAAAATGAGAATTGAAATGGGCAGCATGCCGGCTAAAAAAAGCTCAATTTGGGCCGAAATTCTAGTCCTATTTGGGCAGCATTCCGCGTTTTGAAAATCATGCTAGGTTTGAAAGTAAGTTGTTCAAAAGTTCGGTTTTGAAAAGGACTTGGAATTTTCGAAAAAAAGGACTCGGGAAAACATATTGCACATTGTCATTCTCATGCTATAAGGATGTATGCTCCTAGACATCTCTAAGTCTCGGCAAGTCTTCTACAAGAAGGTCTATGCCCTCCATCCTTTTGCGGTCTTATAAAGCGAGGTGTCTTAAGGTAAAGTACCTAGAAGATCGTCCCCATTCCCAAGAACCGCGCGAGGCGAAGTGGAAGCGAGCAATGTGCAGCTTCCTGGCATAGTGGGACGTCGCCCCCCACGCATCACGAAGAAACGCTGGGACGGCCCGGGCAAGTCCTTAAGGGTTTATGCATGAATCGTAGCACTATGAGTAATGTTTTACTTTCCAACACTTTCTTTTCAAGTTTCACCTCGGAGGAAAAGACCCTAGAAACACAATGTAACTAGTCCTCTTTTCCCAAATGAGTCGCCAAACGTGGACAAGGCCCTCGGAAGCTGCGTCCGAGGGATCCACACCGACATAATCGACTCGAGGTTCTTTCGAATCGAATTAAGACCAATTAGAGTCGCCACCAAGTTTTTTGGGAACTTGGAACCGTTCAAGTCAACTTTACACCTTTCATCGAAAAGCATAAAGCCCATCGACTACGAGTGATTAAAGATAAAGACTTGTACCCTATATCACTCGATTTGAATGACTCTCGTAATCCAATGGTATTTAGACAGATCCACAAACCATAGATCTTGAGTAAGGGGTGAGGGTACGTGTTGGGAAGCCCATAAGGACACCCAACCCCGCCCGTCGATAACGGCCTCTACTAAGTCAAGTGTCGGATTTCAAACAAGGTCATAGCTACTGCGATGTATGTAATGCAAACGTTGTTTTAACCCTATCATGTGACAACAATTTCTATGTCGTTTTAGATGCAACTAAACTAACTTTGTCAAAGTTGTAATTTAGCATGTGGGTTGATTAATCTAAACAACATACAAACAAAGCAAACAAGGCTTAAGGGGGAATGGGGGAGCCGTCGGGATCTACCTATTACAAACCAGGCATTTCATGCCGACACAACGATAAATAAATTACAACTCGATCTAATTACAATTGCTATAAACAAAACAATACATGACGCAAACCCGCGGCCAATTGGCCTTGAAAACCGTGCACTTGAGGGTGGCCCTCGGCTCACATGACCCACGGTCCTTGGGTCATCCTCGTATTGCGTGCTCGCGCTTAATCTCATCGAATTAGACATAAGGCTACGCACCAAAGCATGTATTAGCATAAACCGGGCCATGTTGCTTTCGACAACATGCGGTTTACTACGCTTTTACAAGCATTGGGAACAACCGTCTAACCAAATAAGACCAAGGTTTTTGAAAAGGTTTTGACTCGAAAGAAGTAAAACAAAATTGAAAGATTACAACTCGATAACAAAACCGTAAATTACAAGCTATGAACGACAAGGAACAAAAGATAAACAAAGAGAGGGAGACGAACAAAGAAGGCCAAAATACACGGCCAAAGCACACGGCCAAGACACGGCCCAACCAAAGCCAACCTAGTTCCTAAGTTAGATTAATTGATTAGATCGAATGATTGCGAAAAGGAATCGAAAACAAGTTAGAAAACGAGTAAAAAACGATGTTGATTGATTGTCGCGCAAGGGTGCATTCTACACGGCCTAAAGGGTCTATTAGGTCAGATATCATAAGATTAATGCTTACTCGTCGAGTGTTAATAGGGAGGTGCTAATCACGCACTCCTATGCTAGCGAGAAATCAAGTGATAAGAAAGATGCGTTCAATTATTTACAGAAATCGTTAGTTGATTTTATAAATTACGTCAAAGCCACCTAAAGTGTCTAATTAAATTATTGAATTGAATTTAAAGTCATCTAATTACGTCATAGGTTAACAATCAGAGGTTAAACTAACATACAACGGGTCCTAAGGTCCATCGATTTGGCGAAAACAAGAAGAGGGTCGAAAACGAAGATCGAAGTTAAACAACTTGTTTTATTTATGCCCTACTTTGAACACGAGGATATGTAAATGAGACGAGGGGTGTACGACCGACAGAAGGAGCGGTTTCTTTTCCCATCTCAAGTCAACGCGGGTGTTCATAGTGGTACTTTAACTCATACTCGGACTAACTAGTTTCATAGTTAATTTAAAACAATCGAAAAAACAAACAAAAAACAAACGAAAAAACAAACTAAAAAAAGCATAAGAAAAAACGAAATAAAAAGAGAAGAGAAGGGGATTTGATGCACCCTCAACCTACATGTATCGTTGACACCGTCTTGGGTCGTAATCGAAGGTAGATTTTATCTCGAGAGGCCGTCGTCGACGAAGAACAAAGCACACGCGCGTTTTGGAAAGTTTCTGGACAGCGATTTTAAAACAGTGATATCTCCCTCGTTTCACGACGAAAATTCGATCCGAAAGATGTTTTGGAAACTAGAAAGAGAGGAGAACAGGGATCTTAAAGCAACCCCTGCTCGTTTTGGGTTATTGGGCACGAAAAACGAGCACAAACAGAACTGGACAGACAAGAGTAAGCCGCGAAAACAGAGTGTTATTTCACTCTGTTTTTCGAGGGATCTCGTGTGCTCTCAAGGTCAATTTGGCTCGTAAATCTTTGTCTAATGTGTAGATGGATGTTATATGGTTAATTAGGAACAAGAAACTCGAATTTTTATGGTGATTTGATGGAGGAACGAAAGGGTTTTCGAAGGAGACACACAAACAGTTTCAGTTTGTGTGTCGGTTTTGTTTAGGGTTTTTGGAGGATGTTTAGGGTTTGTTTCTGAGGTTTAAAGCTTCTATGTGATGGTTGGATGTATGGAGAACTTAGAGGAATGAATGTATGGTGAAGGGGTGGTATTTATAAGGGTTTAAAATAGGTTAAAAGAGAGGAGAAGGCAGTCGGGCTCAATCCCGTATGGCTGCTGTCCATGGGTTTTTGTGAGGGTTTGAGGGGGGTTTTCTTGGTGATTAAGGTAGGATAATATGGGTAGGATACTAGGGTATGGGTTAGGGTTAATGGGTACGGGTCTTGGTAGTGTTTGGAGCGGGTTTGGGCTTGGGAATTGGCTCGCAAAAACAGGGGGCTCGGTTTATGCGTGGGCTGCTTGTGAGGGGTTTGGGACGAGAATTTGGGCTGCTTGTGAGGGGGTTCGAACATGGGTTGATGGGTATTGGTCTAGGTGGGTTAGTGTACTCGAGATTCGTGCCAATTCGCAAAGGAAACGGGTTTAAAAACCGAGCTAAAATCGAGCTTAAAACACACGGTTAAAAACGAGTTCTTCGCTTTTAAAATCGATTTTTCAAATCAATAACCCATTAGAATAAATGACTTTTCAAATCAAATATACTCATAAAATGATTTTTCAAATCAAATACTTATTTTATTTTCAATAAAATAAACTTGGAAAAATAAATTCAAAATAAGATAAATTAAATTGAAATTACTTTGAAAAACAAACTTTAATTTAAATATCATTTAAATTAACAAAAATGAACTCACTAAAAAAAACATTAATTTAAATATCATTTAAATTAATAAAATACTTCATCGACGACGCCCATTCTACATCGTAAAACGAGCTCCAAATAATGACCATGACAACTAAATAAATACATGTGTCCTATCATCATCGGGTGTTTGTCGGGTTCCCTATAAATTCCAATATCGACGGATACGGGTATCTCCGGAAATCACATAGAAATTTCCTCGGGTCAGATAAAGCGGCCACGCAAAATTTGAGTAGCAACGGAAAACATTTGGAGTTGCCGGTATGCCATAAACCAGCATTCGTCGAACCTCAGATAATCGTGAAAAATGGATTAATGCTCGTTAGTAAAGGCTGAATCGAATAGGTTAACTCCTGAAATGACCTCGGACGCGTGATAGAAAAACCGAGAGAAAAAAGAAAATGCGTCCGGTACGACCTCCCGAACGGCTCGAATTGATGTGTATAATACAAGGTTTTTCGGGATTCCAGGATCCCGGAACAAAATTTTCCGGAAATCACATAGAAAGTTCCTCTGGTCAGATAAAGCGGCCACACAAAATTTGAGTAGCAACGGAAGACATTTGGGGGTGCCAGTATGCCATAAACCAGCATTCGTCGAACCTCGGATAATCGTGAAAAATGGATTAGTGCTCGTTTAGTGCTCGTTATTAGAGGCTGACTCGAATAGGTTAACTCCTGAAATGACCTCGGATGCGTTATAGAAAAACCGGGAGAAAAAAAAACTGGGTCAGGTACGACCTCCCGAACGGGTCAAATTGAAGTGTATAATACACGGTTTTTCGGGATTCCAGGATTCCGGAACAAAATTTTCCGGAAATCACATAGAAAGTTCATCGGGTCAGATAAAGCGGCCACACGAAATTTTAGTTGCAACGGAAGACATTTGGGGGTGCCGTTTTGTCATAAACCAGCATACGTCGAACCTCGGATAATCGTGAAAAATGGATTAATGCTCGTTTAATGCTCGTTATTAGAGGCTGAATCGAATAGGTTAACTCCTGAAATGACCTCGGACGCGTGATAGAAAAACCGGGAGAAAAAGAAACTCGGATCAGGTACGACCTCCCGAACGGTTCAAATTGAAGTGTATAATACTCGGTTTTTTGGGATTCCAGGCACCCGGAACAAAATTATCCGGAAATCACATAGAAAGTTCATCGGGTCAGATAAAGCGGCCATGCAAAATTTGAGTAGCAACGAAAGACATTTGGGGGTGCCGGTATGCCATAAACTAACATTCGTCGAACCTCGAATAATCGTGAAAAATAGATTAATGCTCGTTTAATGCTTGTTATTAGAGGCTGAATTGAATAGGTTAACTACTGAAATGACCTCTGACGCGTGATAGAAAAACCGGGAGAAAAAGAATCTGGGTCCGGTACGACCTCCCGAACGGTTCAAATTGAAGTGTATAATACACGGTTTTTTGGGATTCCAGGGTCCCGGAACAAAATTCTCCGGAAATCACATAGAAAGTTCCTCGGTCAGATAAAGCGGCCACGAAAAACTTGAGTAGCAACGGAAGACATTTGAGGGTGTCGGTATGTCATAAACCAGCATTCGTCGAACCTCGGATAATCGTGAAAAATGGATTAATGCTAGTGTAATGCTCGATATTAGAGGCTGAATCGAATTGGTTAACTCCTGCAATGACCTCGGACGCGTGATAGAAAAACCGGGAAAAAAAGAAACTGGGTCTTGTACGACCTCCCGAACGACTCAAATTGAAGTGTATAATACACGGTTTTTCGGGATTCGAGGGTCCCGGTATAAAATTCTCCGGAAATCACATAGAAAGTTCCTCGGTCAGATAAAGCGGCCACGGAAAACTAGAGTAGCAACATAAGACATTTGGGGGAGCCGGTATGCCATAAACCAGCATTCGTCGAACCTCGGATAATCATGAAAAATGGATTAATGCTCGTTTATTGCTCGTTATTAGAGGCTGAATCGAATAGGTTAACTCTTGAAATGATCTCGGACACGTGATAGAATAATCGGGAGAAAAAGAATCAGGGTTCGGTACGACCTCCCGAATGGCTCAAATTGAAGTGTATAATACACGGGTTTTCGGGATTTGAGGGTCCCGGAATAAAATTCTCCGGAAATCACATAGAATGTTCCTCGGGTCAGATAAAACGGCCACGCAAAATTTGAGTAGCAACGGAAGTCATTTGGGGGTGCCGGTATGCCATAAACCAGCATTTATCAAACCTCGGATAATCGCGAAACATGGATTAATTCTCGTTATTAGAGGCTGAATCGAATAGGTTAACTCCTGAAAAGACCTTGGACGCGTGATAAAAAAACAGAGAGAAAAAGAAACTGGGTCCGGTACGACCTCTCGAACGGTTAAAATAGTATTGTATAATACACGGGTTTTTGAGATTCCAGGGTCCTGGAACAAAATTCTCCGGAAATCACACAGAAAGTTCCTCGGGTCAGATAAAGCGGCCACGCAAAATTTGAGTAGTAACGGAAGACATTTGTGGTTACCGGTATGCCATAAACCAACATTCGTTGAACCTCGGATAATCGTGAAAAATGGATTAATGCACGTTATTAGAGGCTGAATCGAATAGGTTAACTCATGAAATGATATTGTACGCGTAATAGAAAAACCGGGAGAAAAAGAAACTGGGTCAGGTATGACCTCCCGAACGGTTAAAATGGTAATGTATAATATACGGTTTTTCGAGATTCCAGGGTCCTGGAACAATATTCTCCGGAAATCACACAGAAAGTTCCTCGGGTCAGATAAAGCGGCCACGCAAAATTTAAGTAGCAACCGAAGACATTTGGCGGTGCCGGTATGCCATAAACCAACATTCGCCGAACCTCGGATAATCGTGAAAAATGGATTAATGCTCGTTATTAGAGGCTGAATCGAATAAGTTAACTCCTGAAATGACCTCAGACGCGTGATAGAAAAATCGGGAGAAAAAGAAACTGGGTCTTGTACGACCACCCGAAGGGCTCAAATTGAAGTGTATAATACAGGTTTTTTCGGGATTCCAGGGTCCCGGAACAAATTACTCCGGAAATCACATAGAAAGTTCATCGGGTCAGATAAAGCGGCCACGCAAAATTTGAGTAGCAACAGAAGACATTTGGGGGTGCGGTATGCCATAAACCAGCATTCGTCAAACCTCGGATAATCGTGAAAAATGGATTAATGCTCGTTTAATGCTCGTTATTAGAGGCTAAATCGAATAGGTTAACTCCTGAAATGACATCGAAAGCGTGATAGAAAAACCGGGAGAAAAAGAAACTGAGTCTTGTACGACCTCCCGAACGACTCAAATTGAAGTGTATAATACACGGGTTTTCAGGATTCCAGGGTCCCGGAACAAAATTCTCCGGAAATCACATAGAAAGTTCCTCGGTCAGATAAAGCGGCCACGGAAAACTTGAGTAGCAACAGAAGACATTCGGGGGATCCGGTATGCCATAAACCAGCATTCGTTGAACCTCGGATAATCATGAAAAATGAATTAATGCTCGTTTAATGCTCATTATTAGAGGCTGAATCGAATAGGTTAACTCTTGAAATGATTTCGGACGCGTGACAGAAAAACTGGGAGAAAATGAATCTGGGTCCGGTACGACCTCCCGAATGTCTCAAATTGAAGTGTATAATACACGGTTTTTCGGGATTTGAGGGTCATGGAACAAAATTCTCCGGAAATCACATAGAATGTTCCTCGGGTCAGATAAAGCGGCCACGCAAAATTTGAGTAGCAACGGAAGTCATTTGGGGGTGCCGGTATGCGATAAACCAACATTCGTCAAACCACGGATAATCGCGAAACATGGATTAATGCTCATTTAATGCTCGTTATTAGAGGCTTAATCGAATAGGTTAACTCCTAAAATTAACTCGGACGCGTGATAAAAAAACCGAGAGAAAAAGAAACTGAGTCCGGTACGACCTCCTGAACGGTTCAAATTGAAGTGTATAATACACGGTTTTTCGAGATTCCAGGGTTTCGGAACAAAATTCTTCAGAAATCACATAGAAAGTTCCTCGGGTCAGATAAAGCGGCCACACAAAATTTGAGTAGCAACAAAAGACATTTGGGGGAGCCGGCATGCCATAAACCAGCATTCGTCGAACTTCGGATAATCGTGAAAAATGGATTAATGCTAGTTTAATGCTCGTTATTAGAGGCTGAATCGAATAGGTTAACTCTAGAAATGATCTCGGACGCGTGATAAAAAAACCAGGAGAAAAAGAAACTGGGTCGGGTACGACCTCCCGAATGGCTCAAATTGAAGTGTATAATACACGGATTTTCGCGATTCCAGGGTCCCGGAACAAAATTCTCCGGAAATCACATAGAAAGTTCCTCGGGTCAGATAAAGCGGCCACGCAAAATTTGAGTAGCAACAGAAGACATTTGGGTGTGCCGGTATGCCATAAACCAGCATTAGTCGAACCTCGGATAATCGTGAAAAATGGATTAATGCTCATTATTGGAGGCTGAATCGAATAGGTTAACTCCTTAAATGGCCTCGGACAAATGGTAGAAAAACCGGGAGAAAAAGAAACTGGGTCCGGTACGACCTCCCGAACCTCGGATAGTCGTGAAAAATGGATTAATGCTCGTTTAATGCTCGTTATTAGAGGCTGGATCGAATAGGTTAACTCCTGAAATGACATCGGACGCGTGGTAGAAAAACTGGGAGAAAAAGTAACTCGGTCCGATAGGACCTCCCGAACGGTTCAAATTGTCGTGTATAATACACGGGTTTTTTGGGATTCCATGGTCCCGGAACAAAATTCTCCGGAAATCAAATAGAAAGTTCATCGGGTCAGATAAAGTGCTCACGCAAAATTTGGGTCGCAACGGAAGAGATTTGGGGGTGTCGGTATGCCATAAACCAGCATTCGTCGAACCTCGGATAATCGTGAAAAATGGATTAATGCTCGTTTAATGCTCGTTATACGAGGCTGAATCGAATAGGTTAACTCCTGAAATGACTTCAGACACGTGATAGAAAAACCGGGAGAAAAAGAAACTTGGTGCGGTAGGACCTCCTGAACGGTTCAAATTGAAATGTATAATACACGGTTTTTCGGGATTCCGGGGTCCCGGAACAAAATTCTCCGGAAACCGCATAGAAAGTTCCTCGTGTCAGATAAAGCGGCTACACAAAATTTGAGTAGCAACGGAAGACATTTGGGGGTGTCGGTATGCCATAAACCAACATTCGTCGAACCTCGGATAATCGTGAAAAATTGATTAATGCTCGTTTAATGCTCGTTATTAGAGGCTGAATCGAATAGGTTAACTCCTGAAATGACCTCGGACGCGTGATAGAAAAACCGGGAGAAAAAGAAACTCGGTCCGGTAGGACCTCCCGAACGATTCAAATTGAAGTATATAATACACGGTTTTTTGGGATTCCATGGTCCCGGAACAAAATTCTCCGAAAATCACATAGAAAGTTCCCCGGGTCAGATAAAGCGGCTACGCAAAATTTGAGTAGCAACGGAAGATATTTGGGGGTGTCGGTATGCCATAAACCAGCATTCGTCGAACCTTGGATAATCGTGAAAAATGGATTAATGCTCATTTAATGCTCGTTATTAGAGACTGAATCGAATAGGTTAACTCCTGAAATGACCTCGGACGCGTGATAGAAAAACCGGAAGAAAAATAAACTCGGTCAGGTAGGACCTTCCGAACGGATCAAATTGAAGTGTATAATACACGTTTTTTTTGGATTCCATGGTCCCGGAACAAAATTCTCCGGAAATCACATAGAAAGTTCCTCAGGTTAGATAAAGCGGTCACGCAAAATTTGAGTAACAACGGAAGACATTTGGTGATGCCGGTATGCCATAAACCAGCATTCGTCGAAACTCGAATAATCGTGAAAAATGGATTAATGCTCGTTTAATGCTCGTTATTTGAGGCTGAATCGAATAGGTTAACTCCTGAAATGACCTCGGACGCGTGATAGAAAAACCGGGAGAAAAAGAAACTGGGTCCGGTACGACCTTTCGAACGGCTGAAATTGAAGTGTATAATATACGGTTTTTCGGGATTCCGGGGTCCTAGAACAAATTTCTCCGGAAATCATATAGAAAGTTCCTCGGGTCAGATAAAGCGGCTACACAAAATTTGAGTAGCAACGAAAGACATTTGGGGGTGTCGGTATGCCATAAACCAATATTCGTCGAACCTCGGATAATCGTGAAAAATGGATTAATGCTCGTTTAATGCTCGTTATTAGAGGCTGAATCGAATAGGTTAACTCCTGAAATAACCTCGGACGCGTGATAGAAAAACCGGGAGAAAAGGAAACTCGGTCCGGTAGGACCTCCCAACAGTTCAAATTGAAGTGTATAATACACGGTTTTTTGAGATTCCATGGTCCCGGAACAAAATTCTCCGGAAATAACATAGAAAGTTCCTCGAGTCAGATAAAGCGGTCACGCAAAATTTGAGTAGCAATGGAAGACATTTGGTGGTGCCGGTATGCCATAAACCAAAGATTCGTCGAACCCTCGGATAATTGTGAAATATGGATTAATACTCGTTATTATAGGCTAAAACGAATAGGTTAACTCCTGAAATAACCTCGGATGCATGATAAAAAAACTGGGAGAAAAAGAAATTGAGTCCGGTACGACCTCCCGAACGGCTCAAATTGAATTGTATAATACACAGGTTTTCGGGATTCCAGGGTCCCGAAACAAAATTCTTCGGAAATGACATAAAAAGTTACTTGGGTCAGATAAAGCGGCTACATAAAATTTGAGTAGCAGCGAAAGACATTTGGGGGTGCCGGTATGCCATAAACCAACATTTGTCGAACCTCGGATAATCGTGAAAATGGTTTAATGCTCGTTATTAGAGGCTGAATCGAATAGGTTAACTCCTGAAATGACCTCGGATGCGTGATATAAAACCCGGGAGAAAAGGAAACTCGGTCCGGTAGGACCTCCCGAACGGTTCAAATTGAAGTATATATACACGGTTTTTTGGGATTCCATGGTCCAGGAACAAAATTCTCTGGAAATCACATAGAGAGTTCATCGGGTCGGATAAAGCTGTCACGCAAAATTTGTGTCGCAACGGAAGACATTTGGGGGTGCCTGTATGCCATAAACTGGCATTCATTGAACCTCGGATAATCATAAAAAAGGGATTAATGCTCGTTATTAGAGGCTAATCGAATAGGTTAACTCCAGAAATGACCTCGGACGCGTGATAGAAAAACCCGGAGAAAAAGAAACTGGGTCTGGTACGACCTCCCGAACGGCTCAAATTGAAGTGTATAATACACGGTTTTTCGGGATTCCAGGGTCCCGGAACAAAATTATTCGGAAATCAAATAGAAAGTTTCTCGGGTCAAATAAAGCGGCCACGCAAAATTTGAGTAGAAACGGAAGACATTTGGTGGTGCCGGTATGCCATAAACCAGCATTCGTCGAACTTCGGATAATCGTGAAAAATGGATTGATGCTCGTTATTAGAGGCTAAAACGAATAGGTTAACTCCTGAAATAACCTCGGACGCGTGATAGAAAAACTAGGAGAAAAAGAAATTGGGACTGGTACGACCTCACGAACGGCTGAAATTGAAGTGTATAATAATACAGTTTTTCGGGATTCCAGGGTCCCGGAACAATTTTCTCCGGAAATCACATAGAAAGTTCCTCGGGTCAGATAAAGCGGCTACACAAAATTTGAGTAACAACGGAAGACATTTGAGAGTGTCGGTATGCCATAAACCAACATTCGTCGAACCTCGGATAATCGTGAAAATGGATTAATGCTCGTTTAATGCTCGTTATTATAGGCTGAATCGAATAGGTTAACTCCTGAAATGACCTCATACGCGTGATAGAAAAACCGGGAGAAAAAGAAACTCGGTCCGATAGGGCCTCCCGAACGTTTCAAACTGAAGTGTATAATACACGGTTTTTTGGGATTTCATGGTCCCGGAACAAATTTCTCCGGAAATCACATAGAAAGTTCATCGGGTTAGATAAAGCGGTCACGCAAAATTTGTGTCACAACGGAAGACATTTGGGGGTGCCGGTATGCCATAAACCAGCATTCGTCGAACCTCGGATAATCGTGAAAAATGGATTAGTGCTCGTTTAATGCTCGTTATTAGAGGCTGAATCGAATAGGTTAACTCCTGAAATGACCTCGGACGCGTGATAGAAAAACCGGGAGAAATAGAAACTTGGTCCGGTACGACCTCCTGAACGGCTCAAATTGAAGTTTATAGCAGCGAAAGACATTTGGGGGTGCCGGTATGCCATAAACCAACATTTGTCGAACCTCGGATAATCGTGAAAATGGTTTAATGCTCGTTATTAGAGGCTGAATCGAATAGGTTAACTCCTGAAATGACCTCGGATGCGTGATATAAAACCCGGGAGAAAAGGAAACTCGGTCCGGTAGGACCTCCCGAACGGTTCAAATTGAAGTATATATACACGGTTTTTTGGGATTCCATGGTCCAGGAACAAAATTCTCTGGAAATCACATAGAGAGTTCATCGGGTCGGATAAAAGCATCACGCAAAATTTGTGTCGCAACGGAAGACATTTGGGGGTGCCTGTATGCCATAAACTGGCATTCATTGAACCTCGGATAATCATAAAAAAGGGATTAATGCTCGTTATTAGAGGCTAATCGAATAGGTTAACTCCAGAAATGACCTCGGACGCGTGATAGAAAAACCCGGAGAAAAAGAAACTGGGTCTGGTACGACCTCCCGAACGGCTCAAATTGAAGTGTATAATACACGGTTTTTCGGGATTCCAGGGTCCCGGAACAAAATTATTCGGAAATCAAATAGAAAGTTTCTCGGGTCAAATAAAGCGGCCACGCAAAATTTGAGTAGAAACGGAAGACATTTGGTGGTGCCGGTATGCCATAAACCAGCATTCGTCGAACGTCGGATAATCGTGAAAAATGGATTGATGCTCGTTATTAGAGGCTAAAACGAATAGGTTAACTCCTGAAATAACCTCGGACGCGTGATAGAAAAACTAGGAGAAAAAGAAATTGGGACTGGTACGACCTCACGAACGGCTGAAATTGAAGTGTATAATAATACAGTTTTTCGGGATTCTGTGGTCCGGAACAATTTTCTCGGAAATCACATAGAAAGTTCCTCGGGTCAGATAAAGCGGCTACACAAAATTTGAGTAACAACGGAAGACATTTGAGAGTGTCGGTATGCCATAAACCAACATTCGTCGAACCTCGGATAATCGTGAAAATGGATTAATGCTCGTTTAATGCTCGTTATTATAGGTCAATCGAATAGGTTAACTCGAAATGACCTCAGACGCGTGATAGAAAAACCGGGAGAAAAAGAAACTCGGTCCGATAGGGCCTCCCGAACGTTTCAAACTGAAGTGTATAATACACGGTTTTTTGGGATTTCATGGTCCCGGAACAAATTTCTCCGGAAATCACATAGAAAGTTCATCGGGTTAGATAAAGCGGTCACGCAAAATTTGTGTCACAACGGAAGACATTTGGGGGTGCCGGTATGCCATAAACCAGCATTCGTCGAACCTCGGATAATCGTGAAAAATGGATTAGTGCTCGTTTAATGCTCGTTATTAGAGGCTGAATCGAATAGGTTAACTCCTGAAATGACCTCGGACGCGTGATAGAAAAACCGGGAGAAATAGAAACTTGGTCCGGTACGACCTCCTGAACGGCTCAAATTGAAGTTTATAGCAGCGAAAGACATTTGGGGGTGCCGGTATGCCATAAACCAACATTTGTCGAACCTCGGATAATCGTGAAAATGGTTTAATGCTCGTTATTAGAGGCTGAATCGAATAGGTTAACTCCTGAAATGACCTCGGATGCGTGATATAAAACCCGGGAGAAAAGGAAACTCGGTCCGGTAGGACCTCCCGAACGGTTCAAATTGAAGTATATATACACGGTTTTTTGGGATTCCATGGTCCAGGAACAAAATTCTCTGGAAATCACATAGAGAGTTCATCGGGTCGGATAAAGCTGTCACGCAAAATTTGTGTCGCAACGGAAGACATTTGGGGGTGCCTGTATGCCATAAACTGGCATTCATTGAACCTCGGATAATCATAAAAAAGGGATTAATGCTCGTTATTAGAGGCTAATCGAATAGGTTAACTCCAGAAATGACCTCGGACGCGTGATAGAAAAACCCGGAGAAAAAGAAACTGGGTCTGGTACGACCTCCCGAACGGCTCAAATTGAAGTGTATAATACACGGTTTTTCGGGATTCCAGGGTCCCGGAACAAAATTATTCGGAAATCAAATAGAAAGTTTCTCGGGTCAAATAAAGCGGCCACGCAAAATTTGAGTAGAAACGGAAGACATTTGGTGGTGCCGGTATGCCATAAACCAGCATTCGTCGAACGTCGGATAATCGTGAAAAATGGATTGATGCTCGTTATTAGAGGCTAAAACGAATAGGTTAACTCCTGAAATAACCTCGGACGCGTGATAGAAAAACTAGGAGAAAAAGAAATTGGGACTGGTACGACCTCACGAACGGCTGAAATTGAAATGTATAATAATACAGTTTTTCGGGATTCCAGGGTCCCGGAACAATTTTCTCCGGAAATCACATAGAAAGTTCCTCGGGTCAGATAAAGCGGCTACACAAAATTTGAGTAACAACGGAAGACATTTGAGAGTGTCGGTATGCCATAAACCAACATTCGTCGAACCTCGGATAATCGTGAAAATGGATTAATGCTCGTTTAATGCTCGTTATTATAGGTCAATCGAATAGGTTAACTCCTGAAATGACCTCGACGCGTGATAGAAAAACGGGAGAAAAAGAAACTCGGTCCGATAGGGCCTCCCGAACGTTTCAAATCAAGTGTATAATACACGGTTTTTGGGATTTCATGGTCCCGGAACAAATTTCTCCGGAAATCACATAGAAAGTTCATCGGGTTAGATAAAGCGGTCACGCAAAATTTGTGTCACAACGGAAGACATTTGGGGGTGCCGGTATGCCATAAACCAACATTCGTCGAACCTCGGATAATCGTGAAAAATGGATTAGTGCTCGTTTAATGCTCGTTATTAGAGGCTGAATCGAATAGGTTAACTCTTGAAATGACCTCGGACGCGTGATAGAAAAACCGGGAGAAATAGAAACTTGGTCCCAGACGACCTCTGAACGGCTCAAATTGAAGTTTATAGCGGCGAAAGACATTTGGGGTGCCGGTATGCCATAAACCAACATTTGTCGAACCTCGGATAATCGTGAAAATGGTTTAATGCTCGTTATTAGAGGCTGAATCGAATAGGTTAACTCCTGAAATGACCTCGGATGCGTGATATAAAACCCGGGAGAAAAGGAAACTCGGTCCGGTAGGACCTCCCGAACGGTTCAAATTGAAGTATATATACACGGTTTTTTGGGATTCCATGGTCCAGGAACAAAATTCTCTGGAAATCACATAGAGAGTTCATCGGGTCGGATAAAGCTGTCACGCAAAATTTGTGTCGCAACGGAAGACATTTGGGGGTGCCTGTATGCCATAAACTGGCATTCATTGAACCTCGGATAATCATAAAAAAGGGATTAATGCTCGTTATTAGAGGCTAATCGAATAGGTTAACTCCAGAAATGACCTCGGACGCGTGATAGAAAAACCCGGAGAAAAAGAAACTGGGTCTGGTACGACCTCCCGAACGGCTCAAATTGAAGTGTATAATACACGGTTTTTCGGGATTCCAGGGTCCCGGAACAAAATTATTCGGAAATCAAATAGAAAGTTTCTCGGGTCAAATAAAGCGGCCACGCAAAATTTGAGTAGAAACGGAAGACATTTGGTGGTGCCGGTATGCCATAAACCAGCATTCGTCGAACGTCGGATAATCGTGAAAAATGGATTGATGCTCGTTATTAGAGGCTAAAACGAATAGGTTAACTCCTGAAATAACCTCGGACGCGTGATAGAAAAACTAGGAGAAAAAGAAATTGGGACTGGTACTGTGGACAGCGGGCCGCCCACGGGGGCGCTTGGGAGTGAAGGGGGCTCGAAAACAAGCGTTTGCATTTTGTATGGAGTCGCCACCAATTTTTATGGGAAATTGGAACCGTTCGAATACCTCGTGTCATGTCAAGACACAAAGTAGTGACATGAACACTAAGCAATCGTTACCCTTAGCATTCTATGTCTAGAATGACTCTCGTGGATGCCAATGAACACGGGTGCTCACGGAGATCTGGAGTAAGGGGTGAGGGTACGTATTAGGAAGCTCTTTTGATCGAACACCTAATCCCGCCCGCCTCGATAGCGGCCTCTACTAATGATTAGGGAGTTTATTCGTACTTGATATATCGTCGGCTATATGCATGCAATGCAACATCCAACAGATTAATCCTAACATGTGAAATTAGCTAAGTCGGTGAACAATTAATTAGGCAAACAATTGGGTCGAAGTAGGATTTAATGTTGATTACATGTGAAAACATACAAACAATAAAAGGGATACAATAATTATAATAAAGGAAAATACATTAATTACATTGAGATAGGCGATTTATGTCGAAAATACCAACAAAACGGATAATTTGAGAAAACGAATAAAAGAATAAAAGAAATAAATAAAACAAATTAACGAATGTGAAGCCAGGTGATAATACGAATATTAGTTAATTAATACATAGACTAAACAAACTAGGTCAAGGCAGAAGAGGAGTTCAGGACGAAGTCGCCCCGGAACAAAGAAGAGACATCGCGCCCTTTGGAAGAGGCGCAGCCGATTCTTGCTCATTCCAAGGACGAACTCGGTGTGAAGCCAAAACCGCAATTGTTAACGTTTATTGGTGAATTTAATGGATTGATTTAGATTACTTAGTCGGATGAAAGTGATTTCTGATTATTTACATATGATTTAAGGTCATAAAATAGCAAACACGATTAAGACGGATTATATATGTGAAGGATCGATGTTGACGAATGATTAATGAATTATAAACAAACGAATAATTAACTAATTAGACTAAACATGATGAATTGACGACGGATTAACAATGAACATGATAAAAAATATATCAACAATGAATCCCAGAAACCCAATACGAACGAATTGAATCCCTAAAACTCGAATTGAACTTAATGACGAAAACCCGTAAATATGAATTACTTGGGATTTAAGTCGGATTAGATGAATTAAACATGTGAATGGATGATGAAATATATGATACAATATACATGCTAATTATTATGATTTTATGACGGAGAATTAACAGACGAACAAACAAAACAAATAAATTTGATACGAATTGCAGAGGACGGAGGAAGAAGAAAAGAAGCAGGAACTGCGGCAGCCTCACAAAGAGGCGCAGCAGGTGCTGCGCTCCTTTGAAGAGGCGCAGCGATTCTTGCTGCGTCTTTTCTCGACGCCTCTCTCATCGGAAATCCGCAAAACAGTTTTGAAGACGGTTTTAGAAATCGGTTTTAATGAGTACTTTCGACATAAACCTTACAATTGTTATACAATAATTAAAAATACAATAAACAAAAGGAATTATACACCCTCAGACTTACATGTTGACGGAACGAGAAGAACTAAGAAGATCGATTAGTGATGCTCGACGCGAATGCAAGGAAAGAGTGCCCTCGTAAGAGGAAAACGATTTAACAAATTGATTAATTAGATTGATTGAGTGTAGTGGTCAAATTGGTCGGTCATGCAACGGAGAGGCTGGTACCCGGAAGGATCCGAGCTTACGTGGTCGAAGGTTCAAGCACGTAGGCGCCAATTAGTAAGAACGAAGTCTAGAATGCAAAGGGAGAAGAGAAGGGCGGACACTCGCGTGAGAAATATGAGGAACGAAGGCTCCTATTTATACTAATCACGTGAAGGAATAGGGTTTCGGAGACTCTTTGGAAGTGAATCTCGGAAAGATATAAAAAGATACGTAAATCATGCAAAGAAGGGCCTGGGAAGAGGCGCAGCAGCCCCTGCGTCTCTTGGAAGAGGCGCAAAGACTGTTGCGTCTATTCCCAGGAGGTTTCCTCCTGTTTAAGAAAGATTTCCGTGTTTAAGTTATGGTAGGACGGATTTATTCGATTATCTTTTGAATATTACGGGATATTATTTGCCAAAAGATAAAATTTGAGAAATATGGAATAGAAATATCCGGAACATTCCAGAACATTCTGACTCGGGATTTTAACAGCTATCAGAAAATGGAGACGGTTTTTGACCCGGACTCCGAATGTACTCTAATTACTGCCAAAACGACCGTATCGGCACGTAGATGACAACTAAGAGGTAGACATTAATTTTTGAGCAATCACTTGACGATAATCTTACGAACTGTCACTAATCGTTCCGCGGATCAAACATGCGGCCCAATCATCACCGGGTGGTTTGCGAGGGGTGCAGAAACGAGGTGTCTACAGAGCCCCCACTTTGACTGAGGCTTGGACAAGGCGAAAGTCAAAGTATAGCCATCAGGTCAATCGAAGATTACAACCTGACGACTATGGCGACGCGAGGCGCTCAAGGGGTCCGAGCCAAGGACCGTCGTCGGGAACATTTTAGAGTCCGTCGACTATCGGGAGGGTCGTTTAAAGTCCATTAGACTACGTAAGGAAGCTCTTGACCATAAGAAGAGACCATACCCGAGATACCCCGGGTGAAACGGATCAAGACGCTTCGGCAAAACTCTTTGGTCTGAAGATAACTTGGTGTCTGAAGGCATTAGGGGGTCACAGGGATTCTGAAGAAACTTCTTAATACTTCTGAAGGCTACCTCTGAAGGCTATCTCTCACTGAAGGAAGGCTGAAGGGTAATTCTCTCTAAAGGGAAGGCTGAAGGGTACTTCTCTCTAAAGGGTTGAAAGGGGACTTAACTGAAAAGGGTTATCTGAAGAAATAAAGGACTATCTGAAGGGTTGCCTGAATGGACTATCCTGAAGGTTATCTAAAGATATGAAGGATCGCCTGGGGGTATCTGCCTGTCTCTGTCCTCAAGCAAACTCTCGTTGGGGAATAAAACGATGATTTTGGGGAATCTGCCTGTCTCTGTCCTCAAGCAAACTCTCGTTGGGTGAGCAATACTGCAAAATACCGCTGCGCTGGAGAGAAATGACGATTAGGAACATCTTGATCGTCATGGAAGAAGCCTTGGATGAGCAATACTGCAAAATATCGCTGCGCTGGTCATAACAATTTGAGCAATACTGCAAAATACTGCTGTGCGGGATAAACTAAACTCGGACAATACTGCGAAATATCGTCGCACTGGATAAAATGCGGGCCGGAACGAAGGGAAATCGTCGAAACGGACCAAAGTGATAAAATGTCATCGAGGAAGAGGCGCACCAAAGATGGGCCCACGAATAACGAACTCATAACGGATTTTTGAAAATCCATCAGGAGGGAAACAAAGGAAGAGGCGCAGCAAGAGCTGCGTCTCTTGGAAGAGGCGCAAAGACACTGCTGCGTCTGTTCCCCAATTCAAAGAATTCGCGTAAAAAACGCGAAATCGAAGGGCTTTATTTCATTATTTCAAACACAAATCCTTCAATTTCTCTCTCAAATCCTCACCATTTCCGTCAAGGCTGGACTCAAAAGCTTGCTTGAAATATGACTAATCGAGGTATGTGCTTTAATCTTGCATTAATTTTCCATATTTGTTGAATTTTGGGCTGCAATAAATAGGGTTTTCGACCCATTTGCTCGAAAATTTGGGGCTTTTCCCCCAAATGAATTTGTCTTGCCAAATTGATGTTAGAAATGGATAGTAGGCAATGTTAGGAACATAACCATGTATTTACTTTGAATTTTCATCGAGTTTCGAGCCCTTGAGCGAATTTTGAGACGGTTTCACAGCTAGATCGAAAATGGCTTCGAAAACGGCCTTAGGATTGCCCATTTGTGACGAAATTCGATATTTGGGACCCTTGGGTGATGGGTAAACTTCCTGTCATCTCGGAATTTTGGTTGGTGACGACTTTTGCAGGACACCTTTTAGGGCATAATCGTCATTATAGCGAAATGCTGCCGAATTTTCGACTCGAACTCGGAACTAGACTTTGACTTTGACTTGACTTGACCCAATTTGTCACATGAGTGATTGAATTGGTGAGAACATGGCCAAGGATGGCCGAAAAGGATAGCTTCGAGGGCTCCGGAGGCTCGAAAACTTCTTAATCAAAGGCCCGCCGTCACGTGACGCGGCCTGAACTTGCTCTAATGTTGCAGGTGATGCCGCTTCCACTTCCGGGAGGACTCCCATGGAGGTAGACGCTAGTGCGGTTGAGGAGGCTTTGGAGCAGGCTTTCACCGACGCGGTGATGGCTGCTGCAGACGAGGTTCCTGAGGAGGAGGCTGCTGAGGAGGAGGAGATTCCGCGACGGGCCCACCTCGGACGAGGGGGTCGTCAGCTGAGAGGAGCTCCCGCGTGGGCTGAGACCTGGGAGAGCAGGCACCTTGTGTGGGCTGCAGAGGGTCACCCGTCCACAGACGGTGAAGAGCTTGGTAAATAGGAATTCCCTAACTCATTACTTATCCTTTTTTCTTTTTTTTTCAAATTTACTTCAAAACTAAAGACAGCTTTATTTCGAATCATAATAGGAGGCCGGGAATATCCGGTCGTTCTCGGGGTATACGACGGCGATGGAGCACTACGAGCGGCTGTCGGAGGAGGAGAGGGCCATGATCGAGCGTGGAGCTTTCGGTCCTCTGGTTCAGGTCTGGAGGGATATCGTGAAGAGGAAGTTGCGGGCCAACCTTAGCCTGGTCCGCGCTTTCTTGGATCGATTTTGGGATACGACTTCCACGTTTCACCTGCCTTTTGGTGAGGTGGGAGTCACCTTGGAGGACTACGGCATGATTTACGGTCCGCCGTGCGGGATCGAGGAAATGGTGTGGCCGGGGAGGTCGGCATGAGGGCGGACTCGGCCGAGGCGAGGAGGTTGATTGGTCGGAACCGTCGCCGAAGGCTGTTGCGGTGCGGGTTTGGTACCCAGACCTATGTTCGAGATTACTTTGCGGGGAAGACCCCGTCATCGGTGGTGATCGATGGGAGGGAGATGGCTCCTCCTCCTTGTACAAAAAGCAGCAGGGCTCGCCCGTGGCTTTGGTGGTTCTTGTCTTCGATTTACCTCGGAGACAAGGGTGAGAGGTTGTCGACGAAGCTTCTTCCCTTTCTTGCCGACCCGAGCTCCCTAGGGCGTTGGGGACCGGGTCATCGCTGGTTTTGCGGTCCTTATCCGCTTCATGAGGGCCATGGTTCGTCCGGAGCTGATGGAGAAGGGGACTTCTCCTGGTGCTGTCGGACCTGGGCTTTTGTTGGAGGTATGAACCTTCCTTTAGATCAACGTAAATTCCTTTCTTTTATCAAAGATCGTCACTGACCATTTCGCTCTACAGGCGTGGGTGTACTCCTACTTTCCGGGCCTCGCGCCCAAGAGGACGGAGCCGTTGGAGAGGGCCTATCCCGTGGTGAGGGATTGGGTCATGTGCCGGACGAAGAGCAAGCGTTCTTCTCACAACGTCTACCGGCGGGATGTGAACGCCCTTCACCGAGCAAAGCGTGAGTATCCCATTTGTATTCATTCACATCTTCTCATATTTTGTTTTCAATTGATCCTAGAAATGACCTTGGCCTTCACATTGTCACAGTGGGTGCCCAGACCTTGGGCGGAGTACGCTGGAGCGCCTCCTTTTGTTGCTGAGGTCCTTCGACCTAGGAGCCCGAGCCTATTCTTTGTGGACGTCGATGGGTCCCCAGATGGTACTTAGGCGAGCGTTTGGCTCGTCGTGCTCTCGGGGCGCGTTGACGGTTCCCGTTGATCCTCCTAGGACGATGTTCAGGGAGCCTTCCGAGGCTGAGAGGGAGGCAGACTTGGCCGGTGCCAGTGGCGACGACCTCCTTCTGCCTGGTGAGGACTACTCGGCGTTCCTCTACGGGAGGTGGGCGACCGCCGATGAGTGGTGAGCATCCCTTGTTTTCTTATTGATTTGATTTTCGAGACTTGCGACGACAGATCGTCGATTGATGAGAGCTATTCGTCTTTTCAGGAGGTTGAGGCGGCGGGCATCGAGCCCCCAGAGTACCCCGAGACCCTCGAGTATACTGACGCTACTGGGAGGACGACGATCTCCGAGCTGCGTGATTTTGACGTAGCTGTGACGGATGCTGGCCTAGATGACTGGCAGCATCTGATTCGGAGGGTGAGCTCCCATTTTGCATGGTTTTCGCGTAAGAACACGTTTGACTGAATTTATTTTATTTGTTGAGAGTTTCCTTTTGAAATGCAGGTCGCGCCATCCCGGTTCGTGGCACTATGGAGGGTGGCCAACCGGCTACGAGCTACGGCCATTGAGGCACTCGTCGGCGGTCGAGGTCGTCAGGTATGAACCTTTATACCCATTTTTCGATCTTCCTTTTTTTTTGATTTTTTTGGGTTTCCCAATTTGAGTTGATTGACATGAGCCAATTCGTTGCTGTTTGCAGGGTGACGGCGAGTCAGGGCGAGAGTTGGCCCAGGCTCGGGAGGAGACGGCTCGCTTGTCGAGGGAGCTCGAGTTTCGGGATGCCGAGATCGCCGCTCTGATGGCGAGAGTTGCTGAGTTGGAGGGTGCCCAGCGGTAGCTTGTGTCAGTTTTGTAGATTTGTACATCTGATTTTGAAACATTTTTTTTTTTTTTTTTTGGACTCGGTTTGGGGCGCAAGCCCCCAGTTTACTTGGTCTTCTTGACTTGTTTGGGGCGAAGCCCCCAGTTTGCTTGTACATTTGTACTTTGTTCGGGGCGTAAGCCCCCAGTTCGCTCGTACATTTGCTTTTTGTTGTATACATGATGGCCTGAGTGCCTTTGCTGCTGGGTTGTTTGTTTGTACCTGCAGGTTAGTTCTTGAACAGGTTCTGGTAGATAACGGTTTATGCCGTTATGCCGCCGAAATTTACATAGAAAATCATGTGATTCATACATTTTATATACACATAAGGCCTTTAATTAGCGCACAATGAGACTCAAAAGGAACGCAAAAATGCAAAAATTTTGCCGGAAATGACCGGAAATGACCGGACGGTAGGGAGGGTTACCCTCGAAAAAAAAAGAAAAAAAGAAATTTATAAGTTTAGAAAATGTAGAAAAAGAAATTAAGAAAATGTAATAAGTATATAAATGTTTGAATAATAAAAAAGAATTAAATGGACAATTAAATGCACAAATGTGATAAAATGGCGAGAATGTCAAGGTTGCCTCGAAATGCGTGCCCGCGAAATTCCAAAACATGGTAAACGTCCGTAGTTTACCAAAATAAAATCCCATAGGAATAGGAAATTACGCGCGTTATAGAATTAGGAAAGATCCAAACGCGGAAATCACAGGAGTGAGCCTGGGGAAGAGGCGCAGCATGAGCGGCGTCCCTTTGAAGAGGCGCAGCAGTGCCGCGCACTGTTCCCGCAGGGGTTTGTTCGACGGATTTTGGAAACAGCAAATTAGTATAAATAGGAGCGCTGCCGAAGCTTTGAATCATATAATTCTTCCGTCTTTTCTTCGTCGCTTCTCCTAAAACTTCTAAAATAAATTTTCAAGAGAAAATTATCATTATGAATACTTTGGAGGTTCGCTTGAAGGAATGGACTAATGAGTTTTCGAACACGGAAAAGCACGACATGGGTGCTTATAATCTTGGATCTTTATTGAGTTTGAAACTTATCAAGGTAGTGAAACCGTTCTTAGATGCTTGCCTTGATTATTGGGATCCAAATTATCATGTATTCGCCTTTCCAGGAGGTGATATTTGTCCTTTTCCGGAGGAAATTGTCGCCATTGGCGGGTGGGACCCCGAACATTTACCCGCCATCCCCTCCACTTTACAAGGGTATAAGAGCAAGTTTAGAGACTTGCTTGGACTTACTAGGCTCGAGGTAGATCGTCTTGTTACCCCGAAAGGCGTGCGGATCTTTGGATTTTATAGACCGATTCATCAACGGGGCCGACCCTACTGTCTCTTATGTTGCTAGGAGGAGAGCATTTGGCTTCTGTTTGCTTCATGTTTATGTCTTCCAGGGACATGTTGATGAAGATTTGAGAGGTGATCCCCGCCTATTGGGTCTTGTTGAGCAAATGGAGCTGCGCAGGAGCCCAGCTTGCTTATGCTTAGGGGAGATCATCTTGGGTTTGGATAATAGGAAATCCAATCGCGATTTTCCATTCTTGGGGAGTCCCGTCATCTTACAGGTAAGAGACACCTTTTCTCTTTCTTTTTTTTTTTTTTTTTTTTTTTTTTTTTTTTTTTTTTTTTTTTTTTTTTTTTTTTTTTTTTTTTTTTTTTTTTTTTTTTTTTGTTTCTTTTTTTTTGTTTCTTTTTTTTTTTGGGTGTCTAATACCTGTTTTGGTAGGTTTGGCTTATGGAACGGCTCCGATTGCTCGAGCCCCCAGTTCATGCACTTTCCTATCATGCTCGTATGATTTCGATGAGGACGAGGTTGTACATGGTGGACTTCACCCGGGTCTGCGATTACTGGAAGAACAAGCTGAAGGCTGATGACGGCCCTTTGATCAGGTGGGTTGTACCATGGTGGCACCTTAAGTCCATCCATCGGGGTGTCTTCTTTGGATCCTACTTCTAGGTCCGTGCGCATCCCCGGATTGGAGTTTATGGTATGTATCTTCCCGAGAGATTGATGAGGCAAGTTGGGTTGAAGCAGATGATCCCTAGGCTTGACACCGTCCCGCAGACCGCTATGGCGTTGACTACCGAGAGCCGAAGAGAGTGGGCTATGAAATGGGCCCAAAGAAACATGTGGTTCCCTGAGTTTCTCCTCCAATGCCTTGTGGGTGTCGGACTCTTATCTGAGGTGGAGGAAGGCGACAACTTCGGAAGAGCGCGAAAGACTGAGGAAGCGCGAGCCCGTTGATTACAAGGTGCGCGAAGGGGAGAAAGAGAAAGAGAAGCATCTGACCGAAGGAGAAGAAGAAGCCGGCTTTCAGGTCATTCATCCTTCGAAGAAGTCGAAGACTACTCCTGTCACAGAGGTGGTGGTTGGCAAGAACGGAAGGGTCAGGCCTCGAGAAAGACCGTTGGTGATTAGGTCTGAAGTGGTGCAAGAGCGCCCGGCTCGAGGTCGCGACAAGAAATATGACAAGAACGACAAGGGCAAGGGGAAGATGGAGGAATAGCCCAAGTCTTTATTTATTATTTGATTATTATTATTATTGTTGTAATAAAAGGAGGGATTTTTAGAATCCTAGCCTATCTATTTTTTATTATTTGCCGTATTATTATTACTAGAAATTGAATGAAATAAAAAAATTAAATGGTTATGAAACCGTGGTTATTTTCTTTAATTATTCTTGTCGAATTTCAAATGCAATGCAAATGTCCTTCTATTTACATTTTAAATAAAATGGTGGGTTGAATCCCGTGAAGGATTGCCTACGTATTCACTTAAAGAAAGCGAAATCAAACCCTTGCGCGTAGTTCGAGTAAATGTAAAAGAATAATTGTTCGAAGCAAAAGCTTGTAATGAACATAGAAAATAAGCATGAGCTTTTGCTTACTCGGGAGGTGCGAATTTAGTTTGTTTGATGATATGAGGATGACAAGTTTGCCAGAATGCAAGCGCATAGTGACATTCAAATGGGCCTGGGGGCCGTTTATTTAGTGCCGCAAGAGCGACACGTAGGTTTACGCGAGGCGCGTTTCTGTTCTATCCTAGGCATAGTACCGTTTCAGTTGGTCGAGATTTGTGGGGTTTGAAAACTCATTCCCGTCTAGGTCTGTTATTCTAACCGCACCCCTGGGAGTATGGATTTGACTAGATATGGTCCGGCCCAATTAGGTTTGAATTTCCCTCTCTCCGACGGGTAAGAGAGCTCTAACCGATTTGAGAACTAAATCTCCTTCTTTGATGTTTCTTGGCCTAACCCTTTTGTTGAAAGCTCGTTTGATACGTGCTTGATATGTTTGGACATTATGTAAGGCACGTAGCCTACGTTCATCCAGGAGGATGAGTTCTTCATACCTATCCCTCTTCCAATCGGCTTCAGGGATTTGACTTTCGAGTAGAATACGCAAGGATGGTATTTCTAGCTCGACTGGTTGTACGGCCTCCATGCCGTAAGTCAAATAGAAAGGAGTAGCCCCAGTGGGCGTCCTGACGGATGTTCGATACCCCCACAAAGCGAAGGGTATTTTGCTTGGCCAATCTCTGTAATTGTCAGTCATTTTCTTGAGGATTGTGACGACATTCTTGTTAGCCGCTTCTACCGCGCCGTTAGTCTGTGGTCTATAAGGCGATGAGTGATGATGCTTGATTTTGTACTTGGCTAGCAATTGCTCGGTTTCGGCTTGGAAGTGGGACCCATTATCGCTGATGATCTCATGTGGGCAACCATATCGGCAGATGATGTTATTTTGTATGAATTTAGCTACATTTTTGGCCGTGAGAGCGGTGTAGGAAGCCGCTTCTACCCACTTGGTGAAGTAGTCAATCGCTACTAGGATGAAACAGTGACCTCTGTTCCTTTGGGGTTATTTTCCCATTATGTCGATTCCCCATGCGGAGAATGGCCAAGGAGATGTCATCGTATAGAGCAACGAAGGAGGGACGTGTTGTACGTTCCCGAAGATTTGACAGTTGTGGCAATGCCTCACATATTTGATGCAATCGGATTCCATCGTTGTCCAATAGTACCCTAGACGTGTGATTTTCTTTGCCATCATAGGTCCACTCATGTGAGGACCGCATTCTCCGTCGTGGACTTCTTCCATTACTTTTCGTGCCTGTGAATGATCAAGGCAACGTAGGACTACACCAAGAGGTGTTCTTTTGTACAATTCTCCTTGCATTAGGACGTATTGGGAAGCTAGTAGGCGTATGGCTCGTTGTCCCCTTTTGTCCATTTCTGGCGGATAGGTACCGTTAAGCTTGAAGTTTAGGATGGCTTGGAACCAGGGTTCTTGTGCGATTTCTTCTTCATCAGTAATTTGATGGACATAAGCCGGCTCTGACCGTCGTTCGATACCCAAAGGCATTTCCATCATGTAATCTGGTATACTTATCAAAGATGCAAGTTTCGCAAGAGCGTCTGCAAATTGATTTTCCTCTCGAGGTAAGTGTAAGTAGGTTACATGATCAAAGAATTGAGCCACTTGGTCTATCCTAGCCTGATAGGGTGCAAGGCTTTCACTTCGGATTTTCCAGGATCCCGTAACTTGGTTGATGATCAGTGATGAATCTCCATGCACTCGGAGGTTTTTTGGTGCCTAAGCTTACTGCCGCTTGTAGTCCAATGAGACAAGCTTCATACTCTGCAGCGTTGTTTGTCACCTCGAAGTCGAGTTTGACGGCGATCGGTGTATGCTCACCTTCAGGAGAAATGAGTAACACTCCTATCCCAAATCCTCTTAGGTTTGATGCTCCATCAAAGTATAGATCCCAAGAGTCTACATCAGTTTGAAGTATATCCTCGTCGGGAAATGACCAAGTATCTATGGTTTGTGCGTCGTTGATGGGATTTTCTGCGAAGAATTCAGCGACGGCGCGTCCCTTTATTACTTTCAGTGGCACATATTTGAGGTCAAATTCGGAGAGCATCATGGTCCATCTTGCCGGACGTCCCGAGAACGGGTTTCTCGAAGAGGTATTTGATCGGGTCCATTTTGGAGAATATTTTGACGGAGTAGCTAAGCATGTAGTGGCGTAGCTTCTTTGTTGCCCACACAAGAGCGAGGCATGTCTTTTCGAGTTGTGAGTATTTGCACTCGTATTCCAAGAACTTCTTACTTAGATAGTAAATAGCTCTTTCTTCGCTTCCTACGGTTTGAGCTAGCATAGCACCCATGGCAGTTTCAGTTATTGTGAGATATAAACCAAGAGGTTGATCTGGTTGTGGTGGCATGAGCACTGGTGGTTTAGCCAATATCTCCTTGATTCTGTCGAACGCCTTTTGACAATCATCATCCCACATGGTGTGGTCCGTTTTCTTGAGTTTCTTGAAGATAGGCTCGCAAATCATCGTGAGTTTCGATATGAATCGACTTATGTATTGCACTTTTCCCGGGAATCCCTCGACTTCTTTTTCTGTTTGAGGTTGTGGCATTTCAATCAGAGCTTTGATTTTTGAGGGATCTATTTCTATACCTCGTTGGCTAACGACGTATCCTAGGAGTTTGCCAGATGTTACCCCGAATGTGCACTTTTGAGGGTTGAGTCTCATATTGTACTTCCGTAGCCTTGCGAAGAACTTGCGAAGGTTCGCGATATGTCCCTCTCTTTCCTTGGATTTGACAATCATGTCGTCTACGTATACCTCGACTTCTTTATGCATCATGTCATGTAGGAGTGTAGTTGCGGTGCGTTGGTATGTAGCTCCAGCGTTGATCAATCCGAACGGCATTACTGTATAGCAATAGGTTCCCCATTGGGTGACGAACGCGGTCTTATGCATGTCTTCCATGGCCATTTTGATTTGGTTGTAACCCGCATATCCATCCATGAAGGATAGTAATGCATGGTCTGCAGTATTGTCTACCAATATGTCGATGTGAGGTAGAGGAAAGTCATCTTTCGGGCTTGCTTTGTTCAAATCTCTAAAGTCAACACAAACTCGGATTCTCCCATCCTTTTTGGGTACGGGTACTATGTTAGCTACCCAGTCGAAATACTCGGAAACTTTGATGAACCCGGCTTTGAATTGCTTGTCAACTTCTTCCTTAATCTTGAGCCCACTGTTCTCATTCGTCGAAGCTTCGTTTCACAGGTTTGAATCCTGGCTTAATCGGAATCCTATGTTCGGCGATATCCTGTCGATCCCGGCATGTCTTTGTAGGACCAAGCGAAAACGTCTTTGAATTCATTTAGGAGGTCTATGAAATCGGTTCTTTCGGTTGAGCTCAAGGTAGTCCCTATCCTAAGTTCTTTGGGTTCTAGTTCGGTCCCCACGTTGATGGGTTCGGTGTCCTCAATTACGGGTCCCCCTTCCCTTTCCTGTAGTATTTCTTTGGCTACGTAGGGAGGTATTTCGGTCAAGTCTGGATTTTGGTCATCCTCAGTATCATCATAAAAAGAATTGCACTCAAGATAACGCAAAGAGTAAGCGTAACCCGATTTATTCATATTAAGATTTGAGTAAAGAAAAACAAAGAAGCCAACCGATCCAAGGATAGTGGCGGCAAAGGACGAGAATTGGGGCATTTCCGAACTACGTGACTACTCGAAAATAAGCTAGGAGAGACGAGGGGAGTGGGGATGACGACAGGAGTAGACTCTCTAATTACTTCTCTAGACTCGACTCGACTCCGACTCCGACTACGATTCGAATTCGTCGTCTTCTCGGTTCTTCTTTGAACATCTCTCCTTCTCCAAAGTGGTGAGCTTGAAGAGTCTTCCTTGATTGTTGGTCCATTTGATTGATTTTCTCCACCCTTTTCGCCGCTTGGTGTCGATTTCTGTGATCAAAGCGGTGGGATTGAAGCGATCGTCTTGAAGTATCGTAGTAATGATCTCATCCTGCGCGGCCCTAACAAATCGATCCTCTCCAAACAGGAGGTTAACAGCTTGTTCGTCTAAGCAAGGTGCTTGACGGGTTTTGACGGTAGGAACCGTTTCTGGAGGGATGAAGTAGCAATCGTGAAAGATCTCGATTCCGGCTAACTTCTTTTCGAGGTAATGCCAAGGTTCGGGAAATCCATGAAAGAGTTCCGAACTTCCTTCTTGAACGAAGTATCCATTGAGGGTAGGGAGATATGGCCTCATTTGGACTCCTACATACTTGCGGTTTTGTACTTGGGCGAGCATTTCGAGAACTTCTTCCGTTGTGGGTTTGTACCCTAGTCCAAGTGGTATTCTCGATGAGTTGCCTTTCTTGTATGGCGCGAAGGTGTTTTCCCGAACTGGGTTCAAAGGCATTCCCGGGAAGTATCCCTGGTTTTTGAGAATGTGGTTGACCACCAAGTTGGAGTAGGGATTGTAGTACAAAGGTGCCAACTCGCTTTCTATGACACTTACACTTTGGAAGCCCCCAAGTTCGTATATGGGATCCGCAAGGACTTGATTGCTTGATTGCTTTTCGATTATTGCCTTGATAGGCGACGAAGTGATTGTCACAACTTTGCCATTGAGTGGGATCTTGATCTTTTGGTGAAGGGTGGATGTTCTTGCTTTGGAAGCATGAATCCAAGGCCTTCCCGAAGTATGTTGAATGAAGCTTCGATATCCACTATTTGGAAGTTGACCTTTCGCTCGATCGGTCCCGTAGCTATGGTTAGGCTAGCAAGTCCAACCACTTTTCGTCGCGTACCGTCATATGCGCGTACACCTTGACTTGTAGGGGTCCAATCCGACTCTTTCATGCCCGATTTTATATGCCGTTTTGAGGGGTATGACGTTGACCGCGGAGCCATCATCTACCAAGGTCATTGGCACATTTTTCTTTAGACGGATGATGAGTGATGTATAGAGCGAGGTTGTGACTAGTGCCAAAAGGTGGCAAATCTTCGTCCGAGAAAGTAACAGGGTTACTTAGTTTCGGGGATTCTTGGAAGACCAAGTTGACTACATCTTCAGGAGTAGAGTTATGTGCCACATTCAATTTGGCCAAAGCTTGCAGTAAAGCTTGGCGGTGTGGAAATGAGCTTGCCACTAATTGCCGGACCGAAAGATCACCTTGGTTTTTGTAATTGCTTGAGCAAATGATCGGTGGGGTCGTCTTCGTTGTCATTTGGTGTGATGACATTGGTTGGACTGCTTTGAGTAGTACTTTGGTATGGACGGCCCGAGCGAGTTAGGTGATCCACATCTTGGTCTTCGCCATTTTGGACTATCTCTTTTACCAAAGAGTTTTCAATGAGGTATTCGTCTTCATCGTCATCGGCCCAAACCCCATTAATTGTGGCTAGTTCTTTCATCTTCATGATGTCCCTTTCTAGTTGTATGATTTGATCAACTAGCTTATCGACCACGGTGATGACTTCTTGCATAGTAGTATTTTGAGAGAAGATCAATGGTACGCGTTCTTTAGATGTTGCATTGGGATCGCGTAAGATCATTACCATGCTTTCTAATTCCCACACTTGTCTATCTACACTCCTTGCCCAGGCGATGAAGTCGGAGATGGTAGGGGAGATGGTAGAGTAGAGTCTTTCTTTCTCAATTGCATGAATTTCATTTTCGGTGGGAGAAATGAGATGTGAGCAATCTAAGGTAGATTCGTCACTTGTAATCACTAGAACTCCAAGAGGATTCTGAGTGTTATTAGGCTTACCTCCTGGTGGAATTGGAAGTCGACCATCTTCGATCATATCTTGAAGCACGTGTTTCAACTTGTAGCATTTTTCGGTGTCGTGCCCCTTACCCCTATGGTATTCACAGTAAGAGTTTTCGTCCCAGAATTTGGACTTCCTTTCGGGCTCGGGAGTAGGTCCAATGGGTTGGAGTTTGCCTTGCTTCACTAGCCTTTTTAGAGCATTGGAGTATGTATCCCCAAGGTTTGTGAACTTCCTTGGTGGGCTAGTTTTCTTGGATGGTTCGAGAAGGTTAACTTCGTCGGTCTTGCTAGTAGAGCCGTATGAACGACTTGTGGACCCTTGATATCCTCGACCCACCGTTTTGGACAAGAGTCCTTTGCGGATGTCATCTTCAATCCGTGTCCCTAACACGGTTAAATCTTTGAAAGTCTTGATGTTTTGATATCTCAAATGGTTGGCATATACGGGCTTGAGATTGTCCACGAACTTCTCCACAAGAGTGGCCTCATCTGGACGTTCTACTAGTTGAGTACTAGTCTTCCTCCACCTACTTAGGAAGTCGGTGAATCCTTCTTTGTCATTTTGGGTAAGAACCTCTAGAGTGCGCATGTTGACTTGGATCTCGGCATTATCCGCGTATTGTTTCGAGAACTCGATCGCGGCGTCCTCCCAAGTAGCGACCTTTTTGTGATCTAAAGTGTAGAACCATTGCTTTGGGATGGTGTCGAGAGATGAAGGAAAGATCCTTAAGAACATCTCGGGTTTGATGCCTTTGATAGACATGTAATCTTTGAAGGCACGGATATGGTTCAAAGGGTTCTCATGTCCCTTGAACTTAGGGATATCCGTCATGCTAAAGTTAGTGGGCAATTTGGAATTGACGGCTTCATACTTACGATTGTTCTCCCTGTAAATGTCATCCCCCTTAAGGTACATCAATTGCTCCCCTAGGTATTGGAGTCTTTTCTCAGCTGCAGTTGTCCCCATGAGAGGATTCTCATCTTTGGACTCGTCATCGGAAAAACCTAGTACTTCACCTTTAGGGGGAGGTAGCCTTCCCTCTACATCAAAGATGCGGCCTTCGATGAGCTCGAGGCGGTCATAGGTTTGGTTCTGGGTAATTTGCATTTGGGCCAGCGCAGCTAGGATTTGATTACTATTCTCTTGAATTTCTTTGGAGGTTCGTATCATCACTTGACCCAGGCATCTTGGAAACTGGATAAGAGACCGGCGACGAATCAAAACATGATCGACCATTCTATCACATTTGCTAAAAGGGGAAAATTTTGACTCGTGAAGTGGGTGTGTGCCACTTGTGTTGAGTGAGTTTTGAAGAAAGACGAAGTCTTTGAAAATGTGGGTCCTAGCCAACTGTAGTGTAGTTGTAGGAGTGGACTCGAAGTGAGGCTTTGAAATGGGCTTATGGCCCGAATTTTGACACGACAAACGGACAGAGTTTTGACCGGATTTTTTTTGCGCTAATTGAAGGCCCTATTTTCGAAATTCTTGATTAAAAACGGGTTTTGATTTTTTGAAAGTTCGTCATGGTTTTGTTTAGAAATGGTGATCATGTAGAGTTTTACACATTTATACAAGCATTATAACGGGATCGAGTGCTTTTAGAAGGGTTTTGGTTTAAAGGGTGGGTTGCCATACCGAACCATCAAACCCGAAGTCTGTGGAGAGGCTCGTGCCAAACAAGAGTAAGGCCGATTCCTAGTCCATTTCCTCAAGTAGTGAAGGCCCTTGATACAAACAAGAGTAAGCATCATGGTATGGATGACGTCAATCGCTATCCGTCTTTAGGCCCAAATAGGAATTAGGACCGTTTAGACGGGACGATTGGTCGAATGGGTTGGGTTGGGCCTAGGAAGGCCGAATAAACGATCTAGGAAGACCGAGTTATGAAAACCGACAATTGTCTTGTACAAACTTATTCCCTAACCTTGTTCAAGTTTCACCCTAGCTACACGTAAGTGTATTCCCAATGAGTCGCCAAACTGTGGACAGCGGGCCGCCCACGGGGGCGCTTGGGAGTGAAGGGGGCTCGAAAACAAGCGTTTGCATTTTGTATGGAGTCGCCACCAATTTTTATGGGAAATTGGAACCGTTCGAATACCTCGTGTCATGTCAAGACACAAAGTAGTGACATGAACACTAAGCAATCGTTACCCTTAGCATTCTATGTCTAGAATGACTCTCGTGGATGCCAATGAACACGGGTGCTCACGGAGATCTGGAGTAAGGGGTGAGGGTACGTATTAGGAAGCTCTTTTGATCGAACACCTAATCCCGCCCGCCTCGATAGCGGCCTCTACTAATGATTAGGGAGTTTATTCGTACTTGATATATCGTCGGCTATATGCATGCAATGCAACATCCAACAGATTAATCCTAACATGTGAAATTAGCTAAGTCGGTGAACAATTAATTAGGCAAACAATTGGGTCGAAGTAGGATTTAATGTTGATTACATGTGAAAACATACAAACAATAAAAGGGATACAATAATTATAATAAAGGAAAATACATTAATTACATTGAGATAGGCGATTTATGTCGAAAATACCAACAAAACGGATAATTTGAGAAAACGAATAAAAGAATAAAAGAAATAAATAAAACAAATTAACGAACAGAAGCCAGGTGATAATACGAATATTAGTTAATTAATACATAGACTAAACAAACTAGGTCAAGGCAGAAGAGGAGTTCAGGGACAGAAGTCGTCCTGGAACAGGCGCAGCAGACACTGCGCCCTTTGGAAGAGGCGCAGCAGTTGCTGCGTCTGTTCCAAGGACGAACTCTGGCTGTGAAGCCAAAACTGCAATTGTTAACGTTTATTGGTGAATTTAATGGATTGATTTAGATTACTTAGTCGGATGAAAGTGATTTACAGATTATTTACATATGATTTAAGGTCATAAAATAGCAAACACGATTAAGACGGATTATATATGTGAAGGATCGATGTTGACGAATGATTAATGAATTATAAACAAACGAATAATTAACTAATTAGACTAAACATGATGAATTGACGACGGATTAACAATGAACATGATAAAAAATATATCAACAATGAATCCCAGAAACCCAATACGAACGAATTGAATCCCTAAAACTCGAATTGAACTTAATGACGAAAACCCGTAAATATGAATTACTTGGGATTTAAGTCGGATTAGATGAATTAAACATGTGAATGGATGATGAAATATATGATACAATATACATGCTAATTATTATGATTTTATGACGGAGAATTAACAGATTTAACAAACAAAACAAATAAATTTGATACGAATTGCGAGAGGACGGAGGAAGAAGAAAAGAAGCGAGAAGCTGCGGCAGCCTCACAAAGAGGCGCAGCAGAGTGCCGCGCTCCTTTGAAGAGCGCGCAGCGATTCTTTGCGTCTTTTCTCGACGTCTGTCTCATCGGAAATCCGCAAAACAGGTTTTGAAGACGGTTTTAGAAATCGGTTTTAATGAGTACTTTCGACATAAACCTTACAATTGTTATACAATAATTAAAAATACAATAAACAAAAGGAATTATACACCCTCAGACTTACATGTTGACGGAACGAGAAGAACTAAGAAGATCGATTAGTGATGCTCGACGCGAATGCAAGGAAAGAGTGCCCTCGTAAGAGGAAAACGATTTAACAAATTGATTAATTAGATTGATTGAGTGTAGTGGTCAAATTGGTCGGTCATGCAACGGAGAGGCTGGTACCGGGAAGGATCCGAGCTTACGTGGTCGAAGGTTCAAGCACGTAGGCGCCAATTAGTAAGAACGAAGTCTAGAATGCAAAGGGAGAAGAGAAGGGCGGACACTCGCGTGAGAAATATGAGGAACGAAGGCTCCTATTTATACTAATCACGTGAAGGAATAGGGTTTCGGAGACTCTTTGGAAGTGAATCTCGGAAAGATATAAAAAAGATACGTAAATCATGCAAAGAAGGGCCTGGGAAGAGGCGCGCAGCGACCACTGCGTCTCTTGGAAGAGGCGCAAAGACACCGCTTGCGTCTATTCCCAGGAGGTTTCCTCCTGTTTAAGAAAGATTTCCGTGTTTAAGTTATGGTAGGACGGATTTATTCGATTATCTTTTGAATATTACGGGATATTATTTGCCAAAAGATAAAATTTGAGAAATATGGAATAGAAATATCCGGAACATTCCAGAACATTCGACTCGGGATTTTAACAAACTATCGAGAAAATGGAGACGGTTTTTGACCCGGACTCCGAATGTACTCTAATTACTGCCAAAACGACCGTATCGGCACGTAGATGACAACTAAGAGGTAGACATTAATTTTTGAGCAATCACTTGACGATAATCTTACGAACTGTCACTAATCGTTCCGCGGATCAAACATGCGGCCCAATCATCACCGGGTGGTTTGCGAGGGGTGCAGAAACGAGGTGTCTACAGGTACGACCTCACGAACGGCTGAAATTGAAGTGTATAATAATACAGTTTTTCGGGATTCCAGGGTCCCGGAACAATTTTCTCCGGAAATCACATAGAAAGTTCCTCGGGTCAGATAAAGCGGCTACACAAAATTTGAGTAACAACGGAAGACATTTGAGAGTGTCGGTATGCCATAAACCAACATTCGTCGAACCTCGGATAATCGTGAAAATGGATTAATGCTCGTTTAATGCTCGTTATTATAGGCTGAATCGAATAGGTTAACTCCTGAAATGACCTCAGACGCGTGATAGAAAAACCGGGAGAAAAAGAAACTCGGTCCGATAGGGCCTCCCGAACGTTTCAAACTGAAGTGTATAATACACGGTTTTTTGGGATTTCATGGTCCCGGAACAAATTTCTCCGGAAATCACATAGAAAGTTCATCGGGTTAGATAAAGCGGTCACGCAAAATTTGTGTCACAACGGAAGACATTTGGTGGTGCGGTATGCCATAAACCAGCATTCGTCGAACCTCGGATAATTGTGAAATATGGATTAATACTCGTTATTATAGGCTAAAACGAATAGGTTAACTCCTGAAATAACCTCGGATGCATGATAGAAAAACTGGGAGAAAAAGAAATTGGGTCCGGTACGACCTCCCGAACGGCTCAAATTGAATTGTATAATACACGGGTTTCGGGATTCCGTGGTCCCGAAACAAAATTCTTCGGAAATGACATAAAAAGTTACTTGGGTTAGATAAAGCGGCTACATAAAATTTGAGTAGCAGCGAAAGAAATTTGGGGGTGCCGGTATGCCATAAACCAACATTCGTCGAACCTCGGATAATCGTGAAAATGGTTTAATGCTCGTTTAATGCTCGTTATTAGAGGCTGAATCGAATAGGTTAACTCCTGAAATGACCTCGGACGCGTGATAGAAAAACCGGAAGAAAAATAAACTCGGTCAGGTAGGACCTTCCGAACGGATCAAATTGAAGTGTATAATACACGTTTTTTTTGGATTCCATGGTCCCGGAACAAAATTCTCCGGAAATCACATAGAAAGTTCCTCAGGTTAGATAAAGCGGTCACGCAAAATTTGAGTAACAACGCAAGACATTTGGTGATGCCGGTATGCCATAAACCAGCATTCGTCGAAACTCGAATAATCGTGAAAAATGGATTAATGCTCGTTTAATGCTCGTTATTAGAGGCTGAATCGAATAGGTTAACTCCTGAAATGACCTCGGACGCGTGATAGAAAAACCGGAAGAAAAATAAACTCGGTCAGGTAGGACCTTCCGAACGGATCAAATTGAAGTGTATAATACACGTTTTCTTTGGATTCCATGGTCCCGGAACAAAATTCTCCGGAAATCACATAGAAAGTTCCTCGAGTTAGATAAAGCGGTCACGCAAAATTTTAGTAGCAACGAAAAACATTTGGTGATGCCGGTATGCCATAAACCAGCATTCGTCGAAACTCGAATAATCGTGAAAAATGAATTAATGCTCGTTTAATGCTCGTTATTTGAGGCTGAATCGAATAGGTTAACTCCTGAAATGACCTCGGACGCGTGATAGGAAAACTAGGAGAAAAATAAACTGGGTCCGGTACGACCTCCGAACGGCTCAAATTGAAGTGTATAATATACGGTTTTTCTGGATTTCAGGGTCCCAGAACAAAATTCTCCGGAAATCATATAGAAAGTTACTCGGGTCAGATAAAGCGGCTACACAAAATTTGAGTAGCAACGGAAGACATTTGGGGGTGTCGGTATGCCATAAACCAACATTCGTCGAACCTTAGATAATCGTGAAAAATGGATTAATGCTCGTTTAATGCTCGTTATTAGAGGCTGAATCGAATAGGTTAACTCCTGAAATGACCTCGTACGCGTGATAGAAAAACCGGGAGAAAAGGAAACTCGGTCCGGTAGGACCTCCCGAACGGTTCAAATTGAAGTGTATAATACACGGTTTTTTAAGATTCCATGGTCCCGGAACAAAATTCTCCGGAAATAACATAGAAAGTTCCTCGAGTCAGATAAAGCGGTCACGCAAAATTTGAGTAGCAACGGAAGACATTTGGTGGTGCGGTATGCCATAAACCAGCATTCGTCGAACCTCGGATAATTGTGAAATATGGATTAATACTCGTTATTATAGGCTAAAACGAATAGGTTAACTCCTGAAATAACCTCGGATGCATGATAGAAAAACTGGGAGAAAAAGAAATTGGGTCCGGTACGACCTCCCGAACGGCTCAAATTGAATTGTAAAATACACAGGTTTTCGGGATTCCAGGGTCCCGAAACAAAATTCTTCGGAAATGACATAAAAAGTTACTTGGGTTAGATAAAGCGGCTACATAAAATTTGAGTAGCAGCGAAAGAAATTTGGGGGTGCCGGTATGCCATAAACCAACATTCGTCGAACCTCGGATAATCGTGAAAATGGTTTAATGCTCGTTTAATGCTCGTTATTAGAGGCTGAATCGAATAGGTTAACTCCTGAAATGACCTCGGACGCGTGATAGAAAAACCGGAAGAAAAATAAACTCGGTCAGGTAGGACCTTCCGAACGGATCAAATTGAAGTGTATAATACACGTTTTTTTTGGATTCCATGGTCCCGGAACAAAATTCTTCGGAAATCACATAGAAAGTTCCTCAGGTAAGATAAAGCGGTAACGCAAAATTTGAGTAACAACGGAAGACATTTGGTGATGCCGGTATGCCATAAACCAGCATTCGTCGAAACTCGAATAATCGTGAAAAATGGATTAATGCTCGTTTAATGCTCGTTATTTGAGGCTGAATCGAATAGGTTAACTCCTGAAATGACCTCGGACGCGTGATAGAAAAACCGGGAGAAAAAGAAACTGGGTCCGGTACGACCTCCGAACGGCTCAAATTGAAGTGTATAATATACGGGTTTTCGGGATTCCAGGGTCCTAGAACAAATTTCTCCGGAAATCATATAGAAAGTTCCTCGGGTCAGATAAAGCGGCTACACAAAATTTGAGTAGCAACGAAAGACATTTGGGGGTGTCGGTATGCCATAAACCAACATTCGTCGAACCTCGGATAATCGTGAAAAATGGATTAATGCTCGTTTAATGCTCGTTATTAGAGGCTGAATCGAATAGGTTAACTCCTGAAATAACCTCGGACGCGTGATAGAAAAACCGGGAGAAAAGGAAACTCGGTCCGGTAGGACCTCCCGAACGGTTCAAATTGAAGTGTATAATACACGGTTTTTTGAGATTCCATGGTCCCGGAACAAAATTCTCCGGAAATAACATAGAAAGTTCCTCGAGTCAGATAAAGCGGTCACGCAAAATTTGAGTAGCAATGGAAGACATTTGGTGGTGCCGGTATGCCATAAACCAGCATTCGTCGAACCTCGGATAATTGTGAAATATGGATTAATACTCGTTATTATAGGCTAAAACGAATAGGTTAACTCCTGAAATAACCTCGGATGCATGATAAAAAAACTGGGAGAAAAAGAAATTGGGTCCGGTACGACCTCCCGAACGGCTCAAATTGAATTGTATAATACACAGGTTTTCGGGATTCCAGGGTCCCGAAACAAAATTCTTCGGAAATGACATAAAAAGTTACTTGGGTCAGATAAAGCGGCTACATAAAATTTGAGTAGCAACGAAAGACATTTGGGGGTGCCGGTATGCCATAAACCAACATTTGTCGAACCTCGGATAATCGTGAAAATGGTTTAATGCTCGTTATTAGAGGTTGAATCGAATAGGTTAACTCCTGAAATGACCTCGGATGCGTGATATAAAACCCGGGAGAAAAGGAAACTCGGTCCGGTAGGACCTCCCGAACGGTTCAAATTGAAGTATATATACACGGTTTTTTGGGATTCCATGGTCCAGGAACAAAATTCTCTGGAAATCACATAGAGAGTTCATCGGGTCGGATAAAAGTCGTCACGCAAAATTTGTGTCGCAACGGAAGACATTTGGGGGTGCCTGTATGCCATAAACTGGCATTCATTGAACCTCGGATAATCATAAAAAAGGGATTAATGCTCGTTATTAGAGGCTAATCGAATAGGTTAACTCCAGAAATGACCTCGGACGCGTGATAGAAAAACCCGGAGAAAAAGAAAGCGGGTGCAGTACGACCTCCCGAACGGCTCAAATTGAAGTGTATAATACACGGTTTTTCGGGATTCCAGGGTCCCGGAACAAAATTATTCGGAAATCAAATAGAAAGTTTCTCGGGTCAGATAAAGCGGCCACGCAAAATTTGAGTAGAAACGGAAGACATTTGGTGGTGCCGGTATGCCATAAACCAGCATTCGTCGAACTTCGGATAATCGTGAAAAATGGATTGATGCTCGTTATTAGAGGCTAAAACGAATAGGTTAACTCCTGAATAACCTCGGACGCGTGATAGAAAAACTAGGAGAAAAAGAAATTGGGACTGGTACGACCTCACGAACGGCTGAAATTGAAGTGTATAATAATACAGTTTTTCGGGATTCCAGGGTCCCGGAACAAAATTCTCCGGAAATCACATAGAAAGTTCCTCGGGTCAGATAAAGCGGCTACACAAAATTTGAGTAACAACGGAAGACATTTGAGAGTGTCGGTATGCCATAAACCAACATTCGTCGAACCTCGGATAATCGTGAAAATGGATTAATGCTCGTTTAATGCTCGTTATTATAGGCTGAATCGAATAGGTTAACTCCTGAAATGACCTCAGACGCGTGATAGAAAAACCGGGAGAAAAAGAAACTCGGTCCGATAGGGCCTCCCGAACGTTTCAAACTGAAGTGTATAATACACGGTTTTTTGGGATTTCATGGTCCCGGAACAAATTTCTCCGGAAATCACATAGAAAGTTCATCGGGTTAGATAAAGCGGTCACGCAAAATTTGTGTCACAACGGAAGACATTTGGGGGTGCCGGTATGCCATAAACCAGCATTCGTCGAACCTCGGATAATCGTGAAAAATGGATTAGTGCTCGTTTAATGCTCGTTATTAGAGGCTGAATCGAATAGGTTAACTCCTGAAATGACCTCGGACGCGTGATAGAAAAACCGGGAGAAATAGAAACTTGGTCCGGTACGACCTCCTGAACGGCTCAAATTGAAGTTTATAATACACGGTTTTTCGGGATTCCAGAGTCCCGGAACAAAATTCTCCGGAAATCACATAGAAAGTTCCTCGGGACAGATAAAGCGGCTACACAAAATTTTTGTAGCAACGGAAGAGATTTGGGGGTGTCGGTATGCCATAAACCAGCATTCGTCGAACCTTGGATAATCGTGAAAAATGGATTAATGCTCATTTAATGCTCGTTATTAGAGGCTGAATCGAATAGGTTAACTCCTGAAATGACCTCGGACGCGTGATAGAAAAACCGGAAGAAAAATAAACTCGGTCAGGTAGGACCTTCCGAACGGTTCAAATTGAAGTGTATAATACACGTTTTCTTTGGATTCCATGGTCCCGGAACAAAATTCTCCGGAAATCACATAGAAAGTTCCTCGAGTTAGATAAAGCGGTCACGCAAAATTTGAGTAGCAACGAAAAACATTTGGTGATGCCGGTATGCCATAAACCAGCATTCGTCGAAACTCGAATAATCGTGAAAAATGAATTAATGCTCGTTTAATGCTCGTTATTTGAGGCTGAATCGAATAGGTTAACTCCTGAAAATGACCTCGGACGCGTGATAGGAAAACTAGGAGAAAAATAAACGGGTCCGCACGACCTCCGAACGGCTCAAATTGAAGTGTATAATATACGGTTTTTCTGGATTTCAGGGTCCCAGAACAAAATTCTCCGGAAATCATATAGAAAGTTCGTCGGGTCAGATAAAGCGGCTACACAAAATTTGAGTAGCAACGGAAGACATTTGGGGGTGTCGGTATGCCATAAACCAACATTCGTCGAACCTTAGATAATCGTGAAAAATGGATTAATGCTCGTTTAATGCTCGTTATTAGAGGCTGAATTGAATAGGTTAACTCCTGAAATGACCTCGTACGCGTGATAGAAAAACCGGGAGAAAAGGAAACTCGGTCCGGTAGGACCTCCCGAACGGTTCAAATTGAAGTGTATAATACACGGTTTTTTAAGATTCCATGGTCCCGGAACAAAATTCTCCGGAAATAACATAGAAAGTTCCTCGAGTCAGATAAAGCGGTCACGCAAAATTTGAGTAGCAACGGAAGACATTTGGTGGTGCGGTATGCCATAAACCAGCATTCGTCGAACCTCGGATAATTGTGAAATATGGATTAATACTCGTTATTATAGGCTAAAACGAATAGGTTAACTCCTGAAATAACCTCGGATGCATGATAGAAAAACTGGGAGAAAAAGAAATTGGGTCCGCTACGACCTCCCGAACGGCTCAAATTGAATTGTATAATACACAGGTTTTCGGGATTCCAGGGTCCCGAAACAAAATTCTTCGGAAATGACATAAAAAGTTACTTGGGTTAGATAAAGCGGCTACATAAAATTTGAGTAGCAGCGAAAGAAATTTGGGGGTGCCGGTATGCCATAAACCAACATTCGTCGAACCTCGGATAATCGTGAAAATGGTTTAATGCTCGTTTAATGCTCGTTATTAGAGGCTGAATCGAATAGGTTAACTCCTGAAATGACCTCGGATGCGTGATATAAAACGCGGGAGAAAAGGAAACTCGGTCCGGTAGGACCTCCCGAACGGTTCAAATTGAAGTATATATACACGGTTTTTTGGGATTCCATGGTCCAGGAACAAAATTCTCTGGAAATCACATAGAGAGTTCATCGGGTCGGATAAAGCTGTCACGCAAAATTTGTGTCGCAACGGAAGACATTTGGGGGTGCCTGTATGCCATAAACTGGCATTCATTGAACCTCGGATAATCATGAAAAATGGATTAATGCTCGTTATTAGACGCTAATCGAATAGGTTAACTCCAGAAATGACCTCGGACGCGTGATAGAAAAACCCGGAGAAAAAGAAACTGGGTCTGGTACGACCTCCCGAACGGCTCAAATTGAAGTGTATAATACACGGTTTTTCGGGATTCCAGGGTCCCGGAACAAAATTATTCGGAAATCAAATAGAAAGTTTCTCGGGTCAAATAAAGCATTGACTTGCTCGGTTGTTCCCCTACATTCACTTGAGTCATGACCCAAGGTTCCACAATTCTCACATATCCCGCTTGGGATTGATGAGGATGCCGTCATGGCATTGACATGATGCTTTGATGATTTTGAGCTTTCCTCAAGTCTAGTCATAGCTTGTTCAAACTTCAAGTTGATTGTGTCAATGTGAGCACTAAGTTGAGCACCCAATTGAGTAACGGTGTCCACTTCATACTTTCCTCCTCTAGTAGCCTTGCGAGGCCTACTATATTGCGAATTATGGACCGCCATTTCCTCAATCTTGTTCCATGTTTGATTGTCATCAACTTCGGTGAACATTACATTTGATCCCATATTGAGAATGTTCCTTGAATCTTCATATAAACCATTCCAAAATTGTTGCACTAAAAACCATTCGCTAAGTCCATGGTGAGGACATGAGCGACAAATACCCTTGAACCGCTCCCAAGCTTCATACAAAGATTCTTCATCCCTTTGCTTAAAACCCGTAATTTGAGCTCTTAGCATGTTGGTCTTTTCCGGTGGGTAGAATTTTTTGTAGAAAGCTAGAGCTAACTTCTTCCAAGAATCTATTCCAAGGGTGGCCTTATCAAGGCCCTTCAACCATTGCTTTGCGGTGCCGATTAACGAAAAAGGAAATAAGACCCATCTTATTTGGTCTTGAGTCACGCCCGTTTGAGAGATAGCTTCACAATAATCACAAAATGTTTCCATATGAGAATGAGGGTCCTCACTAGGCATTCCCCCGAATTGGCTCCTCTCAACTAGTTGGATGAAGGCGGACTTGGCAATAAAGTTTCCGGTAAGATGTTGTGGGGTAGGAGTACCATTTGGTAAATCCTCCTCGGTGGGTATAGAGTGTGACGAGAATTTAGGCATTGTGGGTGGATTTTGTGTGGTATTGTTAAATGGGTTCTCTTCTCCTTCTATTGCGAAAGGATTGACAAACTCACTAGTGGGTTGAACAACTTCACCAACACCTCCCAAATTCCTCCTAACAAGTCTCCTATTATTCGTCAAGGTTCTTTCGATTTCACGGTCAAAAGGTAACAAATCTCTTTGTAACCTTCTAGACATGCAAAATATCAAACAACTAGAAAACAATTAGAACAAACCTTGAGGAGTTTTACTTCCCCAAGGTGAAAAAGACACAACTAAAAACAATAAAAGAAATCTTAAATCAATTAAACACCGTCCCCGACAACGGCGCCATTTTTGATCGGAGCCATTTGGTGTTCACAATTAAGCATATGTGGTCGTTGGTCAATGGTCGATACAAAACACAATTTATACTTCACAAACAACTCTACAATTAGTAAAGAGGCAAGTAAAGGTCGGATCCCAAGGGACGGGTATTGAAATGAAGATTCTATTGTAACTAGTGGTGTCTAGGGGTGTCACAAATTGGGTTGATGTAGAAGGTCACTAAACTAAAATAGCAATGAAAATAAACTAGCAAGGTAAATAAAATAAGGGGTGTAAACAATTGATTAAAAGCACTAGGGTGTCATGGGTTCATAGGGGAATCATGGGATATGATCATACAAACATGTTCTCAAATTATAAGCAAGCAATTATTGTTGTGATGGATCGAGTTGGGTTATATCTTACAATCCTAGGAAAGTTTGGGTCCCGGAGCCGAATCGATTAGATTGTACAACACCTACAAGTCGACTTAATCTTTCCTACTCAACACATGCATGGTCTAACAAGACTCGAGTTGGGTTATGTCTTACAAGTCAAGTTGAAAGGATAGAAGATGATAGTAAATGCAAGGATTCATAGGCTTAGCATTTCATCAAATATAACATGTGCATGTATTAAGATCAAAACAAGCAAGCAAATAAGATATGAAAGCATATTAATTTAAGCATGAATCATTCCCCATGTTGGTTTCCCCTAATCACCCATTAAACCCTAGCTAAGAGACTACTCACTCATTATCATATTGATCATGCTAGAAAGGTTGTCAATCATACTAACATAATGAAACATGATGAATAAATGAAAGTAATTAGCAATAATTAAAAAGGGATTAAGAGATTATACCTACTAATGATTCCAAAATAATAATGCAAAGAATAATAGAAGAACTTGATGATTGATGGAAGGTTGTCAATCTCCCAATAAACCCAATAATCTTCTAATTACCCAAAATAAAGTAAGAACAAGAGAGAGATTGAAGAACTAAAACTTGGATTAAAACTTGATTAATATTTGATTACAATATTGAAGAGAGATTTGATTGATATTAACTACTCTAATCTATGATAAGAAGAACATGCTCCTCTAATTAGACTAATGGGGTATTTATAGTGAAAATTAGGGAGGATGCATTAGGGTTAACTAAGGGCTAAACTAGTAATTACACTTTTTAAGTTGAGCAAGGAGCCTCCGGGATTGTCCGAGAGAAGGGCTTCTCCATTTCGTAGCTTGAAGAACGAAAGCGTTTGTCTTTGTCTTGTGATCCGTGCGGCTGGGAGTCGGGACGGCCGGATCTGGGATGGACGATCCGAGCGGATCAAGGAACAAGACGCTCGGACTGGGCATGGGGAATCCGAGCGGATTCCTGGTGAGGACGCTCGGACTGGCGGGGACGGGCGGATTCTCTATAATCCGTTCGGATTGTAGTTCAGCAGCTTTCCTTCTTCTTTTTCTTCCCTTTTCTTCATGAATTCCTTGGGGATTTCCTTGGGGACTCAAGGATCCTTTTCTCAACAATGCTCTTCTACTATGCTATGTACAAAGGCCTTCTAGTCTTGTCTCTCCTTGATGCTTGGTCATTGAATATGATCAATTTAGCCTTGTTTTGCCATGAAAATCCAAGATTCTTACTCCTTTCCTACCAAGGGATCAAAATCTCAAAGAATATGCAAAACAAAGAACTAAAGATAAGAAATGACCCAAATAGGCACTAAAAAGCATGGAAACAATGGTAATTCGGGGGCTAAATATGCGCTAATTATGGTCGCATCAACGACCTCCCGAACGACTCAAATTGAAGTGTATAATACACGGTTTTTCGGGATTCCAGGGTCCCGGAATAAAATTCTCCGGAAATCACATAGAAAGTTACTAAGGTCATATAAAGCGGCAATACAAAATTTGAGTAGCAATGGAAGGCATTTGGGGGTGCCGGTATGCCATAAACCAACATTCGTCGAACCTCGCATAATCTTGAAAAATGGATTAATGCTCGTTTTTAGAGGCTGAATCGAATAGGTTAACTCCTGAAATGACCTCAGACGCGTGATAGAAAAACCGGGAGAAAAAGAAACTCGGTCCGGTAGGACCTCCCGAACGGTTCAAATTGAAGTGTATAATACACGGTTTTTTGGGATTACTTGGTCCCGGAACAAAATTCTCCGGAAATCACATAGAAAGTTCTCGGGTCAGATAAAGCGACCACACAAAATTTGAGTAGCAACGGAAGACATTTGGGGTGTCGGTATACCATAAACCAGCATTCGTCGAACCTGGGATAATCGTGAAAAATGGATTGATGCTCGTTTAATGCTCGTTATAAGAGGCTAGATCGAATAGGTTAACTCCAGAAATGACCTCGGACGCGTGATAGAAAAACAAGGAGAAAAAGAAACTGGGCCCGGTACGACCTCCCGAACGGCTCAAATTGAAGAGTATAATACACGGTTTTTCGAGATTCCAGGGTCCCGGAACAAAATTCTCCGGAAATCACATAGAAAGTTCCTCGGGTCAGATAAAGCGGTCACGCAAAATTTGAGTAGCAACGGAAGACATTTGGGGGTGTTGGTATACCATAAACCAACATTCGTCGAACCTCGGATAATCGTGAAAAATGGATTAATGCTCGTTTAATGCTCGTTATTAGAGGCTAGATCGAAAAGGTTAACTCCTGAAATAACCTTGGACGCGTAATACGAAAACCGGGAGAAAAAAAACTGGGTCCGGTACGACCTCCCGAACGGCTCAAATTGAAGTGTATAATACACGGTTTTTCGGGATTCCATGGTCCCGGAACAAAATTCTCCGGAAATCACATAGAAAGTTTCTCGGGTCAAATAAAGCGCCTACACGAAATTTGAGTAGCAACGGAAGACATTTGGGGGTGCCGGTATGCCATAAACCAACATTCGTCGAACCTCGGATAATCGTGAAAAATGAATTAATGCTCGTTTAATGCTCGTTATTAGAGGCTGAATCGAATAGATTAACTCCTAAAATGACCTCAGACGCGTGATATACTAACCGTGAGAAAAAGAAACTCAGTCTGGTAGGACCTTCCGAACGATTCAAATTGAAGTGTATAATACACGGTTTTTTGGGATTCCATGGTCCCGGAACAAAATTCTCCGGAAATCACATAGAAAGTTCCTCGGGTCAGATAAAGCGATCACGCAAAATTTGAGTAGCAACGGAAGACATTTGGTGGTGCCGGTATGCCATAAACCAGCATTCGTCGAACCTCGGATAATCGTGAAAAATGGATTGATGTTCGTTATTAGAGGCTAAAACGAATAGGTTAACTACTGAAATGATCTCGGACACGTGATAGAAAAACTGTGAGAAAAAGAAATTGGGTCTGGTACGACCTCCCGAACGGCTCAAATTGAAGTGTATAATACACGGTTTTTCGGGATTCCGGGGTCCCGGAACAAAATTCTCCGTAAATCACATAGAAAGTTCCTCGGGTCAGATAAAGCGGCTACACAAAATTGGAGTAGCAACGGAAGACATTTGGGGGTGTCTGTATGCCTTAAACCAGCATTCGTCGAACCTCGGATAATCGTGAAAAATGGATTAATGCTCGTTTAATACTCGTTATTAAAGGCTGAATCAAATAGGTTAACTCCTGAAATGACCTCGGACGCGTCATAGAAAAAACTGGAAAAAAAGAAACTTGGTCCGGTACGACCTCCCGAACGGTTCAAATTGAAGTGTAATACACGGTTTTTCGGGATTCCAGGCTCCCGGAATAAAATTCTCCGGAAATCACATAGAAACTTCCTCTGGTCAGATAAAGCAACCACTCAAAATTTGAGTAGCAACGGAAGACATTTGGGGGTGCCGATATGCCATAAACCAACATTCGTCGAACCTCGGATAATCGTGAAAAATGAATTAATGCTCGTTTAATGCTCGTTATTAGAGGCAGAATCAAATAGGTTAACTCCTGAAATGACCTCGGACGCATGATAGAAAAACCGGGAGAAAAAGAAATTGGTACGATACGACCTCCCGAACTGCTCAAATTGAAGTGTATAATACACGGTTTTTCGGGATTTGAGGGTCCCGGATCAAAATTCTCCGGAAATCACATAGAATGTTCCTCGGATCAGATAAAGCGGCCACGCAAAATTTGAGTAGCAACGAAAGTCATTTGGGGGTGCCGGTATGCCATAAACCAGCATTCGTCAAACCTCGGATAATCGTGAAAAATGGATTAACGCTGGTTTAATGCTCGTTATTAGAGGCTGAATCGAATAGGTTTACTCCTGAAATGACCTCGGACGCGTGATAGAAAAAGCGGGAGAAAAAGAAACTGGGTCTGGTACGACCTCCTGAACGGTTCAAATTGAAGTGTATAATACACGGTTTTTCGAGATTCCGGGGTTCCGGAACAAAATTCTTCGGAAATCACATAGAAAGTTCCTCGGGTAAGATAAAGCGGCCACGCAAAATTTGAGAAGCAACGGAAGACATTTGGGGGTGCGGGCATGACATAAACCAACAATCGTCGAATCTCGGATAATCGTGAAAATGGATTAATACTCGTTTAATGCTCGTTATTAGAAGCTGAATCGAATAGATTAACTCTTGAAATGATCTCGAACACGTGATAGAAAAATCAGAAGAAAAAGAAATTGTGTCCGGTACGACCTCCGGAATGGCTCAAATTTAAGTGTATAATACACGAGTTTTCGGAATTCTAGAGTCCCGGAACAAAATTCTTCGGAAATCACAAAGAAAGTTCATCGGGCCAGATAAAGCGGCCATGCAAAATTTGAGTAGCAACGGAAGATATTTGAGGTTGCCGGTATGCCATAAACCAGCATTCGTCGAACCTCGGACAATCTTGAAAAATGGATTAATGCTCGTTTAATTCTCGTTATTAGAGGCTGAATCAAATAGGTTAACTCCTCAAATGACCTCGGACGCGTGATAGAAAAACCGGGAGAAAAAGAAACTGGGTCCAGTACGACCTCCCGAACGGCTCAAATTGAAGTGTATAATACACGGTTTTTCGGGATTCCAGACTACCGGAACAAAATTCTCCGGAAATCACATAGAAAGTTCCTCGGGTCAGATAAAGCGGCCACGCAAAATATGAGTAGCAACGGAAGACATTTGGGTGTGCCGGTATGCCATAAACCAGCATTAGTCGAACCTCGGATAATCGTGAAAAATGGATTAATGCTCGTTATTGGAAGCTGAATCGAATAGGTTAACTCCTGAAATGACCTCGGACGCATGGTAGAAAAACCGGGATAAAAAGAAACTGGGTCCGGTGCGACCTCCCGAACGACTCAAATTGAAGTGTATAATACACGGTTTTTCGGGATTGCAGGGTCCCGGAACAAAATTCTTCGGAAATCACATAGAAAATTCCTCGGTCAGATAAAGCGGCCACGGAAAACTTGAGTAGCAACGGAAGACATTTGAGGGTGTCGGTATGCCATAAACTAGCATTCGTCGAACCTCGGATAATCGTGAAAAATGGATTAATGCTCGTTATTAGAAGCTGGATCGAATAGGTTAACTCCTGAAATGACCTCGGACGCGTGATAGAAAAACCGGCAGAAAAAGAAACTGGGTCTTGTACGACCTCCCGAACGACTCAAATTGAATTGTATAATACACGGTTTTTCGGGATTCCAGGGTCCCGGAACAAAATTCTCCGGAAATCACATAGAAAGTTCCTCGGTCAGATAAAGCGGCCACGGAAAACTTGAGTAGCAACGGAAGACATTTGGGGGTGCTGGTATGCCATAAATCAGCATTCGTCAAACCTCGAATAATCGTGAAAAATGGATTAATGCTCGTTTAATGCTCTTTATTAGAGGCTGAATCGAATAGGTTAACTCCTTAAATGACCTCAAACGCATGATAGAAAAACCGGGATAAAAAGAAACTGAGTCTTGTACGACCTCCCGAACGGTTCAAATTGAACTGTATAATACACGGTTTTTCGGGATTCCAGGGTCCCGGAACAAAATTCTCGGGAAATCACATAGAAAGTTTATCGGGTCAGATAAAGAGGCCACGCAAAATTTGAGTAGCAACGGAAGACATTTGGGGGTGCCGGTATGCCAAATACCAGGATTCGTCGAACCTCGGATAATCGTGAAAAATGGATTGATGCTCGTTATTAGAGGCTGAAAGTCTGAACTGAATAGGTTAACTCCTGAAATGACCTAGGACATGTGATAGAAAAACCGGGGGGAAAAGAAATTGGGTCAGGTACGACCTCCCGAACGGCTGAAATTGAAGTGTATAATACACGGTTTTTCAGGATTCCAGGGTCCCGAAACAAAATTCTCCGGAAATCACATAGAAAGTTTCTCGTGTAAGATAAAGCGGCCACACAAAATTTGAGTAGCAACGGAAGACATTTGGGGGCGCCGGTATGCCATAAACCAGCATTCGTCGAACCTCGGATAATCGTGAAAAATGGATTAATGCTCGTTATTAAAGACTGAATCGAATAGGTTAACTCCTGAAATGACCTCGGACGCGTCATAGAAAAACGTGGAGAAAAAGAAACCGGGTCTGGTATGACCTCCCGAACAGTTCAAATTGAAGTGTAATACATGATTTTTCGGGATTCGGGGTCCCGAGAACAAAATTCTCAGGAAATCGATAGAAATTTCCTCGGGTAAGATAAAGCGGCCACGCAAAATTTAAGTAGCAACGGAAGACATTTGGTGGTGTCGGTATGCCATAAACCAACAATTGTCGATCCTCGGATAATCGTGAAAAATAAATTAAAGCTCGTTTAATGCTCGTTATTAGACACTGAATCAAATAGGTTAACTCCTGAAATGACCTCGGACGCATGATAGAAAAACCGGGAGAAAAAGAAATTGGTAGTGCATTACGACCTCCCGAACGGCTCAAATTAAAGTGTATAATACCCGGTTTTTCGGGATTTAAGGATCCCGGAACAAAATTCTACGGAAATCACATAGAATGTTCCTCGGGTGAGATAAAGCGGCCACGCAAAATTTGAGTAGCAACGGAAGATATTTGGGGGTGCCGGTATGCCATAAACCAGCATTAGTCGAAACTCGCATAATCGTGAAAAATGGATTAATGCTCGTTATTGGAGGCTGAATCGAATAGGTTAACTCCTGAAATGACCTCGGACTCATGGTAGAAAAACCGGGAGAAAAAGAAACTGGGTCCGGTACGACCTACCGAACGACTCAAATTGAAGTGTATAATACACGGTTTTTCGGGATTCCAGGGTCCCGGAACAAAATTCTCCGGAAATCACATAGAAAGTTCCTCGGTCAGATAAAGCGGCCACGCAAAGTTTTATCACCAACGGAAGACATTTAGGGGTGCCGGTGTGCCACAAACCAGCATTCGCCGAAACTCGGATTATCCTGAAAAATGTGTTAAAACTCGTTATTTGAGGCTGAAATCGAACTGGTTGATTCCTGAAATCGAACAGGTTGATTCCTGAAATGAGCTCGGACGCATGATTGAAAAACAGGGAGAAAAAGAAACAGGGTCCAATACGACCTTCCGAACGGCAGAAATTGAAGTGTATAATACACGGTTTTTCGGGATTCCGGGGTCCCGGAACAAAATTCTCCGGAAATCACATAGAAAGTTCATCGGGTCAGATAAAGCGGCCACGCAAAGTTTGAGCACCAACGGAAGACATTTGGGGGTGCCGGTGTGCCATAAGCCAGCATTCGCCGAAACTCGGATTATCGTGAAAAATGTTTTAAAGCTCGTTATTTGAGGCTGAAATCGAACAGGTTGATTCCTGAAATGAGCTCGGACGCGTGATTAAAAAACAGGGAGAAAAAGAAACAGGGTCCGGTACGACCTTCCGAACGGCTGAAATTGAAGTGTAATACACGGTTTTTCGGGATTCCGGGGTCCCGGAATAAAATTCTCCGGAAATCACATAAAAAGTTCCTCGGGTCAGATAAAGCGGCCACGCAAAGTTTGAGCACCAACGGAAGACATTTGGGGGTGCCGGAGTGCCACAAACCAGCATTCGCCGAAACTCGGGTTATCGTGAAAAATGTGTTAAAGCTCATTTTTTGAGGCTGAATTCGAACAGGTTGATTCCTGAAATGAGCTCGGACGCGTGATTGAAAAACAGGGAGAAAAAGAAACAGGGTCCGTTACGACCTTCCGAACGGCTGAAATTGAAGTGTATAAATACACGGTTTTTCGGGATTAGGGGTCTCGAACAAAATTCTCCGGAAATCAAATAGAAAGTTCCTCGGGTCAGATAAAGCGGCCACGCAAAGTTTGAGCACCAACGGAAGAAATTTGGGGGCGCCGGTGTGCCACAAACCAGCATTCGCCGAAACTCGGGTTATCGTGAAAAATGTGTTAAAGCTCATTTTTTGAGGCCGAATTCGAACAAAGTTGATTCTGAAATGAGCTCGGACGCGTGATTGAAAAACAGGGAGAAAAAGAAACAGGGTCCGTTACGACCTTCCGAACGGCTGAAATTGAAGTGTATAAATACACGGTTTTTCGGGATTCCGGGGTCTCGGAACAAAATTCTCCGGAAATCAAATAGAAAGTTCCTCGGGTCAGATAAAGCGGCCACGCAAAGTTTGAGCACCAACGGAAGAAATTTGGGGGCGCCGGTGTGCCACAAACCAGCATTCGACGGAACTCGGATTATCGTGAAAAATGTGTTAAAGCTCATTATTTGAGGCTGAAATCGAACAAGTTGATTCCTGAAATGAGCTCGGACGCGTGATTGAAAAACAGGGAGAAAAAGAAACAGGGTTCGGTACGACCTTTCGAATGGCTGAAATTGAAGTGTATAATACACGGTTTTTCGGGATTCCGGGGTCCCGGAACAAAATTCTCCGGAAATCACATAGAAAGTTCCTCGGGTCAGATAAAGCGGCCACGCAAAGTTTGAGCACCAACGGAAAACATTTGGGGGTGACGGTGTGCCACAAACCAGCATTCGCCGAAACTCGGATTATCGTGAAAAATGTGTTAAAGCTCATTATTTGAGGTTGAATTCGAACAGGTTGATTCCTGAAATGAGCTCAGACGCGTGATTGGAAAACAGGGAGAAAAAGAAACAGGGTCCGTTACGACCTTCCGAACGGCTGAAATTGAAGTGTATAAATACACGGTTTTTCGGGATACCGGGGTCCCGGAACAAAATTCTCCGGAAATCAAATAGAAAGTTCCTCGGGTCAGATAAAGCGGCCATGCAAAGTTTGAGCACCAACGGAAGAAATTTGGGGGTGCCGGTGTGCCACAAACCAGCATTCGACGAAACTCGGATTATCGTGAAAAATGTGTTAAAGCTCGTTATTTGAGGCTGAATTCAAACAGGTTAATTCCTGAAATGAGCTCGGACGCGTGATTGAAAAACAGGGAGAAAAAGAAACGGGGTTCGCACGACCTTCCGAACGGTGAAATTTAAGTGTATATAATACACGGTTTTTCGGGATTCCGGGGTCCCGGAACAAAATTCTCCGGAAATCACATAGAAAGTTCATCGGGTCAGATAAAGCGGCCACGCAAAGTTTGAGCACCAACGGAAGACATTTGGGGGTGCCGGTGTGCCACAAGCCAAAGATTCGCCGAAACTCGGATTATCGTGAAAAATGTTTTAAAGCTCGTTATTTGAGGTTGAAATCGAACAGGTTGATTCTGAAATGAGCTCGGACGCGTGATTGAAAAACAGGGAGAAAAAGAAACAGTGGTCCGAGACGACCTTCCGAACGGCCGAAATTGAAGTGTAATACACGGTTTTCGGGATTCCGGGGTCCCGGAATAAAATTCTCCGGAAATCACATAGAAAGTTCCTCGGGTCGATAAAGCGGCCACGCAAAGTTTGAGCACCAACGGAAGACATTTGGGAGTGCCGGAGTGCCACAAACCAAAGATTCCGAAACTCGGATTATCGTGAAAAATGTGTTAAAGCTCATTATTTGAGGTCGAATTCGAACAGTTGATTCCGAAATGAGCTCGGACGCGTGATTGAAAAACAGGAGAAAAAGAAACAGGTCCGGTACGACCTTCCGAACGGCTGAAATTGAAGTGTATAAATACACGGTTTTTCAGGATTCCGGGGTCCCGGAACAAAATTCTCCGGAAATCAAATAGAAAGTTCCTCGGGTCAGATAAAGCGGCCACGCAAAGTTTGAGCACCAACGGAAGAAATTTGGGAGTGCCGGTGTGCCACAAACCAGCATTCGACGGAACTCGGATTATCGTGAAAAATGTGTTAAAGCTCGTTATTTGAGGCCGAAATCGAACGGGTTGATTATCGAAATGAGCTCGGACGCGTGATTGAAAAACAGGGAGAAAAAGAAACAGGGTTCGGTACAACCTTTCGAACGGCTGAAATTGAAGTGTATAATACACGGTTTTTCGGGATTCCGGGGTCCCGGAACAAAATTCTCCGGAAATCACATAGAAAGTTCCTCGGGTCAGATAAAGCGGCCACGCAAAGTTTGAGCACCAACGGAAAACATTTGGGGGTGACGGTGTGCCACAAACCAGCATTCGCCGAAACTCGGATTATCGTGAAAAATGTGTTAAAGCTCATTATTTGAGGTTGAATTCGAACAGGTTGATTCCTGAAATGAGCTCAGACGCGTGATTGGAAAACAGGGAGAAAAAGAAACAGGGTCCGTTACGACCTTCCGAACGGCTGAAATTGAAGTGTATAAATACACGGTTTTTCGGGATACCGGGGTCCTGGAACAAAATTCTCCGGAAATCAAATAGAAAGTTCCTCGGGTCAGATAAAGCGGCCATGCAAAGTTTGAGCACCAATGGAAGAAATTTGGGGGTGCCGGTGTGCCACAAACCAGCATTCGACGAAACTCGGATTATCGTGAAAAATGTGTTAAAGCTCGTTATTTGAGGCTGAATTCAAACAGGTTAATTCCTGAAATGAGCTCGGACGCGTGATTGAAAAACAGGGAGAAAAAGAAACAGGGTCCGGTACGACCTTCCGAACGGCTGAAATTTAAGTGTATAATACACGGTTTTTTGGGATTCCGGGGTCCGGAACAAAATTCTCCGGAAATCACATAGAAAGTTCCTCGGGTCGATAAAGCGGCCACGCAAAGTTTGAGCACCAACGGAAGACATTTGGGGGTGCGGTGTGCCACAAGCCAAAGATTCGCCGAAACTCGGATTATCGTGAAAAATGTTTTAAAGCTCGTTATTTGAGGTTGAAATCGAACAGGTTGATTCCTGAAATGAGCTCGGACGCGTGATTAAAAACAGGGAGAAAAAGAAACAGGTCCGACGACCTTCCGAACGGCCGAAATTGAAGTGTAATACACGGTTTTCGGGATTCGGGGTCCCGAACAAAATTCTCGGAAATCACATAAAAACTTCCTCGGGTCAGATAAAGCGGCCACGCAAAGTTTGAGCACCAACGGAAGACATTTGGGAGTGCCGGAGTGCCACAAACCAGCATTCGCCGAAACTCGGATTATCGTGAAAAATGTGTTAAAGCTCATTATTTGAGGCTGAATTCGAACAGGTTGATTCCTGAAATGAGCTCGGACGCGTGATTGAAAAACAGGGAGAAAAAGAAACAGGGTCCGTTACGACCTTCCGAACGGCTGAAATTGAAGTGTATAAATACACGGTTTTTCAGGATTCCGGGGTCCTGGAACAAAATTCTCCGGAAATCAAATAGAAAGTTCCTCGGGTCAGATAAAGCGGCCACGCAAAAGTTTGAGCACCAACGGAAGAAATTTGGGGGTGCCGGTGTGCCACAAACCAGCATTCGACGGAACTCGGATTATCGTGAAAAATGTGTTAAAGCTCGTTATTTGAGGCTGAAATCGAACAGGTTGATTACTGAAATGAGCTCGGACGCGTGATTGAAAAACAGGGAGAAAAAGAAACAGGGTTCGGTACAACCTTTCGAACGGCTGAAATTGAAGTGTATAATACACGGTTTTTCGGGATTCCGGGGTCCCGGAACAAAATTCTCCGGAAATCACATAGAAAGTTCCTCGGGTCAGATAAAGCGGCCACGCAAAGTTTGAGCACCAACGGAAAACATTTGGGGGTGACGGTGTGCCACAAACCAGCATTCGCCGAAACTCGGATTATCGAGAAAAATGTGTTAAAACTCGTTATTTGAGGCTGAAATTGAACAGGTTGATTCCTGAAATTGAACAGGTTGATTCCTGAAATGAGCTCGGACGCGTGATTGAAAAACAGGGAGAAAAAGAAACAAGGTCCGGTACGACCTTCCGAACGGCTGAAATTGAAGTGTATAATACACGGTTTTTCGGGATTCTGCGGTCCCGGTACAAAATTCTCCGGAAATCACATAGAAAGTTCCTCATGTCAGATAAAGCGGCCACACAAAGTTGAGCACCAACGGAAGACATTTGGGGGTGCCGGTGTGCCACAAACCAACATTCGTCGAAACTCGGATTATCTTGAAAAATGTGTTAAGGCTCGTTATTTGAGGCTGAGATCGAACAGGTTGATTCCTGAAATGAAATCGAACACGTGATTGAAAAACAGGTAGAAAAAGAAACAGGGTCCGGTACGACCTTCCGAACGGCTGAAATTGAAATGTAATACACGGTTTTTCGGGATTCCGGGGTCCTGGCACAAAATTCTCCGGAAATCACATAGAAAGTTCCTCGGGTCAGATAAAGCGGCCACGCAAAGTTTGAGCACCAACGGAAGACATTTGGAAGTGCCGGTGTGCCACAAACCAGAATTCGCCGAAACTCGAATTATCGTGAAAAATGTGTTAAAGCTCGTTATTTGAGGCTGAAATCGAATAGGTTGATTCCTGAAATAAGCTCGGACACGTGATTAAAAAACAGGGTGAAAAAGAAACAAGGTCCGGTACGACATTTCGAACGGCTGAAATTGAAGTGTATAATACACGGTTATTCGGGATTGCGGGGTCCCGGAACAAAATTCTCCGGAAATCACATAGAAAGTTCATCGGGTCAGATAAAGCGGCCCCGCAATGTTTGAGCACCAACGGAAGACATTTGGGGGGTGTCGGTGTGCCACAAGCCAGCATTCGCCGAAACTCGGATTATCATGAAAAATGTGTTAAAGCTCGTTATTTGAGGCTGAAATCGAACAGGTTGATTCCTGAAATGAGCTCGGACGCATGATTGAAAAACAGGGAGAAAACGAAACAGGGTCCGGTACGACCTTCCGAACGGCTGAAATTGAAGTGTATAATACACGGATTTACGGGATTCCGGGGTCCCGGACAAAATTCTCCGGAAATCACATAAAAAGTTTCTCGGGTCAGATAAAGCGGCCACGCAAAGTTTGAGCACCAACGGAAGATATTTGGGGGTGCCGGTGTGCCACAAACCAGCATTCGCCGAAACTCGGATTATCGTGAAAAATGTGTTAAAGCTCGTTATTTGAGGCTGAAATCGAACAGGTTTATTTCTGAAATCGAACAGGTTGATTCCCGAAATGAGCTACGACGCGTGATTGAAAAACAGGGAGAAAAAGAAACAAGGTCCGGTATGACCTTCCGAACGGCTGAAATTGAAGTGTATAAATACACGGTTTTTCGGGATTCCGGTGTCCCGGAACAAAATTTTTCGGAAATCACATAGAAAGTTCATCGGGTCAGATAAAGCGGCCACGCAAAGTTTGAGCACCAACGGAAGACATTTGGGGGTGTCGGTGTGCCACAAGCCAGCATTCGCCGAAACTCGGATTATCATGAAAAATGTGTTAAAGCTCGTTATTTGAGGCTGAAATCGAACAGGTTGATTCCTGAAATGAGCTCGGACGCGTGATTGAAAAACAGGGAGAAAAAAGAAACAGGGTCCGGTACGACCTTCCGAACGGCTGAAATTGAAGTGTATAAATATACGGTTTTTCGGGATTCCGGGGTCCCGGAACAAAATTCTCCGTAAATCACATAGAAAGTTCATCGGGTCAGATAAAGCGGCCACGCAAAGTTTGAGCACCAACGGAAGACATTTGGGGGTACCGGTATGCCACAAGCCAGCATTCGTCGAAACTCGGATTATCGTGAAAAATGTGTTAAAGCTCGTTATTTGAGGCTGAAATCGAACAGGTTGATTCTTGAAATGAGCTCGGACGCGTGATTGAAAAACAGGGAGAAAAAGAAACAGGCTCCAGTATGACCTTCCGAACGGCTGAAATTGAAGTGTATAATACACGGTTTTTCGGGATTCCGGGGTCCCGGACAAAATTCTCCAGAAATCACATAAAAAGTTCCTCCGGTCAGATAAAGCGGCCACGCAAAGTTTGAGCACTAACGGAAGATATTTGGGGGTGCCGGTGTGCCACAAACAGCATTCGCCGAAACTCGGATTATCGTGAAAAATGTGTTAAAGCTCGTTATTTGAGGCTGAAATCGAACAGGTTGATTTCTGAAATCGAACAGGTTGATTCCCGAAATGAGCTTCGACTCGTGATTGAAAAACAGGGAGAAAAAGAAACAGGGTCCGGTATGACCTTTCGAACGGCTGAAATTGAAGTGTATAAATACACGGTTTTTCGGGATTCCGGGGTCCCGGATTAAAATTCTCCGGAAATCACATAGAAAGTTCCTCGGGTAAGATAAAGCGGCCACGCAAAGTTTGAGCACCAACGGAAGAAATTTGGGGGTGACGGCGTGCCGCAAACCAGCATTCGCCGAAACTCGGATTATCGTGAAAAATGTGTTAAAACTCGTTATTTGAGGCTGAATTTGAACAGGTTAATTCCTGAAATGAGCTCGGACGCGTGATTGAAAAACAGGAGAAAAAGAGACAGGGTTCGGTACGACATTCCGAACGGCTGAAATTGAAGTGTATAATACACGGTTTTCCGGGATTCCGGGGTCCCGGAAAAAAATTCTCCGGAAATCACATAGAAATTTCCTCGGGTCAGATAAAGCGTCCATACAAAGTTTGAGCACCAACGGAAGATATTTGGGGGTGCCGGTGTGCCACAAACCAGCATTCGCCGAAACTCGGATTATCGTGAAAAATGTGTTAAAGCTCGTTATTTGAGGCTGAAATCGAACAGCTTGATCCCGAAATCGAACAAAGTTGATTCCGAAATGAGCTCGGACGCGTGATTGAAAAAAACAGGTCCGATTTACGACCTTCCGAACGGCTGAAATTGAAGTGTAATACACGGTTTTTCGGGATTTCGGGGTCCCGGAACAAAATTCTCTGGAAAACACATAGAAAGTTCCTCGGGTCAGATAAAGCGGTCACGCAAAGTTTGAGCACCAACGGAAGACATTTGGGTGTGCCGGTGTGCCACAAACCAGAATTCGCCGAAACTCGGATTATCGTGAAAAATGTTTTAAAGCTCGTTATTTGAGGCTGAAATCGAACAGGTTGATTCCTGAAATGAGCTCTGACACGTGATTAAAAAACAGCAAGAAAAAGAAACAGGGTCCGGTACGACATTCGAACGGCTAAAATTGAAGTGTATAATACACGGTTTTTCGAAATTCCGGGGTCCCGGAACAAAATTCCCCGGAAATACCATAGAAAGTTTCTCAGGTCAGATAAAGCGGCCACGCAAAGTTTGAGCACCAACGGAAGACATTTGGGGGTGTCGGTGTGCCACAAGCCAGAATTCGCCGAAACTCGGATTATCGTGAAAATGTGTTAAAGCTCGTTATTTGAGGCTGAAATCGAACAGGTTGATTCCTGAAATGAGCTCGGACGCGTGATTGAAAAAAAGGGAGAAAAAGAAACTGGGTCCGGTACGACCTTCCGAACGGCTGAAATTGAAGTGTATAATATACGGTTTTTGAAATTCGGTCCGGAACAAAATTCCCGGAAATCACATAGAAAGTTTCTCGGAGTCGATAAAGCGGCCACGCAAAGTTTGACCACCAACAAGACATTTGGGGTGCGGTGTGCCACAAACCGAGTCGCCGAAACTCGAATTATCGTGAAAAATGTGTTAAAGCTCGTTATTTGAAGCTGAAATCGAACAGGTTGATTCCTGAAATGAGCTCGGACACGTGATTAAAAAACAGAGAGAAAAAGAAACAGGGTCCGGTACGACATTCCGAACGGCTGAAATTGAAATGTATAATACACACGGTTTTTCGGGATTCCAGGGTCCCGGAACAAAATTCTCCGGAAATCACATAGAAAGTTCATCGGGTCAGATAAAGCGGCCACGCAAAGTTTGAGCACCAACGGAAGACATTTGGGGTGCCGGTGTGCCCCAAGCCAAAGATTCGCCGAAACTCGGATTATCGTGAAAAATGTGTTAAAGCTCGTTATTTGAGGTGAAATCGAACAGTTGATTATCGAAATGAGCTCGGACGCGTGATTGAAAAACAGGGAGAAAAAGAAACAGGGTTCGGTACAACCTTTCGAACGGCAGAAATTGAAGTGTATAATACACGGTTTTTCGGGATTGCGGGGTCCCGGAACAAAATTCTCCGGAAATCACATAGAAAGTTCATCGGGTCAGATAAAGCGGCCACGCAAAGTTTGAGCACCAACGGAAAACATTTGGGGGTGACGGTGTGCCACAAACCAGCATTCGCCGAAACTCGGATTATCGTGAAAAATGTGTTAAAGCTCATTATTTGAGGCTGAAATCGAACAGGTTGATTCCTGAAATGAGCTCAGACGCGTGATTGGAAAACAGGGAGAAAAAGAAACAGGGTCCGTTACGACCTTCCGAACGGCTGAAATTGAAGTGTATAAATACACGGTTTTTCGGGATACCGGGGTCCTGGAACAAAATTCTCCGGAAATCAAATAGAAAGTTCCTCGGGTCAGATAAAGCGGCCATGCAAAGTTTGAGCACCAATGGAAGAAATTTGGGGGTGCCGGTGTGCCACAAACCAGCATTCGACGAAACTCGGATTATCGTGAAAAATGTGTTAAAGCTCGTTATTTGAGGCTGAATTCAAACAGGTTAATTCCTGAAATGAGCTCGGACGCGTGATTGAAAAACAGGGAGAAAAAGAAACAGGGTTCGGTACGACCTTCCGAACGGCTGAAATTTAAGTGTATATAATACACGGTTTTTCGGGATTCCGGGGTCCCGGAACAAAATTCTCCGGAAATCACATAGAAAGTTCCTCGGGTCAGATAAAGCGGCCACGCAAAGTTTGAGCACCAACGGAAGACATTTGGGGGTGCCGGTGTGCCACAAGCCAGCATTCGCCGAAACTCGGATTATCGTGAAAAATGTTTTAAAGCTCGTTATTTGAGGCTGAAATCGAACAGGTTGATTCCTGAAATGAGCTCGGACGCGTGATTAAAAAACAGGGAGAAAAAGAAACAGGGTCCGGTACGACCTTCCGAACGGCTGAAATTGAAGTGTAATACACGGTTTTTCGGGATTCCGGGGTCCCGGAACAAAATTCTCCGGAAATCACATAAAAACTTCCTCGGGTCAGATAAAGCGGCCACGCAAAGTTTGAGCACCAACGGAAGACATTTGGGAGTGCCGGAGTGCCACAAACCAGCATTCGCCGAAACTCGGATTATCGTGAAAAATGTGTTAAAGCTCATTATTTGAGGCTGAATTCGAACAAAGTTGATTCTCGAAATGAGCTCGGACGCGTGATTGAAAAACAGGGAGAAAAAGAAACAGGTCCGGTACGACCTTCCGAACGAGCATTTGAAATTGAAGTGTATAAATACACGGTTTTTCAGATTCCGGTCCTGGAACAAAATTCTCCGGAAATCAAATAGAAAGTTCCTCGGGTCAGATAAAGCGGCCACGCAAAAGTTTGAGCACCAACGGAAGAAATTTGGGGGTGCCGGTGTGCCACAAACCAGCATTCGACGGAACTCGGATTATCGTGAAAAATGTGTTAAAGCTCGTTATTTGAGGTCGAAATCGACAAAGTTGATTATGAAATGAGCTCGGACGCGTGATTGAAAAACAGGGAGAAAAAGAAACAGGTTCGGTACGACCTTTCGAACGGCGAAATTGAAGTGTATAATACACGGTTTTTCGGGATTCCGTCCCGGAACAAAATTCTCCGGAAATCACATAGAAAGTTCCTCGGGTCGAATAAAGCGGCCACGCAAAGTTTGAGCACCAACGGAAGACATTTGGGGGTGACGGTGTGCCACAAACCAAAGATTCGCGAAACCTCGGATTATCGAGAAAAATGTGTTAAAACTCGTTATTTGAGGCTGAAATTGAACAGGTTGATTCCTGAAATTGAACAGGTTGATTCCTGAAATGAGCTCGGACGCGTGAATGAAAAACAGGGAGAAAAAGAAACAAGGTCCCAGACGACCTTCCGAACTACGAAATTGAAGTGTATAATACACGGTTTTTCGGGATTCTGCGGTCCCGGTACAAAATTCTCCGGAAATCACATAGAAAGTTCCTCATGTCAGATAAAGCGGCCACACAAAGTTGAGCACCAACGGAAGACATTTGGGGGTGCCGGTGTGCCACAAACCAACATTCGTCGAAACTCGGATTATCTTGAAAAATGTGTTAAGGCTCGTTATTTGAGGCTGAGATCGAACAGGTTGATTCCTGAAATGAAATCGAACACGTGATTGAAAAACAGGTAGAAAAAGAAACAGGGTCCGGTACGACCTTCCGAACGGCTGAAATTGAAATGTAATACACGGTTTTTCGGGATTAGGGGTCCTGGCACAAAATTCTCCGGAAATCACATAGAAAGTTCCTCGGGTCAGATAAAGCGGCCACGCAAAGTTTGAGCACCAACGGAAGACATTTGGAAGTGCCGGTGTGCCACAAACCAGTCACGAAACTCGAATTATCGTGAAAAATGTGTTAAAGCTCGTTATTTGAGGTTGAAATCGAATAGGTTGATTCCTGAAATAAGCTCGGACACGTGATTAAAAAACAGGGTGAAAAAGAAATAAGGTCCAGAGACGACATTTCGAACGGCCGAAATTGAAGTGTATAATACACGGTTATTCGGGATTCCGGGGTCCGGAACAAAATTCTCCGGAAATCACATAGAAAGTTCATCGGGTCGATAAAGCGGCCCCGCAATGTTTGAGCACCAACGGAAGACATTTGGGGGTGCCGGTGTGCCACAAGCCAAAGATTCGCCGAAACTCGGATTATCATGAAAAATGTGTTAAAGCTCGTTATTTGAGGTTGAAATCGAACAGTTGATTCGAAATGAGCTCGGACGCGTGATTGAAAAACAGGGAGAAAAAGAAACAGGGTCCGGTACGACCTTCCGAACGGCTGAAATTGAAGTGTATAATACACGGATTTACGGGATTCCGGGGTCCCGGACAAAATTCTCCGGAAATCACATAAAAAGTTTCTCGGGTCAGATAAAGCGGCCACGCAAAGTTTGAGCACCAACGGAAGATATTTGGGGGTGCGGTGTGCCCACAAACCAAAGATTCGCCGAAACTCGGATTATCGTGAAAAATGTGTTAAAGCTCGTTATTTGAGGTGAAATCGACAGGTTTATTTCGAAATCGAACAGGTTGATTCCGAAATGAGCTACGACGCGTGATTGAAAAACAGGGAGAAAAAGAAACAAGGTCCGGTATGACCTTCCGAACGGCTGAAATTGAAGTGTATAAATACACGGTTTTTCGGGATTCCGGTGTCCCGGAACAAAATTTTTCGGAAATCACATAGAAAGTTCATCGGGTCAGATAAAGCGGCCACGCAAAGTTTGAGCACCAACGGAAGACATTTGGGGGTGTCGGTGTGCCACAAGCCAGCATTCGCCGAAACTCGGATTATCATGAAAAATGTGTTAAAGCTCGTTATTTGAGGCTGAAATCGAACAGGTTGATTCCTGAAATGAGCTCGGACGCGTGATTGAAAAACAGGGAGAAAAAGAAACAGGGTCCGGTACGACCTTCCGAACGGCTGAAATTGAAGTGTATAAATATACGGTTTTCGGGATTAAGGGGTCCCGGAACAAAATTCTCCGTAAATCACATAGAAAGTTCATCGGGTCAGATAAAGCGGCCACGCAAAGTTTGAGCACCAACGGAAGACATTTGGGGGTACCGGTATGCCACAAGCCAGCATTCGTCGAAACTCGGATTATCGTGAAAAATGTGTTAAAGCTCGTTATTTGAGGTGAAATCGAAACAGTTGATTCTTGAAATGAGCTCGGACGCGTGATTGAAAAACAGGGAGAAAAAGAAACAGGCTCCAGTATGACCTTCCGAACGGCTGAAATTGAAGTGTATAATACACGGTTTTTCGGGATTCCGGGGTCCCGGACAAAATTCTCCAGAAATCACATAAAAAGTTCCTCCGGTCAGATAAAGCGGCCACGCAAAGTTTGAGCACTAACGGAAGATATTTGGGGGTGCCGGTGTGCCACAAACAGCATTCGCCGAAACTCGGATTATCGTGAAAAATGTGTTAAAGCTCGTTATTTGAGGCTGAAATCGAACAGGTTGATTTCTGAAATCGAACAGGTTGATTCCCGAAATGAGCTTCGACTCGTGATTGAAAAACAGGGAGAAAAAGAAACAGGGTCCGGTATGACCTTTCGAACGGCTGAAATTGAAGTGTATAAATACACGGTTTTTCGGGATTCCGGGGTCCCGGATTAAAATTCTCCGGAAATCACATAGAAAGTTCCTCGGGTAAGATAAAGCGGCCACGCAAAGTTTGAGCACCAACGGAAGAAATTTGGGGGTGACGGCGTGCCGCAAACCAGCATTCGCCGAAACTCGGATTATCGTGAAAAATGTGTTAAAACTCGTTATTTGAGGCTGAATTTGAACAGGTTAATTCCTGAAATGAGCTCGGACGCGTGATTGAAAAACAGGAGAAAAAGAGACAGGGTTCGGTACGACATTCCGAACGGCTGAAATTGAAGTGTATAATACACGGTTTTCCGGGATTCCGGGGTCCCGGAAAAAAATTCTCCGGAAATCACATAGAAATTTCCTCGGGTCAGATAAAGCGTCCATACAAAGTTTGAGCACCAACGGAAGATATTTGGGGGTGCCGGTGTGCCACAAACCAGCATTCGCCGAAACTCGGATTATCGTGAAAAATGTGTTAAAGCTCGTTATTTGAGGCTGAAATCGAACAGCTTGATCCCTGAAATCGAACAGGTTGATTCCTGAAATGAGCTCGGACGCGTGATTGAAAAACAGGGTCCGGTACGACCTTCCGAACGGCTGAAATTGAAGTGTAATACACGGTTTTTCGGGATTTCGGGGTCCCGGAACAAAATTCTCTGGAAAACACATAGAAAGTTCCTCGGGTCAGATAAAGCGGTCACGCAAAGTTTGAGCACCAACGGAAGACATTTGGGTGTGCGGTGTGCCACAAACTGAAGTCGCCGAAACTCGGATTATCGTGAAAAATGTTTTAAAGCTCGTTATTTGAGGCTGAAATCGAACAGGTTGATTCCTGAAATGAGCTCTGACACGTGATTAAAAAACAGCAAGAAAAAGAAACAGGGTCCGGTACGACATTCGAACGGCTGAAATTGAAGTGTATAATACACGGTTTTTCGAAATTCCGGGGTCCCGGAACAAAATTCCCCGGAAATACCATAGAAAGTTTCTCAGGTCAGATAAAGCGGCCACGCAAAGTTTGAGCACCAACGGAAGACATTTGGGGGTGTCGGTGTGCCACAAGCCAGAATTCGCCGAAACTCGGATTATCGTGAAAATGTGTTAAAGCTCGTTATTTGAGGCTGAAATCGAACAGGTTGATTCCTGAAATGAGCTCGGACGCGTGATTGAAAAATAGGGAGAAAAAGAAACCGGGTCCGAGACGACCTTCCGAACTGAAATTGAAGTGTATAATATACGGTTTTTCGAAATTCCGGGGTCCCGGAACAAAATTCCCCGGAAATCACATAGAAAGTTTCTCAGGTCAGATAAAGCGGCCACGCAAAGTTTGACCACCAACAGAAGACATTTGGGGGTGCCGGTGTGCCACAAACCAGAATTCGCCGAAACTCGAATTATCGTGAAAAATGTGTTAAAGCTCGTTATTTGAAGCTGAAATCGAACAGGTTGATTCCTGAAATGAGCTCGGACACGTGATTAAAAAACAGAGAGAAAAAAAAGTGGTCCGCACGACATTCCGAACTATTTGAAATTGAAATGTATAATACACACGGTTTTTCGGGATTCCAGGGTCCCGGAACAAAATTCTCCGGAAATCACATAGAAAGTTCATCGGGTCAGATAAAGAGGCCACGCAAAGTTTGAGCACCAACGGAAGACATTTGGGGATGCCGGTGTGCCACAAGCCAGCATTCGCCGAAACTCGGATTATCGTGAAAAATGTGTTAAAGCTCGTTATTTGAGGCTGAAATCGAACAGGTTGATTCCTGAAATGATCTCGGACGCGTGATTGAAAAACAGGGAGAAAAAGAATCAGGCTCCGGTACGACCTTCCGAATGGCTGAAATTGAAGTGTATAATACACGGTTTTTCGGGATTCCGGGGTCCCGGAACAAAATTCTCCGGAAATCACATAGAAATTTCCTTGGGTCAGGTAAAGCGTCCACACAAAGTTTGAGCACCAACGGAAGATATTTGGGGGTGCCGGTGTGCCACAAACCAGCATTCGCCGAAACTCAGATTATCGTGAAAAATGTGTTAAAGCTCGTTATTTGAGGCTGAAATCGAACAGGTTGATTTCTGAAATCGAACAGGTTGATTCCCGAAATGAGCTTCGACGCGTGATTGAAAAACAGGGAGAAAAAGAAACAGGTTCCGGTATGACCTTCCGAACGGCTGAAATTGAAGTGTATACACGGTTTTTTGGGATTCCGGGGTCCCGGATTAAAATTCTCAGGAAATCACATAGAAAGTTCCTCGGGTAAGATAAAGCGGCCACGCAAAGTTTGAGCACCAACGGAAGACATTTGGGGGTGACGGTGTGCCACAAACCAGCATTCGCCGAAACTCGGATTATCGAGAAAAATGTGTTAAAGCTCGTTATTTGAGGCTGAAATCGAACAGGTTGATTCCTGAAATCGAACGGACATGTGATAGAAAAACCGGGGGGAAAAGAAATTGGGTCAGGTACGACCTCCCGAACGGCTGAAATTGAAGTGTATAATACGCGGTTTTTCAGGATTCCAGGGTCCCGAAACAAAATTCTCCGGAAATCACATAGAAAGTTTCTCGTGTAAGATAAAGCGGCCACACAAAATTTGAGTAGCAACGGAAGACATTTGGGGGCGCCGGTATGCCATAAACCAGCATTCGTCGAACCTCGGATAATCGTGAAAAATGGATTAATGCTCGTTATTAAAGACTGAATCGAATAGGCTAACTCCTGAAATGACCTCGGACGCGTCATAGAAAAACGTGGAGAAAAAGAAACCGGGTCTGGTATGACCTCCCGAACAGTTCAAATTGAAGTGTAATACATGATTTTTCGGGATTCTGGGGTCCCAGAACAAAATTCTCCGGAAATCAGATAGAAATTTCCTCGGGTAAGATAAAGCGGCCACGCAAAATTTAAGTAGCAACGGAAGACATTTGGTGGTGTCGGTATGCCATAAACCAACAATTGTCGATCCTCGGATAATCGTGAAAAATAAATTAAAGCTCGTTTAATGCTCGTTATTAGACACTGAATCGAATAGGTTAACTCCTGAAATGACCTCGGACGCATGATAGAAAAACCGGGAGAAAAAGAAATTGGGTACGGTACGACCTCCCGAACGGCTCAAATTAAAGTGTATAATACCCGGTTTTTCGGGATTTAAGGATCCCGGAACAAAATTCTCCGGAAATCACATAGAATGTTCCTCGGGTGAGATAAAGCGGCCACGCAAAATTTGAGTAGCAACGGAAGATATTTGGGGGTGCCGGTATGCCATAAACCAGCATTAGTCGAACCTCGCATAATCGTGAAAAATGGATTAATGCTCGTTATTGGAGGCTGAATCGAATAGGTTAACTCCTGAAATGACCTCGGACGCATGGTAGAAAAACCGGGAGAAAAAGAAAGCGGGTGCAGTACGACCCTGGGAACGACTCAAATTGAAGTGTATAATACACGGTTTTTCGGGATTCCAGGGTCCCGGAACAAAATTCTCCGGAAATCACATAGAAAGTTCCTCGGTCAGATAAAGCAGCCACGGAAAACTTGAGTAGCAACGGAAGACATTTGAGGGTGTCGGTATGCCATAAACCAGCATTCGTCGAACCTCGGATAATCGTGAAAAATGGATTAATGCTCGTTTAATGCTCGTTATTGTAGGAATATGTGTCCTCTGACAATAATGCGATCACAACTGTTGATGATGATGATCACATGTTTAAGTCTCATTTTAAAGAATACAATTGGGAAGTAATATTTTACAGTCAACTGGTCCACACATATCGGTAATGATTGGCTGACTAGAGTTTGACATTGCTGTCGTGAGACGGTGGTGACCAGTTGATCCCCTTAGGTCATATCTAAAGGGTAACACTCTTAATTGATCATTTAATTGATCGTATAACGTTACGAGTCAATTAAATTATTTAAAATTGACGGAAGATTTTGGAAGTAATATTTACGTGTCTCATTGAAATTTGATTAAATGAGATACGGTCTGAGTAATCGAATTGTTTCATTACTCAAATGAAATTATTGTTAAGGAAACAATTGAAATTGAATGAATTATTATAAATACAAATTATTGTGATTTATAATTGGTAAAATGTTTTGGTACAAGTAATTGCGAATTACTAAGTCGATTTTGTATATGACGAATTTTTATTAATACGTTGATTTTTAATATGTTAAAAATACATAACAAATTTATGTAACATATGACATGTGACATAAGACAAATTGACATTTTGACAAAGATAATATGGAGTCCATATTATCTATGTGTGCCGAAATTAAGAGGAGGATTAGGCAAAAATTGTGTTGATTATGTTAGTGGAAAACATGATCATTACCTACTAAACTAGCCATGCAAAACCTAGTTGTCATTGTGAAGACAAAGTAGTGCATGCATTGGTCCCTCCTCTTCCCCTTATCCGGATTCCCATAGGAGAAAAACCAAGGGTTTTGCCATCTAATTTTATGATTTGCATACTTCATTTTAGTGTATTAGCTAATTCATTCACTCATCTAAAAATTGATTTTTAGAAAGATAAAAACTCTTCCTTCTCTTCCTTCTCTCTAACCGAATTAATAGAGAGTTCCATAATATTTTTGGGTCAATTTTTCACTAAATTAATATTATTCTAGAATACATAATATTAATTTGATTAAGAGTTTGCCTTGGGTATTTTACTTTGGGAGGGATCCTACACTTGGAACCTAGTTCATCCATTAAGGAGAGCACAAGAACAAGAGAGAAGGAGATCTCTCTTGTGCCCATATAAACCGAAATACCAATGTAAGATAAAGATTTCTTCTTTAAATTGTTTATAGTTTGCATGCATAAGATCACCAACTAATTTTATGATTAAATTAACATGAAACATATATGAATATGTTAGTATAGAGATCTAGATTTCTTACAAGCGGTATCAAGAGCCTTGGTTGTTTGCATGCAAATCGGTTAAAAGTTTTTCCGAGTTATACGATTAACATATAAAACTTGTTTAATTTGTGTTAATATGATATATCACGATAATAATTATGCATGTTAAAGTTTCTGGTCCTAAAATGTTTTTAGGATATTTTTGTTATTTTATGGATTTTTATTGTTCTTCTTATATAATAATGGCATTAAAATATGATTTTATGAAGAAAATGTCATTTTCGGACTAAAATTATCTAAACTTCGAATTTTTCAGTGATTTTTGGATATGTAATCACATATATTATTTTGAGATGACCTGTAAATTTTCAATATTTTTGGATTTCTTATGCTCGAAAAATGGATTTTTCATTATTAAAATCGGATTTAGATGAAAAATAGGTTAATATGAGATAAATTTCGAATCTGGTCATAGAAAGTTAGTATGTTGTCACATGCAATTTTACAAGATTTGTGGAAAATGATAGGCTATATTGAAGTCTTTATGCATGATTTATAATTTTTCTCATGTTTTTATGATTATTTTTGTTAAAACCGATAAACCGCAACATTGTTTTTCCGGATAGGTTAACACCTGAAATGACCTCGGACGCGTGATAGAAAAACGGGAGAAAAAGAAACTGGGTTCGTACGACCCCCCGAACGGCTCAAATTGAAGTGTATAATACACGGGTTTTCGGGATTCCAGGGTCACGGAAAAAAATTCTCCGGAAATCACATAGAAAGTTCCTCGGGTCATATAAAGCGGCCACACAATATTTGAGTAGTTACGGAAAAATTTGGGGGTGCCGGTATACCATAAACCAACATTCGTCGAACCTCGGATAATCGTGAAAAATGGATTAATGCTCGTTTAATGCTCTTTATTAGAGGCTGAATCGAATAGGTTAACTCCTAAATGACCTCGGACGCGTGATAGAAAAACCGGGAGAAATAGAAACTTGGTCCAGTACGACCTCCCGAACGCCTCAAATTGAATTGTATAATACACGGGTTTTCGGGATTCCAGGGTCCCGGAACAAAATTCTCCGGAAATCACATAGAAAGTTCCTCGGGTCAGATAAAGTGGCCACGCAATATTTGAGTAGCAACGGAAAAATTTGCGGGTGCCGGTATACCAAAAACCAGAATTCGTCGAATCTCGGATAATCGTGAAAAATGTATTAATGCTCATTTAATGCTCTTTATTAGAGGCTGAATCGAATAGGTTAACTCCTCAAATGACCTCGGACACGTGATAGAAAAACCGGGAGAAAAAGAAACTGGGTCCGGTACGACCTCCCGAACGGCTCAAATTGAAGTGTATAATACACGGTTTTTCGGGATTCCAGACTCCCGGAACAAAATTCTCCGGAAATCACATAGAAAGTTCCTCGGTCAAATAAAGCGTCGACGGAAAACTTGAGTAGCAACGAAAGACATTTGGAGGTGCCGGTATGCCATAAACCAGCATTAGTCGAACCTCGGTTAATCGTAAAAAATGGATTAATGCTTGTTATTGGAGGCTGAATCGAATAGGTTAACTTCTGAAATGACCTCGGACGCATGGTAGAAAAACCGGGAGAAAAAGACTTTGGGTCCGGTACGACCTCCCGAACGACTCAAATTGAAGTGTATAATACACGGTTTTTCGGGATTCCAGGGTCCCGGAACAAAATTCTTCGGAAATCACATAGAAAATTCCTCGGTCAGATAAAGCGGCCACGGAAAACTTCAGTAGCAACGGAAGACATTTGAGGGTGTCGTTATGCCAAAAACTAGCATTCGTCGAACCTCGGATAATCGTGAAAAATGGATTAATGCTCGTTTAATGCTCATTATTAGAGGCTGGATCGAATAGGTCAACTCCTGAAATGACCTGGGACGCGTGATAGAAAAACCGGGAGAAAAAGAAACTGGGTCTTGTCCGACCTCCCGAACGACGCAAATTGAAGTGTATAATACACGGTTTTCGGGATTCCAGGGTCCCGGAACATAATTCTCCACAAATCACAAAGAAAGCTCGTCTGGCCAGATAAAGCGGCCACGAAAAATTTGAGTAGCAACGGAAGACATTGGGGGGTGCCTGTATGCCATACACTAGCATTCGTCGAACCTCGGATAATCGTGAAAAATGGATTAATGCTCGTTTAATGCTCGTTATTAGAGGCTGAATCGAATAGGTTAACTCCTGATATGACCTCGGATGCGTGATACAAAACCGGGAGAAAAAGAAACTAGGTCCGGTACGACCTCCCGAACGACTCAAATTGAGGTGTATAATACACGTTTTTTCGGGATTCCAGGGTCCCGGAACAAAATTCTCAGGAAATCAACAAGAAAGCTCGTCGGGCCAGATAAAGCGGCCACGAAAAATTTGAGTAGCAACGGAAGACATTTGGGGGTGCCCGTATGCCATACATTAGCATTCGTCGAACCTCGGATAATCGTGAAAAATGGATTAATGCTCGTTTAATGCTCGTTATTAGAGGCTGAATCGAATAGGTTAACTCCTGCAATGACCTCGGACGCGTGATAGAAAAACGGGGAGAAAAAGAAACTTGGTCTTGTACGACCTCCCGAACGGCTCAAATTGAAATGTATAAATACACGGTTTTTCGGGATTTTAGGGTCCTGGAATAAAATTCTCCGGAAATCACATAGAAACTTCATCGGGTCAGATAAAGCGGCCACGCAAAATTTGAGTAGTAACGGAAGACATTTGAGGGTGTCGGTATGCCATAAATCAGCATTCGTCGAACCACGGATAATCGTGAAGAATGGATTAATGCTCGTTATTAGAGGCTGGATCGAATAGGTTAACTCCTGAAATGACCTCGGATGCGTGATAGAAAAACTGGGAGAAAAAGAAACTCGGTCTTGTACGACCTCCCGAACGGCTCAAATTGAAGTGTATAATACACGGTTTTTCGGGATTCCAGGGCCCCGGAACAAAATTCTCCGGAAATAACATAGAAAGTTTCCAGTGTCAGATAAAGCGGCCACGCAAAATTTGAGTGGCAACAGAAGACATTTGGGGTGCCGGTATGCCATAAACCAGCTTTCGTCGAACCTCGGATAATCGTGAAAAATGGATTAATGCTCGTTTAATGCTCGTTATTAGAGGCTTAATCGAATAGATTAACTCCTGAAATGACCTCGGATGCGTGATAGAAAAACCGGGAGAAAAAGAAACTGGGTCCGGTACGACCTCTCGAACGGCTCAAATTGAATTGTATAGTACACGGTTTTTCGGGATTTTAGGGTCCCGAACAAAATTCTCCGGAAATCACATAGAAAGTTCATCGGGTCAGATAAAGCGGCCACGCAAAATTTGAGTGGCAACGGAAGACATTTGAGGGTGTCCGTATGCCATAAACCAGCATTCGTCGAACTTCGGATAATCGTGAAAAATGAATTAATGCTCGTTATTAGAGGCTGAATCAAATAGCTTAACTTCTGAAATGACCTCGGACGCGTGATAGAAAAGTCTGGATGAAAAGAAACCGGGTCTTGTACGACCTCCCGAACGGCTCAAATTGAAGTGTATAAATACACGGTTTTTCGGGATTCTAGGGTCCCGGAACAAAATTCTCCGGAAATAACATATAAAGTTCCTCGGGTCAGGTAAAGCGGCCACGCAAAATTTTATTAGTAACGGAAGACTTTTGGGGCTGTCGGTATGCCATAAATCAGCATTCGTCGAACTTCGGATACTCGTGAAAATGAATTAATGCTCGTTTAATGCTCTTTATTAGAGGCTTAATCGAATAGATTAACTCCTGAAATGACCTCGGATGCGTGATAGTAAAACCGGGAGAAAAAGAAACTGGGTCCGGTACGACCTCCCGAACGGCTCAAATTGAAGTGTATAATACACGGTTTTTCGGGATTTTAGGGTCGAGGGACAAAATTCTCTGGAAATCACATAGAAAGTTCCTCGGGTCAGATAAAGCGGTCACACAAAGTTTGAGTAGCAACGGAAGACATTTGAGGGTGTCGGTATGCCATAAACCAGCATTCGTCGAATATCGGATAATCGTTAAAAATGAATTATTGCTCGTTTAATGCTCATTATTAGACGCTGAATCGAATAAGTTAACTCCTAAAATGACCTTGGACGCGTGATATAAAAACCGGGAGAAAAAAAACTGGGTCCGGTACGACCTCCCGAACAGTTCAATACACGGTTTTTCAGGATTTCAGGGTCCCAGAACAAAATTCTCCGGAAATCACATAGAAAGTTCGTCGGGCGAGATAAAGCGGCCACGGAAAATTTGAGTAGCAACGGAAGACATTTGGGGGTGCCGGTATGCCATAAACCATCTTTCGTCGAACCTCGGATAATCGTGAAAAATGGATTAATGCTCGTTTAATGCTCGTTATTAGAGGCTTAATCGAAAGATTAACTCCTGAAATGACCTTGGATGCGTGATAGAAAAACCGGGAGAAAAAGAAACTGGGTCCGGTACGACCTCCCGAACGGCTCAAATTGAAGTGTATAATACACGGTTTTTCGGGATTTTAGGGTCCAGGGACAAAATTCTCTGGATATCACGTAGAAAGTTCCTCGGGTCAGATAAAGCGGTCACACAAAGTTTGAGTAGCAACGGAAGACATTTGAGGGTGTCGGTATGCCATAAACCAGCATTCGTCGAATATCGGAAAATCGTGAAAAATGGATTAATGCTCGTTTAATGCTCGTTATTAGCGGCTGGATCGAATAGGTTAACTTCTGAAATGACCTCGGACGCGTGATAGAAAAACCAGGAGAAAAAGAAACTGGGTCTTGTACGACCTCCCGAACGGCTCAAATTGAAGTGTATAAAACACAGTTTTTCAGGATTCTCAAGTCCCGGAACAAAATTCTCCAGAAATCACATAGAAAGTTCCTCGGGTCAGATAAAGCGGCCATGCAAAATTTTAGTAGCAACGGAAGATATTTAGGGGTGTCGGTATGCCACAAACCAGCATTCGTCGAATCTCGGATAATCGTGTAAATGGATTAATGCTTGTTATTAGAGACTAAATCGAATAAGTTAACTCCTGAAATGACCTCGGACGCGTGATAGAAAAACCGGGAGAAAAAGAAACTGGGTCCGGTACGACCTCCCGAACGGCTCAAATTGAAGTATATAATACACGGTTTTTCGGGATTACAAGGTACCGGAACAAAATTCTCCGTAAATCACATAGAAAGTTCCTCGCGTCAGATAAAGCGGCCACGCAATATTTGAGTAGCAACGAAAAACATTTGGGGGTGCCGGTATGCCATAAACCAGCATTCGTCGAACCTCGGATAATCGTTGAAAATGAATTATTGTTCGTTAATGCTCATTATTAGAGGCTGAATCGAATAGGTTAACTCCTGAAATGACCTCGGACGGGTGACAGAAAAACAGGGAGAAAAAGAAACTGGGTCCGGTACGACCTCCCGAACGGTTCAAATTGAAGTGTATAATACATGGTTTTTCAGGATTCCAGGGTCCAGGAACAAAATTCTCCGGAAATCACATAGAAAATTCGTCGGGCCAGATAAAGCGGCCACTTAAAATTTAAGTAGCAACGGAAGACATTTGAGAGTGTCGGTATGCCATAAACCAGCATTCGTCGAATCTCAGATAATCGTGAAAAATGGATTAATGCTCGTTATTAGAGGCTTAATCAAATAGATTAACTCCTGAAATGACCTCGGATGTGTGATAGAAAAACCGGGAGAAAAAGAAACTGGGTCAGGTACGACCTCCCGAACGGCACATATTGAAGTGTTTAATACACTTCAATTTCAGCCATTCGGGAGGTCGTACCGGACCCGGTTTCTTTTTCTCCCTGTTTTTCAATCACGCGTCCTAACTCATTTCAGGAGTTAACCTGTTCGATTTCAGCCTCAAGTAACGATCTTTAACGCATTTTTCACGATAATCCGAGTTTCGGCGAATCTTTGGTTTTCGCACACCGCACCCCAAATGTCTACCGTTGGTGCTCAAATTTTGCGTGGCCGCTTTATCTGACCCCAGGAACTTTCTATGCGATTTCCGGAGAATTTTGTTCCGGGACCCCGGAATCCCGAAAAACCGTGTAATGCTGGTTTCTGGCACACTGGCACCCCCAAATGTCTCCCGTTGGTGCTCAAATTTTCCGTGGCCGCTTTATCTTACCCCAGGTACTTTCTATGCGATTTCCGAAGAATTTTATTCCGGGACCCCGGAATCCCGAAAAACCGTGTATTATAAACTTCAATTTCAGCCGTTCGGGAGGTCGTACCGGACCCGGTTTCTTTTTCTCCTTGTTTTTCAATCACGCGTCCTATCTCATTTCAGGAGTTAACCTGTTCGATTTCAGCCTCAAATAACGAGCTTTAACGCATTTTTCCGATAATCGGAGTTTCGGCGAATCGCCGGTTTTCGCACACCGCACCCCAAATGTCTTCCGTTGGTGCTCAAATTTTGCGTGGCTGCTTTATCTGACACCAGGAACTTTCTATGCGATTTCCGGAGAATTTAATTCCGGGACCCCGGAATCCCGAAAAACCGTGTATTATACACTTCAATTTCACTAGTTCGGAAGGTCGCACGGACCCGGTTTCTTTTTCTCCCGTTTTTCAATCACGCGTCCTACCTCATTTCAGGAGTTAACCTGTTCGATTTCACCCTCAAATAACGAGCTTTAACGCATTTTTCACGATAATCCGAGTTTCGCGAATCTTTGGTTTTCTAGCACACCAAGCACCCCAAATGTCTTCCGTTGGTGCTCAAATTTTGCGTGGCCGCTTTATCTGACCCCAGGAACTTTCTATGCGATTGCCGGAGAATTTTGTTCCGGGACCCCGGAATCCCGAAAAACCGTGTATTATACACTTCAATTTCAGTCGTTCGAGAGGTCGTACCGGACCCGATTTCTTTTTCTCCCTGTATTTCAATCACGCGTCCTACCTCATTTCAGGAGTTAACCTGTTCGATTTCAGCCTCAAATAACGAGCTTTAACGCATTTTACACGATAATCCGAGTTTCGGCGAATGCTGGTTTCTGGCACACCGGTACCCCCAAATGTCTTCCGTTGGTGCTCAAATTTTGCGTGGCCGCTTTATCTGACCCCAGGACCTTTCTATGCGATTTCCGGAGAATTTTGTTCCGGGACCCCGGAATCCCGAAAAACCGTGTAATGTTGGTTTCTGGCACACCGGCACCCCCAAATGTCTTCCGTTGGTGCTCAAATTTTGCGTGGCCGCTTTATCTGACCCCAGGACCTTTCTATGCGATTTCCGGAGAATTTTATTCCGGGACCCCGGAATCCCGAAAAACCGTGTATTATACACTTCAATTTCGGCCGTTCGGGAGGTCGTACCGGACCCGGTTTCTTTTTCTCCCAATTTTTCAATCATGCGTCCTACCTCGTTTCAGGAGTTAACCTGTTCGATTTCAGCCTCAAATAACAAGCTTTAACGCATTTTTCACGATAATCCGAGTTTCGGCGAATTTTGGTTTCTGGCACACCGGCACCCCCAAATGTCTTCCGTTGATGCTCAAATTTTGCGTGGCCGCTTTATCTAACCCCAGAAACTTTCTATGCGATTTCCGGAGAATTTTGTTCCGGGACCCCGGAATCCCGAAAAACCGTGTAATGCTGGTTTCTGGCACACCGCCACCCCCAAATGTCTTCCGTTGGTGCTCAAATTTTGCGTGGCCGCTTTATCTGACCCCAGGAACTTTCTATGCGATTTCCGGAGAATTTTGTTCCGGGACCCCGGAATCCCGAAAAACCGTGTATTATACACTTCAATTTCAGCCGTTCGGGAGGTCGTACCGGACCCGGTTTCTTTTTCTCCCTGTTTTTCAATCACGCGTCCTACCTCATTTCAGGAGTTAACCTGCTCGATTTTAGCCTCAAATAACGAGCTTTAACGCATTTTTCACGATAATCCGAGTTTCGACAAATGCTGGTTTTTTGGCACACCGGCACCCCTAAATGTCTTCCGTTGGTGCTCAAATTTTGCGTGGCCGCTTTGTCTGACCCCATAAACTTTCTATGCGATTTCCGGAGAATTTTGTTCCGGGATCCTGGAATCCCGAAAAATCGTGTAATGCTGGATTCTGGCACACTGGCACCCCCAAATGTCCTCCGTTAATGCTCAAATTTTGCGTGGCCGCTTTATCTGACCCAAGGAACTTTCTATGCGATTTCCGGATAATTTTATTCCGGGACCCCGGAATCCCGAAAAACCGTGTATTATACACTTCAATTTCAGCCGTTCGGGAGGTCGTACCGGACCCGGTTTCTTTTTCTCCCTGTTTTTCAATCACGCGTCCTACCTCGTTTCAGGAGTTAACCTTTTCGATTTCAGCCTCAAATAACGAGGTTTAATGCATTTTTCACGATAATCCGAGTTTCGGCGAATGCTGGTTTCTGGCACACCGGCACCCCAAATGTCTTCCGTTGGTGCTTAAATTTTGCATGGCCGATTTATCTGACCCCAGGAACTTTCTATGCGATTTCCGCAGAATTTTGTTCCGGGATCCCAGAATCCCCAAAAACCGTGTATTATACACTTCAATTTCAGTCGTTCGGGAGGTCGTACCGGACCCGGATTCTTTTTCTCCCTGTTTTTCAATCACGCGTCCTACCTCATTTCAGGAGTTAACCTGCTCGATTTCAGCCTCAAATAACGAGCTTTAACGCATTTTTCACGATAATCCGAGTTTCGGCGAATGCTGGTTTCTGGCACACCGGCATCCCCAAATGTCTTCCGTTGGTGCTCAAATTTTGCGTGGCCGCTTTGTCTGACCCCAGAAACTTTCTATGCGATTTTCGGAGAATTTTGTTCCGGGACCCCGAAATCCCGAAAAACCGTGTATTATACACTTCAATTTCAGCCGTTCGGGAGGTCGTACCGGACCCGGTTTCTTTTTCTCCTTGTTTTTCAATCACGCGTCCTACCTCATTTCAGGAGTTAACCTGCTCGATTTCAGCCTCAAATAACGTGCTTTAACGCATTTTTCACGATAATCCGAGTTTCGGTGAATGCTGGTTTCTGGCACACCGGCACCCCCAAATGTCTTCCGTTGGTGCTCAAATTTTGCGTGGCCGCTTTGTCTGACCCCAGAAACTTTCTATGCGATTTCCGGAGAATTTTGTTCCGGGACCCCGGAATCCCGAAAAACCGTGTAATGCTGGATTCTGGCACACTCGCACCCCCAAATGTCCTCCGTTAGTGCTCAAATTTTGCGTGGCCGCTTTATCTGACCCCAGGAACTTCCTATGCGATTTCCGGAGAATTTTATTCCGGGACCCCGGAATCCCGAAAAATCGTGTATTATACACTTCAATTTCAGCCGTTCGGGAGGTCGTACCGGACCCGGTTTCTTTTTCTCCCTATTTTTCAATCACGCGTCCTACCTCGTTTCGGGAGTTAACCTTTTCGATTTCAGCCTCAAATAACGAGCTTTAACGCATTTTTCACGATAATCCGAGTTTCGGCGAATGCTGGTTTCTGGCACACCGGCACCCCCAAATGTCTTCCGTTGGTGCTTAAATTTTGCATGGCCGATTTATCTGACCCCATGAACTTTCTATGCGATTTCCGGAGAATTTTGTTCCGGAACCCCGGAATTCCGAAAAACCGTGTATTATTACACTACAATTTCAGCCGTTCGGGAGGTCGTACCGGACCCGGTTTCTTTATCTCCCTATTTTTCAATCACGCGTCCTACCTCGTTTCAGGAGTTAACCTGGTCGATTTCAGCCTCAAATAACGAGCTTTAACGCATTTTTCACGATAATCCGAGTTTCTGCGAATGCTGGTTTCTGGCACACCGGCACCAACAAATGTCTTCCGTTGGTGCTCAAATTTTGCGTGGCCGCTTTATCTGACACCAGGAACTTTCTATGCGATTTCCAGAGAATTTTGTTCCGGGACCCCGGAATCCCGAAAAACCGTGTAATGCTGGTTTCTGGCACACCGGCACCACCAAATGTCTTCCGTTGGTGCTCAAATTTTACGTGGCCACTTTATCTGACCCTAGGAACTTTCTATGCGATTTCCGAAAAATTTTGTTCCGGGGCCCCGGAATCCCGAAAAACCGTGTATTATACACTTCAATTTCAGCCGTTCGGGAGGTCGTACCGGACCCGGTTTCTTTTTCTCCCTGTTTTTCAATCACGCATCCTACCTCATTTCAGGAGTTAACCTGCTCGATTTCAGCCTCAAATAACGAATTTTAACGCATTTTTCACGATAATCCGAGTTTCGGCGAATGCTGGTTTTTGGCACACCGGCACCCCCAAATGTCTTCCGTTGGTGCTCAAATTTTGCGTGGCCGCTTTTTCTGACCCCAGTAACTTTATATGCGATTTCCGGAGAATTTTATTCCGGGACCCCGCAATCCCGAAAAACCGTGTATTATACACTTTAATTTCAGCCGTTCGGAAGGTCGTACCGGACCCGGTTTTTTTTTTCTCCTTGTTTTTCAATCACGCATCCTACCTCATTTCAGGAGTTAACCTGCTCGATTTCAGCCTCAAATAACGAGCTTTAACACATTTTTCACGATAATCCGAGTTTCGGCGAATGCTGGTTTCTGGCACACCGGCACCCCCAAATGTCTTCCGTTGGTGCTCACATTTTGCGTGGCCGCTTTATCTGACCCCAGGAAATTTCTATGCGATTTCCGGAGAATTTTGTTCCGGGACCCCGAAATCCCGAAAAACCGTGTATTATACACTTCAATTTCGGCCGTTCGGGAGGTCGTACCGGACCCGGTTTCTTTTTCTCCCTGTTTTTCAATCACGCGTCCTACCTCGTTTCAGGAGTTAACCTGTTCGATTTCAACCTCAAATAACGAGCTTTAACACATTTTTCACGATAATCCGAGTTTCTGCGAATGCTGGTTTCTGGCACACCGGCACCCCCAAATGTCTTCCGTTGGCGCTCAAATTTTGCGTGGCCGCTTTATCTGACCCCAGGAACTTTCTATGCGATTTCCAGAGAATTTTGTTACGGGACCCCAGAATCCCGAAAAACTGTGTAATGCTGGTTTCTGGCACACCGTCAATAGTCACTCTGTAACTCGAGTCTATACCACGAGGTAGGGAAGGTAATCGAACCGGTATCTTGGCTCAGCGGTTAATATTAATAAAACATGGCCAAGACACAACACAACCCTAGCCTAAAATCATGCGCAGACCTAGACATGCGGATACACACCACCGCACCCAAGACCCACAATTTTTCTAAAACAAAGTGAGTACCCTAAGGAGTCCACCAAAGGGTTGGCTAGTACTTAAGCTGACCACTTACTATCAAAATAAGTAACGAGGTCATGCCCTAACTTGGATATAAATCCACTAGTCAGGAACACAAAGGCTATTAAGCAGTGAACATATACTCGTCAGAGACTATAAAGACCTATCTATGACAAACACAACAACCTGCAAGAAAGTATTTAATACCAATACCATTTCTAGCAATATTAACAATATTAAAGGCTTCAGGGAATCTAAGGCCGTTTCTACAATATAAGAAGCTACTCAAATCAACTAACTACACATGTGAAATAAAAATATAATAAATGGCCTAAAACAAGAAAAAGGCCGATTATCCAATTCATATAAAACTTCATCCAACCGAATTTTTACCCGCAACCCGGATCTGCGACAGTGCACGGGTTAAATTGCGGCTGACCAATCACACAATTGACTGACATCGAATCAGTCAAAGGGACCAAGGCTCAGTTTTCGGCACAATCATCAAAACATTACAATTATCGCTATAAAATTCATTTTGAGCCTAATCATTACAATTTCATTTTATAATCTACCCTAACATGTGCAACTACCAATATAAATATAATTTTTACCATTAACATTATTCATTTCAAAGGTTTAACCATATGTTACTTATTCTAACTATAACATTAATGAACCTAAAGTGATGAACAAAGCATGAAAAACCGCGAAACAAGCAACGGGTCAACCCGGGCCAAGCACGGGCCTGCCGCGGCCTGTCACGGGCCTGTTTCACTGCTGTGAACAGTACCGCGGGTCTGTGAACAGTAACTTTTCTATAAATTTTTCGGTAAAACGACGCCAAATACTCATACGGACTCCGAATTGAGTGATTCAAGTGGCTAAACCACCTAATTTTTCGACGCCGTTCAATCTGTCATATTTTTGGAAACATTGGAAAATGTCTCGGTCCGGTACTGACACGTTCCAGCCAACCCGCGGATTTGTCCCATCAAATAATTACTCATCCAAATTTGTTCTAAACAATAATATACAAATGGTTAACTTAAACTAACAAAAGACAAACATTAGACATGCATGGAACCCATTTTATCATGTGAAAATTTACTACTCAAACAAAAATCACAAAAACATATAAAAAAAGCAAAGATTGTGACGATTATTCGTCGAGTAACTCGAAATATGTTACCTTAAGCTAGAAAATGAGCAATTAGCACCTTAAAAACCAAACCCTAACAAGCAACTAGCCGCTATCTTCGACAATATACGAGTCCCCAAACTCGTCTTCCAATTCTTCACCTAAATAAACCATAAAAACACAAAAATAAGTATAAATACCGAAATTTGCCCAAAATTCGTCTTAAAACAACTTCAAGAAAACCGAAATTAAAATATACCAGGTTGTATATCTCGACGAGAGGATTCCGGAAATATAAATTATGTGAAAATCCGATAAGAAATGAGGAAGTTATGATGATTTCTAGCTTGAATTTTGTAGACAATGGTGTTTTTGTCTTTAGAGAATGAAGAATGACGATGGACAAAGAAAACAAAATCAGAAAAGAAAAGAAAGGAGGAAGGGAGGTGTCCGCGGAAAAGGAAAGGAAAGAAAGGAAAGGAGCGGGTTTGAGTCGGGATTTTACGAGTCGGTTTTGACTCGTTTCGATAATAATTAGAACCGCTTGTCAAACGCAAATTCCGACAAGACCAAAGTTCTTAAACACGAGATTACAAGAAAATTGAATACTCATACGACCCATTTCCAAATTCGTTTACCCAATGTTCAAAAGAATTGTCATTCCCACCCCCTCCCAACCCCCCCCCCGATATACCCTTATTTCGAACTAAAAGATTTTTACACGGTTTAAACTATTTTTAAACATTTCGAAACTATCAAAATAAATACTTTTCTTCAAAATAAAATAAAATTATATTTCTTTGAATTATTTTTACTTTAAATACATTAATGTCAAATTTTACTTGATTAATTAATTATTTTCGAAATATATTAACGGTCCGAAATTACGGGGCGTTACATTATATGCGATTTCCGGAGAATTTTGTTCCGGGACCCCGGAATCCCGAAAAACCGTGTATTATACACTTCAATTTCAGCCGTTCGGGAGGTTGTACCGGACCCGGTTTCGTTTTCTCCTTGTTTTTCAATCACGCATCCTACCTCATTTCAGGAGTTAACCTGCTCGATTTCAGCCTCAAATAACGAGCTTTAACACATTTTTCACGATAATCCGAGTTTCGGCGAATGCTGGTTTCTGGCACACCGGCACCCCCAAATGTCTTCCGTTGGTGCTCACATTTTGCGTGGCCGCTTTATCTGACCCCAGGAAATTTCTATGCGATTTCCGGAGAATTTTGTTCCGGGACCCCGGAATCCCGAAAAACCGTGTATTATACACTTCAATTTCAACCGTTCGGGAGGTCGTACCGGACCCGGTTTCTTTTTCTCCTTGTTTTACAATCACGCGTCCTACCTCATTTCTGCAGTTAACCTGTTCGATTTCAGCCTCAAATAACGAGCTTTAACACATTTTTCACGATAATCCGAGTTTCGACGAATGCTGGTTTCTGGCACACCGGCACCCCCAAATATCTTCCGTTGGTGCTCAAAATTTGCGTGGCCGCTTTATCGACCCCGGGGAACTTTATATGCGATTTCGGAGAATTTTGTTCCGGGACCCCGAAATCCCGAAAAACCGTGTATTATACACTTCAATTTCGGCCGTTCGGGTGGTCGTCGGACCGGTTTCTTTTTCTCCTGTTTTTCAATCACGCGTCCTACCTCATTTCTGCGCAGCTTAACCTGTTCGATTTTTGACCTCAAATAACGAGCTTTAACGCATTTTTCACGATAATCCGAGTTTCGGCGAATGTTGGTTTCTGGCACACCGGCACCTCCAAATATCTTCCGTTGGTGCTCACATTTTGCGTGGCCGCTTTATCTGACCCCAGGAACTTTCTATGCGATTTCCGGAGAATTTTGTTCAGGGACCCCGAAATCCTGAAATACCGTGTATTATACACTTCAATTTGGTAGTTCGGGAGGTCGTCCGGACCGGTTTTTTTTCTACCTGTTTTTCAATCACGCGTCCTACCTTGTTTCAGGAGTTAACCTGTTCGATTTCAACCTCAAATAACGAGCTTTAACGCATTTTCACGATAATCCGAGTTTTGCGAATTTGGTTTTCGCACACCGGCACCCCAAATGTCTTCCGTTGGTGCTCAAATTTTGCGTGGCCACTTTATCTGACCCCGGGAACTTTCTATGCGATTTCCGGAGAATTTTGTTCCGGAATCCCGAAAAACCGTGTATTATACACTTCAATTTCGGCCGTTTGGGAGGTCGTAAACGGACCGGTTTCTTTTTCTTTCTGTTTTTCAATCACGCATCCTACCTCATTTCAGGAGTTAACTGCTCGATTTGACCTCAAATAACGAGCTTTAACGCATTTTTCACGATAATCCGAGTTTCGGCGAATCTTTGGTTTTCGCACACCGGCAACCCCAAATGTCATCCGTTGGTGCTCACATTTTGCGTGGCCGCTTTATCTGACCCCAGGAACTTTCTATGCAATTTCCGGAGAATTTTGTTCCGGGACCCCGGAATCCCGAAAAACCGTGTATTATACACTTCAATTTCAGCCGTTCGGGAGGTCGTACCGGACCCGGTTTCTTTTTCTACCTGTTTTTCAATCACGCGTCCTACCTCGTTTAGGGAGTTAACCTGTTCGATTTCAACCTCAAATAACGAGCTTTAACGCATTTTCACGATAATCCGAAGTTTTGCGAATCTTTGGTTTCGCACACCGGCACCCCCAAATGTCTTCCGTTGGTGCTCAAATTTTGCGTGGCCACTTTATCTGACCCCAGGAACTTTCTATGCGATTTCCGGAGAATTTTGTTCCGGGACCCCGGAATCCCGAAAAACCGTGTATTATACACTTCAATTTCAGCCGTTTGGGAGGTCGTACCGGACCCGGTTTCTTTTTCTTTCTGTTTTTTAATCACGTATCCTACCTCATTTCAGGAGTTAACCTGCTCGATTTCAGCCTCAAATAACGAGCTTTAACGCATTTTTCACGATAATCCGAGTTTCGGCGAATGATGGTTTCTGGCACACCGGCACCCCCAAATGTCTTCCGTTGGTGCTCAAATTTTGCGTGGCCGCTTTATCTGACCCCAGGAACTTTCTATGCGATTTCCGGAGAATTTTATTCCGGGAACCCGGAATCCCGAAAAATCGTGTATTATACACTTTAATTTCAACCGTTCGAGAGGTAAACTGAGGACCGGTTTCTTTTTCTTCCTCTTTTTCAATCACGTGTCCTACCTCGTTTCAGGAGTTAACCTGTTCGATTTCAGCCTCAAATAACGAGCTTTAACGCATTTTCACGATAATCAGGAGTTTTCTGCGAATCTTTGGTTTACGCACACCAAGCACCAACAAATGTCTTCCGTTGGTGCTTAAATTTTGCATGGCCGATTTATCTTACCCCATGAACTTTCTATGCGATTTCCGGAAAATTTTGTTCCGGGACCACGGAATCCCGAAAAACCGTGTATTAATACACTTCAATTTCAGCCGTTCGGGAGGTCGTACCGGACCCGGTTTCTTTTTCTCCCTATTTTTCAATCACGCGTCCTACCTCGTTTCAGGAGTTAACCTGTTCGATTTCAGCCTCAAATAACGAGCTTTAACGCATTTTTCACGATAATCCGAGTTTCTGCGAATGCTGGTTTCTGGCACACCGGCACCAACAAATGTCTTCCGTTGGTGCTCAAATTTTGCGTGGCCGCTTTATCTGACACCAGAACTTTCTATGCGATTTCCAGAGAATTTTGTTCCGGGACCCGGAATCCCGAAAAACCGTGTAATGCTGGTTTCTGGCACACCGGCACCCCCAAATGTCTTCCGTTGGTGCTCAAATTTTGCGTTACCGCTTTATCGACCCCAGGGAACTTTCTATGCGATTTCCAGGAGAATTTTATTAGGGACCGAAAAACCGTGTATTATACACTTCAATTTCGGCCGTTCGGGAGGTCGTACCGGACCCGGTTTCTTTTTCTCCCTGTTTTTCAATCACGCGTCCTACCTCGTTTCAGGAGTTAACCTGTTCGATTTCAACCTCAAATAACGAGCTTTAACGCATTTTTCACGATAATTCGAGTTTCGGCGAATGCAGGTTTCTAGCACACCGGCACCCCCAAATGTCTTCCGTTGGTGCTCAAATTTTGCGTGGCCGCTTTATCTGGACCCAGAAACTTTATATGCGATTTCGGCGAATTTTGTTCGGGACCGGAATCCGAAAAGCCGTGTATTATACACTTCAATTTCGGCCGTTCGGGGAGGTCGACGGACCCGGTTTCTTTTTCTCCTGTTTTTCAATCACGCATCCTACCTCATTTCAGGAGTTAACTGCTCGATTTGACCTCAAATAACGAGCTTTCACGCTTTTTCACGATAATCGAGTTTGGCGAATCTTGGTTTACAGCACACCGGCACCGCCAAATGTCTTCCGTTGGTGCTCAAATTTTGCGTGGCCGCTTTATCGACCCCAGGAACTTTCTATGAGATTTCAGAGAATTTTGTTACGGGACCCCGTAATCCCGAAAACCGTGTAATCTTTGGTTTCGCACACCGGCACCCCCAAATGTCTTCCGTTGGTGCTCAAATTTTGCGTGGCCACTTTATCTGACACTAGGAACATTCTATGCGATTTCCGGAGAATTTTGTTCAGGGACCCCGGAATCCCGAAAAACCGTGTATTATACACTTCAATTTCAGCCGTTCGGGAGGTCGTACCGGACCCGGTTTCTTTTTCTCCCTGTTTTTCAATCACGCATCCTACCTCATTTCAGGAGTTAACCTGCTCGATTTCAGCCTCAAATAACGAGCTTTAACGCATTTTTCACGATAATCCGAGTTTTAATGGCGAATCTTTGGTTTTCGGCACACCGGCACCCCCAAATGTCTTCCGTTGGTGCTCACATTTTGCGTGGCCGCTTTATCTGACCCCAGGAACTTTCTATGCGATTTCCGGAGAATTTTGTTCCGGGACCCCGAAATCCCGAAAAACCGTGTATTATGCACTTCAATTTCGGTAGTTCGGGAGGTCATACCGGACCGGTTTCTTTTTCTCCTGTTTTTCAATCACGCGTCTGCCTCGTTTCAGGAGTTAACCTGCTTGAGTTCAGCCTCAAATAACGAGCTTTAACGCATTTTTCAAGATAATCCGAGTTTCGACGAATGCTGGTTTCTGGCACACCGGCACCCCCAAATATCTTCCGTTGGTGCTCAAAATTTGCGTGGCCGCTTTATCTGACCCCAGGAACTTTATATGCGATTTCCGGAGAATTTTGTTCCGGGACCCCGAAATCCCGAAAAACCGTGTATTATACACTTCAATTTCAGCCGTTCGGGTGGTCGTACCGGACCCGATTTCTTTTTCTCCCTGTTTTTCAATCACGCGTCCTACCTCGTTTCAGGAGTTAACCTGTTCGATTTCAACCTCAAATAACGAGCTTTAACACATTTTTCACGATAATCCGAGTTTCTGCGAATGCTGGTTTCTGGCACACCGGCACCCCCAAATGTCTTCCGTTGGCGCTCAAATTTTGCGTGGCCGCTTTATCGACCCAGGAACTTTCTATGCGATTTCGAGAATTTTGTTACGGGACCCTTAATCCCGAAAAAGCGTGTAATCTTTGGTTTTTCGGCACACCGTCAATAGTCACTCAGAACTCGAGTCTATACCACGAGGTAGGGAAGGTAATCGAACCGGTATCTTGGCTCGGCGGTTAATATTAATAAAACATGGCCAAGACACAACACAACCCTAGCCTAAAATCTTGAGACCTAGACATGCGGATACACACCACCGCACCCAAGACCCACAATTTTTCTAAAACAAAGTGAGTACCCTAAGGAGTCCACCAAAGGGTTGGCTAGTACTTAAGCTGACCACTTACTATCAAAATAAGTAACGAGGTCATGCCCTAACTTGGATATAAATCCACTAGTCAGGAACACAAAGGCTATTAAGCAGTGAACATATACTCGTCAGAGACTATAAAGACCTATCTATGACAAACACAACAACCTGCAAGAAAGTATTTAATACCAATACCATTTCTAGCAATATTAACAATATTAAAGGCTTCAGGGAATCTAAGGCCGTTTCTACAATATAAGAAGCTACTCAAATCAACTAACTACACATGTGAAATAAAAATATAATAAATGGCCTAAAACAAGAAAAAGGCCGATTATCCAATTCATATAAAACTTCATCCAACCGAATTTTTACCCGCAACCCCAGTCCTGCGACAGGTACGGGTTAAATTGCGGCTGACCAATCACACAATTGTCGACATCGAATCGATCAAAGGGACCAAGGCTCGATTTTTCGGCACAATCATCAAAACATTACAATTATCGCTATAAAATTCATTTTGAGCCTAATCATTACAATTTCATTTTATAATCTACCCTAACATGTGCAACTACCAATATAAATATAATTTTTACCATTAACATTATTCATTTCAAAGGTTTAACCATATGTTACTTATTCTAACTATAACATTAATGAACCTAAAGTGATGAACAAAGCATGAAAAACCGCGAAACAAGCAACGGGTCAACCCGGGCCAAGCACGGGCCTGCCGCGGCCTGTCACGGGCCTGTTTCACTGCTGTGAACAGTACCGCGGGTCTGTGAACAGTAACTTTTCTATAAATTTTTCGGTAAAACGACGCCAAATACTCATACGGACTCCGAATTGAGTGATTCAAGTGGCTAAACCACCTAATTTTTCGACGCCGTTCAATCTGTCATATTTTTGGAAACATTGGAAAATGTCTCGGTCCGGTACTGACACGTTCCAGCCAACCCGCGGATTTGTCCCATCAAATAATTACTCATCCAAATTTGTTCTAAACAATAATATACAAATGGTTAACTTAAACTAACAAAAGACAAACATTAGACATGCATGGAACCCATTTTATCATGTGAAAATTTACTACTCAAACAAAAATCACAAAAACATATAAAAAAAGCAAAGATTGTGACGATTATTCGTCGAGTAACTCGAAATATGTTACCTTAAGCTAGAAAATGAGCAATTAGCACCTTAAAAACCAAACCCTAACAAGCAACTAGCCGCTATCTTCGACAATATACGAGTCCCCAAACTCGTCTTCCAATTCTTCACCTAAATAAACCATAAAAACACAAAAATAAGTATAAATACCGAAATTTGCCCAAAATTCGTCTTAAAACAACTTCAAGAAAACCGAAATTAAAATATACCAGGTTGTAGATCTCGACGAGAGGATTCCGGAAATATAAATTATGTGAAAATCCGATAAGAAATGAGGAAGTTATGATGATTTCTAGCTTGAATTTTGTAGACAATGGTGTTTTTGTCTTTAGAGAATGAAGAATGACGATGGACAAAGAAAACAAAATCAGAAAAGAAAAGAAAGGAGGAAGGGAGGTGTCCGCGGAAAAGGAAAGGAAAGAAAGGAAAGGAGCGGGTTTGAGTCGGGATTTTACGAGTCGGTTTTGACTCGTTTCGATAATAATTAGAACCGCTTGTCAAACGCAAATTCCGACAAGACCAAAGTTCTTAAACACGAGATTACAAGAAAATTGAATACTCATACGACCCATTTCCAAATTCGTTTACCCAATATTCAAAAGAATTGTCATTCCCACCCCCCCTCCCAACCCCCCCCCCCGATATGCCCTTATTTCGAACTAAAAGATTTTTACACGGTTTAAACTATTTTTAAACATTTCGAAACTATCAAAATAAATACTTTTCTTCAAAATAAAATAAAATTATATTTCTTTGAATTATTTTTACTTTAAATACATTAATGTCAAATTTTACTTGATTAATTAATTATTTTCGAAATATATTAACGGTCCGAAATTACGGGGCGTTACATTATATGCGATTTCCGGAGAATTTTGTTCCGGGACCCCGGAATCCCGAAAAACCGTGTATTATACACTTCAATTTCAGCCGTTCGGGAGGTTGTACGGACCGGTTTCGTTTTCTCCTTGTTTTTCAATCACGCATCCTACCTCATTTCAGAGTTAACTCGCTCGATTTTGACCTCAAATAACGAGCTTTAACACATTTTTCACGATAATCCGAGTTTCGGCGAATCTTTGGTTTCGCACACCGGCACCCCCAAATGTCTTCCGTTGGTGCTCACATTTTGCGTGGCCGCTTTATCTGACCCCAGGAAATTTCTATGCGATTTCCGGAGAATTTTGTTCCGGAATCCCGAAAAACCGTGTATTATACACTTCAATTTCAACCGTTCGGGAGGTCGTACCGGACCCGGTTTCTTTTTCTCCTTGTTTTACAATCACGCATCCTACCTCATTTCAGGAGTTAACCTGCTCGATTTCAGCCTCAAATAACGAGCTTTAACACATTTTTCACGATAATCCGAGTTTCGGCGAATGTTGGTTTCTGGCACACCGGCACCCCCAAATGTCTTCCGTTGGTGCTCACATTTTGCGTGGCCGCTTTATCTGACCCCAGGAACTTTCTATGCGATTTCCGGAGAATTTTGTTCCGGGACCCCGGAATCCCGAAAAACCGTGTATTATACAATTCAATTTCAGCCGTTCGGGAGGTCGTACCGGACCCGGTTTCTTTTTCTCCCTGTTTTTCAATCACGCGTCCTGCCTCGTTTCAGGAGTTAACCTGCTTGATTTCAGCCTCAAATAACGAGCTTTAACGCATTTTTCACGATAATCCGAGTTTCGGCGAATGATGGTTTCTGGCACACCGGCACCCCCAAATGTCTTCCGTTGGTGCTCAAATTTTGCGTGGCCGCTTTATCTGACCCCAGGAACTTTCTATGCGATTTCCGGAGAATTTTATTCCGGGACCCCGGAATCCCGAAAAATCGTGTATTATACACTTTAATTTCAACCGTTCGAGAGGTCGTACCGGACCCGGTTTCTTTTTCTTCCTCTTTTTCAATCACGTGTCCTACCTCGTTTCAGGAGTTAACCTGTTCGATTTCAGCCTCAAATAACGAGCTTTAACGCATTTTTCACGATAATCCGAGTTTCTGCGAATGCTGGTTTCTGGCACACCGGCACCAACAAATGTCTTCCGTTGGTGCTTAAATTTTGCATGGCCGATTTATCTTACCCCATGAACTTTCTATGCGATTTCCGGAAAATTTTGTTCCGGGACCACGGAATCCCGAAAAACCGTGTATTATTACACTTCAATTTCAGCCGTTCGGGAGGTCGTACCGGACCCGGTTTCTTTTTCTCCCTATTTTTCAATCACGCGTCCTACCTCGTTTCAGGAGTTAACCTGTTCGATTTCAGCCTCAAATAACGAGCTTTAACGCATTTTTCACGATAATCCGAGTTTTCGCGAATCTTTGGTTTCGCACACCGCACCAACAAATGTCTTCCGTTGGTGCTCAAATTTTGCGTGGCCGCTTTATCGACACGGAGAACTTTCTATGCGATTTCCAGAGAATTTTGTTCCGGGACCCGGAATCCCGAAAAACCGTGTAATGCTGGTTTCTGGCACACCGGCACCCCCAAATGTCTTCCGTTGATGCTCAAATTTTGCGTTACCGCTTTATCTGACCCCAGGAACTTTCTATGCGATTTCCGGAGAATTTTATTCCGGGACCCCGAAATCCCGAAAAACCGTGTATTATACACTTCAATTTCGGCCGTTCGGGAGGTCGTACCGGACCCGATTTCTTTTTCTCCCTGTTTTTCAATCACGCGTCCTACCTCGTTTCAGGAGTTAACCTGTTCGATTTCAACCTCAAATAACGAGCTTTAACGCATTTTTCACGATAATTCGAGTTTCGGCGAATGCAGGTTTCTAGCACACCGGCACCCCCAAATGTCTTCCGTTGGTGCTCAAATTTTGCGTGGCCGCTTTATCTGACCCCAGAAACTTTATATGCGATTTCCGGCGAATTTTGTTCCGGGACCCCGGAATCCCGAAAAGCCGTGTATTATACACTTCAATTTCAGCCGTTCGGGAGGTAAACGGACCGGTTTCTTTTTCTCCTGTTTTTCAATCACGCATCCTACCTCATTTCAGGAGTTAACCTGCTCGATTTCAGCCTCAAATAACGAGCTTTCACGCTTTTTTCACGATAATCCGAGTTTCGGCGAATGCTGGTTTCTGGCACACCGGCACCCCCAAATGTCTTCCGTTGGTGCTCAAATTTTGCGTGGCCGCTTTATCTGACCCTAGGAACTTTCTATGAGATTTCCAGAGAATTTTGTTACGGGACCCCAGAATCCCGAAAAACCGTGTAATGCTGGTTTCTGGCACACCGGCACCCCCAAATGTCTTCCGTTGGTGCTCAAATTTTGCGTGGCCACTTTATCTGACACTAGGAACATTCTATGCGATTTCCGGAGAATTTTGTTCCGGGACCCCGGAATCCCGAAAAACCGTGTATTATACACTTCAATTTCAGCCGTTCGGGAGGTCGTACCGGACCCGGTTTCTTTTTCTCCCTGTTTTTCAATCACGCATCCTACCTCATTTCAGGAGTTAACCTGCTCGATTTCAGCCTCAAATAACGAGCTTTAACGCATTTTTCACGATAATCCGAGTTTCGGCGAATGCTGGTTTCTGGCACACCGGCACCCCCAAATGTCTTCCGTTGGTGCTCACATTTTGCGTGGCCGCTTTATCTGACCCCAGGAACTTTCTATGCGATTTCCGGAGAATTTTGTTCAGGGACCCCGAAATCCCGAAAAACCGTGTATTATACACTTCAATTTCACCGTTCGGGAGGTCATACCAGGACCGGTTTCTTTTTCTCCCTGTTTTTCAATCACGCGTCCTGCCTCGTTTCAGGAGTTAACCTGCTTGAGTTCAGCCTCAAATAACGAGCTTTAACGCATTTTTCAAGATAATCCGAGTTTCGACGAATGCTGGTTTCTGGCACACCGGCACCCCCAAATATCTTCCGTTGGTGCTCAAAATTTGCGTGGCCGCTTTATCTGACCCCAGGAACTTTATATGCGATTTCCGGAGAATTTTGTTCCGGGACCCCGAAATCCCGAAAAACCGTGTATTATACACTTCAATTTCAGCCGTTCGGGTGGTCGTCGGACCGGTTTTTTTTCTCCTGTTTTTCAATCACGCGTCCTACCTCATTTTCTGCAGTTAACCTGTTCGATTTGACCTCAAATAACGAGCTTTAACGCATTTTTCACGATAATCCGAGTTTCGGCGAATGTTGGTTTTCGCACACCAAGCACCTCCAAATATCTTCCGTTGGTGCTCACATTTTGCGTGGCCGCTTTATCTGACCCCAGGAACTTTCTATGCGATTTCCGGAGAATTTTGTTCAGGGACCCCGAAATCCTGAAATACCGTGTATTATACACTTCAATTTCAGCCGTTCGGGAGGTCGTCCGGACCGGTTTCTTTTTCTACTGTTTTTCAATCACGCGTCCTACCTGTTGTTTCAGGAGTTAACTGTTCGATTTCAACCTCAAATAACGAGCTTTAACGCATTTTTCACGATAATCCAGTTTCTGCGAATCTTTGGTTTTTCGCACACCGGCACCCCCAAATGTCTTCCGTTGGTGCTCAAATTTTGCGTGGCCACTTTATCGGACCCCAGGAACTTTCTATGCGATTTAGGAGAATTTTGTTCGGGACCGGAATCCCGAAAAACCGTGTATTATACACTTCAATTTGCGCCGTTTGGGAGGTCGACGGACCGGTTTCTTTTTCTTCTGTTTTTCAATCACGCATCCTACCTCATTTCAGGAGTTAACCCGCTCGATTTGACCTCAAATAACGAGCTTTAACGCATTTTCACGATAATCCGAGTTTCGGCGAATCTTTGGTTTTCGCACACCGGCACCCCAAATGTCATCCGTTGGTGCTCACATTTTGCGTGGCCGCTTTATCTGACCCCAGGAACTTTCTATGCGATTTCCGGAGAATTTTATTCCGGGACCCCGGAATCCCGAAAAATCGTGTATTATACACTTTAATTTCAACCGTTCGAGAGGTAAATCAGGACCGGTTTCTTTTTCTTCCTCTTTTTCAATCACGTGTCCTACCTCGTTTCAGGAGTTAACCTGTTCGATTTCAGCCTCAAATAACGAGCTTTAACGCATTTTTCACGATAATCCGAGTTTCTGCGAATGCTGGTTTCTGGCACACCGGCACCAACAAATGTCTTCCGTTGGTGCTTAAATTTTGCATGGCCGATTTATCTTACCCCATGAACTTTCTATGCGATTTCCGGAAAATTTTGTTCCGGGACCACGGAATCCCGAAAAACCGTGTATTATTACACTTCAATTTCAGCCGTTCGGGAGGTCGTACCGGACCCGGTTTCTTTTTCTCCCTATTTTTCAATCACGCGTCCTACCTCGTTTCAGGAGTTAACTGTTCGATTTTGACCTCAAATAACGAGCTTTAACGCATTTTCACGATAATCCGAGTTTTGCGAATCTTTGGTTTTCGCACACCGGCACCAACAAATGTCTTCCGTTGGTGCTCAAATTTTGCGTGGCCGCTTTATCTGACACCAGAACTTTCTATGCGATTTCCAGAGAATTTTGTTCCGGGACCCGGAATCCCGAAAAACCGTGTAATGCTGGTTTCTGGCACACCGGCACCCCCAAATGTCTTCCGTTGATGCTCAAATTTTGCGTTACCGCTTTATCTGACCCCAGGAACTTTCTATGCGATTTCCGGAGAATTTTATTAGGGACCGAAATCCCGAAAAACCGTGTATTATACACTTCAATTTCGGCCGTTCGGGAGGTCGACGGACCGGACCGGTTTCTTTTTCTCCTGTTTTTCAATCACGCGTCCTACCTCGTTTCAGGAGTTAACCTGTTCGATTTCAACCTCAAATAACGAGCTTTAACGCATTTTTCACGATAATTCGAGTTTCGGCGAATGCAGGTTTCTAGCACACCGGCACCCCCAAATGTCTTCCGTTGGTGCTCAAATTTTGCGTGGCCGCTTTATCGACCCAGAGAAACTTTATATGCGATTTCCGCGAATTTTGTTCCGGGACCGGAATCCGAAAAGCCGTGTATTATACACTTCAATTTCGCCCGTTCGGGAGGTCGGACCCGGTTTCTTTTTCTCCTGTTTTTCAATCACGCATCCTACCTCATTTCAGGAGTTAACTGCTCGATTTGACCTCAAATAACGAGCTTTCACGCTTTTTTCACGATAATCCGAGTTTCGGCGAATCTTTGGTTTTTCGGCACACCGGCACCCCCAAATGTCTTCCGTTGGTGCTCAAATTTTGCGTGGCCGCTTTATCGACCCCAGGAACTTTCTATGAGATTTCAGAGAATTTTGTTACGGGACCCCGTAATCCCGAAAAAACCGTGTAATCTTGGTTTTCTGCACACCGGCACCCCCAAATGTCTTCCGTTGGTGCTCAAATTTTGCGTGGCCACTTTATCGACACTAGGAACATTCTATGCGATTTCGGAGAATTTTGTTCGGGACCCCGAATCCCGAAAACCGTGTATTATACACTTCAATTTCAGCAGTTCGGGAGGTCGTACGGACCGGTTTCTTTTTCTCCCTGTTTTTCAATCACGCATCCTACCTCATTTCAGGAGTTAACCTGCTCGATTTCAGCCTCAAATAACGAGCTTTAACGCATTTTTCACGATAATCCGAGTTTCGGCGAATGCTGGTTTCTGGCACACCGGCACCCCCAAATGTCTTCCGTTGGTGCTCACATTTTGCGTGGCCGCTTTATCTGACCCCAGGAACTTTCTATGCGATTTCCGGAGAATTTTGTTCCGGGACCCCGGAATCCCGAAAAACCGTGTATTATGCACTTCAATTTCAGCCGTTCGGGAGGTCATACCGGACCCGGTTTCTTTTTCTCCCTGTTTTTCAATCACGCGTCCTGCCTCGTTTCAGGAGTTAACCTGCTTGAGTTCAGCCTCAAATAACGAGCTTTAACGCATTTTTCAAGATAATCCGAGTTTCGACGAATGCTGGTTTCTGGCACACCGGCACCCCCAAATATCTTCCGTTGGTGCTCAAAATTTGCGTGGCCGCTTTATCTGACCCCAGGAACTTTATATGCGATTTCCGGAGAATTTTGTTCCGGGACCCCGAAATCCCGAAAAACCGTGTATTATACACTTCAATTTCAGCCGTTCGGGTGGTCGTACCGGACCCGGTTTCTTTTTCTCCCTGTTTTTCAATCACGCGTCCTACCTCATTTCTGCAGTTAACCTGTTCGATTTCAGCCTCAAATAACGAGCTTTAACGCATTTTTCACGATAATCCGAGTTTCGGCGAATGTTGGTTTCTGGCACACCGGCACCTCCAAATATCTTCCGTTGGTGCTCACATTTTGCGTGGCCGCTTTATCTGACCCCAGGAACTTTCTATGCGATTTCCGGAGAATTTTGTTCAGGGACCCCGAAATCCTGAAATACCGTGTATTATACACTTCAATTTCAGCCGTTCGGGAGGTCGTCCCGGACCCGGTTTCTTTTTCTACCTGTTTTTCAATCACGCGTCCTACCTTGTTTCAGGAGTTAACCTGTTCGATTTCAACCTCAAATAACGAGCTTTAACGCATTTTTCACGATAATCCGAGTTTTGCGAATCTTTGGTTTTTCGCACACCAAGCACCCCAAATGTCTTCCGTTGGTGCTCAAATTTTGCGTGGCCACTTTATCTGACCCCAGGAACTTTCTATGCGATTTACGGAGAATTTTGTTACGGGACCCCGAAAAACCGTGTATTATACACTTCAATTTCGGCCGTTTGGGAGGTCGTTAGGACCGGTTTCTTTTTCTTTGTTTTTCAATCACGCATCCTACCTCATTTCGGGAGTTAACTGCTCGATTTCAGCCTCAAATAACGAGCTTTAACGCATTTTTCACGATAATCCGAGTTTCGGCGAATGCTGGTTTCTGGCACACCGGCACCCCCAAATGTCTTCCGTTGGTGCTCAAATTTTGCGTGGCCGCTTTATCTGACCCCAGGAACTTTCTATGCAATTTCCGGAGAATTTTGTTCCGGAATCCCGAAAAACCGTGTATTATACACTTCAATTTCAGCCGTTCGGGAGGTCGTACCGGACCCGGTTTCTTTTTCTACCTGTTTTTCAATCACGCGTCCTACCTCGTTTAGGGAGTTAACCTGTTCGATTTCAACCTCAAATAACGAGCTTTAACGCATTTTTCACGATAATCCGAGTTTCTGCGAATGCTGGTTTCTGGCACACCGGCACCCCCAAATGTCTTCCGTTGGTGCTCAAATTTTGCGTGGCCACTTTATCTGACCCCAGGAACTTTCTATGCGATTTCCGGAGAATTTTGTTCCGGGACCCCGGAATCCCGAAAAACCGTGTATTATACACTTCAATTTCAGCCGTTTGGGAGGTCGTACCGGACCCGGTTTCTTTTTCTTTCTGTTTTTCAATCACGCATCCTACCTCATTTCAGGAGTTAACCTGCTCGATTTCAGCCTCAAATAACGAGCTTTAACGCATTTTTCACGATAATCCGAGTTTCGGCGAATCTTTGGTTTTCGGCACACCGGCACCCCCAAATGTCATCCGTTGGTGCTCACATTTTGCGTGGCCGCTTTATCTGACCCCAGGAACTTTCTATGCAATTTCCGGAGAATTTTGTTCCGGGACCCCGGAATCCCGAAAAACCGTGTATTATACACTTCAATTTCAGCCGTTCGGGAGGTCGTACCGGACCCGGTTTCTTTTTCTACCTGTTTTTCAATCACGCGTCCTACCTCGTTTAGGGAGTTAACCTGTTCGATTTCAACCTCAAATAACGAGCTTTAACGCATTTTCACGATAATCCGAGTTTGCGAATCTTTGGTTTCGCACACCTAAGCACCCCCAAATGTCTTCCGTTGGTGCTCAAATTTTGCGTGGCCACTTTATCTGACCCCAGGAACTTTCTATGCGATTTCCGGAGAATTTTGTTCCGGGACCCCGGAATCCCGAAAAACCGTGTATTATACACTTCAATTTCAGCCGTTTGGGAGGTCGTACGGACCGGTTTTTTTCTTTGTTTTTCAATCACGCATCCTACCTCATTTCAGGAGTTAACCGCTCGATTTTGACCTCAAATAACGAGCTTTAACGCATTTTTCACGATAATCCGAGTTTCGGCGAATTGGTTTCGCACACCGGCACCCCAAATGTCATCCGTTGGTGCTCACATTTTGCGTGGCCGCTTTATCTGACCCCAGGAACTTTCTATGCAATTTCCGGAGAATTTTGTTCCGGGACCCCGGAATCCCGAAAAACCGTGTATTATACACTTCAATTTCAGCCGTTCGGGAGGTCGTATCGGACCCGGTTTCTTTTTCTCCCTGTTTTTTCAATCACGCGTCCTACCTCATTTCAGGAGTTAACCTGCTCGATTTCAGCCTCAAATAACGATCTTTAACGCATTTTTCACGATAATCCGAGTTTCGGCGAATGCTTGTTTCTGGCACACCGGCACCCCCAAATGTCTTCCATTGGTGCTTACATTTTGCGTGGCTGCTTTATCTGACCCTAGGAACTTTCTATGAGATTTCCAGAGAATTTTGTTACGGGACCCCAGAATCCCGAAAAACCGTGTAATGCTGGTTTCTGGCACACCGGCACCCCCAAATGTCTTCCGTTGGTGCTCAAATTTTGCGTGGCCACTTTATCTGACACTAGGAACATTCTATGCGATTTCCGGAGAATTTTGTTCCGGGACCCCGGAATCCCGAAAAACCGTGTATTATACACTTCAATTTCAGCCGTTCGGGAGGTCGTACCGGACCCGGTTTCTTTTTCTCCCTGTTTTTCAATCACGCATCCTACCTCATTTCAGGAGTTAACTGCTCGATTTGACCTCAAATAACGAGCTTTAACGCATTTTCACGATAATCCGAGTTTCGGCGAATGCTGGTTTCTGGCACACCGGCACCCCCAAATGTCTTCCGTTGGTGCTCACATTTTGCGTGGCCGCTTTATCTGACCCCAGGAACTTTCTATGCGATTTCCGGAGAATTTTGTTCCGGGACCCCGAAATCCCGAAAAACCGTGTATTATGCACTTCAATTTCAGCCGTTCGGGAGGTCATACCGGACCCGGTTTCTTTTTCTCCCTGTTTTTCAATCACGCGTCCTGCCTCGTTTCAGGAGTTAACCTGCTTGAGTTCAGCCTCAAATAACGAGCTTTAACGCATTTTTCAAGATAATCCGAGTTTCGACGAATGCTGGTTTCTGGCACACCGGCACCCCCAAATATCTTCCGTTGGTGCTCAAAATTTGCGTGGCCGCTTTATCTGACCCCAGGAACTTTATATGCGATTTCCGGAGAATTTTGTTCCGGGACCCCGAAATCCCGAAAAACCGTGTATTATACACTTCAATTTCAGCCGTTCGGGTGGTAAACGGACCGGTTTCTTTTTCTCCTGTTTTTCAATCACGCGTCCTACCTCATTTTGCAGTTAACCTGTTCGATTTCAGCCTCAAATAACGAGCTTTAACGCATTTTTCACGATAATCCGAGTTTCGGCGAATGTTGGTTTCTGGCACACCGGCACCCCCAAATATCTTCCGTTGGTGCTCAAATTTTGCGTGGCCGCTTTATCTGACCCCAGGAACTTTCTATGCGATTTCCGGAGAATTTTGTTCAGGGACCCCGAAATCCTGAAATACCGTGTATTATACACTTCAATTTCAGCCGTTCGGGAGGTCGTCCCGGACCCGGTTTCTTTTTCTACCTGTTTTTCAATCACGCGTCCTACCTTGTTTCAGGAGTTAACCTGTTCGATTTCAACCTCAAATAACGAGCTTTAACGCATTTTTCACGATAATCCGAGTTTCTGCGAATCTTTGGTTTTCGCACACCGGCACCCCAAATGTCTTCCGTTGGTGCTCAAATTTTGCGTGGCCACTTTATCTGACCCCAGGAACTTTCTATGCGATTTCCGGAGAATTTTGTTCCGGAATCCCGAAAAACCGTGTATTATACACTTCAATTTCAGCCGTTTGGGAGGTCGTACCGGACCCGGTTTCTTTTTCTTTCTGTTTTTCAATCACGCATCCTACCTCATTTCAGGAGTTAACCTGCTCGATTTCAGCCTCAAATAACGAGCTTTAACGCATTTTTCACGATAATCCGAGTTTCGGCGAATGCTAGTTTCTGGCACACCGGCACCCCCAAATGTCATCCGTTGGTGCTCACATTTTGCGTGGCCGCTTTATCTGACCCCAGGAACTTTCTATGCAATTTCCGGAGAATTTTGTTCCGGAATCCCGAAAAACCGTGTATTATACACTTCAATTTCAGCCGTTCGGGAGGTCGTAACGGACCGGTTTCTTTTTCTACCTGTTTTTCAATCACGCGTCCTACCTCGTTTAGGGAGTTAACCTGTTCGATTTCAACCTCAAATAACGAGCTTTAACGCATTTTTCACGATAATCCGAGTTTCTGCGAATCTTTGGTTTCGCACACCAAGCACCCCAAATGTCTTCCGTTGGTGCTCAAATTTTGCGTGGCCACTTTATCTGACCCCAGGAACTTTCTATGCGATTTCCGGAGAATTTTGTTCCGGGACCCCGGAATCCCGAAAAACCGTGTATTATACACTTCAATTTCAGCCGTTTGGGAGGTCGTACCGGACCCGGTTTCTTTTTCTTTCTGTTTTTCAATCACGCATCCTACCTCATTTCAGGAGTTAACCTGCTCGATTTGACCTCAAATAACGAGCTTTAACGCATTTTTCACGATAATCCGAGTTTGGCGAATCTTTGGTTTTCGCACACGGCACCCCAAATGTCATCCGTTGGTGCTCACATTTTGCGTGGCCGCTTTATCTGACCCCAGGAACTTTCTATGCAATTTCCGGAGAATTTTGTTCCGGGACCCCGGAATCCCGAAAAACCGTGTATTATACACTTCAATTTCAGCCGTTCGGGAGGTCGTACCGGACCCGGTTTCTTTTTCTACCTGTTTTTCAATCACGCGTCCTACCTCGTTTAGGGAGTTAACCTGTTCGATTTCAACCTCAAATAACGAGCTTTAACGCATTTTCACGATAATCCGAGTTTCTGCGAATGCTGGTTTCTGGCACACCGGCACCCCCAAATGTCTTCCGTTGGTGCTCAAATTTTGCGTGGCCACTTTATCTGACCCCAGGAACTTTCTATGCGATTTCCGGAGAATTTTGTTCCGGGACCTCGGAATCCCGAAAAACCGTGTATTATACACTTCAATTTCAGCCGTTTGGGAGGTCGTACCGGACCCGGTTTCTTTTTCTTTCTGTTTTTCAATCACGCATCCTACCTCATTTCAGGAGTTAACCTGCTCGATTTCAGCCTCAAATAACGAGCTTTAACGCATTTTTCACGATAATCCGAGTTTCGGCGAATGCTGGTTTCTGGCACACCGGCACCCCCAAATGTCATCCGTTGGTGCTCACATTTTGCGTGGCCGCTTTATCTGACCCCAGGAACTTTCTATGCAATTTCCGGAGAATTTTGTTCGGGACCCCGGAATCCCGAAAAACCGTGTATTATACACTTCAATTTCAGCCGTTCGGGAGGTCGTACCGGACCCGGTTTCTTTTTCTCCCTGTTTTTCAATCACGCGTCCTACCTCATTTCAGGAGTTAACCTGCTCGATTTCAGCCTCAAATAACGATCTTTAACGCATTTTTCACGATAATCCGAGTTTCGGCGAATGCTTGTTTCTGGCACACCGGCACCCCCAAATGTCTTCCATTGGTGCTTACATTTTGCGTGGCTGCTTTATCTGACCCCAGGAACTTTCTATGCGATTTCCGGAGAATTTTGTTCCGAGGCCTTGAAATCCCGAAAAACCGTGTATTATACACTTCAATTTCAGCCGTTCGGGTGGTCGTACCGGACCCGGTTTCTTTTTCTCCCTGTTTTTCAATCACGCGTCCTACCTCATTTCTGAAGTTAACCTGTTCGATTTCAGCCTCAAATAACGAGCTTTAAAGCATTTTTCACGATAATCCGAATTTCGGCAAATGCTGGTTTCTGGCACACCGGCACCCCCAAATGTCTTCCGTTGGTGCTCAAATTTTGCGTGGCCGCTTTGTCTGACTCCAGAAACTTTCTATGCGATTTTCGGAGAATTTTGTTCCGGGACCCCGAAATCCCAAAAAACCGTGTATTATACACTTCAATTTCAACCGTTCGGGAGGTCGTACCGGACCCGGTTTATTTTTCTCCCTGTTTTTCAATCACGCGTCCTACCTCATTTCAGGAGTTAACCTGCTCGATTTCAGCCTCAAATAACGAGCTTTAACGCTTTTTTCACGATAATCCGAATTTCGGCAAATCTTTGGTTTTCACACACGGCACCCCCAAATGTCTTCCGTTGGTGCTCAAATTTTGCGTGGCCGCTTTGTCTGACCCCAGAAACTTTCTATGCGATTTCCGGAGAATTTTGTTCGGGAATCCCGAAAAACCGTGTAATGCTGGATTCTGGCACACTGGCACCCCCAAATGTCCTCCGTTGGTGCTCAAATTTTGCGTGGCTGCTTTATCAGACCCCAGGAACTTTCTATGCGATTTCCGGAAAATTTTATTCCGGTACCCCGGAATCCCGAAAAACCGTGTATTATACACTTTAATTTCAGTCGTTCGGGAGGTCGTACCGGGCCCGGTTTCTTTTTCTCCCTGTTTTTCAATCACGCGTCCTACCTCATTTCAGGAGTTAACCTGCTCGATTTCAGCCTCAAATAACGATCTTTAACGCATTTTTCACGATAATCCGAGTTTCGGCGAATGCTTGTTTCTGGCACACCGGCACCCCCAAATGTCTTCCACTGGTGCTTACATTTTGCGTGGCCGCTTTATCTGACCCCAGGAACTTTCTATGCGATTTCCAGAAAATTTTGTTCCGGGACCCCGAAATCCCGAAAAACCGTGTATTATACACTTCAATTTCAGCCGTTCGGGAGGTCATTCCGGACCCGGTTTCTTTTTCTCCCTGTTTTTCAATCACGCGTCCTACGTTGTTTCAGGAGTTAACCTTTTCGATTTCAGCCTCAAATAACGAGCTTTAACGCATTTTTCACGATAATCCGAGTTTCGGCGAATCTTTGGTTTTCGCACACCAAGCACCCCAAATGTCTTCCGTTGGTGCTTAAATTTTGCATGGCCGATTTATCGACCCGGGAACTTTCTATGCGATTTCCGAGAATTTTGTTCCGGGACCCCGGAATCCCCAAAAACCGTGTATTATACACTTTAATTTCAGCCGTTCGGGAGGTCGTACCGGACCCGGTTTCTTTTTCTCCCTGTTTTTCAATCACGCGTCCTACCTCGTTTCAGGAGTTAACCTTTTCGATTTCAGCCTCAAATAACGAGCTTTAACGCATTTTTCACGATAATCCGAGTTTCGGCGAATGCTGGTTTCTGGCACACCGGCACCCCCAAATGTCATCCGTTGGTGCTGACATTTTGCGTGGCCGCTTTATCTGACCCCAGGAACTTTCTATGCGATTTCCAGAGAATTTTTTTCCGGGGCCCCGGAATCCCGAAATACCATGTATTACACTTCAGTTTCAGCCGTTCGGGAGGTCGTAGCGGACCCTGTTTCTTTTTCTCCCTGTTTTTCAATCACGCGTCCTACCTCATTTCAGGAGTTAACCTGTTCGATTTCAGCCACAAATAACGAGCTTTAACGCATTTTTCACGATAATCCGAATTTCGGCAAATGCTGGTTTCTGGCACACCGGCACCCCCAAATGTCTTCCGTTGGTGCTCAAATTTTGCGTGGCCGCTTTGTCTGACCCCAAAAACTTTCTATGCGATTTCCGGAGAATTTTGTTCCGGGACCCCGCAATCCCGAAAAACCGTGTAATGCTGTATTCTGGCACACTGGCACCCCCAAATGTTCTCCGTTGGTGCTCAAATTTTGCGTGGCCGCTTTGTCTGACTCCAGAAACTTTCTATGCGATTTCCGGAGAATTTTGTTCCGGGACCCCGAAATCCAGAAAAACCGTGTATTATACACTTCAATTTCAGCCGTTCGGGAGGTCGTACCGGACCCGGTTTCTTTTTCTCCCTGTTTTTCAATCACGCGTCCTACCTCATTTCAGGAGTTAACCTGCTCGATTTCAGCCTCAAATAACGAGCTTTAACGCATTTTTCACGATAATCCGAATTTCGGCAAATGCTGGTTTCTGGCACACCGGCACCCCCAAATGTCTTCCGTTGGTGCTCAAATTTTGCGTGGCCGCTTTGTCTGACCCCAGAAACTTTCTATGCGATTTCCGGAGAATTTTGTTCCGGGACCCCGGAATCCCGAAAAACCGTGTAATGCTGGATTCTGGCACACTGGCACCCCCAAATGTCCTCCGTTGTTGCTCAAATTTTGCGTGGCTGCTTTATCTGACCCCAAGAACTTTCTATGCGATTTCCGGAAAATTTTATTCCGGGTCCCCGGAATCCCGAAAAACCGTGTATTATACACTTTAATTTCAGCCGTTCGGGAAGTCGTACCGGAATCGGTTTCTTTTTCTCCCTGTTTTTCAATCACGCGTCCTACCTCATTTCAGGAGTTAACCTGCTCGATTTCAGCCTCAAATAACGATCTTTAACGCATTTTTCACGATAATCCGAGTTTCGGCGAATGCTTGTTTCTGGCACACCGGCACCCCCAAATGTCTTCCATTGGTGCTTACATTTTGCGTGGCCGCTTTATCTGACACCAAGAACTTTCTATGCGATTTCTAGAAAATTTTGTTCCGGGACCCCGAAATCCCGAAAAACCGTGTATTATACACTTCAATTTGGTAGTTCGGGAGGTCGACTAGGACCGGTTTCTTTTTCTCTCTGTTTTTCAGTCACGCGTCCTATCTCATTTTCGGAGTTAACTCGCTTCGATTTCACCTCAAATAACGAGCTTTAACGCATTTTTCACGATAATCCGAATTTCGGCAAATCGGTTTTCGGCACACCGGCACCCCCAAATGTCTTCCGTTGCTGCTCAAATTTTGCGTGGCCGCTTTGTCTGACCCCAGAAACTTTCTATGCGATTTCCGGAGAATTTTGTTCCGGGACCCTGGAATCCCGAAAAACCGTGTAATGCTGGATTCTGGCACACTGGCACCCCAAATTTCCTCCGTTGGTGCTCAAATTTTGCGTGGCCACTTTATCTGACCCCAGGAACTTTCTATGCGATTTCCGGAGAATTTTATTCCGGGACCCCGGAATCCCGAAAAACCGTGTATTATATACTTTAATTTCAGCCGTTCGGGAGGTCGTACCGGACCCGGTTTCTTTTTCTCCCTGTTTCTCAATCACTCGTCGTACCTCATTTCAGGAGTTAACTTGCTCGATTTCAGCCTCAAATAACGAGCTTTAACGCATTTTTCACGATAATCCGAGTTTCGGTAAATGTTGGTTTCTGGCACACCGGCACCCCCAAATGTCTTCCGTTGGTGCTCAAATTTTGCGTGGCCGCTTTGTATGACCCCAGGAACTTTCTATGCGATTTCGGCAGAATTTTGTTCCGGGACCCCGGAATACCCAAAAACCGTGTATTATATACACTTCAATTTCAGCCGTTCGGGAGGTCGTAACAGACCCGGTTTCTTTTTCTCATTGTTTTTCAATCACGCGTCCTACCTCATTTCAGGAGTTAACCTGCTCGATTTCAGCCTCAAATAACGAGCTTTAACGCATTTTTCACGATAATCCGTGTTTCGGCGAATGCTGGTTTCTGGCACACCGGCACCTCCAAATGTCTTCCGTTGATGCTTAAATTTTGCATGGCCGATTTATCTGACCCGAGGAACTTTCTATGCGATTTCGGCAGAATTTTGTTCCGGGACCCCGGAATACCCAAAAACCGTGTATTATATACACTTCAATTTCAGCCGTTTGGGAGGTCGTACCGGACCCGGTTTCTTTTTCTCCCTGTTTTTCAATCACGCGTCCTACCTCATTTCAGGAGTTAACCTGCTCGATTTTAGCCTCAAATAACGAGCTTTAACGCATTTTTCACGATAATCCGAGTTTCGGCGATTGCTGGTTTCTGGCACACCGGCACCCCCAAATGTCTTCCATTGGTGCTTATATTTTGCGTGGCTGCTTTATCTGACCCCAGGAACTTTCTATACGATTTCCGGAGAATTTTGTTCCGGGACCCCGAAATCCCGAAGAACCGTGTATTATACACTTCAATTTCAGCCGTTCGGGAGGTCGCACCGGACCCAGTTTCTTTTTCTCCCTGTTTTTCAATCACGCGTCCTACCTCATTTCAGGAGTTAACCTTCTCCATTTCAGCCTCAAATAACGAGCTTTAACGCATTTTTCACGATAATCCGAGTTTCGGCAAATGCTGGTTTCTGGCACACCGACACCCCCAAATGTCTTCCGTTCGTGCTCAAATTTTGCGTGGCCGCTTTGTCTGACCCCAGAAACTTTCTATGCGATTTCCGGAGAATTTTGTTCGGGACCGGAATCCCGAAAAACCGTATAATCTCGGATTCGCACACCGGCACCCCAAATGTCGTCCATTGGTGCTTACATTTTGCGTGGCCGCTTTATCTGACACCAAGAACTTTCTATGCGATTTCTAGAAAATTTTGTTCCGGGACCCCGAAATCCCGAAAAAACCGTGTATTATACACTTCAATTTCAAACTGTTCGGGAGGTCGACGGACCCGGTTTCTTTTTCTCCTGTTTTTCAATCACGCGTCCTACCTCATTTCGGAGTTAACGCTCGATTTCACCTCAAATAACGAACTTTAACGCATTTTTCACGATAATCCGAATTTCGGCAAATCTTTGGTTTTCGCACACCGGCACCCCCAAATGTCTTCCGTTGGTGCTCAAATTTTGCGTGGCCGCTTTGTCCGACCCCAAAACTTTCTATGCGATTTCCGGAGAATTTTGTTCCGGACCTCTAATCCCGAAAAACCGTGTAATCTTTGGATTTCGCACACTGGCATCCCCAAATTTCCTCCGTTGGTGCTCAAATTTTGCGTGGCCACTTTGTCTGACCCCAGGAACTTTCTATGCGATTTCCGGAGAATTTTATTCCGGGACCCCGGAATCCCGAAAAACCGTGTATTATACACTTTAATTTCAGCCGTTCGGGAGGTCGTACTGGACCCGGTTTCTTTTTCTCCCTGTTTCTCAATCACGCGTCGTACCTCATTTCAGGAGTTAACCTGCTCGATTTCAGCCTCAAATAACGAGCTTTAACGCATTTTTCACGATAATCCGAGTTTCGGTAAATCTTTGGTTTCGGCACACCGCACCCCCAAATGTCTTCCGTTGGTGCTCAAATTTTGCGTGGCCTGGCCCCTTAAACTTTCTATGAGATTTCCGGAGAATTTTGTTCCGGAGCCGGAATCTAAAAACCGTGTAATCTTTGGATTTCGCACACCGGCACCCCCAAATGTCCTCCGTTGGTGCTCAAATTTTGCGTGGCCGCTTTATCTGACCCCAGGAACTTTCTATGCGATTTCCGGAGAATTTTATTCCGGGACCCCGGAATCCCGAAAAACCGTGTATTATACACTTCAATTTCAGCCGTTCGGGAGGTCGTAGCGGACCCGGTTTCTTTTTCTCCCTGTTTTTCAATCACGCGTCCTACCTCATTTCAGGAGTTAACTTGCTCGATTTCAGCCTCAAATAACGAGCTTTAACGCATTTTTCACGATAATCCGTGTTTCGGCGAATGCTGGTTTCTGGCACACCGGCACCCCCAAATGTCTTCCATTGGTGCTTACATTTTGCGTGGCCGCTTTATCTGACCCCAGGAACTTTCTATGCGATTTCCGGAGAATTTTGTTCCGGGACCCCGAAATCCCGAAAAACCGTGTATTATATATACACTTCAATTTCAGCCGTTCGGGTGGTCGTACCGGACCCGATTTCTTTTTCTCCCTGTTTTTCAATCACGCGTCCTACCTCATTTCAGGAGTTAACCTGCTCGATTTCAGCCTCAAATAACGAGCTTTAACGCATTTTTCACGATAATCCGAATTTCGGCAAATGCTGGTTTCTGGCACACCGGCACCCCCAAATGTCTTCCGTTGGTGCTCAAATTTTGCGTGGCCGCTTTGTATGACCCCAGAAATTTTCTTTGCAATTTCCGGAGAATTTTGTTCCGGGACCCCGGAATCCCGAAAAACCGTGTAATGCTGGATTCTGGCACACTGGCACCCCCAAATGTCCTCTGTTGGTGCTCAAATTTTGCGTGGCCGCTTTATCTGACCCCAGGAACTTTCTATGCGATTTCCGGAGAATTTTATTCCGGGACCCCGGAATCCCGAAAAACCGTGTATTATACACTTTAATTTCAGCCGTTCGGGAGGTCGACCGGACCCGGTTTTTTCTCCTGTTTTTCAATCACGCGTCCTACCTCGTTTCAGGAGTTAACCTTTTCGATTTCAGCCTCAAATAACGAGCTTTAACGCATTTTTCACGATAATCCGAGTTTCGGCGAATGCTGGTTTCTGGCACACCGGCACCCCAAATGTCCTCCGTTGGTGCTCAAATTTTGCGTGGCCGCTTTATCTAACCCCAGGAAATTTCTATGCGATTTCCGGAGAATTTTATTCCGGGACCCCGGAATCCCGAAAAACCTGTTGGAATATGTGTCCTCCGACAATAATGCGATCACGACTGTTGATCATGATGATCACATGTTTAAGTCTCATTAAAATGAATACAATTGGGAAGTAATTTTGTTACTGTCAACTGGTCAACATATATCGGTAATGATTGGCTGACTAGAGTTTGACATTACTGTCGTGTGACGGTGGTGATCAGTTGACCCCCTAGGTCATACCTAAAGGGCAATACTCTTAATTGATTATTTAATTAATCGTATAATGTTACGAGTTAATTAAATTACTTGAAAATTGACGGACGATTTTGGAAGTAAAATTTACGTATCATATTGAAATGTGATTAAATATGATACGGTCTGAGTAATTGAATTGTGTCATTACTCGGATGAAATAATTGTTTAATGTAACAATTAAATTGAATGAATTATTATAAATACAATCAGTTGTGATTTATAAATTGGTAAAATTTTTGGCACAAGTAATTATGAAATTACTAAGTCAATTTTTTGTATGTGACGTATTTTTATTAATACGTTGATTTTTAATATGTTAAAAATACATAACAAGTATATGTTACATGTGACATGTAACATATAGACAATTGACAAAATAATATGGAATCCATATTATAGAGTGGGCCGAAAATTAGAAGGATTGAAGCTAATTATAAGTTGTTTGTAATTAGTGGAAAACACAATGATTAAAAAGAAAACCTAGCCATGCAAGCCTAATATTCTTGTGAAGACAAATGTGTTCATGCATTGGCTCACCCTAAAGGCTCCATCCACACGGTTTTAGGGAAGTAAAAATGATCATTGTTTCTTCATAATTTTACCTAATAATATACTAAGTGTAGATTATTATTTTCATTCTAATTCCATCATCAAAAATACAAGTTCTAGTGAGAAGAAAAATCCTCTCTTCTTCTCTCTTAAAAACCGAAACTTTTATGTGATTTATAAAGTTTTGGTTCAATTTTCTACTAAGATTAATATTATACTAGATCTTATAATATTAATTAGATTAAGTGTTAAGCCTTGGGTATAAAGCATAGGGAGAGATCTTACACTTAGATCTTTATTCTTCCATTGGAAAAGCTCAAGAACAAGAAGAGAAAGGTGATCTCTCTTGTGCCCTAATAGCCGAAATCTACAATGTAAGGACATGATTTCTCCTCTATTTATATTATTGTTTGCATGCATAAGATCCGTTTTAATTTTATGACAAATTAGTTTAGACATATATGAGTATGTTAGTTTGTATATGAATCTACATTTCTTTCAATCGGTATCAAGAGCCACGGTTGTTTGCATGCAAATTGGTTAAAAGTTTTTCCGAGTTATATGAATAACAAATAAAACTTGTAAAATTTGTGTTATTATGATATATCACGAAATTATTACATGCATGTTAATATTTCTGGTCCTAAAGTGTTTTAGTATATTTTGGTTAATTTTTCGGATTTTTATTGTTCATAATTTACAATAATGGCATTTAAATGTGATTTTATGAGTAAAAATGTCATTTTTGGTCTAAAAATAGCTATACTTCGAATTTTCACTTGGTTTTTGGATATGTTGTTACATATATTATTTTGAGATAACCTGCAAATTTTCATAATTTTTGGACTTGTTATGCTCGAAAAATGAATTTTTCATTATTAAATACGGATTTAAGAGAAAAATAGGTTAATATGAGTTAAATTTCGAATCTGGTCATAGAAAATTAATATGTTGTCACATGCAATTTTACAAGATGTGTGTAAAATAATTGGCTATAAAGAAGTCTTTTAGCATGATTTATGAATTTTTGAAGAAAAATAGCATAAATAGTGACATTATTAGTGGAAAATTAATAAAACATAATCTATGACTTAGGAAAAACGTCTAATGTTGCATTTTATTATATTTTTCAGATCTAAAATTGAAAATTTAATGAAAATAATTTTTCCATGTTTTTATGATTATTTTATTAAATATCGATAAACCGCAACATTGTTTTTCCGGAAAAATTTCGAAATTTTTAACCTAAGATTTTGAACATTATGAGTGTCATGGAATTTTTCCAGAATGTTGATGAATTTAAATTTTGAATTTTGAATTTATTTGGAATTTTTGGATTTATTTGAAGTTTAATAGTTTATTTTTGTAATTTTTGGTCCATTTATGAACAATTTTGTATATAAAGGTTAATTATGGTCAAATTTTTTTTAGTGAAGACTAAATTTTGAGTCCTAAAAGGTTAGGGTAATTAACTTATGCATAAATATGAGTTTATGTATTTTTGTGATTATAAAATGTTGAAATCACGCAAATCCGTAAAAACCGAGTAATATACGATATTGGCTAATTAAAAGGCGATTTAGCATAAAATTGAGCATGTTCATACATATTATAATGCTGCATTTCCTTTATGATTGTCATAATTTTATTTATGTAATTTTTGAATTATGTAATTTTACTTAGTATGGCCTTAGATTTAATTGGTATTTCCCGAAATGTATGGGAATATCGATTCGGTTGTAATTTTTATTGTGATCTCGTATCACCGTTTTGTAATTTAATAGATTTATTTTATTTTAGTTACATATGTATAATAGGAAATTATGTAATTTATTATGTAATTTTATTCATTCCGGAGTTCCAAAAGACGGATTTCTTCAAGAATGGCGATACATAAAGACGGTGTTACCTCGAGATGTGTGCCACAACCGAAGTTCAAGGGACCAATGGAGTTGGTTTCCGAATATGTAATAGATTAATAGTTTTTCTATTTTAGGAAAGGCCATACTAGGATTTATTTATCTTTATGCTTGCATTTTATTTTATGTCACATGCATCGCTAAATCGCCATAACTAAACATGCATTGTCTTCTTTTATCGAGTTTATCGACCGTGTCAATTCGAATTATCGTAGTTCACCGCTTTAGTTCACTTAAAACGTGATAGATAATAAATTGACATGACCTCTCGCTAAAACTATCAATTGAGACATAGCCTTACCAAATAGTAGAAACCATGAAAACCTATTTCGCGAGGGAGTGCGCTCGGCCCCACCGGGGTACAAACCTTGTTACGTAGGGGAAGTGGGTGATGAATGTTAATCCACCGAATTCATGTTGATGAGGGATATATCGGCCACACCGTGCCCAAGTTAATGTGGGTTTGGATCATGGACACATTTATTCGAAATTTGGATTGAACTCAACAAAAGTATTTGATAAGGGATGTATCGGCCCCACCGTGCCCTTGTCGATGTGTTTTGGGCTATAGATAATTATCAATGTAATATTATCGACCAAGAGTTCTAAAAGTAGAATCGATTAAACGTTAATCCACCGAGTTATATTGATAAAGGATGTATCGGCCCCACCGTGCCTAAGTCGATATGAATTTGGGTCTTGGAATCATTTATCTAGTTGGGTAGAGGTCACTAGAAAAATGCGTAAAACTTGTTTAAATCATACATTTTTACGAGTATAATTAAAACGACATTTGTTTTACTCCTTATATTTTGTTTTGTAGACCACTTCTTATTCATAACAAATGACAACACCAACTCCTAATGCTACACCACTCGCTACTTTATCTTGGCTCCGATCCTTCATGGATCGATGTAAACTTGAAAAGAATGGGTCAAATTTCTCCGAGTGGGATGCCCAACTCAAATTAGCCGCCGAAGGTGACGACAAGCTTCGTTACCTTACCGAGGCCTCTCCACCCGAGCCCTCCACTAGGTCCACCGCGGCCACTAGGGAAGCCTATGAGGCTTACCAAAAGGAGTCCGCCGCAATGAAAAATGTCTTAATATTTGCGATGGAGGCGGAACTCCAAAGGAGAGCCTTCAAAATGGGCAATGCTAATGAGATTTACTCCAAACTTGTGACCATGTTTTCACAAACTCCGCGGATCGTCCAATATGAGGCGGCCGCGGCATTCTTTGATCTCGACTTCAAAGAGGGCCAAAAGGTTAGCCCTCATGTGCTCAAACTCATGGAGCTTGTCGAGACCTTGAAAATTCAAAAGGTTGAAATCCCCAAAGAACTCATCGTAGATAGGATTCTACACTCCTTGTCCAAAGTCAAGGCATATGTACAATTCCGGGTGAATTTCAACATGCAAGACAAGGACATGTCTCTTGAGGAGTTGCACAAGTTACTTGTGCAAGCCGAGAGGGACATGGGGTTAAATGTGAACCCTCCCAAGGATGTGCTTAACATAAGCACAAAGAGTAAGGGGAAGTTCAAGAAGAATGGGAGAAAGGGCAAGAAGCAAGCTCCCACATTCACCAAAGCTAAGTCTTGTGAAGCTAGCACCTCCAAAGTCAAGAAGGGTCCTCTTGATAAGTGCCATTATTGTAATGGCATGGGACATTGGAAAAGAAATTGTTCCAAATACCTTGGTGATATCAAAGCTGGAAAGATCACTCCAGTAGGTAAATGACTAACCTTCTTTTATGTTTCTAATACAACTATGGTAATGTGATGCAAAGTTGTGATAATGTATCTCCCTTTTTATTGTAAATAGGGCCTCCACCAAGCAAAGACAAGGGAAAAGAAAAACAAGCATAAGAAACCATGGAGAAGCTAAGGATAGCTTTTGTGGAGCTTTGTTTTTCATTGTCTTATTTTAAGTTATGTTTTGAATTTTTAGAACTTTAAGTTTCCGTGTTCGACATGGAAAGGTATTTTGGATAATGGTTTGTATTTTGGATGATGGTGACTTGGTTTGCAACCCAAGTCACCCGTTTTTATCATTTATCCTTTATGTTCTAAAATTTCATCTTTAAATGCTTGCGTTTTGAAACATAAGATCATTCACTTAAAGGTGATCTAATAGACAATTATAGTGACGGGTTTCATTATATGTCCACATGCTTAAGGCTTGTGTATGATCATTTATAAAGTAATTTTGAGTCTATGAACTCTCTTAAAGGTATGTCAATCACCAAGTACACATATAAAATCAATAACAATTAGTCTACCTATGAGGTAGTTCTCCTTATAATTCAACATCATTAATTTGTGTCTCATATGCTATCTTTGAATGTTTAGTGTATTTATTCTAAAGATAGAGTGGGAGAAAAATGAGGACACATCACACAAGGCAAGATAAATTTGTGTACTTGTGTATATGAAGATCTACACAAGAGAGAATGATTTGAATAAAGGTATATTTTGGATAATGAGTATGCCAAATAGATGAGATCAATGGTCTCAAGTTAGTTCTATTCAACTAAAGAGACCAAGTGTAGTAATCATAAGAAAATTTTCTCAAGATAACTACACGAGGAGACCAAAAGAAAGTTTTGGAAGAAAAATAACTAATGTATAGTCTTAACAAGTTTTTGACTAAGTTTATGAAACATTTGACCAATAGTTTCAATCATGAGTTTTACTTAAGAGCCTAAATGAATCATAGTAACATACTAGTTATGATCAAAATCAAGTTGCAAAATTGATATTCCGATATCTTCTATAGCCAACGTTTTAACCATACAAATGTCATTGCTTAACCTCCCTATGAAATGGTTAAATCTCCTTCCAAAAGGGTATTTGCGAGGGACGTATTCTAAATATTATTTGTATTTGAATAATGACATTGCTACACATCATTATGACATGAGTGTGTTAGAGAATTAAAATCTCTTTCCGTAAGGTTGAGATAAGACCACTTCAAAATAGGCATTTTGAAAGGATATGATGGGACATATATGGTTTTATCCTAGTAACTTGGCAAGGCAATTTATATTTATATTCTTGATAAATTTCGATTGAGAAGTCAATTTCGAAATGTGTTGAATTGAGTGGGAGTTAGGAAATTCTCATGTGAAGACATGGAATTTAGTGGGAGCTATCATCCTTGAATGTATAAAACTCATTACTCATTAAAGAATGACGAGCCAATGCCTTCTTTCATAAAGAAGCTTTTGAGTTTTCAATTCTGGATGAAAATGGACAATGATGAATCCAATTACATCATGGGATGTTGGATTAGTATTAAAGAGATACACATCGTATCAACATATACATAGGTTATTCATATGAATGAAAATGGGATTACCATTAGCAGTCATGGTAGTTCATTGAACCTGAGAACGGTTGATCTCATGATTATTAGTGACTAATGTTTCCGCCATTAGAATAATCATGTACATGTCCAATAATGAATCATATGCATAAGAGCATGATGAATGATTTGTGAGCCATAATAGAAACGTCATGAATTCTCAGGTAGAATCCAATGAACGATTTCAAAGCTTGACGGAATGTTCCATTATGTGATAAGAGGTTGCACATTTTGTAGAAGATCCGAGCACATATAAGGATTTATGAGAATCCCAAATCTTTCAAACTTGAAAAGAGAAATGAGAAGTTTTGGAAAGATGGTTGGTTGAATAAGAAGTTATTCAAAGATAATCTTTTCTAGTTAAGCTAGGACTTGTGAGAAGTACTAAGCTAATAATCTTGTCAATTGTTACAAGATTCTACAAAACATATACCTAGTGCATTGTGTGTGGATGGAATACTTGATCGGTACAAGTTGTATTATTCATCGCAAATTCGTTCGTTATGAGATGATCGATAAGAAAGTTCTTTCAAGTTAAAGAACCAAAACCAAGGTCGAGAACCTTGATGTGTACTTGGTAAAATTCATGGTATGAGAACATGAATGTGAAGGAAATTGCAAGTGTAAGAAGTTTTGAACACATGGACACATGAGATGTTAAACTTCTATTGCAATCAATAAGTGTTTACACTTATGATAAACATCACAAGGTTGTAATATGATATAGACTACCCGAGTGTGATGTCGACATTTGTCGTTTGAGTTATTATTAACTCACTTTGAACATTGTTATATCCAAACGGGTTGTAGAGACAATTGAACCCCGTTAAAGTGAACATGGATTAACATTGTTTTTGCCCATAGTTACTTATATGAGGTGACGTCTCGAAGTGACTAGAGTGTGATGCGATTGATGGCAAGTTCAAGTGCCATAGAGTCATGTGAGATGACTAGTCGATCACATAGGCGATTGTTAGGAACTTTTGTCGGGCCTTATGACCGCTTATAGAGTTCTGGCAAATTTATAAAGCCTGGTCGTGGCGAGAGCTACTATAGTATTCGAATGAGTCGATTCTTTTGACTAAAGACTATTCTCCTAAGATGGCACAGTTTCAGATTAACTTTGATTTGTGTTACTACGACCTTCGTAAATGGGGTCAAATGGGCATATTTTGGGTTATGATGGCTGTGGCTAGTCGAAGGGAATGAGTGCGATAGGAATTGTCCACCCCTAGTCAGGGTTATAACAATATCTCAGGGCCACTCGAGGAGTAATGAACTGGAAATGCGTGGCCACGCTCGGAAGATATCCAGAGTGGATAAATCCGGTCAATCAGTTATTCTCCAGATCGAGGAAACCACTCTCGATGTGATCACTTGCAAGTACGACCTGAAAGACACCTTGCATTGAGTGGGAGATAGTAATAGGACAAGAGAATTGGTGACGCACACTTGTCGAGGACAAGTGGGAGATTGTTGGAATATGTGTCCTCCGACAATAATGCGATCACGACTGTTGATCATGATGATCACATGTTTAAGTCTCATTAAAATGAATACAATTGGGAAGTAATTTTGTTATTGTCATTTGGTCAACATATATCGGTAATGATTGGTGACTAGAGTTTGACATTCTTTTGTCGTGTGACGGTGGTGATCAGTTGACCCCTAGGTCATACCTAAAGGGCAATACTCTTAATTGATTATTTAATTAATCGTATAATGTTACGAGTTAATTAAATTACTTGAAAATTGACGGACGATTTTGGAAGTAAAATTTACGTATCATATTGAAATGTGATTAAATATGATACGGTCTGAGTAATTGAATTGTGTCATTACTCGGATGAAATAATTGTTTAATGTAACAATTAAATTGAATGAATTATTATAAATACAATCAGTTGTGATTTATAAATTGGTAAAATTTTTGGCACAAGTAATTATGAAATTACTAAGTCAATTTTTTGTATGTGACGTATTTTTATTAATACGTTGATTTTTAATATGTTAAAAATACATAACAAGTATATGTGACATGTGACATGTAACATATAGACAATTGACAAAATAATATGGAATCCATATTATAGAGTGGGCCGAAAATTAGAAGGATTGAAGCTAATTATAAGTTGTTTGTAATTAGTGGAAAACACAATGATTAAAAAGAAAACCTAGCCATGCAAGCCTAATATTCTTGTGAAGACAAATGTGTTCATGCATTGGCTCACCCTAAAGGCTCCATCCACACGGTTTTGGGGAAGTAAAAATGATCATTGTTTCTTCATAATTTTACCTAATAATATACTAAGTGTAGATTATTATTTTCATTCTAATTCCATCATCAAAAATACAAGTTCTAGTGAGAAGAAAAATCCTCTCTTCTTCTCTCTTAAAAACCGAAACTTTTATGTGATTTATAAAGTTTTGGTTCAATTTTCTACTAAGATTAATATTATACTAGATCTTATAATATTAATTAGATTAAGTGTTAAGCCTTGGGTATAAAGCATAGGGAGAGATCTTACACTTAGATCTTTATTCTTCCATTGGAAAAGCTCAAGAACAAGAAGAGAAAGGTGATCTCTCTTGTGCCCTAATAGCCGAAATCTACAATGTAAGGACATGATTTCTCCTCTATTTATATTATTGTTTGCATGCATAAGATCCGTTTTAATTTTATGACAAATTAGTTTAGACATATATGAGTATGTTAGTTTGTATATGAATCTACATTTCTTTAAAAACCGTGTATTATACACTTTAATTTCAGCCGTTCGGGAGGTCGTACCAGACCCGGTTTCTTTTTCTCCCTGTTTTTCAATCACGCGTCCTACCTCGTTTCAGGAGTTAACCTTTTCGATTTCAGCCTCAAATAACGAGCTTTAACGCATTTTTCACGATAATCCGAGTTTCGGCGAATGCTGGTTTCTGGCGCACCGGCACCCCCAAATGTCTTCCGTTGGTGCCTAAATTTTGCATGGGCGATTTATCTGACCCCAAGAACTTTCTATGCGATTTCCGCAGAATTTTGTTCCGGGACCCCGGAATCCCCAAAAACCGTGTATTATACACTTCAATTTCAGCCGTTCGGGAGGTCGCACCGGACCCAGTTTCTTTTTCTCCCTGTTTTTCAATCACGCGTCCTACCTCATTTCAGGAGTTAACCTACTCCATTTCAGCCTCAAATAACGAGCTTTAACGCATTTTTCACGATAATCCGAGTTTCGGCAAATCTTTGGTTTCGCACACCGGCACACCCAAATGTTTTCCGTTGGTGCTCAAATTTTGCGTGGCCGCTTTGTCGACCCAGAAACTTTCTATGCGATTTCCGGAGAATTTTGTTCAGGGACCAGGAATCCCAAAACCGTATAATCTTTGGATTCTCGCACACCGGCACCCCAAATGTCGTCCATTGGTGCTTACATTTTGCGTGGCCGCTTTATCTGACACCAAGAACTTTCTATGCGATTTCTAGAAAATTTTGTTCCGGAACCCCGAAATCCCGAAAAACCGTGTATTATACACTTCAATTTCACTAGTTCGGGAGGAGGTCGTACGGACCGGTTTCTTTTTCTCCTGTTTTTCAATCACGCGTCCTACCTCATTTCTGGAGTTAACTGCTCGATTTCACCTCAAATAACGAGCTTTAACGCATTTTTCACGATAATCCGAATTTCGGCAAATGCTGGTTTCTGGCACACCGGCACCCCCAAATGTCTTCCGTTGGTGCTCAAATTTTGCGTGGCCGCTTTGTCTGACCCCAAAAACTTTTTATGCGATTTCCGGAGAATTTTGTTCCGGGACCTCGGAATCCCGAAAAACCGTGTAATGCTGGATTCTGGCACACTGGCATCCCCAAATTTCCTCCGTTGGTGCTCAAATTTTGCGTGGCCACTTTATCTGACCCCAGGAACTTTCTATGCGATTTCCGGAGAATTTTATTCCGGGACCCCGGAATCCCGAAAAACCGTGTATTATACACTTTAATTTCAGCCGTTCGGGAGGTCGTACTGGACCCGGTTTCTTTTTCTCCCTGTTTCTCAATCACGCGTCGTACCTCATTTCAGGAGTTAACCGCTCGATTTGACCTCAAATAACGAGCTTTAACGCATTTTTCACGATAATCCGAGTTTCGGTAAATGCTGGTTTCTGGCACACCGGCACCCCCAAATGTCTTCCGTTGGTGCTCAAATTTTGCGTGGCCTGGCCCCAGAAACTTTCTATGAGATTTCCGGAGAATTTTGTTCCGGGAGCCCGGAATCCAGAAAAACCGTGTAATCTTTGGATTCGCACACCGGCACCCCCAAATGTCTTCCGTTGGTGCTCAAATTTTGCGTGGCCGCTTTATCTGACCCCAGGAACTTTCTATGCGATTTCCGGAGAATTTTATTCCGGGACCCCGGAATCCCGAAAAACCGTGTATTATACACTTCAATTTCAGCCGTTCGGGAGGTCGTACCGGACCCGGTTTCTTTTTCTCCCTGTTTTTCAATCACGCGTCCTACCTCATTTCAGGAGTTAACCTGCTCGATTTCAGCCTCAAATAACGAGCTTTAACGCACTTTTCACGATAATCCGTGTTTCGGCGAATGCTGGTTTCTGGCACACCGGCACCCCCAAATGTCTTCCATTGGTGCTTACATTTTGCGTGGCCGCTTTATCTGACCCCAGGAACTTTCTATGCGATTTCCGGAGAATTTTGTTAGGGACCCGAAATCCGAAAAACCGTGTATTATATACACTTCAATTTCGGCCGTTCGGGAGGTCGACCAGGACCCGATTTCTTTTTCTCCCTGTTTTTCAATCACGCGTCCTACCTCATTTCAGGAGTTAACCTTTTCGATTTGACCTCAAATAACGAGCTTTAACGCATTTTCACGATAATCCGAGTTTCGGCGAATTTGGTTTCGGCACACCGGCACCCCAAATGTCCTCCGTTGGTGCTCAAATTTTGCGTGGCCGCTTTATCTGACCCCAGGAAATTTCTATGCGATTTCCGCAGAATTTTATTCCGGGACCCGAAATCCGAAAAACCGTGTATTATACACTTCAATTTCACCGTTCGGGAGGTAAATGGGACCCGGTTTTTTTTTCTCCCTGTTTTTCAATCACGCGTCCTACCGCATTTCACGAGTTAACCTGCCCGATTTTAGCCTCAAATAACGAGCTTTAACGCATTTTCACGATAATCCGAGTTTCGGCAAATCTTTGGTTTTCGCACACCAAGCACCCCTAAATGTCTTCCGCTGGTGCTAAAATTTTGCGTGGCCACTTTGTCTGACCCCAGAAACTTTCTATGCGATTTCCGGAGAATTTTGTTCCGGGACCTCGGAATCCCGAAAAACCGTGTAATGCTGGATTCTAGCACACTGGCACCCCCAAATGTCCTCCGTTGGTGCTTAAATTTTGCGTGACCGCTTTATCTGACCCCAGGAACTTTCTATGCGATTTCCGGAGAATTTTATTCCGGGACCCTGGAGTCCCGAAAAACCGTGTATTATACACTTCAATTTCAGCCGTTCGGGAGGTCGTACCGGACCCGGTTTCTTTTCTCCCTCTTTTTCAATCTCGCGTCCTACCTCGTTTCAGGAGTTAACCTTTTCGATTTCAGCCTCAAATAACGAGCTTTAACGCATTTTTCACGATAATCCGAGTTTCGGCGAATGCTGGTTTCTGGCACACCGGCACCCCCAAATGTCTTCCGTTGGTGCTTAAATTTTGCATGGCCGATTTATCGACCCCGGGAACTTTCTATGCGATTTCCGAGAATTTTGTTCCGCGACCCGGAATCTCCAAAAACCGTGTATTATATACTTTAATTTCAGCCGTTCGGGAGGTCGACGGACCGGTTTCTTTTTCTCCCTGTTTTTCAATCACGCGTCCTACCTCATTTCAGGAGATAACCTGCTCGATTTCAGCCTCAAATAACGAGTTTTAACGCATTTTTCACGATAATCCGAGTTTCGGCGAATCTTTGGTTTTCGCACACCGGCACCCCCCAAATGTCTTCCATTGGTGCTTACATTTTGCGTGGCCGCCTTATCGACCCCGGGAACTTTCTATGCGATTTCCGGAGAATTTTGTTCGGGACCCCGAAATCCCGAAAAACCGTGTATTATACACTTCAATTTCGTACCGTTCGGGAGGTCGACCAGGACTGGTTTCTTTTTCTCCTGTTTTTCAATCACGCGTCCTACCTCGTTTCAGGAGTTAACCTTTTCGATTTCAGCCTCAAATAACGAGCTTTAATACATTTTTCACGATAATCCGAGTTTCAACGAATGCTGGTTTCTGGCACACCGGCACCCCCAAATATCTTCCATTGGTGCTTATATTTTGCGTGGCCGCTTTATCTGACCCCAGGAACTTTCTATGCGATTTCCGGAGAATTTTGTTCCGGGACCCCGAAATCCCGAAAAACCGTGTATGTCTCCAAACCGGCCCGTAGGCCCTCAATCAAGGCCCAAAGTTATTTCGGCAAATTGGACAGATCGAGACCCCGCAAACAACAACGTTCCTTCCCCATATGGAGTTCGGAACCCAAAGGCAATCGTTGAGTGAACTGTATCTTCTTTGTGTTAGTTGACCTAAGCCGCACCATTACTGCTGGAGTGGGGCTCGGCCTTCGAACCGTACGTGAGACGAGTTTCTGCCTCATACAGCTCAGGCCGAAGACCGGGGGAAGTTAAGAAGAGATGAGGAGACCCAGCAGCTGCCTATTTACAAGGGCGGGGCGGGGTTAAGCTTGCTTCTTCACAAGCTTATCCCCCCAAAAACCGACCCTATAGCGCTAGCGCTTCGCGTTCTTTCTATCCCATTCCATTCCGGGATAGGCGGCTAATACTAATCTAATAAGTTAAGTGAAGTAGTCGTCTGATCAATCGGCTCGGACACTAGACCGCTCGTGCCCGCCCATTCTGTCTCGTCCTAAATGGAAGGGCTCTTTTAGTTACGCTGCGCTCCGACCCGAGTCCCCACGTCCGCTTTTTTACGCCCGCAACCCAAGAAGTTGGCTTTGCCAACACAACATTAGGGGCGTCCCCTTCATTCTATCTTGACCCCGGCCGGTGGCTTTTGGGAAGCCCGTTCCCACCGCGCTCACGGCCCGGGCCGGCTGCCCGGCGGTAGTGGGAATTCTCCGTTCCCTGGTCAAAGACTTAGTTGGATGCGGGATCTACTCCACGAGGAGCGGTACGGACGTAGATGATATCATCACGACCTCTCTTTTCGTACCGCTAGGGATGCTTAACGCCACTTCGCCAAGCGGCGTTACTGCGCGTTCGTGTCTCTCGGTGTGGTCAGACTGGGTGTTTTCGAGCGACAAAGCTTACACCCATTCGCATTAGTTCATCCAAAGTTCCTTACCCTTATGCACGAATTATTGAAAAAGCCATCTTCCTACCAAGGTTAAGGATTCAACCGAGCACCTCGGCGGCGGGATTGAATACCGGATCGAATCGAGTTCACGCCGCCCGCCCGAACAAATAGGAGGCGTGGGCCACAGTCGCACATAAGCCGCCGGGTCGCACGACAGAAGAACACCCAAGATAAAGATGCACACTCCTCCATGTGAAATAGTCATCCTCATGTTCACTTTTTGGTAGTAGTCGTGACCAATGACCATCATTTGTCGGCTCGTTGGTAAGGCGGGAGCTTCAAGCCCGATTTCAGGTAGCACACCCCCCATGCAAGCACCACCCGACGAAGGGGGCACGGGGAAAGCTACAGGTCCAAACCCTTCGACCCTTCTTTCTAAATGGGGCGCCGGGGCACTTTATCTTGTCATTTCGTCGTTGCTCATTCCCATTAGTCCGAAGTGTTTGGCGTTTTCTTCTCCGCGCCCGCTCACGCTTCGTTGACCTATCGCGTGATAAAGAGAAGAAAGTACGAAAGAATAGTAAACGGAGCACACCGCAAAAAGATTCTAAATAGGGTAAGTCCCCTAAGTTATAAGATTCGAGAAGAAGAAAATGAAGAATGGGAACGAAACTAAATAAGGCGTTTCTAGCTCTAGTTTAGAAGGAGCTTCTCCCAATTATGTCCAGTAATAAAATAGGGCAGCTTGCTCGACCAAGACTCCACTTTTTACTCTGTCCATGGAGCGTATGAATTTCCTGGAATGTAGATAAACCAAAAGAAGGAATGAAGGGATAAGAATAGGAATTAAAGTACCATTGGAAAAAGGGGCACCTGTGGGAACATCTCTCTTGACGAACCATTTCAATAGTACGGGTCTTTGCCGTGCCACAAGGCACGACCATGGGAGTAATGAAAAAGAAAAAGTTATGTAGTTGGACCATCTGCTCTATCCGTTTGAGAAAACTAGAGAAGATGAAAGACTCAAAAAGAAAGTGTTCGCAAGGCATACCGAAAGGATACCAATTAAGCCAACCATTAATGACTAGTTCAAACACCGGGAGGGGTCGATCCCTTACTTGATCAGACCGCTCTTAGAAAGATAAAACAAAAGAAAACTCTCCTAGTTGAGCCCGGCTCAACTACTTCTTCGTAAGTGAGGTGAGGTACTTTTTCGGTTTGAATAGGGGATCGCCCTTTTTTGATTGAAGTAGCCTTGGTCGTAGTCAGTTTAAACACATAAACTTAGTCCACTTGCAGCCATGTTGATAAAAAGAACTAAGTTTAATGACTTTGAGTCACTCGCCCTCGTATTAGAAGATCATCTTACCCTGTGGTCGACATTCTATTCTTCTTAGTCGTAGGTGCTCGTTCTATTTTGATTTGATTTGAATGGGCCGAGTCTCCCGGGGTACATATGGCCGGCCCTTCGGGTGTCTCGATGATACAAAGAAAAGACGAATTCCAATCACATCCCCTATCACTTAAAGCCAATCCTTACCAAAGGAGGAAAGAAAATCGAAACACTGGTGCCTTATTTTATATTTTCCTTCCGACAATCAAGTGCACTTCCTTCTCTTCTAACAAGTGGTGAGAGTTAGCAAGCAACCTTTGCCTCTTGGCGGGAACTCCGCTAATCAGCGTAAACGAAACAGAGTTTATGAAAGATTCTTACTACGGACGCTACTATGCTCTCTTCATTTGGGAAATGAGCTTAAAATTAAAATGGCTTTAAACAGATTCCCTATCCTACACCTACATATGGCATATGGAATGGTCCTATCTCTATCTAATGCTAGAGGACGAGACACTTTTAGCTCCGATCCGGCTAAGCTTAGGCCTTAGGTTATTAGTGCTTCTGCCAGATACTACTCTCTCTATAGGGTGGGGCATTGTGTAAATGACTTTGTAAGGGGGAGATGACTCAACCCTCTGAAGCTTGCCCTACCCTTCGCATCTATTGATCGCTATCCATTCTCATTGCATCCATCCTGGGGGGCGGAGTGACCGAAAAAGATTGTGATAATTCATATCGGTCTTCTATATTCTCACCCTCTCTGTTCCGATAGTGAGGGTTCGCGCGGATTTTCTCTTTATGTAAGGAATAGACCAAGCCAACATCTTAGCCTGCTGATTGAGTCGCGTGAGCGAAGATATAGTAAACATCGAACGAGCATTTTCCGTGATGACTCTGACTTCCACCCGCTAGATTGATTCGGTCAAGCGATTGAATCACCAAAGCACGTAAAGAAGTGAGTAAGCCCATTCGTCGATCCACCAAAAGAGCTTATCCGTGCACCCTGAGATTACAGAAAACCATAGAATGAGTTTGAGTATGCCCTCCCTTTGCCCAAGCACGCAGATTGGATAGATCGGTCGCATATCGGGGGAGTCAGATACCAATGCGCGCATTAATCTCCTTCTGCTCGCTACATATCTTTGGCTTGCTACACTAGATGCCTCCCCTTCGTGAATACACTTGCTAGCTAGCCTAAGTCCGTAGTCCAAAGACAGGAGCGGGAGTTGTGCCACCAATCTACTCAACTTCGTTTGTATGCTTTGCTATAGGATGAGGCATTAAGGTAGGCCCCTACATGAGATCCCAGATCTCCTGCTATGAGTAAGGAAGCAGTATAAGAATAGGTGAAGTCGCATTTGAATTTTAACATGAGGCTAGCATTCGGAACAAAGATCCCTGCTGATGCGTCAAGAGCTATTCCTCGAAAAGATGCCCGAAGTGATTTAGAAAGATTCTTCTTTATCGATATCGATGGTGATCGGTCATGGTATCCATAGCGTTGCTTCTTTTTTGGCCAAACCCTGATTTCGTTTTGCTTTTTCTGGTCGTCGAGTCGATCAGGCTCGACTCTTTTCCCGGCCCTCCGGCCTCTCACTTCGTTTCGTTCTTCTTTTCTTTTTGATCTAGCGCTTGAATAAAGACACTCAATCGGCCCTACTTTCCCAAATTCCCACCACCGGCCCTTTAAAAATATGAAAGGTCTGGATTTTTTGCGTCGTTTCCGTTTTAAATCTGATAGAAAGAGTCGACGAGGAAGAAAAAAATTAATGAATGTTCTTTTTTGAAAATTAATGAATGTTCTTTTTTGAAAATTAATGAATGTTGTTCAGGTCGATTACAAGGTGCAGAAATTGCTAGAACTGAATGCGGAAAGTATGGAAAAACATCTTGTAATGTATTACACCAGAAAAGAGATTATGCTTCTGCTCTAGTATCTACTCGTTACGGAATCGTAGGTGTCAAAGTGTGGATTTCTTATAGTAAAAAAGAAAGTAAATATCGTAAAGTTAGCCGGTTCGCTAATATTTTTTTTGGGGGGGAGGGCACTTTTCATGACTTATTCTAGATTCTGTATCAGAATTCCTAGCCGACGGCGAAGGAGAGCTTTAATTCCGAGGGAAAGGGCTGGTCAAGCCAGCTTCATCTGATCTCACGAGGCCCCTTTTTCCATCTAATCATTCTCTTAAGTCATTGAACGGGGCCTTTTGGCCGCTCGGGGAACAGTAAAAGCTGATGGTTCAATTTAAGATCTTGAAACCTCATATTTTTATGTATCTGCAGTTGGATCGAAGCCTGGTAAGGGTCTCGGGAGTTTAGAAGTCTCTTTATTAAAGCATTTGCCCGGACACAGGTCGAGCAAGGCAATTAGGCAAGTCATTTGGGCGCTACTTATCTGCGGTCTAAAAGAGAGGCATCACCAGCCCTGGCCTATCGAGCGGGTCTTTCACTTTCTTCATTTTCTGTGAAATAAGTTCTATCAAAGCATTTAATATATATATGTTCTACTACTCTTCTAGAATCCCAGAAGGGTGTGACAGTTGAACCAGCCTATCTATCGTAATTAATCTATCGAGAGGGCTGGCACTTCTTCAATTGCATTCGATCTTTTTCCTGGTTCCACTAGTGAGCGAGTGGAATGTATGGAACGATGACAAAGTAAGGCTCGAGCAGATGTGAGGCGATAGCGAGCTCGACTAGAACCCGCCCTTGCCCTCTTCTATTCCCTTCTTTTTCTTTCCGGCCAATTAAGACTCCTTCGACCGAATCCGACAAAAACCGTGATAAAGAAAGATCCTAAATTTAATTCGGTATTTTATCATCCGGCCTTAGTGCCTAAACCGATGATTCCCTTCATAGAAATGGAAGGGTCTTTCGCCAGAAGCAGCTATTTTCATGAAGGATAAAACCTCTCCTAAAATGGCACTTGCTATCTTAGTATAATAGTTCGAAAATGAGCTCAAATCCGTTTTATGCCGAAAATACCGGGTCCCCCCCTACACAAGCAAATTGTTGATAAAACTCCAAAATGGCATTTTCCTTTGACCCAAAATTTTTTTTATCTTTATCATTCAAGAAAGACAAGAAAATTTCCGGGTAACAAACATTATACAGAATTTCTTTTAGATTCGAACCCATAGCTGATGATAGAACTAGAATAGATATTTTCTGTTTCCTACTCACACGAGCCCATATCCTTGCTTTTCTATCAATCTCTAATTCTGATCTTCCTCCCCAATCTTCATTTAATTTTATTTCTTTTTAATTCTTTTAAACTTTTGTCTTTTTTTTTGAAGGTAAGGGACCGAGATTATATACTGCTGCAGAAGCGGAATCTAAGGGGTTGGTTGAAAGGTAAGGATAGCGTGATTGGCCGATTGGTTGGAAGGTAAGGATAGCATGATTAACTGCTTTCAGGTCCCTTGCATGGGCCACAGCTACTTGGGTAGAGACCGCTGAACTTGGACAGACCGAGGCTATAATATGGGCTTAGGCCTTTTGTTTTGATGGCTGTCATTTTCTGGGCTATTTATATAGATTAAGATCCTTTTCATGATTTCATATGAGGAGCCGCCTTGACAAAAGCAATCTTGAGAGGCAGAAACCCGTATAGTATAATAGGCTAGGGGTGCTCCAAAAACTCTATTGAGAAAAGTACACCCACTATTAAAGACATCTTTAGGGATATAAAGCATATATAAAAAGTACACCACCACTTTTGTCTTGTCTCTCTTTAGGGATAAGAAAGCAAATAGAATAATCCAGTGATCAAGTTGCTCTGATGGGAAGGGAATAGATGCTGATCCATTAGAGATATATGTAAGATCATCCCATTACCTCGCGCGTCTGGAAGGCCCTACCTCGTATGAAACCTATTCTCGACTAAAGGAAAGGGGATAGGATCTATTACTAAGAAATTAGGCACTTCACATAGGGAGAGGGCTCAGGACTATAAAAGCAGAAAGTTATATATTTATGATATTAGGGAAAAAGTAAGAGAAGCATATCTAAGGGTAGGCCCGGGATTAGTAGCCCCTTCTTCACCTTATTACTGCTATTACTCTAAACCCTTTCTTGATTGTTATGCTACTTAGGCACGTTATCTCGGTAGTAAGGCAAGGATAAAAATATGTAAAATATGTCAGATAACTTTAAAGAATTAATATATGAATTAAAAGTCAATAAGTGAGTTTGGGAAGCTCTCTTCGGGCAAGGGAGTATAGGCTTCGCTATAATGCACATATATAGCTGCGATTACGACTAACCTGCCCTCTTTTAGATCATATTTAAGATGAATACCTAGATCTAATTATAAGCCCAAGGAGAGCTCTTAGCAACGTTGTTTAAGAATAAGAATTAACATATATAAGACATAGAGGAAGTGGCTGTTGAATCCCATTATAACCATAATAATTTTATAAAGGGTGCTGCAACTCCTGTTGCGGATGTGTGTTGGTTAAGCTAAGACTTATCCTTTCCCTGGTCTATTTTATAGAGGAACGAACTAAGCTAACACTAAGACAGTTGTAAAGTCAAAGTCAAAGGCATCCGTTCGACAATGCCTTGCAGTCTTGGTTCCCTCCCCGACACAAACAAGCTTCAAACTTTCTTTCTAAGGCTCGCAACAGCCTGCATTTTCATCTCTTACTACACAAGGCACCGCGAACTCTATCTATAGAGAGACTTCCTCGAGCTGTCTTTCTTAACACAAGCAAAGCTTGCTCTCCTTTACCCCTTGGTATACGCTGTCCTAGATACTACGAACCGCATCTACATTAGGGATCGACTTGCACTAAGCTATGGAAATCATTCCCTGAGAAACCAGTAATGAAATCCTCTGCTTAAAACACAGAAATTACGCGGCGAACCTTACAAAGAAGACCTCAAGGGAAGGGTTAAACATTCTTATTCTTCCCACTCACCATCCTACTCTCTTAGTTGGACTGGCTCACATTCTTGACTTGAGGGCTCTTGAAGTTCAAAGGGACAGAGGCGAGGCTAGCTGATGCGCATGTGGGAAAGGCAACTCTAAGACAGCTAAGCTCAATCCTTCTTAATAGTCACAAGAATAATGGCTCTCTCTTAGAATATCTTAAAGGACAGGATAGAAGAGGGGAGAGGAGCTTAGGATAGAGGCAGCGAGTTCGAAGTCGAAGGCAGAAGAAGGACGTCAGACCGAGACTAAGGAGAGAAGAGCATCTCCGTCTCGTTCGAGTCAAGGAAGAGTGGTGGTCAAGGCTCATGATCGGAGTCGACAGGCTGGAATGAAGATAGACGCATGCTCCTCCTCTCGGGTAAGCGGTAAAGAGGCTGGGGTCAAGACAGGAACCACTGAAGTCAGTCTTCTCTTAGGCTACACTACGGGTTCAAGACATACTCAAATAAGAGAGGAAGCACGCCCATACAAAAGAGATCAATCAGGCAAGTCTCCTAGTCAAGTAAGGGATGGATCAAGCCAGTCAAAAAGAGTAAAGAACGAAAGAAGAGGAAAAAGGGAGAAGTAAAGACTGCCTCTTGGCTCTAATGAATTCTTTTTAGCTGATGAGATGGACTCTGATCTCAATTCACACCGGGCCGCTGACTGATTGAACGCACATGTCCTAGCGTAACAGCTTTAGGGGAACCACCTGTTGTAGTACCGGGCTACTCACTGTTGTGGATTAGAACTCCTGTTGAAAGGGCGGGTCACTCCTTTTTTTTGAGGAGCCCACTGGTTTGGTTATTCATTCCCTATATCAAAGAAAGCGGGCGGAGAGTACGAATAAGACGGCTTTAAAGCATTTTCTTTTGGTAAAGGGTGTTTAAGTTTAAAGGAAAGAGTTTGAAATAGTTAAGCGTAGTGATCGGGAGTGAGATCAACAAACAGATTCCCATAGGTTTGAAAAGGGAATCAGTGTTACCCCGGGAAAAGGGGAGTTTCTAAGTGAACCCAAAAAGAGTGAAACCAAAAACGGATTCTGGATGGTTTCGGAAACGAAAGAAGTGCGTCCATTGGAAATGTGAGTGTCGAAGGTAAGTGCAATAGTAGTGGCTATAGTGCCTAAAGGGTTAATAAGCCAGCAGGAAGTGCAGCCAAAGTAGTGTAAACGAGAGGGAAAGTGTTCCAAAAGGCTTCCAAGGGATAGGTTTTCTCGAGAGTTGAATTGATCGCATTAATAGGGAATAGGAAAACATAATGTATTGATTGCCGGTACTGAAAGAGTGACTCCGTTAAAAGGAGCAGATGAGCCCAATACTGAGACTACCGTACCGATAAGAGTGGTTTTGAAAAAGGAGTCATTTTGGTTAATGTGAAGTGTAGAATTGTTCAGCTCCAGGTCTCTAAGGGATTTGAGAATTGGGCTTAACCCTTAGGCAAAGGAGTGTAAATAGGTGCCAACTGGAGCCAAACAAGCGATGGAGCGCGTTAGTCTTAGAGTTGGTTTGTTTGACTTTCCTTTGAGTTAGTAAGAAAGTACCCTATAGAATCTATAAACTCTATTAGTAAGAAAGTATGTAAATACCTATAAACTCTAATAAAAACTCTTCAGCATACAGAAATGCTTTTTTATTTACGATAACGAATCGGCCAATAAGTCAGGTGTGAATGCCTGTTCCACCACTTTAAAGTTTATTTTAGCTTCTTTCTGGGAATACCAACAAGTCTATTCCCAAAAGCAAAGAGAAGAAGAGAAGGAAACTTCAATGCTTAGGCTTGTTCGTTCGAAAAGACCAATATAGTGAGGTCAAAGCATACCTAGCTACTGGACTGAACCCTTCCTATCGTATCAAAAGAAGACTTCAACCTTTTCATTTTAATGTCAAGAGGGTTGTTTTAACGTGTTTTATCGGACTTGCTTCTTCAAAGATGATTAAGAAACTTCATCCGTAAGGCGCCTCTTTTGACTTAGAATTCTCTCTCTAGTTTGATATGATAAGTTATATAAATCAATCACAGGGCTTTAAAATAAGAGTTCTACAGGACCAATCAAAGAGCTTGACAAGCGACTTCACTAGATACAGTAAGGCGGTGTGGGCCAGCTGGTTAGAAAGGATAAAAACGACCTAATGGATTAAGTCTTAAAAAGCCTACCTATTCTATGTGGCTTATATGCTGCTTTAAGACCAATCGTTTACTAGACACCAGTGTTCGACCAAGATGGCTAGGTCACTCGGTTCCTCTTTACACTCCTTTCTTCTTAAACTTAAAATAGTACGCTTCAACAGAGCACTTACGGAATCTGTGATTCCTAAATCTCACCTCACTGGGTTGCTAGGCTAATTGCTACTATCTACTCAGAAGAATCTGAGGCTTGATCTGAGGTACTTCCTGCTTTAGCCTTTCTCGCTCGTTAGGGATAGGACGAATCATAAGATTTACCCATTGTAAAGTAAAGTATAAATTCCACCGGTATTTCCTATTTAAGGAAGGGTCATAGAGTGCATTCAATCTATTATTAATATAAAGTTATAAACGTAAATGTAATTCCATTGTTGATAATTTAATTACCTATCTTTGAATAAGAAGAGTCACCCAGCCAGTTAATCTCTCATCTGGTCAGCCCCAGGCTCACTTGTTAGCCATCCAAACAAAACAATAGGTCATGAAACTAGAAAACATGCTCGCTCCTTTACTAACGAAGGCCCACTCACTACCACTACATAGGCTCACTTCATTAACAACCAGCTCCCTCAACTCAAAGGTCGTCACTGAATGCTTCTTGCTTCTGTCTTTATTTTTAATCTTATTTCATTCATATTATAATAATGATTAATATTTTAAAGAATTTCTTTCATTTTTGTATTCTAATATTTTTATTTAATCTAATTATAATTTCTAAAATATCGTCTTAAAAATTAAAATTTAAATTTAAATTTTTAATAAGTTTATAGTGTTACGTCTCTATAGTAAGCGAGTGTAGTATTCGAAACGAGCAGGTTGTTTGGGGATTGATTTATATGTCTAAAGGGTCCCTAGTCCCCTTTCTCTTTCTTTATTACAACCTTCTTTTTTTTTTTGATGTCAAAGACCAAAAGCTACGCGCAAATTCTCATTGGATCTTGGTTGTTCTTAACAGCGATGGCTATTCATTTAAGTCTTTGGGTAGCACCACTAGATTTTCAACAAGGTGGAAATTCTCGTATTCTCTATGTACAAGTTCCTGTGGCTCGGATGAGTATTCTTCTTTATATCGTTACGGCTATAAACACTTTCTTGTTCCTATTAACAAAACATCCTCTTTTTCTTCGCTCTTCCGGAACCAGTGCATGTAAATGGGTGCTTTTTCTACGCTGTTAACTTTAGTAATCGGGGGTTTCGGGAAGACCTATGTGGGGCACCTTTTGGGTGTGGGACGCTCGTTTAACTTCTGTATTCATCTCATTCCTTATTTACTTGGGCGCACTGTGTTTTCAAAAGCTTTCTGTCGAACCGGCTCCTATTTCAATCCGTCTTTGGACCGATCGATATACCAATAATAAAGTTTCCAATCAATCTGGTGGAATACATCGCATCAACTGGGAGCATTAGCCGATATACACTTCAATTTGGTAGTTCGGGAGGTCGACGGACCGGTTTCTTTTTCTCCTGTTTTTCAATCACGCGTCCTACCTCATTTCAGGAGTTAACCTTCTCCATTTCAGCCTCAAATAACGAGCTTTAACGCATTTTTCACGATAATCCGAGTTTCGGCAAATCTTTGGTTTCGCACACCGGCACCCCCAAATGTCTTCCGTTGGTGCTCAAATTTTGCGTGGCCGCTTTGTCCGACCCAGAAACTTTCTATGCGATTTACGGAGAATTTTGTTCCGGGACCCAGGAATCCCGAAAACCGTGTAATCTTTGGATTCGCACACTTTGGCACCCCCAAATGTCTTCCGTTGGTGCTCAAATTTTGCGTGGCCGCTTTATCTGACCCCAGGAACTTTCTATGCGATTTCCGGAGAATTTTGTTCCGGGACCCCGGAATCCCGAAAAACCGTGTATTATACACTTCAATTTCAGCCGTTCGGGAGGTCGTACCGGACCCAGTTTCTTTTTCTCCCTGTTTTTCAATCACGCGTCCTACCTCATTTCAGGAGTTAACCTTCTCCATTTCAGCCTCAAATAACGAGCTTTAACGCATTTTTCACGATAATCCGAGTTTCGGCAAATGTTGGTTTCTGGCACACCGGCACCCCCAAATGTCTTCCGTTGGTGCTCAAATTTTGCGTGGCCGCTTTGTCTGACCCCAGAAACTTTCTATGCGATTTCCGGAGAATTTTGTTCCGGGACCCCGGAATCCCGAAAAACCGTATAATGCTGGATTCTGGCACACCGGCACCCCCAAATGTCGTCCATTGGTGCTTACATTTTGCGTGGCCGCTTTATCTGACACCAAGAACTTTCTATGCGATTTCTAGAAAATTTTGTTCCGGGACCCCGAAATCCCGAAAAACCGTGTATTATACACTTCAATTTCGGTAGTTCGGGAGGTAAACAGGACCGGTTTCTTTTTCTCCCTGTTTTTCAATCACGCGTCCTACCTCTTTTATGGAGTTAACCTGCTCGATTTCAGCCTCAAATAACGAGCTTTAACGCATTTTTCACGATAATCCGAATTTCGGCAAATGCTGGTTTCTGGCACACCGGCACCCCCAAATGTCTTCCGTTGGTGCCTAAATTTTGCATGGGCGATTTATCTGACCCCAAGAACTTTCTATGCGATTTCCGCAGAATTTTGTTCCGGGACCCCGGAATCCCCAAAAACCGTGTATTATACACTTCAATTTCGGTAGTTCGGGAGGTCGTCTGCAGGACCCAGTTTCTTTTTCTCCTGTTTTTCAATCACGCGTCCTACCTCATTTCAGGAGTTAACCTTCTCCATTTCAGCCTCAAATAACGAGCTTTAACGCATTTTTCACGATAATCCGAGTTTCGGCAAATGCTGGTTTCTGGCACACCGGCACCCCCAAATGTCTTCCGTTGGTGCTCAAATTTTGTGTGGCCGCTTTGTCTGACCCCAGAAACTTTCTATGCGATTTCCGGAGAATTTTGTTCCGGGACCCCGGAATCCCGAAAAACCGTATAATGCTGGATTCTGGCACACCGGCACCCCCAAATGTCGTCCATTGGTGCTTACATTTTGCGTGGCCGCTTTATCTGACACCAAGAACTTTCTATGCGATTTCTAGAAAATTTTGTTCCGGGACCCCGAAATCCCGAAAAACCGTGTATTATACACTTCAATTTCAGCCGTTCGGGAGGTCGTACCGGACCCGGTTTCTTTTTCTCCCTGTTTTTCAATCACGCGTCCTACCTCTTTTCTGGAGTTAACCGCTCGATTTCACCTCAAATAACGAGCTTTAACGCATTTTTCACGATAATCCGAATTTCGGCAAATCTTTGGTTTCGGCACACCTAAGCACCCCCAAATGTCTTCCGTTGGTGCTCAAATTTTGCGTGGCCGCTTTGTCTGACCCCAAAAACTTTCTATGCGATTTCCGGAGAATTTTGTTCCGGGACCTCGGAATCCCGAAAAACCGTGTAATCTTTGGATTCGCACTTGGCATCCCCAAATTTCCTCCGTTGGTGCTCAAATTTTGCGTGGCCACTTTATCTGACCCCAGGAACTTTCTATGCGATTTCCGGAAAATTTTATTCCGGGACCCCGGAATCCCGAAAAACCGTGTATTATACACTTTAATTTCAGCCGTTCGGGAGGTCGTACTGGACCCGGTTTATTTTTCTCCCTGTTTCTCAATCACGCGTCGTACCTCATTTCAGGAGTTAACCTGCTCGATTTCAGCCTCAAATAACGAGCTTTAACGCATTTTTCACGATAATCCGAGTTTCGGTAAATCTTTGGTTTTCGGCACACGGCACCCCAAATGTCTTCCGTTGGTGCTCAAATTTTGCGTGGCCTGGCCCCAGAAACTTTCTATGAGATTTCCGGAGAATTTTGTTCCGGGAGCCCGGAATCCAGAAAAACCGTGTAATGCTGGATTCTGGCACACTGGCACCCCCAAATGTCCTCCGTTGGTGCTCAAATTTTGCGTGGCCGCTTTATCTGACCCCAGGAATTTTCTATGCGATTTCCGTAGAATTTTATTCGGGACCCGAATCGCGAAAAACCGTGTATTATACACTTCAATTTCGGCCGTTCGGGAGGTCGTACCGGACCCGGTTTCTTTTTCTCCTTGTTTTTCAATCACGCGTCCTACCTCATTTCAGGAGTTAACTCGCTCGATTTGACCTCAAATAACGAGCTTTAACGCATTTTTCACGATAATCCGTGTTTCGGCGAATGCTGGTTTCTGGCACACCGGCACCCCCAAATGTCTTCCATTGGTGCTTACATTTTGCGTGGCCGCTTTATCTGACCCCAGGAACTTTCTATGCGATTTCCGGAGAATTTTGTTCCGGGACCCCGAAATCCCGAAAAACCGTGTATTATATACACTTCAATTTCAGCCGTTCGGGAGGTCGTACTGGACCCGATTTCTTTTTCTCCCTGTTTTTCAATCACGCGTCCTACCTCATTTCAGGAGTTAACCTTTTCGATTTCAGCCTCAAATAACGAGCTTTAACGCATTTTTCACGATAATCCGAGTTTCGGCGAATCTTTGGTTTTCGCACACCGGCACACCCCAAATGTCCTCCGTTGGTGCTCAAATTTTCGTGGCCGCTTTATCTGACCCCAGGAAATTTCTATGCGATTTCGCGAGAATTTTATTGCGGGACCCGAAATCCCGAAAAACCGTGTATTATACACTTCAATTTGGTAGTTCGGGAGGTCGTACCGGACCCGGTTTTTTTTTCTCCCTGTTTTTCAATCACGCGTCCTACCGCATTTCACGAGTTAACCTGCCCGATTTTAGCCTCAAATAACGAGATTTAACGCATTTTTCACGATAATCCGAGTTTCGGCAAATGCTGGTTTCTGGCACACCGGCACCCCTAAATGTCTTCCGCTGGTGCTCAAATTTTGCGTGGCCACTTTGTCTGACCCCAGAAACTTTCTATGCGATTTCCGGAGAATTTTGTTCCGGGACCTCGGAATCCCGAAAAACCGTGTAATGCTGGATTCTGGCACACTAGCACCCCCAAATGTCCTCCGTTGGTGCTTAAATTTTGCGTGGCCGCTTTATCTGACCCCAGGAACTTTCTATGCGATTTCCGGAGAATTTTATTCCGGGACCCTGGAATCCCGAAAAACCGTGTATTATACACTTCAATTTCAGCCGTTCGGGAGGTAAACCGGACCCGGTTTCTTTTCTCCTCTTTTTCAATCTCGCGTCCTACCTCGTTTCAGGAGTTAACCTTTTCGATTTCAGCCTCAAATAACGAGCTTTAACGCATTTTTCACGATAATCCGAGTTTCGGCGAATGCTGGTTTCTGGCACACCGGCACCCCCAAATGTCTTCCGTTGGTGCTTAAATTTTGCATGGCCGATTTATCGACCCCGGGAACTTTCTATGCGATTTCCGCGAGAATTTTGTTCCGCGACCTCGGAATCTCCAAAAACCGTGTATTATACACTTTAATTTTCAAACCGTTCGGGAGGTCGTCTGGGACCGGTTTCTTTTTCTCCCTGTTTTTCAATCACGCGTCCTACCTCATTTCAGGAGTTAACCTGCTCGATTTCAGCCTCAAATAACGAGTTTTAACGCATTTTTCACGATAATCCGAGTTTCGGCGAATGCTGGTTTCTAGCACACCGCCACCCCCAAATGTCTTCCGTTGGTGCTCAAATTTTGTGTGGCCGCTTTGTCTGACCCCAGAAACTTTCTATGCGATTTCCGGAGAATTTTGTTCCGGGACCCCGGAATCCCGAAAAACCGTATAATGCTGGATTCTGGCACACCGGCACCCCCAAATGTCGTCCATTGGTGCTTACATTTTGCGTGGCCGCTTTATCTGACACCAAGAACTTTCTATGCGATTTCTAGAAAATTTTGTTCCGGGACCCCGAAATCCCGAAAAACCGTGTATTATACACTTCAATTTCAGCCGTTCGGGAGGTCGTACCGGACCCGGTTTCTTTTTCTCCCTGTTTTTCAATCACGCGTCCTACCTCTTTTATGGAGTTAACCTGCTCGATTTCAGCCTCAAATAACGAGCTTTAACGCATTTTTCACGATAATCCGAATTTCGGCAAATGCTGGTTTCTGGCACACCGGCACCCCCAAATGTCTTCCGTTGGTGCTCAAATTTTGTGTGGCCGCTTTGTCTGACCCCAGAAACTTTCTATGCGATTTCCGGAGAATTTTGTTCCGGGACCCCGGAATCCCGAAAAACCGTATAATGCTGGATTCTGGCACACCGGCACCCCCAAATGTCGTCCATTGGTGCTTACATTTTGCGTGGCCGCTTTATCTGACACCAAGAACTTTCTATGCGATTTCTAGAAAATTTTGTTCCGGGACCCCGAAATCCCGAAAAACCGTGTATTATACACTTCAATTTCAGCCGTTCGGGAGGTCGTACCGGACCCGGTTTCTTTTTCTCCCTGTTTTTCAATCACGCGTCCTACCTCTTTTCTGGAGTTAACCTCCTCGATTTCAGCCTCAAATAACGAGCTTTAACGCATTTTTCACGATAATCCGAATTTCGGCAAATGCTGGTTTCTGGCACACCGGCACCCCCAAATGTCTTCCGTTGGTGCTCAAATTTTGCGTGGCCGCTTTGTCTGACCCCAAAAACTTTCTATGCGATTTCCGGAGAATTTTGTTCCGGGACCTCGGAATCCCGAAAAACCGTGTAATGCTGGATTCTGGCACACTGGCATCCCCAAATTTCCTCCGTTGGTGCTCAAATTTTGCGTGGCCACTTTATCTGACCCCAGGAACTTTCTATGCGATTTCCGGAAAATTTTATTCCGGAATCCCGAAAAACCGTGTATTATACACTTTAATTTCAGCCGTTCGGGAGGTCGTACTGGACCCGGTTTATTTTTCTCCCTGTTTCTCAATCACGCGTCGTACCTCATTTCAGGAGTTAACCTGCTCGATTTCAGCCTCAAATAACGAGCTTTAACGCATTTTTCACGATAATCCGAGTTTCGGTAAATGCTGGTTTCTGGCACACCGGCACCCCCAAATGTCTTCCGTTGGTGCTCAAATTTTGCGTGGCCTGGCCCCAGAAACTTTCTATGAGATTTCCGGAGAATTTTGTTCCGGGAGCCCGGAATCCAGAAAAACCGTGTAATGCTGGATTCTGGCACACTGGCACCCCCAAATGTCCTCCGTTGGTGCTCAAATTTTGCGTGGCCGCTTTATCTGACCCCAGGAATTTTCTATGCGATTTCCGTAGAATTTTATTCCGGGACCCCGGAATCGCGAAAAACCGTGTATTATACACTTCAATTTCAGCCGTTCGGGAGGTCGTAGCGGACCCGGTTTCTTTTTCTCCCTGTTTTTCAATCACGCGTCCTACCTCATTTCAGGAGTTAACCTGCTCGATTTCAGCCTCAAATAACGAGCTTTAACGCATTTTTCACGATAATCCGTGTTTCGGCGAATCTTTGGTTTCGCACACCGGCACCCCCAAATGTCTTCCATTGGTGCTTACATTTTGCGTGGCCGCTTTATCGACCCCAGGGAACTTTCTATGCGATTTCCGGAGAATTTTGTTCCGGGACCCCGAAATCCCGAAAAACCGTGTATTATACACTTCAATTTCAGCCGTTCGGGAGGTCGTACCGGACCCGATTTCTTTTTCTCCCTGTTTTTCAATCACGCGTCCTACCTCATTTCAGGAGTTAACCTTTTCGATTTCAGCCTCAAATAACGAGCTTTAACGCATTTTTCACGATAATCCGAGTTTCGGCGAATGCTGGTTTCTGGCACACCGGCACCCCCAAATGTCCTCCGTTGGTGCTCAAATTTTCGTGGCCGCTTTATCTGACCCCAGGAAATTTCTATGCGATTTCCGCAGAATTTTATTGCGGGACCCCGAAATCCCGAAAAACCGTGTATTATACACTTCAATTTCGTACCGTTCGAGGAGGTAAATCGAGGACCGGTTTTTTTTTCTCCCTGTTTTTCAATCACGCGTCCTACCGCATTTCACGAGTTAACCTGCCCGATTTTAGCCTCAAATAACGAGATTTAACGCATTTTTCACGATAATCCGAGTTTCGGCAAATGCTGGTTTCTGGCACACCGGCACCCCTAAATGTCTTCCGCTGGTGCTCAAATTTTGCGTGGCCACTTTGTCGACCCGAAACTTTCTATGCGATTTCCAGGAGAATTTTGTTCGGGACCTCGGAATCCCGAAAAACCGTGTAATCTTGGATTCGGCACACTAGCACCCCCAAATGTCCTCCGTTGGTGCTTAAATTTTGCGTGGCCGCTTTATCTGACCCGGGAACTTTCTATGCGATTTCCGGAGAATTTTATTCCGGGACCCTGGAATCCCGAAAAACCGTGTATTATACACTTCAATTTCAGCCGTTCGGGAGGTCGTACCGGACCCGGTTTCTTTTCTCCCTCTTTTTCAATCTCGCGTCCTACCTCGTTTCAGGAGTTAACCTTTTCGATTTCAGCCTCAAATAACGAGCTTTAACGCATTTTTCACGATAATCCGAGTTTCGGCGAATGCTGGTTTCTGGCACACCGGCACCCCCAAATGTCTTCCGTTGGTGCTTAAATTTTGCATGGCCGATTTATCTGACCCCAGGAACTTTCTATGCGATTTCCGCAGAATTTTGTTCCGCGACCTCGGAATCTCCAAAAACCGTGTATTATACACTTTAATTTCAGCCGTTCGGGAGGTCGTATGGGACCGGTTTCTTTTTCTCCTGTTTTTCAATCACGCGTCCTAGCTCATTTCAGGAGTTAACCTGTTCGATTTCAGCCTCAAATAACGAGTTTTAACGCATTTTTCACGATAATCCGAGTTTCGGCGAATGCTGGTTTCTGGCACACCGGCACCCCCAAATGTCTTCCATTGGTGCTTACATTTTGCGTGGCCGCCTTATCTGACCCCAGGAACTTTCTATTCGATTTCCGGAGAATTTTGTTCCGGGACCTCGGAATCCCGAAAAACCGTGTAATGCTGGATTCTGGCACACTGGCATCCCCAAATTTCCTCCGTTGGTGCTCAAATTTTGCGTGGCCACTTTATCTGACCCCAGGAACTTTCTATGCGATTTCCGGAGAATTTTATTCCGGGACCCCGGAATCCCGAAAAACCGTGTATTATTCACTTTAATTTCAGCCGTTCGGGAGGTAAATCTTTGGACCCGGTTTCTTTTTCTCCCTGTTTCTCAATCACGCGTCGTACCTCATTTCAGGAGTTAACCCTGATTTCGATTTCAGACCTCAAATAACGAGCTTTAACGCATTTTTCACGATAATCCGAGTTTCGGTAAATGCTGGTTTCTGGCACACTGGCACCCCCAAATGTCTTCCGTTGGTGCTCAAATTTTGCGTGGCCTGGCCCCAGAAACTTTCTATGAGATTTCCGGAGAATTTTGTTCGGGAGCCGGAATCGGAAAAACCGTGTAATCTTGGATTTCGCACACTGGCACCCCCAAATGTCCTCCGTTGGTGCTCAAATTTTGCGTGGCCGCTTTATCTGACCCCAGGAATTTTCTATGCGATTTCCGTAGAATTTTATTCCGGGACCCCGGAATCCCGAAAAACCGTGTATTATACACTTCAATTTCAGCCGTTCGGGAGGTCGTAGCGGACCCGGTTTCTTTTTCTCCCTGTTTTTCAATCACGCGTCCTACCTCATTTCAGGAGTTAACCTGTTCGATTTCAGCCTCAAATAACGAGCTTTAACGCATTTTTCACGATAATCCGTGTTTCGGCGAATGCTGGTTTCTGGCACACCGGCACCCCCAAATGTCTTCCATTGGTGCTTACATTTTGCGTGGCCGCTTTATCTGACCCCAGGAACTTTCTATGCGATTTCCGGAGAATTTTGTTCCGGGACCCCGAAATCCCGAAAAACCGTGTATTATACACTTTAATTTCAGCCGTTCGGGAGGTCGTACTGGACCCGGTTTATTTTTCTCCCTGTTTCTCAATCACGCGTCGTACCTCATTTCAGGAGTTAACCTGCTCGATTTCAGCCTCAAATAACGAGCTTTAACGCATTTTTCACGATAATCCGTGTTTCGGCGAATGCTGGTTTCTGGCACACCGGCACCCCCAAATGTCTTCCATTGGTGCTTACATTTTGCGTGGCCGCTTTATCTGACCCCAGGAACTTTCTATGCGATTTCCGGAGAATTTTATTCCGGGACCCCGGAATCCCGAAAAACCGTGTATTATACACTTCAATTTCAGCCGTTCGGGAGGTCGTACCGGACCCGGTTTCTTTTCTCCCTCTTTTTCAATCTCGCGTCCTACCTCGTTTCAGGAGTTAACCTTTTCGATTTCAGCCTCAAATAACGAGCTTTAACGCATTTTTCACGATAATCCGAGTTTCGGCGAATGCTGGTTTCTGGCACACCGGCACCCCCAAATGTCTTCCGTTGGTGCTTAAATTTTGCATGGCCGATTTATCTGACCCCAGGAACTTTCTATGCGATTTCCGCAGAATTTTGTTCCGCGACCTCGGAATCTCCAAAAACCGTGTATTATACACTTTAATTTCAGCCGTTCGGGAGGTCGTACCGGACCCGGTTTCTTTTTCTCCCTGTTTTTCAATCACGCGTCCTACCTCATTTCAGGAGTTAACCTGCTCGATTTCAGCCTCAAATAACGAGTTTTAACGCATTTTTCACGATAATCCGAGTTTCGGCGAATGCTGGTTTCTGGCACACCGGCACCCCCAAATGTCTTCCATTGGTGCTTACATTTTGCGTGGCCGCCTTATCTGACCCCAGGAACTTTCTATTCGATTTCCGGAGAATTTTGTTCCGGGACCTCGGAATCCCGAAAAACCGTGTAATGCTGGATTCTGGCACACTGGCATCCCCAAATTTCCTCCGTTGGTGCTCAAATTTTGCGTGGCCACTTTATCTGACCCCAGGAACTTTCTATGCGATTTCCGGAGAATTTTATTCGGGACCGGAATCCCGAAAAACCGTGTATTATTCACTTTAATTTCAGCCGTTCGGGAGGTCGTACTGGACCCGGTTTCTTTTTCTCCCTGTTTCTCAATCACGCGTCGTACCTCATTTCAGGAGTTAACCTGCTCGATTTCAGCCTCAAATAACGAGCTTTAACGCATTTTTCACGATAATCCGAGTTTCGGTAAATGCTGGTTTCTGGCACACTGGCACCCCCAAATGTCTTCCGTTGGTGCTCAAATTTTGCGTGGCCTGGCCCCAGAAACTTTCTATGAGATTTCCGGAGAATTTTGTTCCGGGAGCCTGGAATCGGAAAAACCGTGTAATCTTTGGATTCGCACACCGGCACCCCCAAATGTCCTCCGTTGGTGCTCAAATTTTGCGTGGCCGCTTTATCGACCCCGGGAATTTTCTATGCGATTTCCGTAGAATTTTATTAGGGACCCGAGAATCCCGAAAAACCGTGTATTATACACTTCAATTTCAGCCGTTCGGGAGGTCGTAGCGGACCCGGTTTCTTTTTTTCTCCTGTTTTTCAATCACGCGTCCTACCTCATTTCGGGAGTTAACTGCTCGATTTGACCTCAAATAACGAGCTTTAACGCATTTTTCACGATAATCCGTGTTTCGGCGAATCTTTGGTTTCTGGCACACCGGCACCCCCAAATGTCTTCCATTGGTGCTTACATTTTGCGTGGCCGCTTTATCTGACCCCAGGAACTTTCTATGCGATTTCCGGAGAATTTTGTTCTGGGACCCCGAAATCCCGAAAAACCGTGTATTATACACTTTAATTTCAGCCGTTCGGGAGGTAAATCTTTGGACCCGGTTTATTTTTCTCCTGTTTCTCAATCACGCGTCGTACCTCATTTCAGGAGTTAACTGCTCGATTTCACCTCAAATAACGAGCTTTAACGCATTTTTCACGATAATCCGAGTTTCGGTAAATCTTTGGTTTTCGGCACACCGGCACCCCAAATGTCTTCCGTTGGTGCTCAAATTTTGCGTGGCCTGGCCCCAGAAACTTTCTATGAGATTTCCGCAGAATTTTGTTCCGGAGCCCGGAATCCGAAAAACCGTGTAATCTTTGGATTCGGCACACCGGCACCCCAAATGTCCTCCGTTGGTGCTCAAATTTTGCGTGGCCGCTTTATCTGACCCCAGGAATTTTCTATGCGATTTCCGTAGAATTTTGTTCCGGGACCCCGGAATCCCCAAAAACCGTGTATTATACACTTCAATTTCAGCCGTTCGGGAGGTCGTACCGGACCCAGTTTCTTTTTCTCCCTGTTTTTCAATCACGCGTCCTACCTCATTTCAGGAGTTAACCTTCTCCATTTCAGCCTCAAATAACGAGCTTTAACGCATTTTTCACGATAATCCGAGTTTCGGCAAATGCTGGTTTCTGGCACACCGGCACCCCCAAATGTCTTCCGTTGGTGCTCAAATTTTGCGTGGCCGGTTTGTCTGACCCCAGAAACTTTCTATGCGATTTCCGGAGAATTTTGTTCCGGGACCCCGGAATCCCGAAAAACCGTATAATGCTGGATTCTGGCACACCGGCACCCCCAAATGTCGTCCATTGGTGCTTACATTTTGCGTGGCCGCTTTATCTGACACCAAGAACTTTCTATGCGATTTCTAGAAAATTTTGTTCCGGAACCCCGAAATCCCGAAAAACCGTGTATTATACACTTCAATTTCAGCCGTTCGGGAGGTCGTACCGGACCCGGTTTCTTTTTCTCCCTGTTTTTCAATCACGCGTCCTACCTCTTTTCTGGAGTTAACCTGCTCGATTTCAGCCTCAAATAACGAGCTTTAACGCATTTTTCACGATAATCCGAATTTCGGCAAATGCTGGTTTCTGGCACACCGGCACCCCCAAATGTCTTCCGTTGGTGCTCAAATTTTGCGTGGCCGCTTTGTCTGACCCCAAAAACTTTCTATGCGATTTCCGGAGAATTTTGTTCCGGGACCTCGGAATCCCGAAAAACCGTGTAATGCTGGATTCTGGCACACTGGCATCCCCAAATTTCCTCCGTTGGTGCTCAAATTTTGCGTGGCCACTTTATCTGACCCCAAGAACTTTCTATGCGATTTCCGGAGAATTTTATTCCGGGACCCCGGAATCCCGAAAAACCGTGTATTATACACTTTAATTTCAGCCGTTCGGGAGGTCGTACTGGACCCGGTTTATTTTTCTCCCTGTTTCTCAATCACGCGTCGTACCTCATTTCAGGAGTTAACCTGCTCGATTTCAGCCTCAAATAACGAGCTTTAACGCATTTTTCACGATAATCCGAGTTTCGGTAAATCTTGGTTTCGCTGCACACCAAGCACCCCCAAATGCCTTCCGTTGGTGCTCAAATTTTGGGTGGCCTGGCCCCAGATACTTTCTATGAGATTTCCGGAGAATTTTGTTCCGGGAGCCCGGAATCCAGAAAAACCGTGTAATGCTGGATTCTGGCACACTGGCACCCCCAAATGTCCTCCGTTGGTGCTCAAATTTTGCGTGGCCGCTTTATCTGACCCCAGGAATTTTCTATGCGATTTCCGTAGAATTTTATTCCGGGACCCCGGAATCGCGAAAACCCGTGTATTATACACTTCAATTTCAGCCGTTCGGGAGGTCGTAGCGGACCCGGTTTCTTTTTCTCCCTGTTTTTCAATCACGCGTCCTACCTCATTTCAGGAGTTAACCTGCTCGATTTCAGCCTCAAATAACGAGCTTTAACGCATTTTTCACGATAATCCGTGTTTCGGCGAATGCTGGTTTCTGGCACACCGGCACCCCCAAATGTCTTCCATTGGTGCTTACATTTTGCGTGGCCGCTTTATCTGACCCCAGGAACTTTCTATGCGATTTCCGGAGAATTTTGTTCCGGGACCCCGAAATCCCGAAAAACCGTGTATTATATACACTTCAATTTCAGCCGTTCGGGAGGTCGTACCGGACCCGATTTCTTTTTCTCCCTCTTTTTCAATCTCGCGTCCTACCTCGTTTCAGGAGTTAACCTTTTCGATTTCAGCCTCAAATAACGAGCTTTAACGCATTTTTCACGATAATCCGAGTTTCGGCGAATGCTGGTTTCTGGCACACCGGCACCCCCAAATGTCTTCCGTTGGTGCTTAAATTTTGCATGGCCGATTTATCTGACCCCATGAACTTTCTATGCGATTTCCGCAGAATTTTGTTCCGCGACCTCGGAATCTCCAAAAACCGTGTATTATACACTTTAATTTCAGCCGTTCGGGAGGTCGTACCGGACCCGGTTTCTTTTTCTCCCTGTTTTTCAATCACGCGTCCTACCTCATTTCAGGAGTTAACCTGCTCGATTTCAGCCTCAAATAACGAGTTTTAACGCATTTTTCACGATAATCCGAGTTTCGGCGAATCTTTGGTTTTCGCACACCAAGCACCCCAAATGTCTTCCATTGGTGCTTACATTTTGCGTGGCCGCCTTATCTGACCCCAGGAACTTTCTATTCGATTTCCGGAGAATTTTGTTCCGGGACCTCGGAATCCCGAAAAACCGTGTAATGCTGGATTCTGGCACACTGGCATCCCCAAATTTCCTCCGTTGGTGCTCAAATTTTGCGTGGCCACTTTATCTGACCCCAGGAACTTTCTATGCGATTTCCGGAGAATTTTATTCTCGGGACCCCGGAATCCCGAAAAACCGTGTATTATTCACTTTAATTTCAGCCGTTCGGGAGGTCGTACTGGACCCGGTTTCTTTTTCTCCCTGTTTCTCAATCACGCGTCGTACCTCATTTCAGGAGTTAACCTGCTCGATTTCAGCCTCAAATAACGAGCTTTAACGCATTTTTCACGATAATCCGAGTTTCGGTAAATCGGTTGGTTTCGCACCTTTGGCACCCCCAAATGTCTTCCGTTGGTGCTCAAATTTTGCGTGGCCTGGCCCCTTTTAAACTTTCTATGAGATTTCCGGAGAATTTTGTTCGGGAGCCGGAATCCGAAAAACCGTGTAATCTTTGGATTCTCGCACACCGGCACCCCCAAATGTCCTCCGTTGGTGCTCAAATTTTGCGTGGCCGCTTTATCTGACCCCAGGAACTTTCTATGCGATTTCCGTAGAATTTTATTCCGGGACCCCGAAATCCCGAAAAACCGTGTATTATATACACTTCAATTTCAGCCGTTCGGGAGGTTGTACCGGACCCGATTTCTTTTTCTCCCTGTTTTTCAATCACGCGTCCTACCTCATTTCAGGAGTTAACCTTTTCGATTTCAGCCTCAAATAACGAGCTTTAACGCATTTTTCACGATAATCCGAGTTTCGGCGAATGCTGGTTTCTGGCACACCGGCACCCCCAAATGTCCTTCGTTGGTGCTCAAATTTTGCGTGGCCGCTTTATCTGACCCCAGGAAATTTCTATGCGATTTCCGCAGAATTTTATTGCGGGACCCCGAAATCCCGAAAAACCGTGTATTATACACTTCAATTTCAGCCGTTCGGGAGGTCGTACCGGACCCGGTTTTTTTTTCTCCCTGTTTTTCAATCACGCGTCCTACCGCATTTCACGAGTTAACCTGCCCGATTTTAGCCTCAAATAACGAGATTTAACGCATTTTTCACGATAATCCGAGTTTCGGCAAATGCTGGTTTCTGGCACACCGGCACCCCTAAATGTCTTCCGCTGGTGCTCAAATTTTGCGTGGCCACTTTGTCTGACCCCAGAAACTTTCTATGCGATTTCCGGAGAATTTTGTTCCGGGACCTCGGAATCCCGAAAAACCGTGTAATGCTGGATTCTGGCACACTGGCACCCCCAAATGTCCTCCGTTGGTGCTTAAATTTTGCGTGGCCGCTTTATCTGACCCCAGGAACTTTCTATGCGATTTCCGGAAAATTTTATTCCGGGACCCTGGAATCCCGAAAAACCGTGTATTATACACTTCAATTTCAGCCGTTCGGGAGGTCGTACCGGACCCGGTTTCTTTTCTCCCTCTTTTTCAATCTCGCGTCCTACCTCGTTTCAGGAGTTAACCTTTTCGATTTCAGCCTCAAATAACGAGCTTTAACGCATTTTTCACGATAATCCGAGTTTCGGCGAATGCTGGTTTCTGGCACACCGGCACCCCCAAATGTCTTCCGTTGGTGCTTAAATTTTGCATGGCCGATTTATCTGACCCGAGGAACTTTCTATGCGATTTCCGCAGAATTTTGTTCCGCGACCTCGGAATCTCCAAAAACCGTGTATTATACACTTTAATTTCAAATTGTTCGGGAGGTAAACGGACCCGGTTTCTTTTTCTCCTGTTTTTCAATCACGCGTCCTAGCTCATTTCAGGAGTTAACCGCTCGATTTCACCTCAAATAACGAGTTTTAACGCATTTTCACGATAATCCGAGTTTCGGCGAATCTTTGGTTTCGCACTGCAAGCACCCCCAAATGTCTTCCATTGGTGCTTACATTTTGCGTGGCCGCCTTATCTGACCCCAGGAACTTTCTATTCGATTTCCGGAGAATTTTGTTCCGGGACCTCGGAATCCCGAAAAACCGTGTAATCTTTGGATTCTCGCACACCGGCATCCCCAAATTTCCTCCGTTGGTGCTCAAATTTTGCGTGACCACTTTATATCGACCCCGGGAACTTTCTATGCGATTTCCGGAGAATTTTATTAGGGACCGAATCCCGAAAAACCGTGTATTATTCACTTTAATTTGGCCGTTCGGGAGGTCGCTGGACCCGGTTTCTTTTTCTCCCTGTTTCTCAATCACGCGTCGTACCTCATTTCAGGAGTTAACCTGCTCGATTTCAGCCTCAAATAACGAGCTTTAACGCATTTTTCACGATAATCCGAGTTTCGGTAAATCTTTGGTTTTCGCACACTGGCACCCCCAAATGTCTTCCGTTGGTGCTCAAATTTTGCGTGGCCTGGCCCCAGAAACTTTCTATGAGATTTCCGGAGAATTTTGTTCGGGAGCCCGAATCGGAAAAACCGTGTAATGCTGGATTCTGGCACACTGGCACCCCCAAATGTCCTCCGTTGGTGCTCAAATTTTGCGTGGCCGCTTTATCTGACCCCAGGAATTTTCTATGCGATTTCCGTAGAATTTTATTCCGGGACCCCGGAATCCCGAAAAACCGTGTATTATACACTTCAATTTCAGCCGTTCGGGAGGTCGTACCGGACCCGGTTTCTTTTTCTCCCTGTTTTTCAATCACGCGTCCTACCTCATTTCAGGAGTTAACCGCTCGATTTGACCTCAAATAACGAGCTTTAACGCATTTTTCACGATAATCCGTGTTTCGGCGAATCTTTGGTTTCGCACACCGGCACCCCCAAATGTCTTCCATTGGTGCTTACATTTTGCGTGGCCGCTTTATCGACCCCGGGAACTTTCTATGCGATTTAGGAAAATTTTGTTAGGGACCCGAAATCCCGAAAAACCGTGTATTATATACACTTCAATTTCAGCCGTTCGGGAGGTTGTACCGGACCCGATTTCTTTTTCTCCCTGTTTTTCAATCTCGCGTCCTACCTCATTTCAGGAGTTAACCTTTTCGATTTCAGCCTCAAATAACGAGCTTTAACGCATTTTTCACGATAATCCGAGTTTCGGCGAATGCTGGTTTCTGGCACACCGGCACCCCCAAATGTCCTTCGTTGGTGCTCAAATTTTCGTGGCCGCTTTATCTGACCCCAGGAAATTTCTATGCGATTTCCGCAGAATTTTATTGCGGGACCCCGAAATCCCGAAAAACCGTGTATTATACACTTCAATTTCAGCCGTTCGGGAGGTAAACGGACCCGGTTTTTTTTTTCTCCTGTTTTTCAATCACGCGTCCTACCGCATTTCACGAGTTAACCTGCCCGATTTTAGCCTCAAATAACGAGATTTAACGCATTTTTCACGATAATCCGAGTTTCGGCAAATGCTGGTTTCTGGCACACCGGCACCCCTAAATGTCTTCCGCTGGTGCTCAAATTTTGCGTGGCCACTTTGTCTGACCCCAGAAACTTTCTATGCGATTTCCGGAGAATTTTGTTCCGGGACCTCGGAATCCCGAAAAACCGTGTAATGCTGGATTCTGGCACACTGGCACCCCCAAATGTCCTCCGTTGGTGCTTAAATTTTGCGTGGCCGCTTTATCTGACCCCAGGAACTTTCTATGCGATTTCCGGAGAATTTTATTCCGGGACCCCGGAATCCCGAAAAACCGTGTATTATACACTTCAATTTCAGCCGTTCGGGAGGTCGTACCGGACCCGGTTTATTTTCTCCCTCTTTTTCAATCTCGCGTCCTACCTCGTTTGAGGAGTTAACCTTTTCGATTTCAGCCTCAAATAACGAGCTTTAACGCATTTTTCACGATAATCCGAGTTTCGGCGAATGCTGGTTTCTGGCACACCGGCACCCCCAAATGTCTTCCGTTGGTGCTTAAATTTTGCATGGCCGATTTATCTGACCCCAGGAACTTTCTATGCGATTTCCGCAGAATTTTGTTCCGCGACCGGAATCTCCAAAACGTGTATTATACACTTTAATTTCAAACCGTTCGGGAGGTCGACGGACCGGTTTCTTTTTCTCCCTGTTTTTCAATCACGCGTCCTACCTCATTTCAGGAGTTAACTCGCTCGATTTGACCTCAAATAACGAGTTTTAACGCATTTTCACGATAATCCGAGTTTCGGCGAATCTTTGGTTTTCGCACACCGGCACCCCCAAATGTCTTCCATTGGTGCTTACATTTTGCGTGGCCGCCTTATCTGACCCCAGGAATTTTCTATTCGATTTCCGGAGAATTTTGTTCCGGGACCCCGAAATCCCGAAAAACCGTGTATTATACACTTGAATTTCAGCCGTTCGGGAGGTCGTACCGGACCCTGTTTCTTTTTCTCCCTGTTTTTCAATCACGCGTCCTACCTCTCTTCAGGAGTTAACCTGCTCGATTTCAGCCTCAAATAACGAGCTTTAACGCATTTTTCACGATAATCCGAGTTTCGGCAAATGCTAGTTTCTGGCACACCGGCACCCCCAAATGTCCTCCGTTGGTGCTCAAATTTTGCGTGGCCGCTTTATCTGACCCCAGGAACTTTCTATACGATTTCCGTAGAATTTTATTCCGGGACCTCGGAATCCCGAAAAACCGTGTATTATACACTTCAATTTCAGCCGTTCGGGAGGTCGTACCGGACCTGGTTTCTTTTTCTCCCTGTTTTTCAATCACGCGTCCTACCTCGTTTCAGGAGTTAACCTTTTCGATTTCAGCCTCAAATAACGAGCTTTAATACATTTTTCACGATAATCCGAGTTTAGTGAATCTTTGGTTTTCGCACACCGGCACCCCCAAATATCTTCCATTGGTGCTTATATTTTGCGTGGCCGCTTTATCTGACCCCAGGAACTTTCTATGCGATTTCCGGAGAATTTTGTTCCGGGACCCCGAAATCCCGAAAAACCGTGTATTATACATTTCAATTTCAGCCTGTTCGGGAGGTCGCACTGGGACCAGTTTCTTTTTCTCCTGTTTTTCAATCACGCGTCCTACCTCATTTCAGGAGTTAACCTTCTCCATTTCAGCCTCAAATAACGAGCTTTAACGCATTTTTCACGATAATCCGAGTTTCGGCAAATGCTGGTTTCTGGCACACCGGCACCCCCAAATGTCTTCCGTTGGTGCTCAAATTTTGCGTGGCCGCTTTGTCTGACCCCAGAAACTTTCTATGCGATTTCTGGAGAATTTTGTTCCGGGACCCCGGAATCCCGAAAAACCGTGTAATGCTGGATTCTGGCACACTGGCACCCCCAAATGTCCTCCGTTGGTGCTCAAATTTTGCGTGGCCGCTTTATCTGACCCCAGGAACTTTCTATGCGATTTCCGGAGAATTTTATTAGGGACCTCGGAATCAAAAAACCGTGTATTATACACTTCAATTTAAGCCGTTCGGGAGGTCGTACCGGACCCGGTTTCTTTTTCTCCCTGTTTTTCAATCACGCGTCCTACCTCGTTTCAGGATTTAACCTTTTCGATTTCAGCCTCAAATAACGAGCTTTAACGCATTTTTCACGATAATCCGAGTTTGGCGAATCGGTTTTCGCACACCGCACCCCAAATGTCTTCCGTTGGTGCTTAAATTTTGCATGGCCGATTTATCTGACCCAGGAACTTTCTATGCGATTTCCGCAGAATTTTGTTCCGGGACCCCGAAATCCCCAGAATTATGCCACTTCAATTTCAGCCGTTCGGGAGGTCGTACCGGACTTGGTTTCTTTTTCTCCCTGTTTTTCAATCACGCGTCCTACCTCGTTTCAGGAGTTAACCTTTTCGATTTCAGCCTCAAATAACGAGCTTTAATACATTTTTCACGATAATCCGAGTTTCAGCGAATGCTGGTTTCTGGCACACTGGCACCCCCAAATGTCCTCCGTTGGTGCACAAATTTTACGTGGCCGCTTTATCTGACCCCAGGAACTTTCTATGCGATTTAGGAGAATTTTATTAGGGACCTCGGATCCCGAATCCCGAAAAACCGTGTATTATACACTTCAATTTCAGCCGTTCGGGAGGTCGTACCGGACCCAGTTTCTTTTTCTCCCTGTTTTTCAATCACGCGTCCTACCTCATTTCAGGAGTTAACCTTTTCGATTTCAGCCTCAAATAACGAGCTTTAACGCATTTTTCACGATAATCCGAGTTTCGGCAAATCTTGGTTTCGGCACACCGCCACCCCAAATGTCTTCCGTTGGTGCTCAAACTTTGCGTGGCCGCTTTGTCCGACCCCGAAACTTTCTATGCGATTTCGGATAATTTTGTTCGGGACCGGAATCCCGAAAAACCGTGTAATCTTTGGATTTCGCACACCGGCACCCCCAAATGTCCTCCGTTGGTGCTTAAATTTTGCGTGGCCGCTTTATCTGACCCCAGGAACTTTCTATGCGATTTCCGGAGAATTTTATTAAGGGACCCGGAATCCCGAAAAACCGTGTATTATACACTTCAATTTCAAACCGTTCGGGAGGTCGTCTGGGACCGGTTTATTTTCTCCCTCTTTTTCAATCTCGCGTCCTACCTCGTTTCAGGAGTTAACCTTTTCGATTTCAGCCTCAAATAACGAGCTTTAACGCATTTTTCACGATAATCCGAGTTTCGGCGAATCTTTGGTTTTCGGCACACCAAGCACCCCAAATGTCTTCCGTTGGTGCTTAAATTTTGCATGGCCGATTTATCTGACCCCAGGAACTTTCTATGCGATTTCCGCAGAATTTTGTTCCGCGACCCCGGAATCTCCAAAAACCGTGTATTATACACTTTAATTTCAGCCGTTCGGGAGGTCGTACCGGACCCGGTTTCTTTTTCTCCCTGTTTTTCAATCACGCGTCCTACCTCATTTCAGGAGTTAACTCGCTCGATTTGACCTCAAATAACGAGTTTTAACGCATTTTTCACGATAATCCGAGTTTCGGCGAATGCTGGTTTCTGGCACACCGGCACCCCCAAATGTCTTCCATTGGTGCTTACATTTTGCGTGGCCGCCTTATCTGACCCCAGGAATTTTCTATTCGATTTCCGGAGAATTTTGTTCCGGGACCCCGAAATCCCGAAAAACCGTGTATTATACACTTGAATTTCAGCCGTTCGGGAGGTAAACCGGACCTCGTTTCTTTTTTCCCCGTTTTTCAATCACGCGTCCTACCTCTCTTCAGAGTTAACCCGCTCGATTTCGACCTCAAATAACGAGCTTTAACGCATTTTTCACGATAATCCGAGTTTGGCAAATGCTAGTTTCGGCACACCGGCACCCCCAAATGTCCTCCGTTGGTGCTCAAATTTTGCGTGGCCGCTTTATCTGACCCCAGGAACTTTCTATACGATTTCCGTAGAATTTTATTAGGGACCTCGGAATCCCGAAAAACCGTGTATTATACACTTCAATTTCAGCCGTTCGGGAGGTCGTACCGGACCTGGTTTCTTTTTCTCCCTGTTTTTCAATCACGCGTCCTACCTCGTTTCAGGAGTTAACCTTTTCGATTTCAGCCTCAAATAACGAGCTTTAATACATTTTTCACGATAATCCGAGTTTCGGCCGAATCTTTGGTTTTTTCGCACACCGGCACCCCCAAATATCTTCCATTGGTGCTTATATTTTGCGTGGCCGCTTTATCTGACCCCAGGAACTTTCTATGCGATTTCCGGAGAATTTTGTTCCGGGACCCCGGAATCCCGAAAACCGTGTATTATACATTTCAATTTGGTAGTTCGGGAGGTCGATCAGGACCCAGCTTTCTTTTTCTCCTGTTTTTCAATCACGCGTCCTACCTCATTTCAGGAGTTAACCTTCTCCATTTCAGCCTCAAATAACGAGCTTTAACGCATTTTTCACGATAATCCGAGTTTCGGCAAATCTTTGGTTTTCGCACACCGGCACCCCAAATGTCTTCCGTTGGTGCTCAAATTTTGCGTGGCCGCTTTGTCTGACCCCAGAAACTTTCTATGAGATTTCTGGAGAATTTTGTTCCGGGACCCCGGAATCCCGAAAAACCGTGTAATGCTGGATTCTGGCACACTGGCACCCCCAAATGTCCTCCGTTGGTGCTCAAATTTTGCGTGGCCGCTTTATCTGACCCCAGGAACTTTCTATGCGATTTCCGGAGAATTTTATTCCGGGACCTCGGAATCCCGAAAAACCGTGTATTATACACTTCAATTTAAGCCGTTCGGGAGGTCGTACCGGACCCGGTTTCTTTTTCTCCCTGTTTTTCAATCACGCGTCCTACCTCGTTTCAGGAGTTAACCTTTTCGATTTCAGCCTCAAATAACGAGCTTTAACGCATTTTTCACGATAATCCGAGTTTCGGCGAATCTTTGGTTTTCGCACACCAAGCACCCCCAAATGTCTTCCGTTGGTGCTTAAATTTTGCATGGCCGATTTATCTGACCCAGGAACATTCTATGCGATTTCCGCAGAATTTTGTTCCGGGACCCCGAAATCCCCAAAAACCGTGTATTGGCCACTTCAATTTCAGCCGTTCGGGAGGTCGTACCGGACTTGGTTTCTTTTTCTCCCTGTTTTTCAATCACGCGTCCTACCTCGTTTCAGGAGTTAACCTTTTCGATTTCAGCCTCAAATAACGAGCTTTAATACATTTTTCACGATAATCCGAGTTTCAGCGAATGCGGGTTTCTGGCACACCGGCACCCCCAAATATCTTCCATTGGTGCTTATATTTTGCGTGGCCGCTTTATCTGACCCCAGGAACTTTCTATGCGATTTCCGGAGAATTTTGTTCCGGGACCCCGAAATCCCGAAAAACCGTGTATTATACATTTCAATTTCAGCCGTTCGGGAGGTCGTACCGGACCCAGTTTCTTTTTCTCCCTGTTTTTCAATCACGCGTCCTACCTCATTTCAGGAGTTAACCTTCTCCATTTCGACCTCAAATAACGAGCTTTAACGCATTTTTCACGATAATCCGAGTTTCGGCAAATCTTTGGTTTCGGCACACCGCCACCCCCAAATGTCTTCCGTTGGTGCTCAAATTTTGCGTGGCCGCTTTGTCTGACCCCAGAAACTTTCTATGCGATTTCTGGAGAATTTTGTTCCGGGACCCCGGAATCCCGAAAAACCGTGTAATGCTGGATTCTGGCACACTGGCACCCCCAAATGTCCTCCGTTGGTGCACAAATTTTACGTGGCCGCTTTATCTGACCCCAGGAACTTTCTATGCGATTTCCGGAGAATTTTATTCCGGGACCTCGGAATCCCGAAAAACCGTGTATTATACACTTCAATTTCAGCCGTTCGGGAGGTCGTACCGGACCCAGTTTCTTTTTCTCCCTGTTTTTCAATCACGCGTCCTACCTCGTTCAGGAGTTAACCTTTTCGATTTCAGCCTCAAATAACGAGCTTTAACGCATTTTTCACGATAATCCGAGTTTCGGCGAATGCTGGTTTCTGGCACACCGACACCCCCAAATGTCTTCCGTTGGTGCTTAAATTTTGCATGGCCGATTTATCTGACCCCAGGAACTTTCTATGCGATTTCCGCAGAATTTTGTTCGGGACCCCGAAATCCCCAAAACCGTGTATTATACACTTCAATTTCCGTTCGGGAGGTCGTACTGGACCGTTTTCTTTTTCTCCTGTTTTTCAATCACGCGTCCTACCTCATTTCAGGAGTTAACCGCTCGATTTCGACCTCAAATAACGAGCTTTAACACATTTTTCACGATAATCCGAGTTTCGGTAAATCTTTGGTTTTCGCACACCGGCACCCCCAAATGTCTTCCGTTGGTGCTCAAATTTTGCGTGGCATGGCCCCTTAAACTTTCTATGAGATTTAGGAGAATTTTGTTCCGGGAGCCCGGAATCCAGAAAAACCGTGTAATGCTGGATTCTGGCACACTGGCACCCCCAAATGTCCTCCGTTGGTGCTCAAATTTTGCGTGGCCGCTTTATCTGACCCCAGGAATTTTCTATGCGATTTCCGGAGAATTTTATTCCGGAATCCCGAAAAACCGTGTATTATACACTTCAATTTCAAACCGTTCGGGAGGTCGACCGGACCGGTTTCTTTTTCTCCCTGTTTTTCAATCACGCGTCCTACCTCATTTCAGGAGTTAACTCGCTTCGATTTTGACCTCAAATAACGAGTTTTAACGCATTTTTCACGATAATCCGAGTTTCGACGAATGCTGGTTTCTGGCACACCGGCACCCCCAAATGTCTTCCATTGGTGCTTACATTTTGCGTGGCCGCCTTATCTGACCCCAGGAACTTTCTATTCGATTTCCGGAGAATTTTGTTCCGGGACCCCGAAATCCCGAAAAACCGTGTATTATACACTTGAATTTCAGCCGTTCGGGAGGTCGTACCGGACCCTGTTTCTTTTTCTCCCTGTTTTTCAATCACGCGTCCTACCTCTCTTCAGGAGTTAACCTGCTCGATTTCAGCCTCAAATAACGAGCTTTAACGCATTTTTCACGATAATCCGAGTTTCGGCAAATGCTAGTTTCTGGCACACCGGCACCCCCAAATGTCCTCCGTTGGTGCTCAAATTTTGCGTGGCCGCTTTATCTGACCCCAGGAACTTTCTATGCGATTTCCGTAGAATTTTATTCCGGGACCTCGGAATCCCGAAAAACCGTGTATTATACACTTCAATTTCAGCCGTTCGGGAGGTCGTACCTGACCTGGTTTCTTTTTCTCCCTGTTTTTCAATCACGCGTCCTACCTCGTTTCAGGAGTTAACCTTTTCGATTTCAGCCTCAAATAACGAGCTTTAATACATTTTTCACGATAATCCGAGTTTCAGCGAATGCTGGTTTCTGGCACACCGGCACCCCCAAATATCTTCCATTGGTGCTTATATTTTGCGTGGCCGCTTTATCTGACCCCAGGAAATTTCTATGCGATTTCCGGAGAATTTTGTTCCGGGACCCCGAAATCCCGAAAAACCGTGTATTATACACTTCAATTTCAGCCGTTCGGGAGGTCGTACCGGACCCAGTTTCTTTTTCTCCCTGTTTTTCAATCACGCGTCCTACCTCATTTCAGGAGTTAACCTTCTCCATTTCAGCCTCAAATAACGAGCTTTAACGCATTTTTCACGATAATCCGAGTTTCGGCAAATGCTGGTTTCTAGCACACCGCCACCCCCAAATGTCTTCCGTTGGTGCTCAAATTTTGCGTGGCCGCTTTGTCTGACCCCAGAAACTTTCTATGCGATTTATGGAGAATTTTGTTCCGGGACCCCGGAATCCCGAAAAACCGTGTAATGCTGGATTCTGGCACACTGGCACCCCCAGATGTCCTCCGTTGGTGCTCAAATTTTACGTGGCCGCTTTATCTGACCCCAGGAACTTTCTATGCGATTTCCGGAGAATTTTATTCCGGGACCTCGGAATCCCGAAAAACCGTGTATTATACACTTCAATTTCAGCCGTTCGGGAGGTCGACGGACCCCGTTTCTTTTTTCTCCTGTTTTTCAATCACGCGTCCTACCTCGTTTCAGGAGTTAACCTTTTCGATTTCAGCCTCAAATAACGAGCTTTAACGCATTTTTCACGATAATCCGAGTTTCGGCGAATGCTGGTTTCTGGCACACCGGCACCCCCAAATGTCTTCCGTTGGTGCTTAAATTTTGCATGGCCGATTTATCTAACCCCAGGAACTTTCTATGCGATTTCCGCAGAATTTTGTTCCGGGACCCCGAAATCCCCAAAAACCGTGTATTATACACTTCAATTTCAGCCGTTCGGGAGGTCGTACCGGACACGGTTTCTTTTTCCCCCTGTTTTTCAATCACGCGTCCTACCTCATTTCAGGAGTTAACCTTCTCCATTTCAGCCTCAAATAACGAGCTTTAACGCATTTTTCACGATAATCCGAGTTTCGGCAAATGCTGGTTTCTAGCACACCGCCACCCCCAAATGTCTTCCGTTGGTGCTCAAATTTTGCGTGGCCGCTTTGTCTGACCCCAGAAACTTTCTATGCGATTTACGGAGAATTTTGTTCGGGACCGGAATCCCAGAAAAACCGTGTAATCTTTGGATTTCGCACACTGCACCCCTGGATGTCCTCCGTTGGTGCTCAAATTTTACGTGGCCGCTTTATCTGACCCCAGGAACTTTCTATGCGATTTCCGGAGAATTTTATTAAGGGACCTCGGAATCCCGAAAAACCGTGTATTATACACTTCAATTTTTCACTGCGTTCGGGAGGTCGTCTAGGACCCCGTTTCTTTTTCTCCTGTTTTTCAATCACGCGTCCTACCTCGTTTCAGGAGTTAACCTTTTCGATTTCAGCCTCAAATAACGAGCTTTAACGCATTTTTCACGATAATCCGAGTTTCGGCGAATGCTGGTTTCTGGCACACCGGCACCCCCAAATGTCTTCCGTTGGTGCTTAAATTTGCATGGCCGATTTATCTAACCCCAGGAACTTTCTATGCGATTTCGCGAGAATTTTGTTCGGGACCCCGAAATCCCCAAAACCGTGTATTATACACTTCAATTTCGGTAGTTCGGGAGGTCGTACTTTGCACCGTTTTCTTTTTTCTCCTGTTTTTCAATCACGCGTCCTACCTCATTTCAGGAGTTAACCGCTCGATTTGACCTCAAATAACGAGCTTTAACGCATTTTTCACGATAATCCGAGTTTCGGTAAATCTTTGGTTTTCGGCACACCCAAGCACCCCCAAATGTCTTCCGTTGGTGCTCAAATTTTGCGTGGCATGGCCCCAGAAACTTTCTATGAGATTTAGGAGAATTTTGTTCGGGAGCCCGAATCCGAAAAACCGTGTAATGCTGGATTCGCACACTGGCACCCCCAAATGTCCTCCGTTGGTGCTCAAATTTTGCGTGGCCGCTTTATCGACCCGGGAATTTTCTATGCGATTTCCGGAGAATTTTATTAGGGACCGGAATCCCAGAAAAACCGTGTATTATACACTTCAATTTCAGCCGTTCGGGAGGTCGTACCAGGACCCGGTTTCTTTTTCTCCTGTTTTTCAATCACGCGTCCTAGCTCATTTCAAGAGTTAACCCGCTCGATTTGACCTCAAATAACGAGTTTTAACGCATTTTTCACGATAATCCGAGTTTCGGCGAATGCTGGTTTCTGGCACACCGGCACCCCCAAATGTCTTCCATTGGTGCTTACATTTTGCGTGGCCGCCTTATCTGACCCCAGGAACTTTCTATTCGATTTCCGGAGAATTTTGTTCGGACCGAAATCGAAAACCGTGTATTATACACTTGAATTTCCGTTCGGGAGGTAAATCTAGGACCTGTTTCTTTTTCTCCCTGTTTTTCAATCACGCGTCCTACCTCTCTTCAGGAGTTAACCTGCTCGATTTCAGCCTCAAATAACGAGCTTTAACGCATTTTTCACGATAATCCGAGTTTCGGCAAATGCTAGTTTCTGGCACACCGGCACCCCCAAATGTCCTCCGTTGGTGCTCAAATTTTGCGTGGCCGCTTTATCTGACCCCAGGAACTTTCTATGCGATTTCCGTAGAATTTTATTCCGGGACCTCGGAATCCCGAAAAACCGTGTATTATACACTTCAATTTCAGCCGTTCGGGAGGTCGTACCGGACCTGGTTTCTTTTTCTCCCTGTTTTTCAATCACGCATCCTACCTCGTTTCAGGAGTTAACCTTTTCGATTTCAGCCTCAAATAACGAGCTTTAATACATTTTTCACGATAATCCGAGTTTCAGCGAATGCTGGTTTCTGGCACACCGGCACCCCCAAATATCTTCCATTGGTGCTTATATTTTGCGTGGCCGCTTTATCTGACCCTAGGAAATTTCTATGCGATTTCCGGAGAATTTTGTTCCGGGACCCCGAAATCCCGAAAAACCGTGTATTATACACTTCAATTTCGGTAGTTCGGGAGGTAAACAGGACCCAGTTTCTTTTTCTCCCTGTTTTTCAATCACGCGTCCTACCTCATTTCAGGAGTTAACCTTCTCCATTTCAGCCTCAAATAACGAGCTTTAACGCATTTTTCACGATAATCCGAGTTTCGGCAAATGCTGGTTTCTGGCACACCGCCACCCCCAAATGTCTTCCGTTGGTGCTCAAATTTTGCGTGGCCGCTTTGTCGACCCAGAAACTTTCTATGCGATTTACGGAGAATTTTGTTCGGGACCGGAATCCAAAAACCGTGTAATCTTTGGATTTCGCACACTGGCACCCCCAAATGTCCTCCGTTGGTGCTCAAATTTTACGTGGCCGCTTTATCTGACCCCAGGAACTTTCTATGCGATTTCCGGAGAATTTTATTCCGGGACCTCGGAATCCCGAAAAACCGTGTATTATACACTTCAATTTCAGCCGTTCGGGAGGTCGTACCGGACCCGGTTTCTTTTTCTCCCTGTTTTTCAATCACGCGTCCTACCTCGTTTCAGGAGTTAACCTTTTCGATTTCAGCCTCAAATAACGAGCTTTAACGCATTTTTCACGATAATCCGAGTTTCGGCGAATGCTGGTTTCTGGCACACCGGCACCCCCAAATGTCTTCCGTTGGTGCTTAAATTTTGCATGGCCGATTTATCTGACCCCAGGAACTTTCTATGCAATTTCCGCAGAATTTTGTTAGGGACCCGAAATCCCCAAAAACCGTGTATTATACACTTCAATTTCAGCAGTTCGGGAGGTCGTACGGCACCGTTTTCTTTTTCTCCTGTTTTTCAATCACGCGTCCTACCTCATTTCAGGAGTTAAACTGCTCGATTTCACCTCAAATAACGAGCTTTAACGCATTTTCACGATAATTTGAGATTCGGTAAATCTTTGGTTTCGCACACAAGCACCCCCAAATGTCTTCCGTTGGTGCTCAAACTTTGCGTGGCCGGCCCCGAAACTTTCTATGAGATTCGGAGAATTTTGTTCGGGAGCCCGAATCCGGAAAAACCGTGTAATCTTTGGATTCGCACACTGGCACCCCCAAATGTCCTCTGTTGGTGCTCAAATTTTGCGTGGCCGCTTTATCTGACCCCAGGAATTTTCTATGCGATTTCCGGAGAATTTTATTCCGGGACCCCGGAATCCCGAAAAACCGTGTATTATACACTTCAATTTCAGCCGTTCGGGAGGTCGTACCGGACCCGGTTTCTTTTTCTCCCTGTTTTTCAATCACGCGTCCTACCTCATTTCAGGAGTTAACCTCCTCGATTTCAGCCTCAAATAACGAGCTTTAACGCATTTTTCACGATAATCCGTGTTTCGGCGAATGCTGGTTTCTGGCACACCGGCACCCCCAAATGTCTTCCATTGGTGCTTACATTTTGCGTGGCCGCTTTATCTGACCCCAGGAACTTTCTATGCGATTTCCGGAGAATTTTGTTCCGGGACCCCGAAATCCCGAAAACCGTGTATTATATACACTTCAATTTTCCGTTCGGGAGGTCGACGGACCCGATTTCTTTTTCTCCCTGTTTTTCAATCACGCGTCCTACCTCATTTCAGGAGTTAACCTGCTCGATTTCAGCCTCAAATAACGAGCTTTAACGCATTTTTCACGATAATCCGAATTTCGGCAAATGCTGGTTTCTGGCACACCGGCACCCCAAAATGTCTTCCCTTGGTGCTCAAATTTTGCGTGGCCGCTTTGTATGACCCCAGAAATTTTCTATGCAATTTCCGGAGAATTTTGTTCCGGGACCCCGGAATCCCGAAAAACCGTGTAATGCTGGATTCCGCACACCGGCACACCCCAACGTCCTCTCGTTGGTGCTCAAATTTTGCGTGGCCGCTTTATCGACCCCAGGAACTTTCTATGCGATTTCCGGAGAATTTTATTAGGGACCGGAATCCCGAAAAACCGTGTATTATACACTTTAATTTCAGCCGTTCGGGAGGTCGTACCGGACCCGGTTTCTTTTTCTCCCTGTTTTTCAATCACGCGTCCTACCTCGTTTCAGGAGTTAACTTTTCCGATTTCAGCCTCAAATAACGAGCTTTAACGCATTTTTCACGATAATCCGAATTTCGGCGAATGCTGGTTTCTGGCACACCGGCACCCCCAAATGTCTTCCGTTGGTGCTTAAATTTTGCATGGCCGATTTATCAGACCCCAGGAACTTTCTATGCGATTTCCGCAGAATTTTGTTCCGCGACTCCGGAATCCCCAAAAACCGTGTATTATACACTTCAATTTCAGCCGTTCGGGAGGTCGTACCAGACCCGTTTTCTTTTTCTCCCTGTTTTTCAATCACGCGTCCTACCTCATTTCAGGAGTTAACCTGTTCGATTTCAGCCTCAAATAACGAGCTTTAACGCATTTTTCACGATAATCCGAGTTTCGGCGAATGCTGGTTTCTGGCACACCGGCACCCCCAAATGTCTTCCATTGGTGCTTACATTTTGCGTGGCCGCTTTATCTGACCCCAGGAACTTTCTACGCAATTTCCGGAGAATTTTGCTCCGGGACCCCGAAATCCCGAAAAACCGTGTATTATATACACTTCAATTTCAGCCGTTCGGGAGGTCGTACCGGACCCGGTTTTTTTTCTCCCTGTTTTTCAATCACGCGTCCTACCTCATTTCAGGAGTTAACCTGCTCGATTTCAGCCTCAAATAACGAGCTTTAACGCATTTTTCACGATAATCCGAGTTTCGGCAAATGCTGGTTTCTGGTACACCGGCACCCCCAAATGTCTTCCGTTGGTGCTCAAATTTTGCGTGGCCGCTTTGTCTAACCCCTGAAATTTTCTATGCGATTTTCGGAGAATTTTGTTCCGGGACCCCGGAATCCCGAAAAACCGTGTAATGCTGGATTCTGGAACACTGGCACCCCCAAATGTCCTCCGTTGGTGCTCAAATTTTGCGTGGCCGCTTTATCTGACCCCAGGAACTTTCTATGCGATTTCCGGAGAATTTTATTCCGGGGCCCCGGAATCCCGAAAAACCGTGTATTATACACTTCAATTTCAGCCGTTCGGGAGGTCGTACCGGACCCGGTTTCTTTTTCTCCCTGTTTTTCAATCACGCGTCCTACCTCGTTTCAGGAGTTAACCTTTTCGATTTCAGCCTCAAATAACAAGCTTTAACGCATTTTTCACGATAATCCGAGTTTCGGCGAATGCTGGTTTCTGGCACACCGGAACCCCCAAATGTCTTCCGTTGGTGCTTAAATTTTGCATGGCCGATTTATCTGACCCCAGGAACTTTCTATGCGATTTCCGCAGAATTTTGTTCGGGACCCCGGAATCCCCAAAGCGAGTGTATTAATACATTTCAATTTCGTAGTTCGGGAGGTCGATCGGACCGGTTTCTTTTTATCCCGTTTTTCAATCACGCGTCCTACCTCATTTCAGGAGTTAACCGCTCGATTTTTGACCTCAAATAACGAGCTTTAACGCATTTTTCACGATAATCCGAGTTTCGGCGAATCTTTGGTTTCGCACACGGCACCCCCAAATGTCTTCCATTGGTGCTTACATTTTGCGTGGCCGCTTTATCTGAACCCAGGAACTTTCTATGCGATTTCCGGAGAATTTTGTTCTGGGACCCCGAAATCCCGAAAAACCGTGTATTATACACTTCAATTTCAGCCGTTCGGGAGGTCGTACCGGGCCCGGTTTCTTTTTCTCCCTGTTTTTCAATCACGCGTCCTACCTTATTTCAGGAGTTAACCTACTCGATTTCAGTCTCAAATAACGAGCTTTAACGCATTTTTCACGATAATCCGAGTTTCGGCAAATGCTGGTTTCTGGCACACCGGCACCCCCAAATGTCTTCCGTTGGTGCTCAAATTTTGCGTAGCCACTTTGTCTGACCCCAGAAACTTTCTATGCGATTTCCGGAGAATTTTGTTCCGGAACCCCGGAATCCCGAAAAACCGTGTAATGCTGGATTCTGGCACACTGGCACCCCAAATGTCCTCCGTTGGTGCTCAAATTTTGCGTTGCCGCTTTATCTGACCCCAAGAACTTTCTATGCGATTTCCGGAGAATTTTATTCCGGGACCCCGGAATCCCGAAAAACCGTGTATTATACATTTCAATTTCGGTGTTCGGGAGGTCGTGACGGACCCGGTTTCTTTTTCTCCCTGTTTTTCAATCACGCGTCCTACCTCGTTTCAGGAGTTAACCTTTTCGATTTCAGCCTCAAATAACGAGCTTTAACGCATTTTTCACGATAATCCGAGTTTCGGCAAATGCTGGTTTCTGGCACACCGGCACCCCCAAATGTCTTCCGTTGGTGCTCAAATTTTGCGTGGCCGCTTTGTCTGACCCCAGAAACTTTCTATGCGATTTCCGGAAAATTTTGTTACGGGACCCCGGAATCCCGAAAAACCGTGTAATGCTGGTTTCTGGCACACCGGCACCCCCAAATGTCTTCCATTGGTGCTTACATTTTTCGTGGCCGCTTTATCTGACCCCAGGAACTTTCTATGCGATTTCCGGAGAATTTTGTTCCGGGACCCCGAAATCCCGAAAAACCGTGTATTATACACTTCAATTTGAACCGTTCGGGAGGTCGTGCGGACCGGTTTCTTTTTCTCCTGTTTTTCAATCACGCGTCCTACCTCGTTTCAGGAGTTAACCTTTTCGATTTCAGCCTCAAATAACGAGCTTTAACGCATTTTTCACGATAATCCGAGTTTCGGCGAATGCTGGTTTCTGGCACACCGGCACCCCCAAATGTCTTCCGTTGGTGCCTAAATTTTGCATGGGCGATTTATCTGACCCCAAGAACTTTCTATGCGATTTCGCGAGAATTTTGTTCGGGACCGGAATCCCCAAACCGTGTATTATACACTTCAATTTCGGTAGTTCGGGAGGTAAACGGACCCGGTTTTTTTTCTCCCTGTTTTTCAATCACGCGTCCTACCTCATTTCAGGAGTTAACCTACTCGATTTCAGCCTCAAATAACGAGTTTTAACGGATTTTTCACGATAATCCGAGTTTCGGCAAATGCTGGTTTCTGGCACACCGGCACCCCCAAATGTCTTCCGTTGGTGCTCAAATTTTGCGTGGCCGCTTTGTCTGACCCCAGAAATTTTCTATGCGATTTCCGGAGAATTTTGTTCCGGGACCCCGGAATCCCGAAAAACCGTGTAATGCTGGATTCTGGCACACTGGCACCCCCAAATGTCATCTGTTGGTGCTCAAATTTTGCGTAGCCGCTTTATCTGACCCCAGGTACTTTCTATGCGATTTCCGGAGAATTTTATTCCGGGACCCCGGAATCCCGAAAAACCGTGTATTATACACTTCAATTTCAGCCGTTCGGGAGGTCGTACCGGACCCGGTTTCTTTTTCTCCCTATTTTCAATCACGCGTCCTATTTCGTTTCAGGAGTTAACCTTTTCGATTTCAGCCTCAAATAACGAGCTTTAACGCATTTTTCACGATAATCCGAGTTTCGGCGAATCTTTGGTTTCGCACACCTAAGCACTCCCAAATGTCTTCCGTTGGTGCATACATTTTGCGTGGCCGCTTTATCTGCCCCAGGAACTTTCTATGCGATTTCCAGAGAATTTTGTTCCGGGACCCCGAAATCCCGAAAAACCGTGTATTATACACTTTAATTTCAGCCGTTCGGGAGGTCGACAGGACCAGGTTTTTTTCTCCTGTTTTTCAATCACGCGTCCTACCTCATTTCGGGAGTTAACTCGCTCGATTTCAGACCTCAAATAACGAGCTTTAACGCATTTGTCACGATAATCCGAGTTTCGGCAAATCTTGGTTTCGCACACACCAAGCACCCCAAATGTCTTCCGTTGGTGCTCAAATTTTGCATGGCCGCTTTGTCGACCCAGAAATTTTCTATGCGATTTCCGGAGAATTTTGTTCCGGGACCAAGGAATCCCGAAAAACCGTGTAATCTTTGGATTCGCACACCGGCACCCCCAAATGTCTTCCGTTGGTGCTCAAATTTTGCGTGGCCGTTTATCGACCCCGGGAACTTTCTATGCGATTTCCGGAGAATTTTATTCGGGACCGGAATCCGAAAAACCGTGTATTATACACTTCAATTTCAGCCGTTCAGAGGTCGTCACGGACCCGGTTTCTTTTTCTCCTGTTTTTCAATCACGCGTCCTACCTCGTTTCAGGAGTTAACCTTTTCGATTTCAACCTCAAATAACGAGCTTTAACGCATTTTTCACGATAATCCGAGTTTCGGCGAATCTTGGTTTTCGCACACCGGCACCCCAAATGTCTTCCATTGGTGCTTACATTTTGCGTGGCCGCTTTATCGACCCTAGGAACTTTCTACGCGATTTCCGGAGAATTTTGTTCCGGGACCCCGGAATCCCGAAAAACCGTGTAATCTTTGGATTCGCACACCTGGCACCCCAAATGTCTTCCGTTGGTGCTCAAATTTTGCGTGGCCGCTTTATCGACCCCAGGAACTTTCTATGCGATTTCCGGAGAATTTTATTACGGGACCCGGAATCCCGAAAAACCGTGTATTATACACTTCAATTTCGGCCGTTCGGGAGGTAAATGGGACACGGTTTCTTTTTCTCCCTGTTTTTCAATCACGCGTCCTACCTCGTTTCAGGAGTTAACCTTTTCGGTTTTAGCCTCAAATAACGAGCTTTAACTCATTTTTCACGATAATCCGAGTTTCGGCGAATGCTGGTTTCTGGCACACCGGCACCCCCAAATGTCTTCCATTGGTGCTTACATTTTTCGTGGCCGCTTTATCTGACCCCAAGAAATTTCTATGCGATTTCCGGAGAATTTTGTTCCGGGACCCCGAAATCCCAAAACCGTGTATTACACTTCAATTTCACCGTTCGGGAGGTCGTACGGACCGGTTTTTTTCCCCGTTTTTCAATCACGCGTCCTACCTCATTTCAGGAGTTAACCTGCTCGATTTCAGCCTCAAATAACGAGCTTTAACGCATTTTTAACGATAATCCGAGTTTCGGCAAATGCTGGTTTCTGTCACACCAGCACCCCCAAATGTCTTCCGTTGGTGCTCAAATTTTGCGTGGCCGCTTTGTCTGACCCCAGAAATTTTCTATGCGATTTCCGGAGAATTTTGTTCCGGAACCCCGAAAAACCGTGTAATCTTTGGATTCGCACACCTGGCACCCCCAAATGTCCTCCCTTGGTGCTCAAATTTTGCGTGGCCGCTTTATCTGACCCCAGGAACTTTCTATGCGATTTCCGGAGAATTTTATTCCGGGACCCCGGAATCCCGAAAAACCGTGTATTCAATTTCAGCCGTTCGGGAGGTCGTACCGGACCCGGTTTCTTTTTCTCCCTGTTTTTCAATCACGCGTCCTACCTCGTTTCAGAGTTAACCTTTTCGATTTCAGGCCTCAAATAACGAGCTTTAACGCATTTTTCACGATAATCCGAGTTTCGGCGAATCTTTGGTTTTCGCACACCAGCACCCCCAAATGTCTTCCATTGGTGCTTACATTTTGCGTGGCCGCTTTATCAGACCCCAGGAACTTCTATGCGATTTCCGGAGAATTTTGTTCCGGGACCCCAAAATCCCGAAAAACCGTGTATTATACACTTCAATTTCAGCCGTTCGGGAGGTCGTACCGGACCCGGTTTCTTTTTCTCCCTGTTTTTCAATCACGCGTCCTACCTCATTTCAGGAGTTAACGTGCTCGATTTCAGCCTCAAATAACGAGCTATAACGCATTTTTCACGATAATCCGAGTTTCGGAAAATGCTGGTTTCTGGCACACCGGCACCCCCAAATGTCTTCCGTTGGTGCTCAAATTTTGCGTGGCCGCTTTGTCTGACCCCAGAAATTTTCTATGCGATTTCCGGAGAATTTTGTTCCGGGACCCCGAATCCCGAAAAACCGTGTAATACTGGATTCTGGCACAGTGGCACCCCCAAATGTCCTCCGTTGGTGCTCAAATTTTGCGTGGCCGCTTTATCTGACCCCAGATACTTTCTATGCGATTTCCGGAGAATTTTATTAGGGACCGGAATCCCGAAAAACCGTGTATTCACCGTTCGGGAGGTCGTACCGGACCGGTTTCTTTTTCTCCTGTTTTTCAATCACGCGTCCTACCTCGTATCGGGAGTTAACCTTTTCGATTTCAGCCTCAAATAACGAGCTTTAACGCATTTTTCACGATAATCCGAGTTTCGGCGAATCTTGGTTTTCGCACACCGGCACCCCAAATGTCTTCCATTGGTGCTTACATTTTTCGTGGCCGCTTTATCGACCCCGGGAACTTTCTACGCGATTTCCGGAGAATTTTGTTCGGGACCCCGAAATCCCGAAAAACCGTGTATTATACACTTCAATTTCAGCCGTTCGGGAGGTCGACGGACCGTTTTTTTTCTCTCCTGTTTTTCAATCACGCGTCCTACCTCATTTCAGGAGTTAACCGCTCGATTTCAGCCTCAAATAACGAGCTTTAACGCATTTTTCACGATAATCCGAGTTTGGCAAATTCGGTTTTCGCACACCAAAGACCCCAAATGTCTTCCGTTGGTGCTCAAATTTTGCGTGTCCGCTTTATCTGACCCCAGGAACTTTCTATGCGATTTCCGGAGAATTTTATTAGGGACCGGAATCTTGAAAACCGTGTATTATACACTTCAATTTGAGCCGTTCGGGAGGTCGTCTAGGACCGGTTTCTTTTTCTCCCTGTTTTTCAATCACGCGTCCTACCTCGTTTCAGGAGTTAACCTGTTCGATTTCAGCCTCAAATAACGAAATTTATCGCATTTTTCACGATAATCCGAGTTTCGGCGAATGCTGGTTTCTGGCACACCAGCACCCCCAAATGTCTTCCGTTGGTTCTCTAATTTTGCGTGGCCGCTTTATCTGACCCCAGGAACTTTTTATGCGATTTCCGGAGAATTTTATTCCGGGACCCCGGAATCCCGAAAAACCGTGTATTCAGCCGTTCGGGAGGTCGTACCGGACCCGGTTTCATTTTTCCCTGTTTTTCAATCACGCGTCCTACCTCGTTTAAGGAGTTAACCTTTTCGATTTCAGCCTCAAATAACGAGCTTTAACGCATTTTTCACGATAATCCGAGTTTCGGCGAATCTTTGGTTTCGCACACGGCACCCCCAAATGTCTTCCATTGGTGCTTACATTTTTCGTGGGCCGCTTTATCGACCCCGGGAACTTTCTACGCGATTTCCGGAGAATTTTGTTCGGGACCCCGAAATCCCGAAAACCGTGTATTATACACTTCAATTTCGGCCGTTCGGGAGGTCGTACAGGACCGTTTTTTTTTTCTCCTGTTTTTCAATCACGCGTCCTACCTCATTTCAGGAGTTAACCGCTCGATTTGACCTCAAATAACGAGCTTTAACGCATTTTTCACGATAATCCGAGTTTCGGCAAATCTTTGGTTTTCGCACACAAAGACACCCCCAAATGTCTTCCGTTGGTGCTCAAATTTTGCGTGTCCGCTTTATCTGACCCCAGGAACTTTCTATGCGATTTCCGGAGAATTTTGTTCCGGGACCCCGAAATCCCGAAAAACCGTGTATTATACACTTCAATTTCAGCCGTTCGGGAGGTCGTACCGGACCCGTTTTTTTTTTCTCCCTGTTTTTCGATCACGCGTCCTACCTCATTTCAGGAGTTAACCCGCTCGATTTGACCTCAAATAACGAGCTTTAACGCATTTTTCACGATAATCCGAGTTTCGGCAAATCTTGGTTTTCGCACACCAAAGACCCCCAAATGTCTTCCGTTGGTACTCAAATTTTGCGTGGCCGCTTTGTTCGACCCCAGAAATTTTCTATGCGATTTTCGGAGAATTTTGTTCGGGACCCGGAATCCGAAAAACCGTGTAATCTTTGGATTTCGCACACTGGCACCCCCAAATGTCCTCCGTTGGTGCTCAAATTTTGCCTGGCCGCTTTATCTGACCCCAGGAACTTTCTAAGCGATTTCCGGAGAATTTTATTCGGGACCCCGAAATCCGAAAAACCGTGTATTATACACTTCAATTTCACCGTTCGGGAGGTCGTCTAGGACCCGGTTTCTTTTTCTCCCTGTTTTTCAATCACGCGTCCTACTTCGTTTCAGGAGTTAACCTTTTCGATTTCAGCCTCAAATAACGAGCTTTAACGCATTTTTCACGATAATCCGAGTTTCGGCGAATGCTGGTTTCTGGCACACCGGCACCCCCAAATGTCTTCCGTTGGTGCTTAAATTTTGCATGGCCGATTTATCGACCCGGGAACTTTCTATGCGATTTCGCGAGAATTTTGTTCCAGGACCGGAATCCCGAAAAACCGTGTAATCTTGGATTCGCGCACACTGGCACCCCCAAATGTCTTCCGTTGGTGCTGAAATTTTGCGTGGTCGCTTTATCGACCCAGGAACTTTCTATTCGATTTCCGGATAATTTTATTAGGGACCCGAATCCCGAAAAACCGTGTATTATACACTTCAATTTCAAACCGTTCGGGAGGTCGACGGACCCGGTTTCTTTTTCTCCCTGTTTTTCAATCACGCGTCCTACCTCATTTCAGGAGTTAACCGCTCGATTTGACCTCAAATAACGAGCTTTAACGCATTTTTCACGATAATCCGAGTTTGGGAAAATCTTTGGTTTTCGCACATCGGCACCCCAAATGTCTTCCGTTGGTGCTCAAATTTTGCGTGGCCGCTTTGTGTCGACCCCAGAAATTTTCTATGCGATTTCAGAGAATTTTGTTCGGGACACCGAATCCCAAAAACCGTGTAATCTTTGGATTCTCGCACACCGGCACCCCCAAATGTCTTCCGTTGGTGCTCAAACTTTGCGTGGCCGCTTATATCGACCCCGGGAACTTTCTATGCGATTTCCGGAGAATTTTATTCCGCGACCGAATTCGAAAAACCGTGTATTATACACTTCAATTTCGGCCTGTTCGGGAGGTCGACGGACACGGTTTCTTTTTCTCCCTGTTTTTCAATCACGCGTCCTACCTCATTTCAGGAGTTAACCTTTTCGATTTCAACCTCAAATAACGAGCTTTAACTCATTTTTCACGATAATCCGAGTTTCGGCGAATCTTTGGTTTCGCACACCGGCACCCCAAATGTCTTCCATTGGTGCTTACATTTTTCGTGGCCGCTTTATCTGACCCCGGGAACTTTCTATGCGATTTCCGGAGAATTTTGTTACGGGACCCCGAAATCCCGAAAAACCGTGTATTATACACTTCAATTTGACCGTTCGGGAGGTCGTATCGGACCGTTTTTTTTTCTCCTGTTTTTCAATCACGCGTCCTACCTCATTTCGGGAGTTAACTTTTCGATTTGACCTCAAATAACGAGCTTTAACGCATTTTTCACGATAATCCGAGTTTCGGCAAATCTTTGGTTTCGGCATACAAAGACCCCCAAATGTCTTCCGTTGGTGCTCAAATTTTGCGTGGCCGCTTTGTCGACCCGAGAAATTTTCTATGCGATTTCCAGGAGAATTTTGTTCGGGACCGGAATCCGAAAAACCGTGTAATCTGGATTCGCACACTGGCACCCCCAAATGTCCTCCGTTGGTGCTCAAATTTTGCGTGGCCGCTTTATCGACCCCAGGAACTTTCTATGCGATTTCCGGAGAATTTTATTCAGGGACCCCAGAATCCCGAAAAACCGTGTATTCACTAGTTCGGGAGGTCGTCGGACCCGGTTTCTTTTTCTCCTGTTTTTCAATCACGCGTCCTACCTCGTATCGAGTTAACCTTTTCGATTTCAGCCTCAAATAACGAGCTTTAACGCATTTTTCACGATAATCCGAGTTTCGGCGAATCTTTGGTTTCGGCAGCACCGCACACCCCAAATGTCTTCCATTGGTGCTTACATTTTTCGTGGCCGCTTTATCGACCCCGGGAACTTTCTACGCGATTTCCGGAGAATTTTGTTCCGTGACCCCGAAATCCCGAAAAACCGTGTATTATACACTTCAATTTGAACCGTTCGGGAGGTCGACTAGGACCCGTTTTTTTTTTCTCCTGTTTTTCAATCACGCGTCCTACCTCATTTCAGGAGTTAACCGCTCGATTTCAGCCTCAAATAACGAGCTTTAACGCATTTTTCACGATAATCCGAGTTTCGGCGAATCTTTGGTTTTCGCACACCGGCACCCCAAATGTCTTCCATTGGTGCTTACATTTTTCGTGGCCGCTTTATCGACCCCGGGAACTTTCTATGCGATTTCCGAAGAATTTTATTCCGGGACCCGGAATCCCGAAAAACCGTGTATTATACACTTCAATTTCAGCCGTTCGGGAGGTCGTAGGACCGGTTTCTTTTTCTCCTGTTTTTCAATCACGCGTCCTACCTCGTTTCAGGAGTTAACTGTTCGATTTGACCTCAAATAACGAGCTTTAACGCATTTTTCACGATAATCGAGTTTCGGCGAATCTTTGGTTTCGCACACCAAAGACCCAAATGTCTTCCGTTGGTTCTCAAATTTTGCGTGGCCGCTTTATCTGACCCCGGGAACTTTCTATGCGATTTCCGGAGAATTTTATTCCGGGACCCCGAAAAACCGTGTATTCACTAGTTCAGAGGTCGTAAATCGGACCGGTTTCATTTTTCCCTGTTTTTCAATCACGCGTCCTACCTCGTTTCAGGAGTTAACCTTTTCGATTTCAGCCTCAAATAACGAGCTTTAACGCATTTTTCACGATAATCCGAGTTTCGGCGAATGCTGGTTTCTGGCACACCGGCACCCCCAAATGTCTTCCATTGGTGCTTACATTTTTCGTGGCCGCTTTATCTGACCCCAGGAACTTTCTACGCGATTTCCGGAGAATTTTGTTCCGTGACCCCGAAATCCCGAAAAACCGTGTATTATACACTTCAATTTCAGCCGTTCGGGAGGTCGTACCGGACCCGTTTTTTTTTTCACCCTGTTTTTCAATCACGCGTCCTACCTCATTTCAGGAGTTAACCTGCTCGATTTGACCTCAAATAACGAGCTTTAACGCATTTTTCACGATAATCCGAGTTTGGCGAATCTTTGGTTTTCGCACACCAAGCACCCCCAAATGTCTTCCATTGGTGCTTACATTTTTCGTGGCCGCTTTATCTGACCCCAGGAACTTTCTATGCGATTTCGAAGAATTTTATTAAAGGGACCGGAATCCCAAAAACCGTGTATTATACACTTCAATTTCAGTCGTTCGGGAGGTCGATCAGGACCGGTTTCTTTTTCTCCTGTTTTTCAATCACGCGTCCTACCTCGTTTCAGGAGTTAACCTGTTCGATTTCAGCCTCAAATAACGAGCTTTAACGCATTTTTCACGATAATCCGAGTTTCGGCGAATCTTTGGTTTTCGCACACCAAAGACCCCAAATGTCTTCCGTTGGTTCTCAAATTTTGCGTGGCCGCTTTATCTGACCCGGGAACTTTCTATGCGATTTCCGGAGAATTTTATTAGGGACCGGAATCCCGAAAAACCGTGTATTGGTAGTTCAGAGGTCGTCTCGGACCGGTTTCATTTTTCCCTGTTTTTCAATCACGCGTCCTACCTCGTTTCAGGAGTTAACCTTTTCGATTTCAGCCTCAAATAACGAGCTTTAACGCATTTTTCACGATAATCCGAGTTTCGGCGAATCTTTGGTTTCGCACACCGGCACCCCCAAATGTCTTCCGTTGGTGCTCAAATTTTGCGTGTCCGCTTTATCTCGACCCCAGGGAACTTTCTATGCGATTTCCGGAGAATTTTGTTAGGGACCCCGAAATCCCGAAAAACCGTGTATTATACACTTCAATTTCAGCCGTTCGGGAGGTCGTCTACCGGACCGTTTTTTTTTTCCCTGTTTTTCGATCACGCGTCCTACCTCATTTCAGGAGTTAACACCGCTCGATTTGACCTCAAATAACGAGCTTTAACGCATTTTTCACGATAATCCGAGTTTCGGCAAATGCTGGTTTCTGGCACACCAGCACCCCCAAATGTCTTCCGTTGGTACTCAAATTTTGCGTGGCCGCTTTGTCTGACCCCAGAAATTTTCTATGCGATTTTCGGAGAATTTTGTTCCGGGACCCCGGAATCCCGAAAAACCGTGTAATGCTGGATTCTGGCACACTGGCACCCCCAAATGTCCTCCGTTGGTGCTCAAATTTTGCCTGGCCGCTTTATCTGACCCCAGGAACTTTCTAAGCGATTTCCGGAGAATTTTATTCCAGGACCCCGAAATCCCGAAAAACCGTGTATTATACACTTCAATTTCAGCCGTTCGGGAGGTCGTACCGGACCCGGTTTCTTTTTCTCCCTGTTTTTCAATCACGCGTCCTACTTCGTTTCAGGAGTTAACCTTTTCGATTTCAGCCTCAAATAACGAGCTTTAACGCATTTTTCACGATAATCCGAGTTTTGGCGAATCTTTGGTTTCGCACACCGCACCCCCAAATGTCTTCCGTTGGTGCTTAAATTTTGCATGGCCGATTTATCTGACCCCAGGAACTTTCTATGCGATTTCCGCAGAATTTTGTTCCAGGACCCCGGAATCCCGAAAAACCGTGTAATGCTGGATTCTGGCACACTGGCACCCCCAAATGTCTTCCGTTGGTGCTGAAATTTTGCGTGGTCGCTTTATCTGACCCCAGGAACTTTCTATTCGATTTCCGGATAATTTTATTCCGGGACCCCGGAATCCCGAAAAACCGTGTATTATACACTTCAATTTCAGCCGTTCGGGAGGTCGTACCGGACCCGGTTTCTTTTTCTCCCTGTTTTTCAATCACGCGTCCTACCTCATTTCAGGAGTTAACCTGCTCGATTTCAGCCTCAAATAACGAGCTTTAACGCATTTTTCACGATAATCCGAGTTTGGGAAAATGCTGGTTTCTGGCACATCGGCACCCCCAAATGTCTTCCGTTGGTGCTCAAATTTTGCGTGGCCGCTTTGTCTGACCCCAGAAATTTTCTATGCGATTTCCAGAGAATTTTGTTCCGGGACACCGGAATCCCGAAAAACCGTGTAATGCTGGATTCTGGCACACTGGCACCCCCAAATGTCTTCCGTTGGTGCTCAAATTTTGCGTGGCCGCTTTATCTGACCCCAGGAACTTTCTATGCGATTTCCGGAGAATTTTATTCCGCGACCGAATTCGAAAAACCGTGTATTATACACTTCAATTTCAGCCGTTCGGGAGGTCGTACCGGACACGGTTTCTTTTTCTCCCTGTTTTTCAATCACGCGTCCTACCTCATTTCAGGAGTTAACCTTTTCGATTTCAGCCTCAAATAACGAGCTTTAACTCATTTTTCACGATAATCCGAGTTTCGGCGAATGCTGGTTTCTGGCACACCGACACCCCCAAATGTCTTCCATTGGTGCTTACATTTTTCGTGGCCGCTTTATCTGACCCCAGGAACTTTCTATGCGATTTCCGGAGAATTTTGTTCCGGGACCCCGAAATCCCGAAAAACCGTGTATTATACACTTCAATTTCAGCCGTTCGGGAGGTCGTACCGGACCCGTTTTTTTTCTCTCCCTGTTTTTCAATCACGCGTCCTACCTCATTTCAGGAGTTAACCTGCTCGATTTCAGCCTCAAATAACGAGCTTTAACGCATTTTTCACGATAATCCGAGTTTCGGCAAATTCTGGTTTCTGGCACACCAGCACCCCCAAATGTCTTCCGTTGGTGCTCAAATTTTGCGTGTCCGCTTTATCTGACCCCAGGAACTTTCTATGCGATTTCCGGAGAATTTTATTCCGGGACCCCGGAATCTTGAAAAACCGTGTATTATACACTTCAATTTCAGCCGTTCGGGAGGTCGTACCGGACCCGGTTTCTTTTTCTCCCTGTTTTTCAATCACGCGTCCTACCTCGTTTCAGGAGTTAACCTGTTCGATTTCAGCCTCAAATAACGAAATTTATCGCATTTTTCACGATAATCCGAGTTTTACACGAATCTTTGGTTTTCGCACACCAAAGACCCCCAAATGTCTTCCGTTGGTTCTCTAATTTTGCGTGGCCGCTTTATCTGACCCCAGGAACTTTTTATGCGATTTCCGGAGAATTTTATTCCGGGACCCCGAAAAACCGTGTATTCGGCCTGTTCGGGAGGTCGTCACGGACCGGTTTCATTTTTCCCTGTTTTTCAATCACGCGTCCTACCTCGTTTAAGGAGTTAACCTTTTCGATTTCAGCCTCAAATAACGAGCTTTAACGCATTTTTCACGATAATCCGAGTTTCGGCGAATGCTGGTTTCTGGCACACCGGCACCCCCAAATGTCTTCCATTGGTGCTTACATTTTTCGTGGCCGCTTTATCTGACCCCAGGAACTTTCTACGCGATTTCCGGAGAATTTTGTTCCGGGACCCCGAAATCCCGAAAAACCGTGTATTATACACTTCAATTTCACCGTTCGGGAGGTAAATCGGACCCGTTTTTTTCTCCTGTTTTTCAATCACGCGTCCTACCTCATTTCAGGAGTTAACCGCTTCGATTTCACCTCAAATAACGAGCTTTAACGCATTTTTCACGATAATCCGAGTTTCGGCAAATCTTTGGTTTTTCGGCATACCAAAGACCCCAAATGTCTTCCGTTGGTGCTCAAATTTTGCGTGGCCGCTTTGTCTGACCCCAGAAATTTTCTATGCGATTTCCGGAGAATTTTGTTCCGGGACCCCGGAATCCCGAAAAACCGTGTAATGCTGGATTCTGGCACACTGGCACCCCCAAATGTCCTCCGTTGGTGCTCAAATTTTGCGTGGCCGCTTTATCTGACCCCAGGAACTTTCTATGCGATTTCCGGAGAATTTTATTCAGGGACCCCGGAATCCCGAAAAACCGTGTATTCAGCCGTTCGGGAGGTCGTACCGGACCCGGTTTCTTTTTCTCCCTGTTTTTCAATCACGCGTCCTACCTCGTATCAGGAGTTAACCTTTTCGATTTCAGCCTCAAATAACGAGCTTTAACGCATTTTTCACGATAATCCGAGTTTCGGCGAATGCTGGTTTCTGGCACACCGGCACCCCCAAATGTCTTCCATTGGTGCTTACATTTTTCGTGGCCGCTTTTATCGACCCCAGGAACTTTCTACGCGATTTCCGGAGAATTTTGTTCCGTGACCCCGAAATCCCGAAAAACCGTGTATTATACACTTCAATTTCCCGTTCGAGGTCGTAAACAGGACCCGTTTTTTTTTTCTCCTGTTTTTCAATCACGCGTCCTACCTCATTTCAGGAGTTAACCGCTCGATTTCACCTCAAATAACGAGCTTTAACGCATTTTTCACGATAATCCGAGTTTCGGCGAATCTTTGGTTTCGCACACCGGCACCCCCAAATGTCTTCCATTGGTGCTTACATTTTTCGTGGCCGCTTTATCGACCCCGGGAACTTTCTATGCGATTTCCGAAGAATTTTATTCGGGACCGGAATCCCGAAAAACCGTGTATTATACACTTCAATTTCAAACCGTTCGGGAGGGTCGACGGACCGGTTTCTTTTCTCTCCTTTTTTTTCAATCACGCGTCCTACCTCGTTTCAGGAGTTAACTGTTCGATTTGACCTCAAATAACGAGCTTTAACGCATTTTTCACGATAATCCGAGTTTCGGCGAATCTTTGGTTTTCGCACACCAAGACCCCAAATGTCTTCCGTTGGTTCTCAAATTTTGCGTGGCCGCTTTATCTGACCCCAGGAACTTTCTATGCGATTTCCGGAGAATTTTATTCGGGACCGAATCCCGAAAAACCGTGTATTCACTAGTTCAGAGGTCGCACGGACCGGTTTCATTTTTCCCTGTTTTTCAATCACGCGTCCTACCTCGTTTCAGGAGTTAACCTTTTCGATTTCAGCCTCAAATAACGAGCTTTAACGCATTTTTCACGATAATCCGAGTTTCGGCGAATGCTGGTTTCTGGCACACCGGCACCCCCAAATGTCTTCCATTGGTGCTTACATTTTTCGTGGCCGCTTTATCTGACCCCAGGAACTTTCTACGCGATTTCCGGAGAATTTTGTTCCGTGACCCCGAAATCCCGAAAAACCGTGTATTATACACTTCAATTTGACCGTTCGGGAGGTAAATCGGACCCGTTTTTTTTTTCTCCTGTTTTTCAATCACGCGTCCTACCTCATTTCAGGAGTTAACCCGCTTCGATTTGACCTCAAATAACGAGCTTGAACGCATTTTTCACGATAATCCGAGTTTCGGCGAATCTTTGGTTTCGCACACCGGCACCCCCAAATGTCTTCCATTGGTGCTTACATTTTTCGTGGGCCGCTTTATTATCGACCCGGGGAACTTTCTATGCGATTTCGAAGAATTTTATTAGGGACCGGAATCCCTAAAAAACCGTGTATTATACACTTCAATTTCGGCCGTTCGGGAGGTAAATACAGGACCGGTTTCTTTTTCTCCTGTTTTTCAATCACGCGTCCTACCTCGTTTCAGGAGTTAACTGTTCGATTTTGCCTCAAATAACGAGCTTTAACGCATTTTTCACGATAATCCGAGTTTCGGCGAATCTTTGGTTTTCGCACACCAAAGACCCCAAATGTCTTCCGTTGGTTCTCAAATTTTGCGTGGCCGCTTTATCTGACCCCGGGAACTTTCTATACGATTTCCGGAGAATTTTGTTCCGGGACCTCGGAATCCCGAAAAACCGTGTATTCAGTAGTTCGCTCAGAGGTCGTCATCGGACCGGTTTCATTTTTCCCTGTTTTTCAATCACGCGTCCTACCTCGTTTCAGGAGTTAACCTTTTCGATTTCAGCCTCAAATAACGAGCTTTAACGCATTTTTCACGATAATCCGAGTTTCGGCGAATGCTGGTTTCTGGCACACCGGCACCCCCAAATGTCTTCCATTGGTGCTTACATTTTTCGTGGCCGCTTTATCTGACCCCAGGAACTTTCTACGCGATTTCAGGAGAATTTTGTTCCGGGACCCCGAAATCCCGAAAAACCGTGTATTATACACTTCAATTTCAGCCGTTCGGGAGGTCGTACCGGACCCGTTTTTTTTTTCTCCCTGTTTTTCGATCACGCGTCCTACCTCATTTCAGGAGTTAACCTGCTCGATTTCAGCCTCAAATAACGAGCTTTAACGCATTTTTCACGATAATCCGAGTTTCGGCAAATGCTGGTTTCTGGCACACCAGCACCCCCAAATGTCTTCCGTTGGTACTCAAATTTTGCGTGGCCGCTTTGTCTGACCCCAGAAATTTTCTATGCGATTTTCGGAGAATTTTGTTCCGGGACCCCGGAATCCCGAAAAACCGTGTAATGCTGGATTCTGGCACACTGGCACCCCCAAATGTCCTCCGTTGGTGCTCAAATTTTGCCTGGCCGCTTTATCTGACCCCAGGAACTTTCTAAGCGATTTCCGGAGAATTTTATTCCAGGACCCCGAAATCCCGAAAAACCGTGTATTATACACTTCAATTTCAGCCGTTCGGGAGGTCGTACCGGACCCGGTTTCTTTTTCTCCCTGTTTTTCAATCACGCGTCCTACTTCGTTTCAGGAGTTAACCTTTTCGATTTCATCCTCAAATAACGAGCTTTAACGCATTTTTCACGATAATCCGAGTTTCGGCGAATGCTGGTTTCTGGCACACCGGCACCCCCAAATGTCTTTCGTTGGTGCTTAAATTTTGCATGGCCGATTTATCTGACCCCAGGAACTTTCTATGCGATTTCCGCATAATTTTGTTCCGGGACCCCGAAATCCCGAAAAACCGTGTATTATACACTTGAATTTCAGCCGTTCGGGAGGTCGTACCGGACCCTGTTTCTTTTTCTCCCTGTTTTTCAATCACGCGTCCTACCTCTCTTCAGGAGTTAACCTGCTCGATTTCAGCCTCAAATAACGAGCTTTAACGCATTTTTCACGATAATCCGAGTTTCGGCAAATGCTGGTTTCTGGCACACCAGCACCCCCAAATGTCTTCCGTTGGTACTCAAATTTTGCGTGGCCGCTTTGTCTGACCCCAGAAATTTTCTATGCGATTTTCGGAGAATTTTGTTCCGGGACCCCGGAATCCCGAAAAACCGTGTAATGCTGGATTCTGGCACACTGGCACCCCCAAATGTCCTCCGTTGGTGCTCAAATTTTGCCTGGCCGCTTTATCTGACCCCAGGAACTTTCTAAGCGATTTCCGGAGAATTTTATTCCAGGACCCCGAAATCCCGAAAAACCGTGTATTATACACTTCAATTTCAGCCGTTCGGGAGGTCGTACCGGACCCGGTTTCTTTTTCTCCCTGTTTTTCAATCACGCGTCCTACCTCATTTCAGGAGTTAACCTTTTCGATTTCAGCCTCAAATAACGAGCTTTAACGCATTTTTCACGATAATCCGAGTTTCGCCGAATGCTGGTTTCTGGCACACCGGCACCCCCAAATGTCTTCCGTTGGTGCTTAAATTTTGCATGGCCGATTTATCTGACCCCAGGAACTTTCTATGCGATTTCCGCAGAATTTTGTTCCAGGACCCCGGAATCCCGAAAAACCGTGTAATGCCGGATTTCGCACACCGGCACCCCCAAATGTCTTCCGTTGGTGCTCAAATTTTGCGTGGTCGCTTTATCTGACCCCAGGAACTTTCTATTCGATTTCCGGATAATTTTATTCCGGGACCCCGGAATCCCGAAAAACCGTGTATTATTATACACTTCAATTTCAGCCGTTCGGGAGGTCGTACCGGACCCGGTTTCTTTTTCTCCCTGTTTTTCAATCACGCGTCCTACCTCATTTCAGGAGTTAACTCGCTCGATTTCAGACCTCAAATAACGAGCTTTAACGCATTTTTCACGATAATCCGAGTTTGGGAAAATGCTGGTTTCTGGCACATCGGCACCCCCAAATGTCTTCCGTTGGTGCTCAAATTTTGCGTGGCCGCTTTGTCTGACCCCAGAAATTTTCTATGCGATTTCCGGAGAATTTTGTTCCGGGACACCGGAATCCCGAAAAACCGTGTAATGCTGGATTCTGGCACACTGGCACCCCCAAATGTCTTCCGTTGGTGCTCAAATTTTGCGTGGCCGCTTTATCGACCCCAGGAACTTTCTATGCGATTTCCGGAGAATTTTATTCCGCGACCGAATCCGAAAAACCGTGTATTATACACTTCAATTTCACCGTTCGGGAGGTCGTAGGACACGGTTTCTTTTTCTCCTGTTTTTCAATCACGCGTCCTACCTCATTTCAGGAGTTAACCTTTTCGATTTGACCTCAAATAACGAGCTTTAACTCATTTTTCACGATAATCCGAGTTTCGGCGAATCGGTTTCGGCACACCGGCACCCCCAAATGTCTTCCATTGGTGCTTACATTTTTCGTGGCCGCTTTATCTCGACCCAGGGAACTTTCTATGCGATTTCCGGAGAATTTTGTTAGGGACCCCGAAATCCCGAAAAACCGTGTATTATACACTTCAATTTCAACCGTTCGGGAGGTCGATCAGGACCGGTTTTTTTTCTCCTGTTTTTCAATCACGCGTCCTACCTCATTTCAGGAGTTAACCGCTCGATTTGACCTCAAATAACGAGCTTTAACGCATTTTTCACGATAATCCGAGTTTCGGCAAATCTTTGGTTTTTCGGCATACCAAAGCACCCCAAATGTCTTCCGTTGGTGCTCAAATTTTGCGTGGCCGCTTTGTCTGACCCCAGAAATTTTCTATGCGATTTAGGAGAATTTTGTTCCGGGACCGGAATCCCGAAAAACCGTGTAATGCTGGATTCTGGCACACTGGCACCCCCAAATGTCCTCCGTTGGTGCTCAAATTTTGCGTGGCCGCTTTATCTGACCCCAGGAACTTTCTATGCGATTTCGGAGAATTTTATTAGGGACCGGAATCCCGAAAAACCGTGTATTAGTAGTTCGGGAGGTCGTACCGGACCCGGTTTCTTTTTCTCCCTGTTTTTCAATCACGCGTCCTACCTCGTATCAGGAGTTAACCTTTTCGATTTCAGCCTCAAATAACGAGCTTTAACGCATTTTTCACGATAATCCGAGTTTCGGCGAATGCTGGTTTCTGGCACACCGGCACCCCCAAATGTCTTCCATTGGTGCTTACATTTTTCGTGGCCGCTTTATCTGACCCCAGGAACTTTCTACGCGATTTCCGGAGAATTTTGTTCCGGGACCCGAAATCCGAAAAAACCGTGTATTATACACTTCAATTTCGGCCGTTCGGGAGGTCGTCTTAGGACCCGTTTTTTTTTTCTCCTGTTTTTCAATCACGCGTCCTACCTCATTTCAGGAGTTAACTGTTCGATTTCAGCCTCAAATAACGAGCTTTAACGCATTTTTCACGATAATCCGAGTTTCGGCGAATCTTTGGTTTTCGCACACGGCACCCCCAAATGTCTTCCATTGGTGCTTACATTTTTCGTGGCCGCTTTATCGACCCCGGGAACTTTCTATGCGATTTCGAAGAATTTTATTCGGACCCGGAATCCCGAAAAACCGTGTATTATACACTTCAATTTCGGTAGTTCGGGAGGTCGTCTGGGACCGTTTTTTTTTCTCCTGTTTTTCAATCACGCGTCCTACCTCGTTTCAGGAGTTAACCTGTTCGATTTCAACCTCAAATAACGAGCTTTAACGCATTTTTCACGATAATCCGAGTTTCGGCGAATCTTTGGTTTCGCACACCAAAAGACCCCAAATGTCTTCCGTTGGTTCTCAAATTTTGCGTGGCCGCTTTATCAGACCCCAGGAACTTTCTATGCGATTTCAGGAGAATTTTATTCCGGGACCCCGGAATCCCGAAAAACCGTGTATTCACTAGTTCGGGAGGTCGTGCGGACCGGTTTCATTTTTCCCGTTTTTCAATCACGCGTCCTACCTCGTTTCAGGAGTTAACCTTTTCGATTTCAGCCTCAAATAACGAGCTTTAACGCATTTTTCACGATAATCCGAGTTTCGGCGAATCTTTCGGTTTTCGCACACCGGCACCCCAAATGTCTTCCATTGGTGCTTACATTTTCTTGGCCGCTTTATCGACCCCGGGAACTTTCTACGCGATTTAGGAGAATTTTGTTCGGGACCCCGAAATCCCAAAACCGTGTATTATATACACTTCAATTTCAGCCGTTCGGGAGGTCGTACGGACCGTTTTTTTTTCCCTGTTTTTCAATCACGCGTCCTACCTCATTTCAGGAGTTAACCGCTCGATTTTTGACCTCAAATAACGAGCTTTAACGCATTTTTCACGATAATCCGAGTTTCGGCAAATCTTTGGTTTTCGCACACCAAGACCCCAAATGTCTTCCGTTGGTACTCAAATTTTGCGTGGCCGCTTTGTCGACCCAGAAATTTTCTATGCGATTTCAGGAGAATTTTGTTCGGGATCCCGAATCCCGAAAAACCGTGTAATCTTGGATTTCGCACACCGGCACCCCAAATGTCTTCCGTTGGTGCTCAAATTTTGCGTGGCCGCTTTATCGACCCCAGGAACTTTCTATGCGATTTCCGGAGAATTTTGTTCCGGGACCGAGGAATCCCGAAAAACCGTGTATTCACTCGTTCGGGAGGTCGATCGGACCCGGTTTCATTTTTCCTGTTTTTCAATCACGCGTCCTACCTCGTTTCAGGAGTTAACCTTTTCGATTTGACCTCAAATAACGAGCTTTAACGCATTTTTCACGATAATCCGAGTTTCGCGAATCTTTGGTTTTCGCACACCGGCACCCCCAAATGTCTTCCATTGGTGCTTACATTTTTCGTGGCCGCTTTATCGACCCCGGAACTTTCTACGCGATTTCGGAGAATTTTGTTAGGGACCGAAATCCCGAAAAACCGTGTATTATATACACTTCAATTTCACCGTTCGGGAGGTCGACGGACCGTTTTTTTTTTCCCCTGTTTTTCAATCACGCGTCCTACCTCATTTCAGGAGTTAACCCGCTCGATTTGACCTCAAATAACGAGCTTTAACGCATTTTTCACGATAATCCGAGTTTCGGCAAATGCTGGTTTCTGGCACACCAGCACCCCCAAATGTCTTCCGTTGGTACTCAAATTTTGCGTGGCCGCTTTGTCTGACCCCAGAAATTTTCTATGCGATTTCCGGAGAATTTTGTTCCGGGACCCCGGAATCCCGAAAAACCGTGTAATGCTGGATTCTGGCACACTGACACCCCCAAATGTCCTCCGTTGGTGCTTAAATTTTGCGTGGCCGCTTTATCTGACCCCAGGAACTTTCTATGCGATTTCCAGAGAATTTTATTCCGGGACCCCGAAAAACCGTGTATTATATACACTTCAATTTCAGCCGTTCGGGAGGTCGTACGGACCGGTTTCTTTTTCTCCTGTTTTTCAATCACGCGTCCTACTTCGTTTCAGGAGTTAACCTTTTCGATTTCATCCTCAAATAACGAGCTTTAACACATTTTTCACGATAATCCGAGTTTGGCGAATCTTTGGTTTAGCACACCGGCACCCCCAAATGTCTTTCGTTGGTGCTTAAATTTTGCATGGCCGATTTATCTGACCCCAGGAACTTTCTATGCGATTTCGCGAATTTTGTTCCAGGACCCCGGAATCCCGAAAAACCGTGTAATCTTGGATTCGCACACTGGCACCCCCAAATGTCTTCCGTTGGTGCTCAAATTTTGCGTGGCCGCTTTATCTGACCCCAGGAACTTTCTATGCGATTTCCGGAGAATTTTATTCGCGACCCCGAATTCGAAAAACCGTGTATTATACACTTCAATTTTGACCGTTCGGGAGGTAAATGACAGGACACGGTTTCTTTTTCTCCCTGTTTTTCAATCACGCGTCCTACCTCATTTCAGGAGTTAACCTTTTCGATTTCAGCCTCAAATAACGAGCTTTAACTCATTTTTCACGATAATCCGAGTTTCGGCGAATGCTGGTTTCTGGCACACCGGGACCCCCAAATGTCTTCCATTGGTGCTTACATTTTTCGTGGCCGCTTTATCTGACCCCAGGAACTTTCTACGCGATTTCCGGAGAATTTTGTTCCGGGACCCCGAAATCCCGAAAAACCGTGTATTATATACACTTCAATTTCAGCCGTTCGGGAGGTCGTACCGGACCCGTTTTTTTTTTCCCCTGTTTTTCAATCACGCGTCCTACCTCATTTCAGGAGTTAACCTGCTCGATTTCAGCCTCAAATAACGAGCTTTAACGCATTTTTCACGATAATCCGAGTTTCGGCAAATGCTGGTTTCTGGCACACCAGCACCCCCAAATGTCTTCCGTTGGTACTCAAATTTTGCGTGGCCGCTTTGTCTGACCCCAGAAATTTTCTATGCGATTTCCGGAGAATTTTGTTCCGGGACCCCGGAATCCCGAAAAACCGTGTAATGTTGGATTCTGGCACACTGGCACCCCCAAATGTCCTCCGTTGGTGCTTAAATTTTGCGTGGCCGCTTTATCTGACCCCAGGAACTTTCTATGCGATTTCCGGAGAATTTTATTCCGGGACCCCGGAATCCCGAAAAACCGTGTATTATTATACACTTCAATTTCAGCCGTTCGGGAGGTCGTACCGGACCCGGTTTCTTTTTCTCCCTGTTTTTCAATCACGCGTCCTACTTCGTTTCAGGAGTTAACCTTTTCGATTTCATCCTCAAATAACGAGCTTTAACGCATTTTTCACGATAATCCGAGTTTCGGCGAATCTTTGGTTTCGCACACCCGGCACCCCAAATGTCTTTCGTTGGTGCTTAAATTTTGCATGGCCGATTTATCGACCCCAGGGAACTTTCTATGCGATTTCCATGAGAATTTTGTTCCAGGACCGGAATCCCGAAAAACCGTGTAATCTTTGGATTTCGCACACCTGGCACCCCAAATGTCTTCCGTTGGTGCTCAAATTTTGCGTGGCCGCTTTATCGACCCCAGGAACTTTCTATGCGATTTCCGGAGAATTTTATTCCGCGACCGAATTCGAAAAACCGTGTATTATACACTTCAATTTCAGCCGTTCGGGAGGTCGTACCGGACACGGTTTCTTTTTCTCCCTGTTTTTCAATCACGCGTCCTACCTCATTTCAGGAGTTAACCTTTTCGATTTCAACCTCAAATAACGAGCTTTAACTCATTTTTCACGATAATCCGAGTTTCGGCGAATCTTTGGTTTCGGCACAGGACCCCAAATGTCTTCCATTGGTGCTTACATTTTTCGTGGCCGCTTTATCTGACCCCAGGAACTTTCTATGCGATTTCCGGAGAATTTTGTTCCGGGACCCCGAAATCCCGAAAAACCGTGTATTATACACTTCAATTTCAGCCGTTCGGGAGGTCGACGGACCGGTTTTTTTCTCCCTGTTTTTCAATCACGCGTCCTACCTCATTTCAGGAGTTAACCTGCTCGATTTCAGCCTCAAATAACGAGCTTTAACGCATTTTTCACGATAATCCGAGTTTCGGCAAATGCTGGTTTCTGGCATACCAGCACCCCCAAATGTCTTCCGTTGGTGCTCAAATTTTGCGTGGCCGCTTTGTCTGACCCCAGAAATTTTCTATGCGATTTCCGGAGAATTTTGTTCCGGGACCCCGGAATCCCGAAAAACCGTGTAATGCTGGATTCTGGCACACTGGCACCCCCAAATGTCCTCCGTTGGTGCTCAAATTTTGCGTGGCCGCTTTATCTGACCCCAGGAACTTTCTATGCGATTTCCGGAGAATTTTATTAGGGACCGGAATCCGAAAAACCGTGTATTCAGCCGTTCGGGAGGTCGTACCGGACCCGGTTTCTTTTTCTCCCTGTTTTTCAATCACGCGTCCTACCTCGTATCAGGAGTTAACCTTTTCGATTTCAGCCTCAAATAACGAGCTTTAACTCATTTTTCACGATAATCCGAGTTTCGGCGAATGCTGGTTTCTGGCACACCGGCACCCCCAAATGTCTTCCATTGGTGCTTACATTTTTCGTGGCCGCTTTATCTGACCCCAGGAACTTTCTATGCGATTTCCGGAGAATTTTGTTCCGAGACCCCGAAATCCCGAAAAACCGTGTATTATACACTTCAATTTCAGCCGTTCGGGAGGTCGACTGAGGACCGGTTTTTTCTCCCCTGTTTTTCAATCACGCGTCCTACCTCATTTCAGGAGTTAACCGCTCGATTTCAGCCTCAAATAACGAGCTTTAACGCATTTTTCACGATAATCCGAGTTTCGGCAAATGCTGGTTTCTGGCACACCAGCACCCCCAAATGTCTTCCGTTGGTACTCAAATTTTGCGTGGCCGCTTTGTCTGACCCCAGAAATTTTCTATGCGATTTCCGGAGAATTTTGTTCCGGATCCCGAATCCGAAAAACCGTGTAATCTTTGGATTCGCACACCGGCACCCCCAAATGTCTTCCGTTGGTGCTCAAATTTTGCGTGGCCGCTTTATCGACCCCAGGAACTTTCTATGCGATTTCAGGAGAATTTTATTAGGGACCGGAATCCCGAAAAACCGTGTATTCACTAGTTCGGGAGGTCGTACCGGACCCGGTTTCATTTTTCCCTGTTTTTCAATCACGCGTCCTACCTCGTTTCAGTAGTTAACCTTTTCGATTTCAGCCTCAAATAACGAGCTTTAACGCATTTTTCACGATAATCCGAGTTTCGGCGAATCTTTGGTTTTCGCACACCGGCACCCCCAAATGTCTTCCATTGGTGCTTACATTTTTCGTGGCCGCTTTATCGACCCCGGGAACTTTCTACGCGATTTCGGAGAATTTTGTTCGGGACCGAAATCAAAACCGTGTATTATATACACTTCAATTTCACCGTTCGGGAGGTCGACGGGACCGTTTTTTTTTTTTCCCCTGTTTTTCAATCACGCGTCCTACCTCATTTCAGGAGTTAACCGCTCGATTTTGACCTCAAATAACGAGCTTTAACGCATTTTTCACGATAATCCGAGTTTCGGCAAATCTTTGGTTTTCTCGCACACCAAAGACCCCAAATGTCTTCCGTTGGTACTCAAATTTTGCGTGGCCGCTTTGTGTCGACCCCGTAAATTTTCTATGCGATTTCCAGGAGAATTTTGTTCGGGACCCAGGAATCCGAAAAACCGTGTAATCTTTGGATTTCGGCACACCGACACCCCCAAATGTCCTCCGTTGGTGCTTAAATTTTGCGTGGCCGCTTTATCTGACCCCGGGAACTTTCTATGCGATTTCAGAGAATTTTATTAGGGACCGGAATCCCGAAAAACCGTGTATTATTATACACTTCAATTTCAACCGTTCGGGAGGTCGACGGACCGGTTTCTTTTTCTCCTGTTTTTCAATCACGCGTCCTACTTCGTTTCAGGAGTTAACCTTTTCGATTTCATCCTCAAATAACGAGCTTTAACACATTTTTCACGATAATCCGAGTTTCGGCGAATCTTTGGTTTTCGCACACCTGGCACCCCCAAATGTCTTTCGTTGGTGCTTAAATTTTGCATGGCCGATTTATCGACCCCGGGGAACTTTCTATGCGATTTCGCAGAATTTTGTTCCAGGACCCGGAATCCCGAAAACCGTGTAATCTTTGGATTTCGCACACTGGCACCCCCAAATGTCTTCCGTTGGTGCTCAAATTTTGCGTGGCCGCTTTATCTGACCCCAGGAACTTTCTATGCGATTTCCGGAGAATTTTATTCCGCGACCCCGGAATTCCGAAAAACCGTGTATTATACACTTCAATTTCACCCGTTCGGGAGGTCGCAGGACACGGTTTCTTTTTCTCCTGTTTTTCAATCACGCGTCCTACCTCATTTCAGGAGTTAACCTTTTCGATTTCAGCCTCAAATAACGAGCTTTAACTCATTTTTCACGATAATCCGAGTTTCGGCGAATGTTGGTTTCTGGCACACCGGGACCCCCAAATGTCTTCCATTGGTGCTTACATTTTTCGTGGCCGCTTTATCGACCCCGGGAACTTTCTACGCGATTTCCGGAGAATTTTGTTCGGGACCCGAAATCCGAAAAACCGTGTATTATATACACTTCAATTTCACCGTTCGGGAGGTCGACGGACCCGTTTTTTTTTCCCCTGTTTTTCAATCACGCGTCCTACCTCATTTCAGGAGTTAACCCGCTCGATTTGACCTCAAATAACGAGCTTTAACGCATTTTTCACGATAATCCGAGTTTCGGCAAATCTTGGTTTTCGCACACCAAAGACCCCAAATGTCTTCCGTTGGTACTCAAATTTTGCGTGGCCGCTTTGTCCGACCCCAGAGAAATTTTCTATGCGATTTCCGGAGAATTTTGTTAGGGACCGGAATCCCGAAAAAAACGTGTAATGTTGGATTCGCACACCTGGCACCCCAAATGTCCTCCGTTGGTGCTTAAATTTTGCGTGGCCGCTTTATCTGACCCCGGGAACTTTCTATGCGATTTCCGGAGAATTTTGTTCCGGGACCGGAATCCCGAAAAACCGTGTATTATACACTTCAATTTGACCGTTCGGGAGGTAAATCGGACCCGGTTTCTTTTTCTCCCTGTTTTTCAATCACGCGTCCTACTTCGTTTCAGGAGTTAACCTTTTCGATTTCATCCTCAAATAACGAGCTTTAACGCATTTTTCACGATAATCCGAGTTTCGGCGAATGCTGGTTTCTGGCACACCGGCACCCCCAAATGTCTTTCGTTGGTGCTTAAATTTTGCATGGCCGATTTATCTGACCCCAGGAACTTTCTATGCGATTTCCGCAGAATTTTGTTCCAGGACCCCGGAATCCCGAAAAACCGTGTAATGCTGGATTCTGGCACACTGGCACCCCCAAATGTCTTCCGTTGGTGCTCAAATTTTGCGTGGCCGCTTTATCTGACCCCAGGAACTTTCTATGCGATTTCCGGAGAATTTTATTCCGCGACCCCGGAATTCCGAAAAACCGTGTATTATACACTTCAATTTCAGCCGTTCGGGAGGTCGTACCGGACACGGTTTCTTTTTCTCCCTGTTTTTCAATCACGCGTCCTACCTCATTTCAGGAGTTAACCTTTTCGATTTCAGCCTCAAATAACGAGCTTTAACTCATTTTTCACGATAATCCGAGTTTCGGCGAATGCTGGTTTCTGGCACACCGGGACCCCCAAATGTCTTCCATTGGTGCTTACATTTTTCGTGGCCGCTTTATCTGACCCCAGGAACTTTCTATGCGATTTCCGGAGAATTTTGTTCCGGGACCCCGAAATCCCGAAAAACCGTGTATTATACACTTCAATTTCGGCCCGTTCGGGAGGTCGACGGACCCGGTTTTTTTTTCTCCTGTTTTTCAATCACGCGTCCTACCTCATTTCAGGAGTTAACCGCTCGATTTGACCTCAAATAACGAGCTTTAACGCATTTTTCACGATAATCCGAGTTTCGGCAAATCTTTGGTTTCGGCATACCAAAGACCCCAAATGTCTTCCGTTGGTGCTCAAATTTTGCGTGGCCGCTTTGTCCGACCCAGAAATTTTCTATGCGATTTAGGAGAATTTTGTTCCGGGACCGGAATCCCGAAAAACCGTGTAATCTTTGGATTTCGCACACCGGCACCCCCAAATGTCCTCCGTTGGTGCTCAAATTTTGCGTGGCCGCTTTATCTGACCCCGGGAACTTTCTATGCGATTTCGGAGAATTTTATTCGGGGGACCGGAATCCCGAAAAACCGTGTATTCACTGTAGTTCGGGAGGTCGTCATCGGACCGGTTTCTTTTTCTCCCTGTTTTTCAATCACGCGTCCTACCTCGTATCAGGAGTTAACCTTTTCGATTTCAGCCTCAAATAACGAGCTTTAACTCATTTTTCACGATAATCCGAGTTTCGGCGAATGCTGGTTTCTGGCACACCGGCACCCCCAAATGTCTTCCATTGGTGCTTACATTTTTCGTGGCCGCTTTATCTGACCCCAGGAACTTTCTATGCGATTTCCGGAGAATTTTGTTCCGAGACCCCGAAATCCCGAAAAACCGTGTATTATACACTTCAATTTCAGCCGTTCGGGAGGTCGTACCGGACCCGGTTTTTTTTCTCCCTGTTTTTCAATCACGCGTCCTACCTCATTTCAGGAGTTAACCTGCTCGATTTCAGCCTCAAATAACGAGCTTTAACGCATTTTTCACGATAATCCGAGTTTCGGCAAATCTTTGGTTTCTCGCACACCAAAGACCCCCCAAATGTCTTCCGTTGGTACTCAAATTTTGCGTGGCCGCTTTGTCTGACCCCAGAAATTTTCTATGCGATTTCCGGAGAATTTTGTTCCGGGATCCCGGAATCCCGAAAAACCGTGTAATGCTGGATTCTGGCACACTGGCACCCCCAAATGTCTTCCGTTGGTGCTCAAATTTTGCGTGGCCGCTTTATCTGACCCCAGGAACTTTCTATGCGATTTCCGGAGAATTTTGTTCCGGGACGGAATCCCGAAAAACCGTGTATTCACCGTTCGGGAGGTCGACGGACCCGGTTTCATTTTTCCCTGTTTTTCAATCACGCGTCCTACCTCGTTTGATAGTTAACCTTTTCGATTTCGGCCTCAAATAACGAGCTTTAACGCATTTTTCACGATAATCCGAGTTTCGCGAATCTTCGGTTTCGCACACCGCACCCCAAATGTCTTCCATTGGTGCTTACATTTTTCGTGGCCGCTTTATCTGACCCCAGGAACTTTCTACGCGATTTCCGGAGAATTTTGTTCCGGACCCCGAAATCCCAAAAACCGTGTATTATACACTTCAATTTCAGCCGTTCGGGAGGTCGACACGGACCGTTTTTTTTTTCCCTGTTTTTCAATCACGCGTCCTACCTCATTTCAGGAGTTAACCGCTCGATTTCACCTCAAATAACGAGCTTTAACGCATTTTTCACGATAATCCGAGTTTCGGCAAATCTTTGTTTTCGGCACACCAAAGACCCCAAATGTCTTCCGTTGGTACTCAAATTTTGCGTGGCCGCTTTGTCCGACCCCAGAAATTTTCTATGCGATTTCCAGGAGAATTTTGTTCGGGACCCCGAATCCCGAAAAACCGTGTAATCTTTGGATTCGCACACTGACACCCCCAAATGTCCTCCGTTGGTGCTTAAATTTTGCGTGGCCGCTTTATCTGACCCCAGGAACTTTCTATGCGATTTCCAGAGAATTTTATTCCGGGACCCCGGAATCCCGAAAAACCGTGTATTATTATACACTTCAATTTCAGCCGTTCGGGAGGTCGTACCGGACCCGGTTTCTTTTTCTCCCTGTTTTTCAATCACGCGTCCTACTTCGTTTCAGGAGTTAACCTTTTCGATTTCATCCTCAAATAACGAGCTTTAACACATTTTTCACGATAATCCGAGTTTGGCGAATCTTTGCCGGTTTTCGCACACCGCACCCCAAATGTCTTTCGTTGGTGCTTAAATTTTGCATGGCCGATTTATCTGACCCCAGGAACTTTCTATGCGATTTCCGCAGAATTTTGTTCCAGGACCCCGGAATCCCGAAAAACCGTGTAATGCTGGATTCTGGCACACTGGCACCCCCAAATGTCTTCCGTTGGTGCTCAAATTTTGCGTGGCCGCTTTATCTGACCCCAGGAACTTTCTATGCGATTTCCGGAGAATTTTATTCCGCGACCCCGGAATTCCGAAAAACCGTGTATTATACACTTCAATTTCAGCCGTTCGGGAGGTCGTACCGGACACGGTTTCTTTTTCTCCCTGTTTTTCAATCACGCGTCCTACCTCATTTCAGGAGTTAACCTTTTCGATTTCAACCTCAAATAACGAGCTTTAACTCATTTTTCACGATAATCCGAGTTTCGCGAATCTTTGGTTTCGCACACCGGGACCCCCAAATGTCTTCCATTGGTGCTTACATTTTTCGTGGCCGCTTTATCTGACCCCAGGAACTTTCTACGCGATTTCCGGAGAATTTTGTTCCGGGACCCCGAAATCCCGAAAAACCGTGTATTATATACACTTCAATTTCAGCCGTTCGGGAGGTAAACCGGACCCGTTTTTTTTTCCCCTGTTTTTCAATCACGCGTCCTACCTCATTTCAGGAGTTAACCGCTCGATTTCACCTCAAATAACGAGCTTTAACGCATTTTTCACGATAATCCGAAGTTTCGGCAAATCTTTGGTTTCGCACACCAAAGACCCCAAATGTCTTCCGTTGGTACTCAAATTTTGCGTGGCCGCTTTGTCGACCCCGAGAAATTTTCTATGCGATTTCAGGAGAATTTTGTTCGGGACCCCTAATCCCAAAACCGTGTAATGTTGGATTTCGCACACTGGCACCCCCAAATGTCCTCCGTTGGTGCTTAAATTTTGCGTGGCCGCTTATATCGACCCCGGGAACTTTCTATGCGATTTCCGGAGAATTTTGTTCCGGGACCGAGGAATCCCGAAAAACCGTGTATTATACACTTCAATTTCGGCCGTTCGGGAGGTCGACGGACCCGGTTTCTTTTTCTCCCTGTTTTTCAATCACGCGTCCTACTTCGTTTCAGGAGTTAACCTTTTCGATTTCATCCTCAAATAACGAGCTTTAACGCATTTTTCACGATAATCCGAGTTTCGGCGAATGCTGGTTTCTGGCACACCGGCACCCCCAAATGTCTTTCGTTGGTGCTTAAATTTTGCATGGCCGATTTATCTGACCCCAGGAACTTTCTATGCGATTTCCGCAGAATTTTGTTCCAGGACCCCGGAATCCCGAAAAACCGTGTAATGCTGGATTCTGGCACACTGGCACCCCCAAATGTCTTCCGTTGGTGCTCAAATTTTGCGTGGCCGCTTTATCTGACCCCAGGAACTTTCTATGCGATTTCCGGAGAATTTTATTCCGCGACCCCGGAATTCCGAAAAACCGTGTATTATACACTTCAATTTCAAACCGTTCGGGAGGTCAGAGGACACGGTTTCTTTTTCTCCCTGTTTTTCAATCACGCGTCCTACCTCATTTCAGGAGTTAACCTTTTCGATTTCAACCTCAAATAACGAGCTTTAACTCATTTTTCACGATAATCCGAGTTTCGGCGAATCTTTGGTTTCGCACACAGGACCCCAAATGTCTTCCATTGGTGCTTACATTTTTCGTGGCCGCTTATATCGACCCCGGGAACTTTCTATGCGATTTCCGGAGAATTTTGTTACGGGACCCCGAAATCCCGAAAAACCGTGTATTATACACTTCAATTTCACCGTTCGGGAGGTCGACGGACCGGTTTTTTTTTCTCCTGTTTTTCAATCACGCGTCCTACCTCATTTCAGGAGTTAACCGCTCGATTTGACCTCAAATAACGAGCTTTAACGCATTTTTCACGATAATCCGAGTTTCGGCAAATCTTTGGTTTTCGGCATACCAAAGACCCCAAATGTCTTCCGTTGGTGCTCAAATTTTGCGTGGCCGCTTTGTCTGACCCCAGAAATTTTCTATGCGATTTCCGGAGAATTTTGTTCCGGAATCCCGAAAACCGTGTAATCTTTGGATTCTCGCACACTGGCACCCCAAATGTCCTCCGTTGGTGCTCAAATTTTGCGTGGCCGCTTTATCTGACCCCAGGAACTTTCTATGCGATTTACGGAGAATTTTATTCCGGGACCCGGAATCCCAAAACCGTGTATTGGTAGTTCGGGAGGTCGTACCGGACCCGGTTTCTTTTTCTCCCTGTTTTTCAATCACGCGTCCTACCTCGTATCAGGAGTTAACCTTTTCGATTTCAGCCTCAAATAACGAGCTTTAACTCATTTTTCACGATAATCCGAGTTTCGGCGAATCTTTGGTTTTCGCACACCAAGCACCCCAAATGTCTTCCATTGGTGCTTACATTTTTCGTGGCCGCTTTATCTGACCCCAGGAACTTTCTATGCGATTTCCGGAGAATTTTGTTCCGAGACCCCGAAATCCCGAAAAACCGTGTATTATACACTTCAATTTCAGCCGTTCGGGAGGTCGTACCGGACCCGGTTTTTTTTCTCCCTGTTTTTCAATCACGCGTCCTACCTCATTTCAGGAGTTAACCTGCTCGATTTCAGCCTCAAATAACGAGCTTTAACGCATTTTTCACGATAATCCGAGTTTCGGCAAATCTTTTTTCGCACACCAAGACACCCCAAATGTCTTCCGTTGGTACTCAAATTTTGCGTGGCCGCTTTGTCGACTTTTAAATTTTCTATGCGATTTCGGAGAATTTTGTTCGGGATCCGGAATCCCGAAAAACCGTGTAATGCTTTGGATTCGCACACCGGCACCCCAAATGTCTTCCGTTGGTGCTCAAATTTTGCGTGGCCGCTTTATCTGACCCCAGGAACTTTCTATGCGATTTCCGAGAATTTTATTCGGGACCGAATCCCGAAAAACCGTGTATTCACTAGTTCGGGAGGTCGTACCGGACCCGGTTTCATTTTTCCCGTTTTTCAATCACGCGTCCTACCTCGTTTGAGTTAACCTTTTCGATTTCAAACCTCAAATAACGAGCTTTAACGCATTTTTCACGATAATCCGAGTTTCGGCGAATCTTTGGTTTCGCACACCGCACCCCAAATGTCTTCCATTGGTGCTTACATTTTTCGTGGCCGCTTTATCGACCCCGGGAACTTTCTACGCGATTTCCGGAGAATTTTGTTCCGGACCCCGAAATCCCGAAAAACCGTGTATTATACACTTCAATTTCACCGTTCGGGAGGTAAATCGGACCGTTTTTTTTCCCTGTTTTTCAATCACGCGTCCTACCTCATTTCAGGAGTTAACTCGCTTCGATTTCACCTCAAATAACGAGCTTTAACGCATTTTTCACGATAATCCGAGTTTCGGCAAATCTTTGGTTTTCGGCACACCAAAGCACCCCAAATGTCTTCCGTTGGTACTCAAATTTTGCGTGGCCGCTTTGTCGACCCCGAAATTTTCTATGCGATTCGGAGAATTTTGTTCGGGACCGGAATCCCGAAAAACCGTGTAATCTTTGGATTCGCACACCGACACCCCCAAATGTCCTCCGTTGGTGCTTAAATTTTGCGTGGCCGCTTTATCTGACCCCAGGAACTTTCTATGCGATTTCCAGAGAATTTTATTCAGGGACCGGAATCCCGAAAAACCGTGTATTATTATACACTTCAATTTCAGCCGTTCGGGAGGTCGTACCGGACCCGGTTTCTTTTTCTCCCTGTTTTTCAATCACGCGTCCTACTTCGTTTCAGGAGTTAACCTTTTCGATTTCATCCTCAAATAACGAGCTTTAACACATTTTTCACGATAATCCGAGTTTTGCGAATCTTTGGTTTTCGGCACACCAAGCACCCCAAATGTCTTTCGTTGGTGCTTAAATTTTGCATGGCCGATTTATCGACCCCGGGAACTTTCTATGCGATTTCCGTTGAGAATTTTGTTCCAGGACCCCGGAATCCCGAAAAACCGTGTAATCTTTGGATTCGCACACCGGCACCCCAAATGTCTTCCGTTGGTGCTCAAATTTTGCGTGGCCGCTTTATCGACCCCAGGAACTTTCTATGCGATTTCCGGAGAATTTTGTTCCGCGACCCCGAATTCGAAAAACCGTGTATTATACACTTCAATTTCACCGTTCGGGAGGTCGCAGGACACGGTTTCTTTTTCTCCCCGTTTTTCAATCACGCGTCCTACCTCATTTCAGGAGTTAACCTTTTCGATTTGACCTCAAATAACGAGCTTTAACTCATTTTTCACGATAATCCGAGTTTCGGCGAATGCTGGTTTCTGGCACACCGGGACCCCCAAATGTCTTCCATTGGTGCTTACATTTTTCGTGGCCGCTTTATCTGACCCCAAGAACTTTCTACGCGATTTCCGGAGAATTTTGTTCCGGACCCGAAATCCGAAAAACCGTGTATTATATACACTTCAATTTCAGCCGTTCGGGAGGTCGTACCGGACCCGTTTTTTTTTTCCCCTGTTTTTCAATCACGCGTCCTACCTCATTTCAGGAGTTAACCTGCTCGATTTCAGCCTCAAATAACGAGCTTTAACGCATTTTTCACGATAATCCGAGTTTCGGCAAATCTTTGGTTTCGCACACCAAAGACCCCAAATGTCTTCCGTTGGTACTCAAATTTTGCGTGGCCGCTTTGTCCGACCCCAGAAATTTTCTATGCGATTTCCGGAGAATTTTGTTCAGGGACCCGGAATCCCGAAAAACCGTGTAATCGGATTTCGCACACTGGCACCCCCAAATGTCCTCCGTTGGTGCTTAAATTTTGCGTGGCCGCTTTATCTGACCCCAGGAACTTTCTATGCGATTTCCGGAGAATTTTATTCCGGGACCCCGGAATCCCGAAAAACCGTGTATTATTATACACTTCAATTTCAGCCGTTCGGGAGGTCGTACCGGACCCGGTTTCTTTTTCTCCCTGTTTTTCAATCACGCGTCCTACTTCGTTTCAGGAGTTAACCTTTTCGATTTCATCCTCAAATAACGAGCTTTAACGCATTTTTCACGATAATCCGAGTTTCGGCGAATGCTGGTTTCTGGCACACCGGCACCCCCAAATGTCTTTCGTTGGTGCTTAAATTTTGCATGGCCGATTTATCTGACCCCAGGAACTTTCTATGCGATTTCCGCAGAATTTTGTTCCAGGACCCCGGAATCCCAAAACCGTGTAATGCCGGATTCGCACACGGCACCCCCAAATGTCTTCCGTTGGTGCTCAAATTTTGCGTGGCCGCTTTATCTGACCCAGGAACTTTCTATGCGATTTCGGAGAATTTTATTCCGCGACCGGAATTCCGAAAAACCGTGTATTATACACTTCAATTTCGGCCGTTCGGGAGGTACGATGGGACACGGTTTCTTTTTCTCCCGTTTTTCAATCACGCGTCCTACCTCATTTCAGGAGTTAATCTTTTCGATTTGACCTCAAATAACGAGCTTTAACTCATTTTTCACGATAATCCGAGTTTCGGCGAATCGGTTGGTTTCGCACACCGGGACCCCCAAATGTCTTCCATTGGTGCTTACATTTTTCGTGGCCGCTTATATCGACCCCAGGAACTTTCTATGCGATTTAGGAGAATTTTGTTAGGGACCCCGAAATCCCGAAAAAAACCGTGTATTATACACTTCAATTTCAACCGTTCGGGAGGTCGTACGGACCGGTTTTTTTTTCTCCCTGTTTTTCAATCACGCGTCCTACCTCATTTCAGGAGTTAACCGCTCGATTTGACCTCAAATAACGAGCTTTAACGCATTTTTCACGATAATCCGAGTTTCGGCAAATCGGTTTTCGCATACCAAGACCCCAAATGTCTTCCGTTGGTGCTCAAATTTTGCGTGGCCGCTTTGTCTGACCCCAGAAATTTTCTATGCGATTTCCAGGAGAATTTTGTTCGGGACCGGAATCCCGAAAAACCGTGTAATCTTTGGATTCTCGCACACCGGCACCCCCAAATGTCCTCCGTTGGTGCTCAAATTTTGCGTGGCCGCTTTATCTGACCCCAGGAACTTTCTATGCGATTTCGGAGAATTTTGTTCCGGGACCAATCCCGAAAAACCGTGTATTCACTAGTTCGGGAGGTCGACGGACCGGTTTCTTTTTCTCCCGTTTTTCAATCACGCGTCCTACCTCGTATCAGGAGTTAACCTTTTCGATTTCAGCCTCAAATAACGAGCTTTAACTCATTTTTCACGATAATCCGAGTTTCGGCGAATGCTGGTTTCTGGCACACCGGCACCCCCAAATGTCTTCCATTGGTGCTTACATTTTTCGTGGCCGCTTTATCTGACCCCAGGAACTTTCTATGCGATTTCCGGAGAATTTTGTTCCGAGACCCCGAAATCCCGAAAAACCGTGTATTATACACTTCAATTTCAACTGTTCGGGAGGTCGTCACGGACCGGTTTTTTTTTCTCCCTGTTTTTCAATCACGCGTCCTACCTCATTTCAGGAGTTAACCTGCTCGATTTCAGCCTCAAATAACGAGCTTTAACGCATTTTTCACGATAATCCGAGTTTCGACAAATGCTGGTTTCTGGCACACCAGCACCCCCAAATGTCTTCCGTTGGTGCTAAAATTTTGCGTAGCCGCTTTATCGGACCCCAGAAATTTTCTATGCGATTTCCGGAGAATTTTGTTCCGGGACCCCGGAATCCCGAAAAACCGTGTAATGCTGGATTCTGGCACACTGGCACCCCCAAATGTCCTCCGTTGGTGCTTAAATTTTGCGTGGCCGCTTTATCTGACCCCAGGAACTTTCTATGCGATTTCCGGAGAATTTTATTCCGGGACCCCGGAATCCCGAAAAACCGTGTATTATATACACTTCAATTTCAGCCGTTCGGGAGGTCGTACCGGACCCGGTTTCTTTTTCTCCCTGTTTTTCAATCACGCGTCCTACTTCGTTTCAGGAGTTAACCTTTTCGATTTCATCCTCAAATAACGAGCTTTAACGCATTTTTCACGATAATCCGAGTTTCGGCGAATGCTGGTTTCTGGCACACCGGCACCCCCAAATGTCTTCCGTTGGTGCTTAAATTTTGCATGGCCGATTTATCTGACCCCAGGAACTTTCTATGCGATTTCCGCAGAATTTTGTTCCAGGACCCCGGAATCCCGAAAAACCGTGTAATGCTGGATTCTGGCACACTGGCACCCCCAAATGTCCTCCGTTGGTGCTCAAATTTTGCGTGGCCGCTTATCTCGACCCCAGGAACTTTCTATGCGATTTCCGGAGAATTTTATTCCGGACCGAATCCCGAAAACCGTGTATTCACTGTTCGGGAGGTCGCACGGACCCGGTTTCTTTTTCTCCCGTTTTTCAATCACGCGTCCTACCTCGTATCGAGTTAACCTTTTCGATTTCAGCCTCAAATAACGAGCTTTAACGCATTTTTCACGATAATCCGAGTTTCGGCGAAAAGTCGGTTTCGCACACCGCACCCCAAGTGTCTTCCATTGGTGCTTACATTTTTCGTGGCCGCTTTATTCGACCCCAGGAACTCTCTACGCGATTTCCGGAGAATTTTGTTAGGGACCTCGAAATCCCGAAAAACCGTGTATTATACACTTCAATTTCAGCCGTTTGGGAGGTCGAGGACCGTTTTTTTTTTCTCCCGTTTTTCAATCACGCGTCCTACCTCATTTCAGGAGTTAACTCGCTCGATTTCACCTCAAATAACGAGCTTTAACGCATTTTTCACGATAATCCGAGTTTCGGCAAATCTTTGGTTTCGCACACCAAAGACCCCCAAATGTCTTCCGTTGGTGCTCAAATTTTGCGTGGCCGCTTTATCCGACCCCAGGAACTTTCTATGCGATTTCCGGAGAATTTTATTCGGGACCAGAATCGAAAAACCGTGTATTCACTAGTTCGGGAGGTCGACGGACCCGGTTTCATTTTTTCCTCGTTTTTCAATCACGCGTCCTACCTCGTTTCAGGAGTTAACCTTTTCGATTTCAGCCTCAAATAACGAGCTTTAACGCATTTTTCACGATAATCCGAGTTTCGGCGAATGTTTGGTTTTTTCGCACACCGCACCCCCAAATGTCTTCCATTGGTGCTTACATTTTTCGTGGCCGCTTTATCGGCCCCGGGAACTTTCTACGCGATTTCAGGAGAATTTTGTTCCGGACCCGAAATCCCGAAAAACCGTGTATTATACACTTCAATTTCACCGTTCGGGAGGTCGAGGACCCGTTTTTTTTTTTCTCCTGTTTTTCAATCACGCGTCCTACCTCATTTCAGGAGTTAACCGCTCGATTTGACCTCAAATAACGAGCTTTAACGCATTTTTCACGATAATCCGAGTTTCGGCAAATCTTTGGTTTCGGCACACCAAAGACCCCAAATGTCTTCCGTTGGTACTCAAATTTTGCGTGGCCGCTTTGTCCGACCCCAGAAATTTTCTATGCGATTTCCGGAGAATTTTGTTCCGGAACCCCGGAATCCCGAAAAACCGTGTAATGCTGGATTCTGGCACACTGGCACCCCAAATGTCCTCCGTTGGTGCTCAAATTTTGCGTGGCCGCTTTATCTGACCCCAGGAACTTTCTATGCGATTTCCGGAGAATTTTGTTCCGGAATCCCGAAAAACCGTGTATTATACACTTCAATTTCAGCCGTTCGGGAGGTCGTACCGGACCCGGTTTCTTTTTCTCCCTGTTTTTCAATCACGCGTCCTACCTCATTTCAGGAGTTAACCTTTTCGATTTCAGCCTCAAATAACGAGCTTTAACGCATTTTTCACGATAATCCGAGTTTCGGCGAATCTTCGGTTTCTGGCACACCGGCACCCCCAAATGTCTTCCGTTGGTTCTCAAATTTTGCGTGGCCGCTTTATCTGGACCCCAGGAACTTCCTATGCGATTTCCGGAGAATTTTGTTCCGGGACCCGGAATCCCGAAAAACCGTGTATTATACACTTCAATTTCAGCCTGTTCGGGAGGTAAACGGACCGGTTTCTTTTTCTTCCTGTTTTTCAATCACGCGTCCTACCTCATTTCAGGAGTTAATCTGTTTGATTTCAGCCTCAAATAACGAGCTTTAACGCATTTTTCACGATAATCCGAGTTTCGGCGAATGCTGGTTTCTGGCACACCGGCACCCCCAAATGTCTTCCGTTGGTTCTCAAATTTTGCGTGGCCGCTTTATCTGACCCCAGGAACTTTCTATGCGGTTTCCGGAGAATTTTGTTCCGGGACCCCGGAATCCCGAAAAACCGTGTATTAATACACTTCAATTTCAGCCGTTCGGGAGGTAAACGGACCGGTTTCATTTTTCCCGTTTTTAATCACGCGTCCTACCTCGTATCAGGAGTTAACCTTTTCGATTTCAGCCTCAAATAACGAGCTTTAACGCATTTTTCACGATAATCCGAGTTTCGGCGAATCGCGGTTTTCGCACACCGGCACCCCAAATGTCCTCCGTTGGTGCTCAAATTTTGCGTGGCCGCTTTATCGACCCCAGGAACTTTCTATGCGATTTCCGCGAGAATTTTATTGCGGGACCGAAATCCCGAAAAACCGTGTATTATACACTTCAATTTCAAGCGTTCGGGAGGTCGATCTGGGACCCGGTTTTTTTTCTTCTGTTTTTCAATCACGCGTCCTACCTCATTTCAGGAGTTAATGCGTTTGATTTCACCTCAAATAACGAGCTTTAACGCATTTTTCACGATAATCCGAGTTTCGCGAATCTTTGGTTTCGCACACCGGCACCCCCAAATGTCTTCCGTTGGTTCTCAAATTTTGCGTGGCCGCTTTATCTCGACCCCGGAACTTTCTATGCGGTTTCCGGAGAATTTTGTTCCGGAACCTCGGAATCCCGAAAAACCGTGTATTAATACACTTCAATTTCAGCCGTTCGGGAGGTCGTACCGGACCCGGTTTCTTTTTATCCCTGTTTTTCAATCACGCGTCCTACCTCATTTCAGGAGTTAACCTGCTCGATTTCAACCTCAAATAACGAGCTTTAACGCATTTTTCACGATAATCCGAGTTTCGGAAAATCTTTGGTTTCGCACACCAAGCACCCCCAAATGTCTTCCGTTGGTGCTCAAATTTTGCGTGGCCGCTTTGTCTGACCCCAGAAATTTTCTATGCGATTTCCGGAGAATTTTGTTCCGGAACCCCGGAATCCCGAAAAACCGTGTAATGCTGGATTCTGGCACACTGGCACCCCCAAATGTCTTCCGTTGGTGCTAAAATGTTGCGTGGCCGCTTTATCTGACCCCAGGAACTTTCTATGCGATTTCCGGAGAATTTTATTCCGGGACCCCGGAATCCCTAAAAACCGTGTATTATACACTTCAATTTCAGCCGTTCGGGAGGTCGTACCGGACACGGTTTCTTTTTCTCCCTGTTTTTCAATCACGCGTCCTACCTCATTTCAGGAGTTAACCTTTTCGATTTCAGCCTCAAATAACGAGCTTTAACTCATTTTTCACGATAATCCGAGTTTCGGCGAATCTTTCGTTTTTCGCACACCGCACCCCCAAATGTCTTCCATTGGTGCTTACATTTTTCGTGGCCGCTTTATCTGAACCCAGGAACTTTCTATGCGATTTCCGGAGAATTTTGTTCCGGGACCCCGAAATCCCGAAAAACCGTGTATTATACACTTCAATTTCAGCCGTTCGGGAGGTCGTACCGGACCCGGTTTCTTTTTCTTCCTGTTTTTCAATCACGCGTCCTACCTCATTTCAGGAGTTAATCTGTTTGATTTCAGCCTCAAATAACGAGCTTTAACGCATTTTTCACGATAATCCGAGTTTCGGCGAATCTTTCGGTTTTTCGCACACCGGCACCCCCAAATGTCTTCCGTTGGTTCTCAAATTTTGCGTGGCCGCTTTATCTGACCCCAGGAACTTTCTATGCGGTTTCCGGAGAATTTTGTTCCGGGACCCCGGAATCCCGAAAAACCGTGTATTAATACACTTCAATTTCAAACTGTTCGGGAGGTCGACGGACCCGGTTTCTTTTTCTTCCTGTTTTTCAATCACGCGTCCTACCTCATTTCAGAGTTAACTGTTTGATTTCAGCCTCAAATAACGAGCTTTAACGCATTTTTCACGATAATCCGAGTTTTGCGAATCCGGTTTTCGCACACCTAAGCACCCCAAATGTCTTCCGTTGGTTCTCAAATTTTGCGTGGCCGCTTTATCTCACCCCAGGAACTTTCTATGCGATTTCCGGAGAATTTTGTTCGGGACCCCGGAATCCCGAAAACCGTGTATTATACACTTCAATTTCAACTGTTCGGGAGGTCGTCGGACCGGTTTCTTTATCCCTGTTTTTCAATCACGCGTCCTACCTCATTTCAGGAGTTAACCTGCTCGATTTCAACCTCAAATAACGAGCTTTAACGCATTTTTCACGATAATCCGAGTTTGGAAAATGTGGTTTCTCGGCACACCGCACCCCAAATGTCTTCCGTTGGTGCTCAAATTTTGCGTGGCCGCTTTGTCTGACCCCAGAAATTTTCTATGCGATTTCCGGAGAATTTTGTTCGAACCCCTAATCCCGAAAACCGTGTACGCCGGATTTCGCACACTGGCACCCCCAAATGTCTTCCGTTGGTGCTAAAATGTTGCGTGGCCGCTTTATCTGACCCCAGGAACTTTCTATGCGATTTCCGGAGAATTTTATTCCGGGACCCCGGAATCCCTAAAAACCGTGTATTATACACTTCAATTTCACTGCTCGGGAGGTCGCACGGACACGGTTTCTTTTTCTCCCGTTTTTCAATCACGCGTCCTACCTCATTTCAGGAGTTAACCTTTTCGATTTCAACCTCAAATAACGAGCTTTAACTCATTTTTCACGATAATCCGAGTTTCGGCGAATCTTTGGTTTTCGCACACCGCACCCCCAAATGTCTTCCATTGGTGCTTACATTTTTCGTGGCCGCTTTATCTGAACCCAGGAACTTTCTATGCGATTTCCGGAGAATTTTGTTCCGGGACCCCGAAATCCCGAAAAACCGTGTATTATACACTTCAATTTCAGCCGTTCGGGAGGTCGTACCGGACCCGGTTTCTTTTTCTCCCGTTTTTTCAATCACGCGTCCTACCTCATTTCAGGAGTTAACCCGCTTCGATTTCACCTCAAATAACGAGCTTTAACGCATTTTTCACGATAATCCGAGTTTCGCAAATCTTGGTTTTCGCACACCAAAGACCCCCAAATGTCTTCTCGTTGGTGCTCAAATTTTGCGTGGCCGCTTTGTCCGACCCTTTAAATTTTCTATGCGATTTCCGGAGAATTTTGTTCCGGACCCCGGAATCCCGAAAAACCGTGTAATCTGGATTTCGCACACCGGCACCCCCAAATGTCCTCCGTTGGTGCTCAAATTTTGCGTGGCCGCTTTATCGACCCGGTGAACTTTCTATGCGATTTCCGGAGAATTTTATTCCGGACCCCGAATCCCAAAAAAAGCAGTGTATTCACTGTTCGGGAGGTCGACGGACCCGGTTTCTTTTTCTCCCGTTTTTCAATCACGCGTCCTACCTCGTATCGAGTTAACCTTTTCGATTTCAGCCTCAAATAACGAACTTTAACGCATTTTTCACGATAATCCGAGTTTCGGCGAATGCTGGTTTCTGGCACACCGGCACCCCCAAATGTCTTCCATTGGTGCTTACATTTTTCGTGGCCGCTTTATCTGACCCCAGGAACTTTCTACGCGATTTCCGGAGAATTTTGTTCCGGGACCTCGAAATCCCGAAAAACCGTGTATTATACACTTCAATTTCAGCCGTTCGGGAGGTCAAAATCGGACCGTTTTTTTTTTTCTCCTGTTTTTCAATCACGCGTCCTACCTCATTTCAGGAGTTAACCCGCTTCGATTTCACCTCAAATAACGAGCTTTAACGCATTTTTCACGATAATCCGAGTTTCGCAAATCCGGTTTCGCACACCAAGACCCCAAATGTCTTCCGTTGGTGCTCAAATTTTGCGTGGCCGCTTATATCGACCCCAGGAACTTTCTATGCGATTTCCGGAAAATTTTATTCGGGACCTGACTCCGAAAAACCGTGTATTAATACACTTCAATTTCACCTGTTCGGGAGGTCGTACCGGACCCGGTTTCTTTTTCTCCCTGTTTTTCAATCACGCGTCCTACCTCGTTTCAGGAGTTAACCTGTTCGATTTCAGCCTCAAATAACGAGCTTTAACGCATTTTTCACGATAATCCGAGTTTCGGCGAATGCTGGTTTCTGGCACACCAGCACCCCAAATGTCTTCCGTTGGTTCTCAAATTTTGCGTGGCCGCTTTATCTGACCCCAGGAACTTTCTATGCGATTTCCGGAGAATTTTATTCCGGGACCCCGGAATCCCGAAAAACCGTGTATTCACTGTAGTTCGGGAGGTCGACGGACCGGTTTCATTTTTCCCTGTTTTTCAATCACGCGTCCTACCTCGTTTCAGGAGTTAACCTTTTTGATTTCAACCTCAAATAACGAGCTTTAACGCATTTTTCACGATAATCCGAGTTTCGGCGAATCTTCGGTTTCGCACACCTAAGACACCCCCAAATGTCTTCCATTGGTGCTTACATTTTTCGTGGCCGCTTTATCTGACCCCAGGAACTTTCTACGCGATTTCAGGAGAATTTTGTTCCGGGACCCCGAAATCCCGAAAAACCGTGTATTATACACTTCAATTTCAGCCGTTCGGGAGGTCGTACCGGACCCGTTTTTTTTTTCTCCCTGTTTTTCAATCACGCGTCCTACCTCATTTCAGGAGTTAACCTGCTCGATTTCAGCCTCAAATAACGAGCTTTAACGCATTTTTCACGATAATCCGAGTTTCGCAAATCTTTGGTTTTCGCACACCAAACCCCAAATGTCTTCCGTTGGTACTCAAATTTTGCGTGGCCGCTTTGTCCGACCTTTAAATTTTCTATGCGATTTCCGGAGAATTTTGTTAGGGACCCTAATCCCGAAAACCGTGTAATCTTTGGATTCTGGCACACTGGCACCCCCAAATGTCCTCCGTTGGTGCTCAAATTTTGCGTGGCCGCTTTATCTGACCCCAGGAACTTTCTATGCGATTTCCGGAGAATTTTATTCCGGGACCCCGGAATCCCGAAAAACCGTGTATTATACACTTCAATTTCAGCCGTTCGGGAGGTCGTACCGGACCCGGTTTCTTTTTCTCCCTGTTTTTCAATCACGCGTCCTACTTCGTTTCAGGAGTTAACCTTTTCGATTTCAGCCTCAAATAACGAGCTTTAACGCATTTTTCACGATAATCCGAGTTTTGGCGAATGCTGGTTTCTGACACACCGGCACCCCCAAATGTCTTCCGTTGGTTCTCAAATTTTGCGTGGCCGCTTTATCTGACCCCAGGAACTTGCTATGCGATTTCCGGAGTATTTTGTTCCGGGACCCCGGAATCCCGAAAAACCGTGTATTATACACTTCAATTTCAGCCGTTCGGGAGGTCGTACTGGACCCGGTTTCTTTTTCTTCCTGTTTTTCAATCACGCGTCCTACCTCATTTCAGGAGTTAATCTGTTTGATTTCAGCCTCAAATAACGAGCTTTAACGCATTTTTCACGATAATCCGAGTTTGGCGAATCTTTGGTTTCTCGGCACACCGCACCCCAAATGTCTTCCGTTGGTTCTCAAATTTTGCGTGGCCGCTTTATCTCACCCCAGGAACTTTCTATGCGATTTCCGGAGAATTTTGTTCGGGATCCCGAATCCCAAAAACCGTGTATTAATACACTTCAATTTCAACTGTTCGGGAGGTAAATCGGACCCGGTTTCTTTTTCTTCCTGTTTTTCAATCACGCGTCCTACCTCATTTCAGGAGTTAACCTGTTTGATTTCAGCCTCAAATAACGAGCTTTAACGCATTTTTCACGATAATCCGAGTTTCGGCGAATCTTTCGGTTTCGCACACCGCACTCCCAAATGTCTTCCGTTGGTGCTCAAATTTTGCCTGGCCTCTTTATCTGACCCAGGAACTTTCTATGCGATTTCCGGAGAATTTTGTTCCGGGACCCGGAATCCCGAAAAACCGTGTATTATACACTTCAATTTGAGCCGTTCGGGAGGTCGATCGGGACCGGTTTCTTTTTCTCCCTGTTTTTCAATCACGCGTCCTACCTCATTTCAGGAGTTAACCTGTTCGATTTCAGCCTCAAATAACGAGCTTTAACGCATTTTTCACGATAATTCGAGTCTCGCGAATTCGGTTTTCGCCACACTAAGCACCCCCAAATGTCTTCCGTTGGTGCTCAAATTTTGCGTGGCCGCTTTATCTGACCCCAGGAAATGAGGTAGAATCCCGAAAAACCATGTATTATACACTTCAATTTCAGCCGTTCGAGGTCGATAGGACCCGTTTTTTCTCCCTGGTTTTCAATCCCGCATCCTACCTCATTTCAGGAGTTAACCTGTTCGATTTCAGCCTCAAATAACGAGCTTTAACGCATTTTTCACGATAATCCGAGTTTCGGCAAATGCTGGTTTCTGGCACACCGGCACCCCCAAAATGTCTTCCGTTGGTTCTCAAAATTTGCGTGGCCGCTTTATCCGACCCCAGGAACTTGCTATGCGGTTTCCGGAGAATTTTGTTCCGGGACCCCGGAATCCCGAAAAACCGTGTATTATACACTTCAATTTCAGCCGTTCGGGAGGTCGTACCGGACCCGGTTTTTTTTCTCCCTGTTTTTCAATCACGCATCCTACCTCATTTCAGGAGTTAACCTGTTTGATTTCAGCCTCAAATAACGAGCTTTAACGCATTTTTCACGATAATCCGAGTTTCGGCGAATGCTGGTTTTCGCACACCGCACCCCAAATGTCTTCCGTTGGTTCTCAAAATTTGCGTGGCCGCTTTATCTCGACCCAGGAACTTGCTATGCGTTTTCCGGAAAATTTTGTTCCGGGACCCCGGAATCCCAAAAACCGTGTATTATACACTTCAATTTCGGCCTGCTCGGGAGGTCGACGGACCCGGTTTCTTTTTCTTCCTGTTTTTAAATCACGCGTCCTACCTCATTTCAGGAGTTAACCTGTTTGATTTCAGCCTCAAATAACGAGCTTTAACGCATTTTTCACGATAATCCGAGTTTTGCGAATCTTTGGTTTCGCACACCGGCACCCCCAAATGTCTTCCGTTGGTTCTCAAATTTTGCGTGGCCGCTTTATCTCGACACCAGGAACTTTCTATGCGGTTTCGGAGAATTTTGTTCGGGACCCGGAATCCCGAAAAACCGTGTATTAATACACTTCAATTTCACCGTTCGGGAGGTCGCATCGCACCCGGTTTTTTTTCTCCTGTTTTTCAATCACGCGTCCTACCTCATTTCAGGAGTTAACTGTTCGATTTCAGCCTCAAATAACGAGCTTTAACGCATTTTTCACGATAATTCGAGTCTCGGCGAATGCTGGTTTCTGCCACACCGGCACCCCCAAATGTCTTCCGTTGGTGCTCAAATTTTGCGTGGCCGCTTTATCTGACCCCAGGAAATGAGGTAGAATCCCGAAAAACCATGTATTATACACTTCAATTTCAGCCGTTCGGGAGGTCATCTAGGACCGGTTTTTTTCTCCTGGTTTTCAATCACGATCCTACCTTATTTCGAAGTTAACCTGCTCGATTTCGATTTTGACCTCAAATAACGAGCTTTAACGCATTTTTCACGATAATCCGAGTTTCGCAAATGTTGGTTTCGCACACCGCACCCCCAAAATGTCTTCCGTTGGTTCTCAAAATTTGCGTGGCCGCTTTATCCGACCCCAGGAACTTGCTATGCGGTTTCCGAGAATTTTGTTCGGGACCCTAATCCCGAAAAACCGTGTATTATACACTTCAATTTCAACCGTTCGGGAGGTCGACGACCGGTTTTTTTTCCCTGTTTTCAATCACGCATCCTACCTCATTTCAGGAGTTAACTGTTTGATTTGACCTCAAATAACGAGCTTTAACGCATTTTTCACGATAATCCGAGTTTCGCGAATCGGTTTTCGCACACCGCACCCCAAATGTCTTCCGTTGGTTCTCAAAATTTGCGTGGCCGCTTTATCTGACCCCAGGAACTTGCTATGCGGTTTCCGGAGAATTTTGTTCCGGGACCCCGGAATCCCGAAAAACCGTGTATTATACACTTCAATTTCAACCGTTCGGGAGGTCGTACCGGACCCGGTTTCTTTTTCTTCCTGTTTTTCAATCACGCGTCCTACCTCATTTCAGGAGGTAACCTGTTTGATTTCAGCCTCAAATAACGAGCTTTAACGCATTTTTCACGATAATCCGAGTTTCGGCGAATGCTGGTTTCTGGCACACCGGCACTCCCAAATGTCTTCCCTTGGTGCTCAAATTTTGCCTAGCCTCTTTATCTGACCCCAGGAACTTTCTATGCGATTTCCGGAGAATTTTGTTCCGGGACCCCGGAATCCCGAAAAACCGTGTATTAATACACTTCAATTTCACTGTTCGGGAGGGTCGACCGGACCGGTTTCTTTTTCTTCCTGTTTTTCAATCACGCGTCCTAACTCATTTCAGGAGTTAACCTGTTTGATTTCAGCCTCAAATAACGAGCTTTAACGCATTTTTCACGATAATCCGAGTTTTGGCGAATCCGGTTTTCGCACACCGCACCCCCAAATGTCTTCCGTTGGTTCTCAAATTTTGCGTGGCCGCTTATCTCGACACCAGGAACTTTCTATGCGGTTTCCGGAGAATTTTGTTCGGGACCCCGGAATCCCGAAAAACCGTGTATTATATACACTTCAATTTCGGCCGTTCGGGAGGTCGATCTGGGACCGGTTTCTTTTTCTCCCTGTTTTTCAATCACGCGTCCTACCTCATTTCAGGAGTTAACCTGTTCGATTTCAGCCTCAAATAACGAGCTTTAACGCATTTTTCACGATAATTCGAGTCTCGGCGAATGCTGGTTTCTGCCACACCGGCACCCCCAAATGTCTTCCGTTGGTGCTCAAATTTTGCGTGGCCGCTTTATCTGACCCCAGGAAATGAGGTAGAATCCCGAAAAACCATGTATTATACACTTCAATTTCAGCCGTTCGGGAGGTCGACGGACCGGTTTTTTTCTCCCTGGTTTTCAATCCTGATCCTACCTCATTTCAGGAGTTAACCTGTTCGATTTGACCTCAAATAACGAGCTTTAACGCATTTTTCACGATAATCCGAGTTTTGCAAATCTTGGTTTTCGCACACCGCACCCCCAAAATGTCTTCCGTTGGTTCTCAAAATTTGCGTGGCCGCTTTATCCGACCCCAGGAACTTGCTATGCGGTTTCCGGAGAATTTTGTTAAAGGGACCGGAATCCCGAAAAACCGTGTATTATACACTTCAATTTCAGCCGTTCGGGAGGTCGACGGACCGGTTTTTTCTCCCTGTTTTTCAATCACGCATCCTACCTCATTTCAGGAGTTAACCTGTTTGATTTCAGCCTCAAATAACGAGCTTTAACGCATTTTTCACGATAATCCGAAGTTTGGCGAATCTTGGTTTTCGCACACCGGCACCCCAAATGTCTTCCGTTGGTTCTCAAACTTTGCGTGACCGCTTTATATCGACCCCAGGAACTTGCTATGCGGTTTCCGGAGAATTTTGTTCCAGGACTTTGGAATCCCGAAAAACCGTGTATTATACACTTCAATTTCACTGTTCGGGAGGTCGAGGACCGGTTTCTTTTTCTTCCTGTTTTTCAATCACGCGTCCTACCTCATTTCAGGAGTTAACCTGTTTGATTTCAGCCTCAAATAACGAGCTTTAACGCATTTTTCACGATAATCCGAGTTTGCGAACGTTGTTTTCGCACACCAGCACCCCAAATGTCTTCCGTTGGTTCTCAAATTTTGCGTGACCGCTTTATCTGACACCAGGAACTTTCTATGCGGTTTCCGGAGAATTTTGTTCCGGGACCCCGAATCCCGAAAAACCGTGTATTATATACACTTCAATTTCAACCGTTCGGGAGGTCGACGGACCGGTTTCTTTTTCTCCCTGTTTTTCAATCACGCGTCCTACCTCATTTCAGGAGTTAACCTGTTCGATTTCAGACTCAAATAACGAGCTTTAACGCATTTTTCACGATAATTCGAGTCTCGGCGAATCGCCGGTTTTTCGCCACACCGCACCCCAAATGTCTTCCGTTGGTGCTCAAATTTTGCGTGGCCGCTTTATCGACCAGTGAAATGAGGTAGAATCCCGAAAAACCATGTATTATACACTTCAATTTCAGCCGTTCGGGAGGTCGACTCGGACCGGTTTTTTCTCCCTGGTTTTCAATCACGATCCTACCTCATTTCAGGAGTTAACCTGTTCGATTTGACCTCAAATAACGAGCTTTAACGCATTTTTCACGATAATCCGAGTTTTCGCAAATCTGGTTTTCGCACACCGCACCCCAAAATGTCTTCCGTTGGTTCTCAAAATTTGCGTGGCCGCTTTATCCGACCCCAGGAACTTGCTATGCGGTTTCCGGAGAATTTTGTTCCGGGACCCGGAATCCCGAAAAAACCGTGTATTATACACTTCAATTTCAGCCGTTCGGGAGGTCGACTCGGACCCGGTTTTTTTCTCCCTGTTTTTCAATCACGCATCCTACCTCATTTCAGGAGTTAACCTGTTTGATTTCAGCCTCAAATAACGAGCTTTAACGCATTTTTCACGATAATCCGAGTTTCGCGAATCTTCGGTTTTCGCACACCGCACCCCCAAATGTCTTCCGTTGGTTCTCAAAATTTGCGTGGCCGCTTTATCTGACCCCAGGAACTTGCTATGCGGTTTCCGGAGAATTTTGTTCCGGAATCCCGAAAACCGTGTATTATACACTTCAATTTCCTGTTCGGGAGGTCGACGGACCGGTTTCTTTTTCTTCTGTTTTTCAATCACGCGTCCTACCTCATTTCAGGAGTTAACCTGTTTGATTTCAGCCTCAAATAACGAGCTTTAACGCATTTTTCACGATAATCCGAAGTTTCGGTGAATCTTTGGTTTTCGCACACGGCACCCCAAATGTCTTCCGTTGGTGCTCAAATTTTGCCTGGCCTCTTTATCTGACCCCAGGAACTTTCTATGCGATTTCCGGAGAATTTTGTTCCGGGACCGGAATCCGAAAAACCGTGTATTAATACACTTCAATTTTCACCGTTCGGGAGGTCGTTCCGGACCCGGTTTCTTTTTCTCCCTGTTTTTCAATCACGCGTCCTACCTCATTTCAGGAGTTAACCTGTTCGATTTCAGCCTCAAATAACGAGCTTTAACGCATTTTTCACGATAATCCGAGTTTCGGCGAATGCTGGATTCTGGCACACCGGCACCCCCAAATGTCTTCCATTGGTGCTTACATTTTGCGTGGCCGCTTTATCTGACCCTAGGAACTTCTATGCGATTTCCGGAGAATTTTGTTCCGGGACCCCGAAATCCCGAAAAACCGTGTATTATACACTTCAATTTCAGCCGTTCGGGAGGTCGTACCGGACCCGGTTTTTTTTTTCTCCCTGTTTTTCAATCACGCGCCCTACCTCATTTCAGGAGTTAACTTGCTCGATTTCAACCTCAAATAACGAGCTTTAACGCATTTTTCACGATAATCCGAGTTTCGGAAAATGCTGGTTTCTGGCACACCGGCACCCCCAAATGTCTTCCGTTGGTGCTCAAATTTTGCGTGGCCGCTTTGTCTGACCCCAGAAATTTTCTATGCGATTTCCGGAGAATTTTGTTCGGAACCCCTAATCAAAAACCGTGTAATCTTTGGTTTCGACACACCGGCACCCCCAAATGTCTTCCGTTGGTGCTCAAATTTTGCGTGGCCGCTTTATCTCGACCCGCGAACTTTCTATGCGGTTTCCGGAGAATTTTGTTCCGGGACCGCGGAATCCCGAAAAACCGTGTATTACACTTCATTTCAAACCCGTTCGGGAGGTAAACGGACCCGGTTTCTTTTTCTTCCTGTTTTTCAATCACGCGTCCTACCTCATTTCGGAGTTAACTTTTCGATTTCAGCCTCAAATAACGAGCTTTAACTCATTTTTCACGATAATCCGAGTCTCGGCGAATCTTTGGTTTTAGCACACCAGCACCCCCAAATGTCTTCCATTGGTGCTCAAATTTTGCGTGGCCTCTTTATCTCGACCCCGGGAACTTTCTATGCGATTCCGGAGAATTTTGTTCCGGACCGAAATCCCGAAAACCGTGTATTAAACACTTCAATTTCGGTACTGTTCGGGAGGTCGAATGGGACCGGTTTCTTTTTCTCCCTGTTTTTCAATCACGCGTCCTACCTCATTTCAGGAGTTAACTTGCTCGATTTCAGCCTCAAATAACGAGCTTTAACGCATTTTTCACGATAATCCGAGTTTCGTGAAAATCGGTTTCGCACACCCACCCCCAAATGTCTTCCGTTGGTTCTCAAATTTTGCGTGGCCGCTTTATCTGACACCAGGAACTTTCTATGCGGTTTCCGGAGAATTTTGTTCCGGGACCCCGGAATCCCGAAAAACCGTGTAATGTTGGATTCTGGCACACTGGCACCCCCAAATGTCCTCCGTTGGTGCTCAAATTTTGCGTGGCCGCTTTATCTGACCCCAGGAAATGAGGTAGAATCCCGAAAAACCATGTATTATACACTTCAATTTCAGCGTTCGGGAGGTCGACTGGGACCTTTTTTTTCTCCTGGTTTTCAATCCCGCATCCTACCTCATTTCAGGAGTTAACTGTTCGATTTGACCTCAAATAACGAGCTTTAACGCATTTTTCACGATAATCCGAGTTTCGGCGAATGCTGGTTTCTGGCACACCGGCACCCCCAAATGTCTTCCGTTGGTTCTCAAAATTTGCGTGGCCGCTTTATCTGACCCCAGGAACTTGCTATGCGGTTTCCGGAGAATTTTGTTCCGGACCGGAATCCCAAAACCGTGTATTATACACTTCAATTTCACCGTTCGGGAGGTCGACCGGACCCGGTTTTTTTCTCCTCGTTTTTCAATCACGCATCCTACCTCATTTCAGAGTTAACCTGTTTGATTTCAAACCTCAAATAACGAGCTTTAACGCATTTTTCACGATAATCCGAGTTTGGCGAATCTTGGTTTCGCACACCGCACCCCCAAATGTCTTCCGTTGGTTCTCAAAATTTGCGTGACCGCTTTATCTCGACCCCGGGAACTTGCTATGCGGTTTCGGAGAATTTTGTTCGGGACCCGGAATCCCGAAAAACCGTGTATTAATACACTTCAATTTCAGCCGTTCGGGAGGTCGTACCGGACCCGGTTTCTTTTTCTTCCTGTTTTTCAATCACGCGTCCTACCTCATTTCAGGAGTTAACCTGTTTGATTTCAGCCTCAAATAACGAGCTTTAACGCATTTTTCACGATAATCCGAGTTTCGGCGAATGCTGGTTTCTGGCACACCGGCACCCCCAAATGTCTTCCGTTGGTTCTCAAATTTTGCGTGACCGCTTTATCTGACACCAGGAACTTTCTATGCGGTTTCCGGAGAATTTTGTTCCGGGACCCCGGAATCCCGAAAAACCGTGTATTAATACACTTCAATTTCAGCCGTTCGGGAGGTCATACCGGACCCGGTTTCTTTTTCTCCCTGTTTTTCAATCACGCGTCCTACCTCATTTCAGGAGTTAACCCGTTCGATTTCAGCCTCAAATAACGAGCTTTAACGCATTTTTCACGATAATTCGAGTCTCGGCGAATCTTTGGTTTCGCCACACCGCACCCCCAAATGTCTTCCGTTGGTGGTCAAATTTTGCGTGGCCGCTTTATCTGACCCCAGGAAATGAGGTAGAATCCCGAAAAACCATGTATTATACACTTCAATTTCAGCCGTTCGGGAGGTCGTACCGGACCCGGTTTTTTTTCTCCCTGGTTTTCAATCCTGCATCCTACCTCATTTCAGGAGTTAACCTTTGTTCGATTTGACCTCAAATAACGAGCTTTAACGCATTTTTCACGATAATCCGAGTTTCGGCAAATCTTGGTTTTTCGCACACCGCACCCCAAAATGTCTTCCGTTGGTTCTCAAAATTTGCGTGGCCGCTTTATCCGACCCCAGGAACTTGCTATGCGGTTTCCGGAGAATTTTGTTCCGGACCGGAATCCTAAAAACCGTGTATTATACACTTCAATTTCAGCCGTTCGGGAGGTAAATCGGACCCGGTTTTTTTTTCCCCTGTTTTTCAATCACGCATCCTACCTCATTTCAGGAGTTAACCTGTTTGATTTCAGCCTCAAATAACGAGCTTTAACGCATTTTTCACGATAATCCGAGTTTCGCGAATCTTGAGCTTTCGCACACCGCACCCCCAAATGTCTTCCGTTGGTTCTCAAAATTTGCGTGACCGCTTTATCTGACCCCAGGAACTTGCTATGCGGTTTCCGGAGAATTTTGTTCCGGGACCCCGGAATCCCGAAAAACCGTGTATTATACACTTCAATTTCAGCCGTTCGGGAGGTCGTACCGGACCCGGTTTCTTTTTCTTCCTGTTTTTCAATCACGCGTCCTACCTCATTTCAGGAGTTAACCTGTTTGATTTCAGCCTCAAATAACGAGCTTTAACGCATTTTTCACGATAATCCGAGTTTCGCGAATCTTTGGTTTTCGCACACCGCACCCCCAAATGTCTTCCGTTGGTTCTCAAATTTTGCGTGACCGCTTTATCTGACACCAGGAACTTTCTATGCGGTTTCCGGAGAATTTTGTTCCGGGACCCCGGAATCCCGAAAAACCGTGTATTAATACACTTCAATTTCAGCCGTTCGGGAGGTCGTACCGGACCCGGTTTCTTTTTCTCCCTGTTTTTCAATCACGCGTCCTACCTCATTTCAGGAGTTAACCTGTTCGATTTCAGCCTCAAATAACGAGCTTTAACGCATTTTTCACGATAATTCGAGTCTCGGCGAATCTTTGGTTTTCGCCACACCTAAGCACCCCCAAATGTCTTCCGTTGGTGCTCAAATTTTGCGTGGCCGCTTTATCTCGACCCCAGAAATGAGGTAGAATCCCGAAAAACCATGTATTATACACTTCAATTTCAAAGTGTTCGGGAGGTCGTACCGGACCGGTTTTTTTTCTCCCTGGTTTTCAATCCTGCATCCTACCTCATTTCAGGAGTTAACCTGTTCGATTTCAGCCTCAAATAACGAGCTTTAACGCATTTTTCACGATAATCCGAGTTTCGGCAAATGCTGGTTTCTGGCACACCGGCACCCCCAAAATGTCTTCCGTTGGTTCTCAAAATTTGCGTGGCCGCTTTATCTGACCCCAGGAACTTGCTATGCGGTTTCCAGAGAATTTTGTTCCGGGACCCCGGAATCCCGAAAAACCGTGTATTATACACTTCAATTTCAGCCGTTCGGGAGGTCGTACCGGACCCGGTTTCTTTTTCTTCCTGTTTTTCAATCACGCGTCCTACCTCATTTCAGGAGTTAACCTGTTTGATTTCAGCCTCAAATAACGAGCTTTAACGCATTTTTCACGATAATCCGAGTTTCGGCGAATCTTTGGTTTTTCGGCACACCAAGCACCCCAAATGTCTTCCGTTGGTGCTCAAATTTTGCCTGGCCTCTTTATCAGACCCCAGGAACTTTCTATGCGATTTCCGGAGAATTTTGTTCGGGACCCGGAATCCAGAAAAACCGTGTATTATATATACACTTCAATTTCAGCCGTTCGGGAGGTCGATCTAGGACCGGTTTCTTTTTCTCCCGTTTTTCAATCACGCGTCCTACCTCATTTCAAGAGTTAACTTTTCGATTTCAGCCTCAAATAACGAGCTTTAACGCATTTTTCACGATAATTCGAGTCTCGGCGAATGCTGGTTTCTGCCACACCGGCACCCCCAAATGTCTTCCGTTGGTGCTCAAATTTTGCGTGGCCGCTTTATCTGACCCCAGGAAATGAGGTAGAATCCCGAAAAACCATGTATTATACACTTCAATTTCAGCCGTTCGGGAGGTCGTACCGGACCCGGTTTTTTTTCTCCCTGGTTTTCAATCACGCATCCTACCTCATTTCAGGAGTTAACCTGTTCGATTTCAGCCTCAAATAATGAGCTTTAACGCATTTTTCACGATAATCCGAGTTTTGCAAATCTTTGGTTTTCGCACACACCGCACCCCCAAAATGTCTTCCGTTGGTTCTCAAAATTTGCGTGGCCGCTTTATCCGACCCCAGGAACTTGCTATGCGGTTTCCGGAGAATTTTGTTAAAGGGACTTTAATCCCGAAAAACCGTGTATTATACACTTCAATTTCAGCCGTTCGGGAGGTCGTGACGGACCCGGTTTCTTTTTCTTCCTGTTTTTCAATCACGCGTCCTACCTCATTTCAGGAGTTAACTGTTTGATTTGACCTCAAATAACGAGCTTTAACGCATTTTTCACGATAATCCGAGTTTGGCGAATCTTCGGTTTTCGCACACCGCACCCCCCAAATGTCTTCCGTTGGTGCTCAAATTTTGCCTGGCCTCTTTATCAGACCCCAGGAACTTTCTATGCGATTTCCGGAGAATTTTGTTCGGGACCCCGGAATCCCGAAAAACCGTGTATTATATACACTTCAATTTCACTGCGTTCGGGAGGTCGAGGACCGGTTTCTTTTTTTCTTCGTTTTTCAATCACGCGTCCTACCTCATTTCAGGAGTTAACTGTTCGATTTCAGCCTCAAATAACGAGCTTTAACGCATTTTTCACGATAATCCGAGTTTCGGCGAATCTTTCGGTTTTCGCACACCGGCACCCCAAATGTCTTCCGTTGGTGCTCAAATTTTGCGTGGCCTCTTTATCAGACCCCAGGAACTTTCTATGCGATTTCCGGAGAATTTTGTTCGGGACCGGAATCCGAAAAACCCGTGTATTAATACACTTCAATTTCACCGCTCGGGAGGTCGTTAGGACCGGTTTCTTTTTCTCCTGTTTTTCAATCACGCGTCCTAGCTCATTTCAGGAGTTAACTGTTTCGATTTGACCTCAAATAACGAGCTTTAACGCATTTTTCACGATAATCCGAAGTTTCGGCGAATCTTTGGATTTCGCACACCGCACGCCCCAAATGTCTTCCATTGGTGCTTACATTTTGCGTGGCCGCTTTATCGACCCTAGGAACTTCTATGCGATTTCCGGAGAATTTTGTTCCGGGACCCGAAATCCCGAAAAACCGTGTATTATACACTTCAATTTCAACCGTTCGGGAGGTCGATAGGACCGGTTTTTTTTTTCTCCTGTTTTTCAATCACGCGTCCTATCTCATTTCAGGAGTTAACCTCTTCGATTTCAACCTCAAATAACGAGCTTTAACGCATTTTTCACGATAATCCGAGTTTGGAAAATCTTTGGTTTTCGCACACCGCACCCCAAATGTCTTCCGTTGGTGCTCAAATTTTGCGTGGCCGCTTTGTTCGACCCCAGAAATTTTCTATGCGATTTCGGAGAATTTTGTTCGGAACCCTAATCCCAAAACCGTGTAATCTTTGGATTATGGCACACCGGCACCCCAAATGTCTTCCGTTGGTGCTCAAATTTTGCGTGGCCGCTTTATCTGACCCCAGGAACTTTCTATGCGATTTCCGGAGAATTTTATTCGGGACCCGAATCCCGAAAAACCGTGTATTATACACTTCAATTTCACCGTTCGGGAGGTCGACGGACACGGTTTCTTTTTCTCCCTGTTTTTCAATCACGCGTCCTACCTCATTTCAGGAGTTAACCTTTTCGATTTCAACCTCAAATAACGAGCTTTAACTCATTTTTCACGATAATCCAGTTTCGGCGAATCTTGGTTTCGCACACCGCACCCCAAATGTCTTCCATTGGTGCTTACATTTTTCGTGGCCGCTTTATCTGACCCCGGGAACTTTCTATGCGATTTCCGGAGAATTTTGTTACGGGACCCCGAAATCCCGAAAAACCGTGTATTATACACTTCAATTTCAGCCGTTCGGGAGGTCGACGGACCGGTTTTTTTCTCCTGTTTTTCAATCACGCGTCCTACCTCATTTCAGGAGTTAACCCGCTCGATTTCACCTCAAATAACGGGCTTTAACGCATTTTTCACGATAATCCGAGTTTCGGCAAAATTTGGTTTTCGCACACCAAAGACCCCAAATGTCTTCCGTTGGTGCTCAAATTTTGCGTGGCCGCTTTGTTCGACCCTTTAAATTTTCTATGCGATTTCCGGAGAATTTTGTTCGGGACCCTAATCCCAAAACCGTGTAATGGATTTCGCACACTGGCACCCCAAATGTCCTCCGTTGGTGCTCAAATTTTGCGTGGCCGCTTTATCTAACCCCAGGAACTTTCTATGCGATTTCCGGAGAATTTTATTTCGGGACCGGAATCCCAAAACCGTGTATTCACTGTTCGGGAGTCGTCGAGGACCCGTTTTTTTTTCTCCTGTTTTTCAATCACGCGTCCTACCTCGTATCGAGTTAACCTTTTCGATTTCAGCCTCAAATAACGAGCTTTAACGCATTTTTCACGATAATCCGAGTTTCCACGAATCTTTGGTTTTCGCACACCGCACCCCCAAATGTCTTCCATTGGTGCTTACATTTTTCGTGGCCGCTTTATCTGACCCCAGGAACTTTCTACGCGATTTCAGGAGAATTTTGTTAGGGACCCGAAATCCCGAAAAACCGTGTATTATACACTTCAATTTCACCGTTCGAGGAGGTCGTACGGACCCAGGTTTTTTTTTCTCCTGTTTTTCAATCACGCGTCCTACCTCATTTCAGGAGTTAACCCGCTCGATTTTGACCTCAAATAACGAGCTTTAACGCATTTTTCACGATAATCCGAGTTTCGGCAAATCTTTGGTTTCGCACACCAAAGACCCCAAATGTCTTCCGTTGGTACTCAAATTTTGCGTGGCCGCTTTGTCCGACCCCAGAAATTTTCTATGCGATTTCAGGAAAATTTTGTTTAGGGACCCGTAATCCCGAAAAACCGTGTAATCTTTGGATTTCGCACACTGGCACCCCCAAATGTCCTCCGTTGGTGCTCAAATTTTGCGTGGCCGCTTTATCGACCCAGGGAACTTTCTATGCGATTTCCGGATAATTTTATTCCGGGACCCCGGAATCCCAAAAAACCGTGTATTATACACTTCAATTTCACCCGTTCGGGAGGTCGCGGACCGACCCGGTTTTTTTTCCTCCTGTTTTTCAATCACGCGTCCTACTTCGTTTCAGGAGTTAACCTTTTCGATTTCAGCCTCAAATAACGAGCTTTAACGCATTTTTCACGATAATCCGAGTTTCGGCGAATCTCGGTTTTCGCACACCGGCACCCCAAATGTCTCCGTTGGTGCTTAAATTTTGCATGGCCGATTTATCGACCCCAGGAACTTTCTATGCGATTTCCGAGAATTTTGTTCCAGGACCCGGAATCCCCAAAACCGTGTATTATACACTTCAATTTCACTGTTCGGGAGGTCGATCTTAGGACCGGTTTCTTTTTCTCCTGTTTTTCAATCATGCGTCCTACCTCATTTCAGGAGTTAACCTGCTTGATTTCAGCCTCAAATAACGAGCTTTAACGCATTTTTCACGATAATCCGAGTATCGCGAATCTTTGGTTTCGCACACCGCACCCCAAATGTCTTCCATTGGTGCTTACATTTTGCGTGGCCGCTTTATCTGCCCCAGGAACTTTCTATGCGATTTCCGGAGAATTTTGTTCGGGACCCCGAAATCCCGAAAAACCGTGTATTATACACTTCAATTTCACCGTTCGGGAGGTCGACTAGGACCCGTTTTTTTTTCTCCTGTTTTTCAATCACGCGTCCTACCTCATTTCAGGAGTTAACCGCTCGATTTCGACCTCAAATAACGAGCTTTAACGCATTTTTCCGATAATCCGAGTTTCGGCAAATCTTTGGTTTTCGGCACACGAGCACCCCCAAATGTCTTCCGTTGGTGCTCAAATTTTGCCTCGGCCTCTTTATCGACCCGGAACTTTTTCTATGCGATTTCCGCAGAATTTTGTTCCGGGACCGCGGAATCCCCAAAAACCGTGTATTATACACTTCAATTTCAGCCGTTCGGGAGGTCGTACCGGACCCGGTTTTTTTTCTCACTGTTTTTCAATCACGCGTCCTACTTCATTTTAGGAGTTAACCTGCTCGATTTCAGCCTCAAATAACGAGCTTTAACGCATTTTTCACGATAATCCGAGTTTCGGCGAATGCTGGTTTCTGGCACACCGGCACCCCCAAATGTCTTCCGTTGGTGCTCAAATTTTGCCTGGCCTCTTTATCTGACCCCAGGAACTTTCTTTGCGATTTCCGGAGAATTTTGTTCCGGGACCCCGAAATCCCGAAAAATCGTGTATTATACACTTCAATTTCAGCCGTTCAGGAGGTCTTACCGGACTCGGTTTTTTTTTCTCCCTGTTTTTCAATCACGCGTCCTACCTCATTTCAGGAGTTAACCGCTCGATTTGACCTCAAATAACGAGCTTTAACGCATTTTTCACGATAATCCGAGTTTGGAAAATCTTGGTTTTCGCACACCGGCATCCCCAAATGTCTTCGTTGGTGCTCAAATTTTGCGTGGCCGCTTTGTCGACCCAGAAATTTTCTATGCGATTTTCGGAGAATTTTGTTCTGGGACCCCGGAATCCCGAAAAACCGTGTAATCTTTGGATTCTCGCACACTCTGGCACCCCCAAATGTCCTCCGTTGGTGCTCAAATTTTGCGTGGCCGCTTTATCGACCCAGGGAACTTTCTATGCGATTTCCGGAGAATTTTATTCAGGGACCCCGGAATCCCGAAAAACCGTGTATTCGGTAGTTCGGGAGGTCGTCTCAGGACCGGTTTCTTTTTCTCCCGTTTTTCAATCACGCGTCCTACCTCGTTTCAGGAGTTAACCTTTTCGATTTCAGCCTCAAATAACGAGCTTTAACGCATTTTTCACGATAATCCGAGTTTCGGCGAATGCTGGTTTCTGGCACACCGGCACCCCCAAATGTCTTCCATTGGTGCTTACATTTTGCATGGCCGCTTTATCGACCCGGGAAGTTTCTATGCGATTTCCGGAGAATTTTGTTCGGGACCCCGAAATCCCGAAAAACCGTGTATTATACACTTCAATTTTAGTTCGGAAGGTCGTCATCGGACCCGGTTTTTTTTTCTCCCTGTTTTTCAATCACGCGTCCTACCTCATTTCAGGAGTTAACCTGCACGATTTCAGCCTCAAATAACGAGCTTTAACACATTTTTCACGATAATCCGAGTTTCGGCAAATGCTGGTTTCTGGCACAACGGCACCCCAAATGTCTTCCGTTGGTGCTCCAATTTTGCGTGGCCGCTTTGTCGACTTTAAATTTTCTATGCGATTTCCGGAGAATTTTGTTCCGGGACCCCGGAATCCCGAAAAACCGTGTAATGCTGGATTCTGGCACACTGGCACCCCCAAATGTCCTCCGTTGGTGCTCAAATTTTGCGTGGCCGCTTTATCTGACCCCAGGAACTTTCTATGCGATTTCCGGAGAATTTTATTCCGGGACCCCGGAATCCCGAAAAACCGTGTATTCAGCCGTTCGGGAGGTCGTACCGGACCCGGTTTCTTTTTCTCCCTGTTTTTCAATCACGCGTCCTACCTCGTTTCAGGAGTTAACCTTTTCGATTTCAGCCTCAAATAACGAACTTTAACGCATTTTTCACGATAATCCGAGTTTCGCGAATCTTTGGTTTTTCGCACACCGCACCCCAAATGTCTTCCATTGGTGCTTACATTTTGCGTGGCCGCTTTATCGACCCCAGGAACTTTCTATGCGATTTCAGGAGAATTTTGTTCCGGACCCCGAAATCCCGAAAAACCGTGTATTATACACTTCAATTTCGGTTGTTCGGGAGGTAAATGGGACCGGTTTTTTTTTTCTCCCGTTTTTCAATCACGCGTCCTACCTCATTTAAGGAGTTAACCGCACGATTTTGACCTCAAATAACGAGCTTTAACGCATTTTTCACGATAATCCGAGTTTCGGCAAATCTTTGGTTTTCGCACACCGCACCCCAAATGTCTTCCGTTGGTGCTCCAATTTTGCGTGGCCGCTTTGTCCGACCCCGAAATTTTTATGCGATTTCCGGAGAATTTTGTTCGGAACCCGAATCCCGAAAAACCGTGTAATCTTTGGATTCGCACACGGCACCCCCAAATGTCCTCCGTTGGTGCTCAAATTTTGCGTGGCCGCTTTATCTGACCCCTGGAACTTTCTATGCGATTTTCGAGAATCTTATTCCGGACCCCTAATCCCGAAAAACCGTGTATTATACACTTCAATTTGAGCCGTTCGGGAGGTCGATCTAGGACCGGTTTCTTTTTCTCCGTGTTTTTCAATCACGCGTCCTACCTCATTTCAGGAGTTAACCTGTTCGATTTCAGCCTCAAATAACGAGCTTTAACGCATTTTTCACGATAATCCGAGTTTTCGTCGAATGTTGGTTTCGACACACCGGCACCCCCAAATGTCTTCTTGGTGCTTAAATTTTGCATGGCCGATTTATCTCGACCCCGGGAACTTTCTATGCGATTTCCGCAGAATTTTGTTAAAGGGACCGGATCCCAAAAACCGTGTATTATATACACTTCAATTTCAGTTCGGGAGGTCGACAGGACCGGTTTCTTTTTCTCCCTATTTTTCAATCACGCGTCCTACCTCATTTCAGGAGTTAACCGCTCGATTTGACCTCAAATAACGAGCTTTAACGCATTTTTCACGATAATCCGAGTTTCGCGAATTTGGTTTCGCACACCGGCACCCCAAATGTCTTCCATTGGTGCTTACATTTTGCGTGGCCGCTTATATCGACCCCGGGGAACTTTCTATGCGATTTCGGAGAATTTTGTTAGGGACCCCGAAATCCCGAAAAACCGTGTATTATACACTTCAATTTCAGCCGTTCGGGAGGTCGAGGACCGGTTTTTTTTTTCTCCTGTTTTTCAATCACGCGTCCTACCTCATTTCAGGAGTTAACCGCACGATTTGACCTCAAATAACGAGCTTTAACGCATTTTTCACGATAATCCGAGTTTCGGCAAATGTCGGTTTTTCGCACAACGGCACCCCAAATGTCTTCCGTTGGTGCTCCAATTTTGCGTGGCCGCTTTATCTGACCCAAGGAACTTTCTATGCGATTTCCGGAGAATTTTATTCCGGAATCCCGAAAAACCGTGTATTAAACACTTCAATTTCGTAGCTCGGGAGGTCGACGGACCCGGTTTCTTTTTCTCCTGTTTTTCAATCACGCGTCCTACCTCGTTTCAGGAGTTAACCTTTTCGATTTCAGCCTCAAATAACGAGCTTTAACGCATTTTTCACGATAATCCGAGTTTGGGCGAATCGGTTTTCGCACAACTGTGGCACCCCAAATGTCTTCCGTTGGTGCTTAAATTTTGCATGGCCGATTTATCTCGACCCAGGGAACTTTCTATGCGATTTCGCAGAATTTTGTTCCGGACCCCGAATCCCCAAAAACCGTGTATTTATACACTTCAATTTCAGTAGTTCGGGAGGTCGTCGGACCCGGTTTCTTTTTCTCCTGTTTTTCAATCACGCGTCCTAGCTCATTTCAGGAGTTAACCGCTCGATTTCACCTCAAATAACGAGCTTTAACGCATTTTTCACGATAATCCAGTTTCGGAAAATCTTTGGTTTTCGCACACCGGCACCCCCAAATGTCTTCCGTTGGTGCTCAAATTTTGCGTGGTCGCTTTGTCTCGACCCCAGAAATTTTCTATGCGATTTCGGAGAATTTTGTTAGGAACCCGAATCCCGAAAAACCGTGTATTATACACTTCAATTTCGGCCCGTTCAGAGGTCGACGGACCCGGTTTTTTTTTCTCCTGTTTTTCAATCACGCGTCCTACCTCATTTCAGGAGTTAACCGCTCGATTTGACCTCAAATAACGAGCTTTAACGCATTTTTCACGATAATCCGAGTTTTGGAAAATCTTTGGTTTCGCACACGCAGCACCCCAAATGTCTTCCGTTGGTGCTCAAATTTTGCGTGGCCGCTTTGTCTGACCCCAGAAATTTTCTATGCGATTTCCGGAGAATTTTGTTCTGGGACCCAGGAATCCCGAAAAACCATGTAATGCTGGATTCTGGCACACTGGCACCCCCAAATGTCCTCCGTTGGTGCTCAAATTTTGCGTGGCCGCTTTATCTGACCCCAGGAACTTTCTATGCGATTTCCGGATAATTTTATTCGGGACCGAATCCCGAAAACCGTGTATTATACACTTCAATTTACCGTTCGGGAGGTAAATCTAGGACCCGGTTTCTTTTTCTCCCTGTTTTTCAATCACGCGTCCTACTTCGTTTCAGGAGTTAACCTTTTCGATTTCAGCCTCAAATAACGAGCTTTAACGCATTTTTCACGATAATCCGAGTTTCGGCGAATCTTTGGTTTCGCACACCGGCACCCCCAAATGTCTCCCGTTGGTGCTTAAATTTTGCATGGCCGATTTATCTGACCCCAGGAACTTTCTATGCGATTTCCGCAGAATTTTGTTCCAGGACCCCGGAATCCCCAAAAACCGTGTATTATACACTTCAATTTGGTAGTTCGAGGAGGTCGTGGGACCCGGTTTCTTTTTCTCCCTGTTTTTCAATCATGCGTCCTACCTCATTTCAGGAGTTAACCTGCTTGATTTCAGCCTCAAATAACGAGCTTTAACGCATTTTTCACGATAATCCGAGTATCGGCGAATGCTGGTTTCTGGCACACCGGCACCCCCAAATGTCTTCCATTGGTGCTTACATTTTGCGTGGCCGCTTTATCTGCCCCAGGAACTTTCTATGCGATTTCCGGAGAATTTTGTTCCGGGACCCCGAAATCCCGAAAAACCGTGTATTATACACTTCAATTTCAAATTTAGTTCGGGAGGTCGTCTAGGACCCGTTTTTTTTTTTCTCCCTGTTTTTCAATCACGCGTCCTACCTCATTTCAGGAGTTAACCTGCTCGATTTCAGCCTCAAATAACGAGCTTTAACGCATTTTTCCTGATAATCCGAGTTTCGGCAAATGCTGGTTTCTGGCACACGAGCACCCCCAAATGTCTTCCGTTGGTGCTCAAATTTTGCCTGGCCTCTTTATCTGACCCCAGGAACTTTCTATGCGATTTCCGCAGAATTTTGTTCCGGGACCGCGGAATCCCCAAAAACCGTGTATTATACACTTCAATTTCAGCCGTTCGGGAGGTCGTACCGGACCCGGTTTTTTTTCTCCCTGTTTTTCAATCACGCGTCCTACTTCATTTTAGGAGTTAACCGCTCGATTTGACCTCAAATAACGAGCTTTAACGCATTTTTCACGATAATCCGAGTTTCGGCGAATCTTTGGTTTCGCACACCGGCACCCCCAAATGTCTTCCGTTGGTGCTCAAATTTTGCCTGGCCTTTATATCGACCCGGGAACTTTCTTTGCGATTTCCGGAGAATTTTGTTCCGGGACCCCGAAATCCCGAAAAATCGTGTATTATACACTTCAATTTCAGCCGTTCAGGAGGTCTTACCGGACTCGGTTTTTTTTTCTCCCTGTTTTTCAATCACGCGTCCTACCTCATTTCAGGAGTTAACCTGCTCGATTTCAGCCTCAAATAACGAGCTTTAACGCATTTTTCACGATAATCCGAGTTTCGGAAAATGCTGGTTTCTGGCACACCGGCATCCCCAAATGTCTTCTGTTGGTGCTCAAATTTTGCGTGGCCGCTTTGTCTGACCCCAGAAATTTTCTATGCGATTTTCGGAGAATTTTGTTCCGGGACCCCGGAATCCCGAAAAACCGTGTAATGCTGGATTCTGGCACACTGGCACCCCCAAATGTCCTCCGTTGGTGCTCAAATTTTGCGTGGCCGCTTTATCGACCAAGGGAACTTTCTATGCGATTTCCGGAGAATTTTATTCAGGACCGGAATCCCGAAAAACCGTGTATTCACTAGTTCGGGAGGTCGACGGACCCGGTTTCTTTTTCTCCTGTTTTTCAATCACGCGTCCTACCTCGTTTCAGGAGTTAACCTTTTCGATTTCAGCCGCAAATAACGAGCTTTAACGCATTTTTCACGATAATCCGAGTTTCGGCGAATCTTGGTTTTCGCACACCAAGCACCCCAAATGTCTTCCATTGGTGCTTACATTTTGCGTGGCCGCTTTATCGACCCCAGGAAGTTTCTATGCGATTTCCGGAGAATTTTGTTCGGGACCCCGAAATCCCGAAAAACCGTGTATTATACACTTCAATTTCACCGTTCGGAAGGGTCTAGGACCGGTTTTTTTTTCTCCCGTTTTTCAATCACGCGTCCTACCTCATTTCAGGAGTTAACCCGCACGATTTCCCTCAAATAACGAGCTTTAACACATTTTTCACGATAATCCGAGTTTCGGCAAATGTCGGTTTTCGCACAACGGCACCCCAAATGTCTTCCGTTGGTGCTCCAATTTTGCGTGGCCGCTTTGTCCGACCCTTAAATTTTCTATGCGATTTTCGGAGAATTTTGTTCGGGACCCCGAATCCCGAAAAACCGTGTAATGCTGGATTTCGCACACGGCACCCCCAAATGTCCTCCGTTGGTGCTCAAATTTTGCGTGGCCGCTTTATCTGACCCCAGGAGCTTTCTATGCGATTTAGGAGAATTTTATTCCGGACCGGAATCCCGAAAAACCGTGTATTCACGTTCGGGAGGTCGTCGACGGACCCGGTTTCTTTTTCTCCTGTTTTTCAATCACGCGTCCTACCTCGTTTCAGGAGTTAACCTTTTCGATTTCAGCCTCAAATAACGAACTTTAACGCATTTTTCACGATAATCCGAGTTTCGGCGAATCGGTTTCGCACACCGGCACCCCAAATGTCTTCCATTGGTGCTTACATTTTGCGTGGCCGCTTTATCGACCCAGGAACTTTCTATGCGATTTCCGGAGAATTTTGTTCGGGACCCCGAAATCCCGAAAAACCGTGTATTATACACTTCAATTTTACTAGTTCGAGGAGGTCATGACGGACCCGGTTTTTTTTTTTCTCCCTGTTTTTCAATCACGCGTCCTACCTCATTTAAGGAGTTAACCCGCACGATTTGACCTCAAATAACGAGCTTTAACGCATTTTTCACGATAATCCGAGTTTCGGCAAATCTTTGGTTTTCGCACACCGCACCCCAAATGTCTTCCGTTGGTGCTCCAATTTTGCGTGGCCGCTTTGTCGACCCTTAAATTTTTATGCGATTTCAGGAGAATTTTGTTCGGAACCCCGAATCCCGAAAACCGTGTAATCTTTGGATTCTCGCACACCGGCACCCCCAAATGTCCTCCGTTGGTGCTCAAATTTTGCGTGGCCGCTTTATCTGACCCCGGAACTTTCTATGCGATTTCCGGAGAATCTTATTCCCGGACCCCGTAATCCCGAAAAACCGTGTATTATACACTTCAATTTCAGCCGTTCGGGAGGTCGACGGACCGGTTTCTTTTTTCTCCGTGTTTTTCAATCACGCGTCCTACCTCATTTCAGGAGTTAACCTGTTCGATTTCAGCCTCAAATAACGAGCTTTAACGCATTTTTCACGATAATCCGAGTTTCGTCGAATGTTGGTTTCTGACACACCGGCACCCCCAAATGTCTTCCGCTGGTGCTTAAATTTTGCATGGCCGATTTATCTGACCCCAGGAACTTTCTATGCGATTTCCGCAGAATTTTGTTCCGGGACCCCGGAATCCCCAAAAACCGTGTATTATATACACTTCAATTTCAGCCGTTCGGGAGGTCGTACCGGACCCGGTTTCTTTTTCTCCCTATTTTTCAATCACGCGTCCTACCTCATTTCAGGAGTTAACCTGCTCGATTTCAGCCTCAAATAACGAGCTTTAACGCATTTTTCACGATAATCCGAGTTTCGGCGAATGCTGGTTTCTGGCACACCGGCACCCCCAAATGTCTTCCATTGGTGCTTACATTTTGCGTGGCCGCTTTATCTGACCCCAGGAACTTTCTATGCGATTTCCGGAGAATTTTGTTCCGGGACCCCGAAATCCCGAAAAACCGTGTATTATACACTTCAATTTCAGCCGTTCGGGAGGTCGTACCGGACCCGGTTTTTTTTTCTCCCTGTTTTTCAATCACGCGTCCTACCTCATTTCAGGAGTTAACCTGCACGATTTCAGCCTCAAATAACGAGCTTTAACGCATTTTTCACGATAATCCGAGTTTCGGCAAACGCTGGTTTCTGGCACAACGGCACCCCAAATGTCTTCCGTTGGTGCTCCAATTTTGCGTGGCCGCTTTATCTGACCCCAGGAACTTTCTATGCGATTTCCGGAGAATTTTATTCCGGGACCCCGGAATCCCGAAAAACCGTGTATTACACTTCAATTTCGGTACTGTTCGGGAGGTCGTACCGGACCCGGTTTCTTTTTCTCCCTGTTTTTCAATCACGCGTCCTACCTCGTTTCAGGAGTTAACCTTTTCGATTTCAGCCTCAAATAACGAGCTTTAACGCATTTTTCACGATAATCCGAGTTTCGGCGAATGCTGGTTTCTGGCACAACGGCACCCCCAAATGTCTTCCGTTGGTGCTTAAATTTTGCATGGCCGATTTATCTGACCCCAGGAACTTTCTATGCGATTTCCGCAGAATTTTGTTCCGGGACCCCGGAATCCCCAAAAACCGTGTATTTATACACTTCAATTTCAGCCGTTCGGGAGGTCGTACCGGACCCGGTTTCTTTTTCTCCCTGTTTTTCAATCACGCGTCCTACCTCATTTCAGGAGTTAACCTGCTCGATTTCAGCCTCAAATAACGAGTTTTAACGCATTTTTCACGATAATCCGAGTTTCGGAAAAATCTTTGGTTTTCGCACACCGGCACCCCAAATGTCTTCCGTTGGTGCTCAAATTTTGCGTGGCCGCTTTGTCCGACCCCTTTAAATTTTCTATGCGATTTCCGGAGAATTTTGTTCTAGGAACCCCGAATCCCGAAAAACCGTGTATTATACACTTCAATTTCACCGTTCAGAGGTCGTGCGGACCCGGTTTTTTTTCTCCCCTGTTTTTCAATCACGCGTCCTACCTCATTTCAGAGTTAACCGCTCGATTTCAGCCTCAAATAACGAGCTTTAACGCATTTTTCACGATAATCCGAGTTTCGGAAAATGCTTTGGTTTTCGCACACCAAGCACCCCAAATGTCTTCCGTTGGTGCTCAAATTTTGCGTGGCCGCTTTGTCGACCCAGAAATTTTCTATGCGATTTCCGGAGAATTTTGTTCTGGGACCCCGGAATCCCGAAAAACCATGTAATCTTTGGATTCTCGCACACCGGCACACCCCAAATGTCCTCCGTTGGTGCTCAAATTTTGCGTGGCCGCTTTATCTGACCCAGGGAACTTTCTATGCGATTTCCGGAGAATTTTGTTCCGGGACCCCTAATCCCAAAACCGTGTATTCAATTGTTCGGGAGGTCGTCGGACCCGGTTTCTTTTTCTCCCCGTTTTTCAATCACGCGTCCTACCTCATTTCAGGAGTTAACCTTTTCGATTTCAGCCTCAAATAACGAACTTTAACGCATTTTTCACGATAATCCGAGTTTCGGCGAATCTTTGGTTTCGCACACCGCACCCCCAAATGTCTTCCATTGGTGCTTACATTTTGCGTGGCCGCTTTATCTGACCCCAGGAATTTTCTATGCGATTTCCGGAGAATTTTATTCCGGACCCCGAATCCTAAAAACCGTGTATTATACACTTCAATTTTCACCGTTCGGGAGGTCGACGGACCGGTTTCTTTTTCTCCGTGTTTTTCAATCACGCGTCCTACCTCATTTCAGGAGTTAACCCGCTCGATTTCACCTCAAATAACGAGCTTTAACGCATTTTTCACGATAATCCGAGTTTCGGCGAATCTTTGGTTTCGCACACCGGCACCCCAAATGTCTTCCATTGGTGCTTACATTTTGCGTGGCCGCTTTATCTGAACCCAGGAACTTTCTATGCGATTTCCGGAGAATTTTGTTCCGGGACCCGAAATCCCGAAAAACCGTGTATTATACACTTCAATTTCCGTTCGGGAGGTCGTGATCGGACCGGTTTTTTTTTCTCCTGTTTTTCAATCACGCGTCCTACCTCATTTCAGGAGTTAACCCGCACGATTTGACCTCAAATAACGAGCTTTAACGCATTTTTCACGATAATCCGAGTTTGCAAACGCGGTTTTCGCACAACGGCACCCCAAATGTCTTCCGTTGGTGCTCCAATTTTGCGTGGCCGCTTTATCTCGACCCCGGGAACTTTCTATGCGATTTCGGAGAATTTTATTCCGGGACCGGAATCCCGAAAAACCGTGTATTACACTTCAATTTCGGCCGTTCGGGAGGTCGTAACGGACCCGGTTTCTTTTTCTCCATGTTTTTCAATCACGCGTCCTACCTCGTTTCAGGAGTTAACCTTTTCGATTTCAGCCTCAAATAACGAGCTTTAACGCATTTTTCACGATAATCCGAGTTTCGGCGAATCTTTGGTTTCGCACAACGGCACCCCCAAATGTCTTCCGTTGGTGCTTAAATTTTGCATGGCCGATTTATCCGACCCCAGGGGAACTTTCTATGCGATTTCCGAGAATTTTGTTCCGGACGGAATCCCCAAAACCGTGTATTTATACACTTCAATTTCAAACTGTTCGGGAGGTAAACTAGGACCGGTTTCTTTTTCTCCTGTTTTTCAATCACGCGTCCTACCTCATTTCAGAGTTAACCCGCTCGATTTCACCTCAAATAACGAGCTTTAACGCATTTTTCACGATAATCCGAGTTTCGGAAAATCTTTGGTTTTCGCACACCAAGCACCCCCAAATGTCTTCCGTTGGTGCTCAAATTTTGCGTGGCCGCTTTGTCGACCCCGAAATTTTCTATGCGATTTCCGGAGAATTTTGTTCCGAACCCCGGAATCCCGAAAAACCGTGTATTATACACTTCAATTTGGCCGTTCAGAGGTCGACGGACCGGTTTTTTTTCTCCTGTTTTTCAATCACGCGTCCTACCTCATTTCAGGAGTTAACCGCTCGATTGACCTCAAATAACGAGCTTTAACGCATTTTTCACGATAATCCGAGTTTCGGAAAATGTTGGTTTTCGCACACCAAGCACCCCCAAATGTCTTCCGTTGGTGCTCAAATTTTGCGTGGCCGCTTTGTTCGACCCAGAAATTTTCTATGCGATTTCCGGAGAATTTTGTTCCGGGACCCCGGAATCCCGAAAAACCATGTAATGCTGGATTCTGGCACACTGGCACCCCCAAATGTCCTCCGTTGGTGCTCAAATTTTGCGTGGCCGCTTTATCTGACCCCAGGAACTTTCTATGCGATTTCCGGAGAATTTTATTCCGGGACCCCGGAATCCCGAAAAAACCGTGTATTCATTTGTTCGGGAGGTCGTCATCGGACCCGGTTTCTTTTTCTCCCGTTTTTCAATCACGCGTCCTACCTCGTTTCAGGAGTTAACCTTTTCGATTTCAGCCTCAAATAACGAACTTTAACGCATTTTTCACGATAATCCGAGTTTCGGCGAATGCTGGTTTCTGGCACACCGGCACCCCCAAATGTCTTCCATTGGTGCTTACATTTTGCGTGGCCGCTTTATCTGACCCCAGGAATTTTCTATGCGATTTCCGGAGAATTTTATTCCGGGACCCCAGAATCCCGAAAAACCGTGTATTATACACTTCAATTTCAAACCGTTCGGGAGGTCGACGGACCGGTTTCTTTTTCTCCGTGTTTTTCAATCACGCGTCCTACCTCATTTCAGGAGTTAACCTGTTCGATTTCAGCCTCAAATAACGAGCTTTAACGCATTTTTCACGATAATCCGAGTTTCGTCGAATGTTGGTTTCGACACACCGCACCCCCAAATGTCTTCCGCTGGTGCTTAAATTTTGCATGGCCGATTTATCCGACCCCGGGAACTTTCTATGCGATTTCCATGATTTTTGTTCGGGACCGGAATCCCCAAAAACCGTGTATTATATACACTTCAATTTCAAATGCTTTCGGGAGGTCGATCAGGACCGGTTTCTTTTTCTCCCTATTTTTCAATCACGCGTCCTACCTCATTTCAGGAGTTAACCTCGCTCGATTTGACCTCAAATAACGAGCTTTAACGCATTTTTCACGATAATCCGAGTTTCGGCGAATCTTTGGTTTTCGCACACGGCACCCCCAAATGTCTTCCATTGGTGCTTACATTTTGCGTGGCCGCTTTATCTGACCCCAGGAACTTTCTATGCCATTTCCGGAGAATTTTGTTCCGGACCCGAAATCCCGAAAACCGTGTATTATACACTTCAATTTCAGCCGTTCGGGAGGTCGCACGGACCCGTTTTTTTTTTTCTCCTCGTTTTTCAATCACGCGTCCTACCTCATTTCAGGAGTTAACCCGCTCGATTTCGACCTCAAATAACGAGCTTTAACGCATTTTTCCCGATAATCCGAGTTTCGGCAAATCTTTGGTTTTCGGCACACGAGCACCCCCAAATGTCTTCCGTTGGTGCTCAAATTTTGCCTGGCCTCTTTATCTCGACCCGGGAACTTTCTATGCGATTTCCGAGAATTTTGTTCCGGACCGCGGAATCCCCAAAAACCGTGTATTATACACTTCAATTTCGGCCGTTCGGGAGGTCGATCGGACCGGTTTTTTTTCTCCTGTTTTTCAATCACGCGTCCTACTTCATTTTAGGAGTTAACCGCTTCGATTTCACCTCAAATAACGAGCTTTAACGCATTTTTCCCGATAATCCGAGTTTCGGCGAATGCTGGTTTCTGGCACACCGGCACCCCCAAATGTCTTCCATTGGTGCTTACATTTTGCGTGGCCGCTTTATCTGACCCCAGGAACTTTCTATGCGATTTCCGGAGAATTTTGTTCCGGGACCCCGAAATCCCGAAAAACCGTGTATTATACACTTCAATTTCAGCCGTTCAGGAGGTCTTACCGGACCCGGTTTTTTTTTCCCCCTGTTTTTCAATCACGCGTCCTACCTCATTTCAGGAGTTAACCTGCTCGATTTCAGCCTCAAATAACGAGCTTTAACGCATTTTTCACGATAATCCGAGTTTCGGAAAATCTTTGGTTTCGCACACCGCATCCCCAAATGTCTTTGTTGGTGATCAAATTTTGCGTGGCCGCTTTGTCTGACCCCAGAAATTTTCTATGCGATTTTCGGAGAATTTTGTTCCGGGACCCCGGAATCCCGAAAAACCGTGTAATGCTGGATTCTGGCACACTGGCACCCCCAAATGTCCTCCGTTGGTGCTCAAATTTTGCGTGGCCGCTTTATCTGACCCCAGGAACTTTCTATGCGATTTCCGGAGAATTTTATTCAGGGACCCCGGAATCCCGAAAAACCGTGTATTCACTAGTTCGGGAGGTCGTCACGGACCGGTTTCTTTTTCTCCTCGTTTTTCAATCACGCGTCCTACCTCGTTTCAGGAGTTAACCTTTTCGATTTCAGCCTCAAATAACGAGCTTTAACGCATTTTTCACGATAATCCGAGTTTCGGCGAATCTTTGGTTTCGCACACCGGCACCCCAAATGTCTTCCATTGGTGCTTACATTTTGCGTGGCCGCTTTATCGACCCAGGGAACTTTCTATGCGATTTCCGGAGAATTTTGTTCCGGGACCCCGAAATCCCGAAAAACCGTGTATTATACACTTCAATTTCAGCCGTTCGGGAGGTCGTACCGGACCCGGTTTTTTTTTTCTCCCTGTTTTTCAATCACGCGTCCTACCTCATTTCAGGAGTTAACCTGCACGATTTCAGCCTCAAATAACGAGCTTTAACGCATTTTTCACGATAATCCGAGTTTCGGCAAATGCTGGTTTCTGGCACAACGGCACCCCAAATGTCTTCCGTTGGTGCTCCAATTTTGCGTGGCCGCTTTGTCTGACCCCAGAAATTTTCTATGCGATTTTCGGAGAATTTTGTTCCGGGACCCCTGAATCCCGAAAAACCGTGTAATGCTGGATTCTGGCACACTGGCACCCCCAAATGTCCTCCGTTGGTGCTCAAATTTTGCGTGGCCGCTTTATCTGACCCCAGGAGCTTTCTATGCGATTTCCGGAGAATTTTATTCCGGGACCCCGGAATCCCGAAAAACCGTGTATTCAGCCGTTCGGGAGGTCGTACCGGACCCGGTTTCTTTTTCTCCCTGTTTTTCAATCACGCGTCCTACCTCGTTTCAGGAGTTAACCTTTTCGATTTCAGCCTCAAATAACGAGCTTTAACGCATTTTTCACGATAATCCGAGTTTCGGCGAATGCTGGTTTCTGGCACACCGGCACCCCCAAATGTCTTCCATTGGTGCTTACATTTTGCGTGGCCGCTTTATCTGACCCTAGGAACTTTCTACGCGATTTCCGGAGAATTTTGTTCCGAAATCCCGAAAAACCGTGTATTATACACTTCAATTTCGGCCGTTGTTCGGTAGGTCGTACCGGACCTAAGTTTTTTTTTTTCTCCCTGTTTTTCAATCACGCGTCCTACCTCATTTCAGGAGTTAACCTGCACGATTTCAGCCTCAAATAACGAGCTTTAACGCATTTTTCACGATAATCCGAGTTTCGGCAAATGCTGGTTTCTGGCACAACGGCACCCCAAATGTCTTCCGTTGGTGCTCCAATTTTGCGTGGCCGCTTTGTCCGACCCAGAGAAATTTTTCTATGCGATTTCCGGAGAATTTTGTTCCGGAACCCCGGAATCCCGAAAAACCGTGTAATGCTGGATTCTGGCACACTGGCACCCCCAAATGTCCTCCGTTGGTGCTCAAATTTTGCGTGGCCGCTTTATCTGACCCCAGGAACTTTCTATGTGATTTTCGGAGAATTTTATTCCGGGACCCCGGAATCCCGAAAAACCGTGTATTACACTTCAATTTCAGCCGTTCGGGAGGTCGTACCGGACCCGGTTTCTTTTTCTCCCTGTTTTTCAATCACGCGTCCTACCTCGTTTCAGGAGTTAACCTTTTCGATTTCAGCCTCAAATAACGAGCTTTAACGCATTTTTCACGATAATCCGAGTTTCGGCGAATGCTGGTTTCTGGCACAACGGCACCCCCAAATGTCTTCCGTTGGTGCTTAAATTTTGCATGGCCGATTTATCTGACCCCAGGAACTTTCTATGCGATTTCCGCAGAATTTTGTTCCGGGACCCCGGAATCCCCAAAAACCGTGTATTTATACACTTCAATTTCAAACTGTTCGGGAGGTCGTCACAGGACCCGGTTTCTTTTTCTCCCGTTTTTCAATCACGCGTCCTACCTCATTTCAGGAGTTAACCGCTTCGATTTCACCTCAAATAACGAGCTTTAACGCATTTTTCACGATAATCCGAGTTTCGGAAAATCTTTGGTTTTCGCACACCGCACCCCCAAATGTCTTCCGTTGGTGCTCAAATTTTGCGTGGCCGCTTTGTCTGACCCCAGAAATTTTCTATGCGATTTCCGGAGAATTTTGTTCCGGAACCCCGGAATCCCGAAAAACCGTGTATTATACACTTCAATTTCAGCCGTTCAGGAGGTCGTACCGGACCCGGTTTTTTTTTTTCCCTGTTTTTCAATCACGCGTCCTACCTCATTTCAGGAGTTAACCTGCTCGATTTCAGCCTCAAATAACGAGCTTTAACGCATTTTTCACGATAATCCGAGTTTCGGAAAATGCTGGTTTCTGGCACACCGGCACCCCCAAATGTCTTCCGTTGGTGCTCAAATTTTGCGTGGCCGCTTTGTCTGACCCCAGAAATTTTCTATGCGATTTCCGGAGAATTTTGTTCTGGGACCCGGAATCCCGAAAAACCATGTAATGCTGGATTCTGGCACACTGGCACCCCCAAATGTCCTCCGTTGGTGCTCAAATTTTGCGTGGCCGCTTTATCTGACCCCAGGAACTTTCTATGCGATTTCCGGAGAATTTTATTCCGGACTTTAATCCCGAAAAACCGTGTATTCACTGTTCGGGAGGTCGTACCGGACCCGGTTTCTTTTTCTCCCTGTTTTTCAATCACGCGTCCTACCTCGTTTCAGGAGTTAACCTTTTCGATTTCAGCCTCAAATAACGAACTTTAACGCATTTTTCACGATAATCCGAGTTTCGGCGAATCTTTGGTTTACGCACACCGGCACCCCCAAATGTCTTCCATTGGTGCTTACATTTTGCGTGGCCGCTTTATCTGACCCCAGGAACTTTCTATGCGATTTCCGGAGAATTTTGTTCCGGGACCCCGGAATCCCTAAAAACCGTGTATTATACACTTCAATTTCAAATTGTTCGGGAGGTCGTGCGGACCGGTTTTTTTTCTCCTGTTTTTCAATCACGCGTCCTACCTCATTTCAGGAGTTAACTCGCACGATTTGACCTCAAATAACGAGCTTTAACGCATTTTTCACGATAATCCGAGTTTCGGCAAATGATGGTTTTCGGCACACCGGCACCCCAAATGTCTTCCGTTGGTGCTCCAATTTTGCGTGGCCGCTTTGTCCGACCCCCCAAATTTTTATGCGATTTAGGAGAATTTTGTTCCGGAGCCCCGAATCCCGAAAACCGTGTAATCTTTGGATTTCGCACACCGGCACCCCCAAATGTCCTCCGTTGGTGCTCAAATTTTGCGTGGCCGCTTTATCTGACCCCGGAACTTTCTATGCGATTTCCGGAGAATTTTATTAGGGACCCCAGAATCCGAAAAACCGTGTATTATACACTTCAATTTTAGCCGTTCGGGAGGTCGACGGACCGGTTTCTTTTTCTCCGTGTTTTTCAATCACGCGTCCTACCTCATTTCAGGAGTTAACCTGTTCGATTTGAGCCTCAAATAACGAGCTTTAACGCATTTTTCACGATAATCCGAGTTTCGTCGAATGTTGGTTTCGACACACCAAGCACCCCAAATGTCTTCCGCTGGTGCTTAAATTTTGCATGGCCGATTTATCTCGACCCCGGGAACTTTCTATGCGATTTCCGCGAGAATTTTGTTCCGGGACCGGAATCCCCAAAACCGTGTATTATATACATCAATTTCAATTTGTTCGGGAGGTCGTGACTTAGGACCGGTTTCTTTTTCTCCCTATTTTTCAATCACGCGTCCTACTTCATTTTAGGAGTTAACCTGCTCGATTTCAGCCTCAAATAACGAGCTTTAACGCATTTTTCCCGATAATCCGAGTTTCGGCGAATGCTGGTTTCTGGCACACCGGCACCCCCAAATGTCTTCCATTGGTGCTTACATTTTGCGTGGCCGCTTTATCTGACCCCAGGAACTTTCTATGCGATTTCCGGAGAATTTTGTTCCGGACCCGAAATCCCGAAAACCGTGTATTATACACTTCAATTTCAGCCGTTCAGGAGGTCTTACCGGACCCGGTTTTTTTTTCCCCCTGTTTTTCAATCACGCGTCCTACCTCATTTCAGGAGTTAACCTGCTCGATTTCAGCCTCAAATAACGAGCTTTAACGCATTTTTCACGATAATCCGAGTTTCGGAAAATCCGGTTTTCGCACACCGCATCCCCAAATGTCTTCTCGTTGGTGCTCAAATTTTGCGTGGCCGCTTTGTCGACCCCAGAAATTTTCTATGCGATTTTCGGAGAATTTTGTTCGGGACCCGGAATCCGAAAAAACCGTGTAATCTTTGGATTCTGGCACACCGGCACCCCCAAATGTCCTCCGTTGGTGCTCAAATTTTGCGTGGCCGCTTTATCTGACCCCAGGAACTTTCTATGCGATTTCCGGAGAATTTTATTCCGGGACCCCGGAATCCCGAAAAACCGTGTATTCAGCCGTTCGGGAGGTCGTACCGGACCCGGTTTTTTTTTCTCCCTGTTTTTCAATCACGCGTCCTACCTCGTTTCAGGAGTTAACCTTTTCGATTTCAGCCTCAAATAACGAGCTTTAACGCATTTTTCACGATAATCCGAGTTTCGGCGAATCTTTGGAGCTGCACACCGGCACCCCAAATGTCTTCCATTGGTGCTTACATTTTGCGTGGCCGCTTTATCGACCCAGGGAACTTTCTATGCGATTTCCGGAGAATTTTGTTCAGGGACCCCGAAATCCCGAAAAACCGTGTATTATACACTTCAATTTCAAATTGTTCGGGAGGTCGACGAGGACCGGTTTTTTTTTTCCCTGTTTTTCAATCACGCGTCCTACCTCATTTCAGGAGTTAACCTGCACGATTTCAGCCTCAAATAACGAGCTTTAACGCATTTTTCACGATAATCCGAGTTTCGGCAAATGCTGGTTTCTGGCACAACGGCACCCCAAATGTCTTCCGTTGGTGCTCCAATTTTGCGTGGCCGCTTTGTCTGACCCCAGAAATTTTCTATGCGATTTTCGGAGAATTTTGTTCCGGGACCCCTGAATCCCAAAACCGTGTAATCTTTGGATTCTGGCACACTGGCACCCCCAAATGTCCTCCGTTGGTGCTCAAATTTTGCGTGGCCGCTTTATCTGACCCCAGGAACTTTCTATGCGATTTCCGGAGAATTTTATTCCGGGACCCCGGAATCCCGAAAAACCGTGTATTCAGCCGTTCGGGAGGTCGTACCGGACCCGGTTTCTTTTTCTCCCTGTTTTTCAATCACGCGTCCTACCTCGTTTCAGGAGTTAACCTTTTCGATTTCAGCCTCAAATAACGAGCTTTAACGCATTTTTCACGATAATCCGAGTTTCGGCGAATCTTTGGTTTTCGGCACACCAAGCACCCCAAATGTCTTCCATTGGTGCTTACATTTTGCGTGGCCGCTTTATCGACCCAGGAACTTTCTATGCGATTTCGGAGAATTTTGTTCGGGACCCCGAAATCCCGAAAACCGTGTATTATACACTTCAATTTCAGCCGTTCGGTAGGTCGTACCGGACCCGTTTTTTTTTCTCCCTGTTTTTCAATCACGCGTCCTACCTCATTTCAGGAGTTAACCTGCACGATTTCAGCCTCAAATAACGAGCTTTAACGCATTTTTCACGATAATCCGAGTTTCGGCAAATGCTGGTTTCTGGCACAACGGCACCCCAAATGTCTTCCGTTGGTGCTCCAATTTTGCGTGGCCGCTTTGTCTCGACCCTTAAATTTTCTATGCGATTTCCGGAGAATTTTGTTCGGAACCCTAATCCAGAAAAACCGTGTAATCTTTGGATTCTCGCACACTGGCACCCCAAATGTCCTCCGTTGGTGCTCAAATTTTGCGTGGCCGCTTTATCTGACCCCGGAACTTTCTATGTGATTTTCGGAGAATTTTATTCCGGAACCCCGGAATCCCGAAAAACCGTGTATTACACTTCAATTTCACCCGTTCGGGAGGTCGGACGGACCCGGTTTCTTTTTCTCCCGTTTTTCAATCACGCGTCCTACCTCGTTTCAGGAGTTAACCTTTTCGATTTGACCTCAAATAACGAGCTTTAACGCATTTTTCACGATAATCCGAGTTTTTGCGAATCTTTGGTTTCGCACAACGGCACCCCAAATGTCTTCCGTTGGTGCTTAAATTTTGCATGGCCGATTTATCTGACCCCAGGAACTTTCTATGCGATTTCCGCGAATTTTGTTCGGGACTCAGGAATCCCCAAAACCGTGTATTTATACACTTCAATTTCAGTAGTTCGGGAGGTCGTCAGGACCGGTTTCTTTTTCTCCCCGTTTTTCAATCACGCGTCCTACCTCATTTCAGGAGTTAACTGCTCGATTTCACCTCAAATAACGAGCTTTAACGCATTTTTCACGATAATCCGAGTTTCGGAAAATCTTTGGTTTCGCACACCGGCACCCCAAATGTCTTCCGTTGGTGCTCAAATTTTGCGTGGCCGCTTTGTCGACCCCGAAATTTTCTATGCGATTTCCGGAGAATTTTGTTCCGGAATCCCGAAAAACCGTGTATTATACACTTCAATTTCGGCCGTTCAGAGGTCGATCGGACCGGTTTTTTTTTCTCCTGTTTTTCAATCACGCGTCCTACCTCATTTCAGGAGTTAACCGCTCGATTTGACCTCAAATAACGAGCTTTAACGCATTTTTCACGATAATCCGAGTTTCGGAAAATGTTTGGTTTTGCACACCAAGCACCCCAAATGTCTTCCGTTGGTGCTCAAATTTTGCGTGGCCGCTTTGTTCGACCCAGAAATTTTCTATGCGATTTCCGGAGAATTTTGTTCGGGACCCCGGAATCCCGAAAAACCATGTAATGCTGGATTCTGGCACACTGGCACCCCCAAATGTCCTCCGTTGGTGCTCAAATTTTGCGTGGCCGCTTTATCTGACCCCAGGAACTTTCTATGCGATTTCCGGAGAATTTTATTCCGGGACCCCGGAATCCCGAAAAACCGTGTATTCAGCTGTTCGGGAGGTCGTACCGGACCCGGTTTCTTTTTCTCCCTGTTTTTCAATCACGCGCCCTACCTCGTTTCAGGAGTTAACCTTTTCGATTTCAGCCTCAAATAACGAACTTTAACGCATTTTTCACGATAATCCGAGTTTCGGCGAATGCTGGTTTCTGGCACACCGGCACCCCCAAATGTCTTCCATTGGTGCTTACATTTTGCGTGGCCGCTTTATCTGACCCCATGAACTTTCTATGCGATTTCGGAGAATTTTGTTAGGGACCCCGAAATCCCAAAACCGTGTATTATACACTTCAATTTCACTGTTCGGGAGGTCGTACCGGACCCGGTTTTTTTTTTCTCCCTGTTTTTCAATCACGCGTCCTACCTCATTTCAGGAGTTAACCTGCACGATTTCAGCCTCAAATAACGAGCTTTAACGCATTTTTCACGATAATCCGAGTTTCGGCAAATGATGGTTTCTGGCACACCGGCACCCCAAATGTCTTCCGTTGGTGCTCCAATTTTGCGTGGCCGCTTTGTCTGACCCCAGAAATTTTTTATGCGATTTCCGGAGAATTTTGTTCCGGAGCCCCGGAATCCCGAAAAACCGTGTAATGCTGGATTCTGGCACACTGGCACCCCCAAATGTCCTCCGTTGGTGCTCAAATTTTGCGTGGCCGCTTTATCTGACCCCTGGAACTTTCTATGCGATTTCCGGAGAATTTTATTCCGGGACCCCAGAATCCCGAAAAACCGTGTATTATACACTTCAATTTCAGCCGTTCGGGAGGTCGTACCGGACCCGGTTTCTTTTTCTCCGTGTTTTTCAATCACGCGTCCTACCTCATTTCAGGAGTTAACCTGTTCGATTTCAGCCTCAAATAACGAGCTTTAACGCATTTTTCACGATAATCCGAGTTTCGTCGAATGTTGGTTTCTGACACACCGGCACCCCCAAATGTCTTCCGCTGGTGCTTAAATTTTGCATGGCCGATTTATCTGACCCCAGGAACTTTCTATGCGATTTCCGCAGAATTTTGTTCCGGGACCCCGGAATCCCCAAAAACCGTGTATTATATACACTTCAATTTCAAATTTGTTCGGGAGGTCGTCTGGGACCGGTTTCTTTTTCTCCCTATTTTTCAATCACGCGTCCTACTTCATTTTAGGAGTTAACCTGCTCGATTTCAGCCTCAAATAACGAGCTTTAACGCATTTTTCCCGATAATCCGAGTTTCGGCGAATGCTGGTTTCTGGCACACCGGCACCCCCAAATGTCTTCCATTGGTGCTTACATTTTGCGTGGCCGCTTTATCTGACCCCAGGAACTTTCTATGCGATTTCCGGAGAATTTTGTTCCGGGACCCCGAAATCCCGAAAAACCGTGTATTATACACTTCAATTTCAGCCGTTCAGGAGGTCTTACCGGACCCGGTTTTTTTTCCCCCTGTTTTTCAATCACGCGTCCTACCTCATTTCAGGAGTTAACCTGCTCGATTTGACCTCAAATAACGAGCTTTAACGCATTTTTCACGATAATCCGAGTTTCGGAAAATCTTTGGTTTCGCACACGGCATCCCCAAATGTCTTCTGTTGGTGCTCAAATTTTGCGTGGCCGCTTTGTCCGACCCAGAAATTTTCTATGCGATTTTCGGAGAATTTTGTTCGGGACCCTAATCCCAAAAACCGTGTAATCTTTGGATTCTCGCACACCTTTGGCACCCCCAAATGTCCTCCGTTGGTGCTCAAATTTTGCGTGGCCGCTTTATCTGACCCCAGGAACTTTCTATGCGATTTCGGAGAATTTTATTCGGGGACCCTTTAATCCCGAAAAACCGTGTATTCAGTTGCGGGAGGTCGTCGACAGGACCGGTTTCTTTTTTCCCTGTTTTTCAATCACGCGTCCTACCTCGTTTCAGGAGTTAACCTTTTCGATTTCAGCCTCAAATAACGAGCTTTAACGCATTTTTCACGATAATTCGAGTTTCGGCGAATCTTCGGTTTTTCGCACACCAAGCACCCCAAATGTCTTCCATTGGTGCTTACATTTTGCGTGGCCGCTTTATCTGACCCCAGGAACTTTCTATGCGATTTCGGAGAATTTTGTTCCGGGACCCCGGAATCCCAAAAACCGTGTATTATACACTTCAATTTCAGCCGTTCGGGAGGTCGACGGACCGGGTTTTTTTTTCTCCCGTTTTTCAATCACGCGTCCTACCTCATTTCAGGAGTTAACCTGCACGATTTCAGCCTCAAATAACGAGCTTTAACGCATTTTTCACGATAATCCGAGTTTCGGCAAATGCTGGTTTCTGGCACAACGGCACCCCAAATGTCTTCCGTTGGTGCTCCAATTTTGCGTGGCCGCTTTGTCGACCCAGAGAAATTTTCTATGCGATTTTCGGAGAATTTTGTTCCGGGACCCCGAAATCCCGAAAAACCGTGTAATCTTTGGATTTCGCACACCGGCACCCCCAAATGTCCTCCGTTGGTGCTCAAATTTTGCGTGGCCGCTTTATCTGACCCCAGGAGCTTTCTATGCGATTTCCGGAGAATTTTATTCCGGGACCCAGGAATCCCGAAAAACCGTGTATTCACTAGTTCGGGAGGTCGACGGACCGGTTTCTTTTTCTCCTGTTTTTCAATCACGCGTCCTACCTCGTTTCAGGAGTTAACCTTTTCGATTTCAGCCTCAAATAACGAGCTTTAACGCATTTTTCACGATAATCCGAGTTTCGGCGAATCTTGGTTTTCGCACACCGCACCCCAAATGTCTTCCATTGGTGCTTACATTTTGCGTGGCCGCTTTATCGACCCCGGGAACTTTCTATGCGATTTCCGGAGAATTTTGTTACGGGACCCCGAAATCCCGAAAAACCGTGTATTATACACTTCAATTTCACTGTTCGGTAGGTCGACAGGACCGTTTTTTTTTTTTCTCCTGTTTTTCAATCACGCGTCCTACCTCATTTCAGGAGTTAACCGCACGATTTCGACCTCAAATAACGAGCTTTAACGCATTTTTCACGATAATCCGAGTTTCGGCAAATGCTGGTTTCTGGCACAACGGCACCCCAAATGTCTTCCGTTGGTGCTCCAATTTTGCGTGGCCGCTTTGTCTGACCCCAGAAATTTTCTATGCGATTTCCGGAGAATTTTGTTCCGGAACCCCGGAATCCCGAAAAACCGTGTAATGCTGGATTCTGGCACACTGGCACCCCCAAATGTCCTCCGTTGGTGCTCAAATTTTGCGTGGCCGCTTTATCTGACCCCAGGAACTTTCTATGTGATTTTCGGAGAATTTTATTCCGGGACCCCGGAATCCCGAAAAACCGTGTATTACACTTCAATTTCAGCCGTTCGGGAGGTCGTACCGGACCCGGTTTCTTTTTCTCCCTGTTTTTCAATCACGCGTCCTACCTCGTTTCAGGAGTTAACCTTTTCGATTTCAGCCTCAAATAACGAGCTTTAACGCATTTTTCACGATAATCCGAGTTTCGGCGAATCTTTGGTTTAAGCTGCACAACGGCACCCCCAAATGTCTTCCGTTGGTGCTTAAATTTTGCATGGCCGATTTATCTGACCCAGGAACTTTCTATGCGATTTCCGCAGAATTTTGTTCCGGACTCGGAATCCCCAAAAACCGTGTATTTATACACTTCAATTTCAATTGTTCGGGAGGTCGACCTAGGACCGGTTTCTTTTTCTCCCTGTTTTTCAATCACGCGTCCTACCTCATTTCAGGAGTTAACCCGCTCGATTTCACCTCAAATAACGAGCTTTAACGCATTTTTCACGATAATCCGAGTTTGGAAAATGCTTTGGTTTTCGCACACACCGGCACCCCCAAATGTCTTCCGTTGGTGCTCAAATTTTGCGTGGCCGCTTTGTCTGACCCCAGAAATTTTCTATGCGATTTCCGGAGAATTTTGTTCCGGAACCCCGGAATCCCGAAAAACCGTGTATTATACACTTCAATTTCAGCCGTTCAGAGGTCGACGGACCGGTTTTTTTTGCTCCTGTTTTTCAATCACGCGTCCTACCTCATTTCAGAGTTAACTCGCTCGATTTCAGCCTCAAATAACGAGCTTTAACGCATTTTTCACGATAATCCGAGTTTCGGAAAATGCTGGTTTCTGGCACACCGGCACCCCCAAATGTCTTCCGTTGGTGCTCAAATTTTGCGTGGCCGCTTTGTCTGACCCCAGAAATTTTCTATGCGATTTCCGGAGAATTTTGTTCTGGGACCCCGGAATCCCGAAAAACCATGTAATGCTGGATTCTGGCACACTGGCACCCCCAAATGTCCTCCGTTGGTGCTCAAATTTTGCGTGGCCGCTTTATCTGACCCCAGGAACTTTCTATGCGATTTCCGGAGAATTTTATTCCGGGACCCCGGAATCCCGAAAAACCGTGTATTCAGCTGTTCGGGAGGTCGTACCGGACCCGGTTTCTTTTTCTCCCTGTTTTTCAATCACGCGCCCTACCTCGTTTCAGGAGTTAACCTTTTCGATTTCAGCCTCAAATAACGAACTTTAACGCATTTTTCACGATAATCCGAGTTTCGGCGAATGCTGGTTTCTGGCACACCGGCACCCCCAAATGTCTTCCATTGGTGCTTACATTTTGCGTGGCCGCTTTATCTGACCCCAGGAACTTTCTATGCGATTTCCGGAGAATTTTGTTCCGGGACCCCGAAATCCCGAAAAACCGTGTATTATACACTTCAATTTCAGCCGTTCGGGAGGTCGTACCGGACCCGGTTTTTTTTTTCTCCCTGTTTTTCAATCACGCGTCCTACCTCATTTCAGGAGTTAACCTGCACGATTTCAGCCTCAAATAACGAGCTTTAACGCATTTTTCACGATAATCCGAGTTTCGGCAAATGCTGGTTTCTGGCACACCGGCACCCCAAATGTCTTCCGTTGGTGCTCCAATTTTGCGTGGCCGCTTTGTCTGACCCCAGAAATTTTTTATGCGATTTCCAGGAGAATTTTGTTCGAACCCTAATCCCGAAAAACCGTGTAATTGGATTCGCACACCGGCACCCCCAAATGTCCTCCGTTGGTGCTCAAATTTTGCGTGGCCGCTTTATCTGACCCCTGGAACTTTCTATGCGATTTCCGGAGAATTTTGTTAGGGACCCCGAATCCCGAAAACCGTGTATTATACACTTCAATTTCAACTGTTCGGGAGGTCGTACTGGACCCTGTTTCTTTTTCTCCGTGTTTTTCAATCACGCGTCCTACCTCATTTCAGGAGTTAACCTGTTCGATTTCAGCCTCAAATAACGAGCTTTAACGCATTTTTCACGATAATCCGAGTTTCGTCGAATGTTGGTTTCGACACACCGCACCCCCAAATGTCTTCCGCTGGTGCTTAAATTTTGCATGGCCGATTTATCGACCCCAGAACTTTCTATGCGATTTCCGAGAATTTTGTTCGGGACCCCGGAATCCCCAAAAACCGTGTATTATACACTTCAATTTCACTGTTCGGGAGGTCGACAGGACCGGTTTCTTTTTCTCCCTATTTTTCAATCACGCGTCCTACCTCATTTCAGGAGTTAACCCGCTTCGATTTCACCTCAAATAACGAGCTTTAACGCATTTTTCACGATAATCCGAGTTTCGGCGAATCTTTGGTTTTCGCACACCGGCACCCCAAATGTCTTCCATTGGTGCTTACATTTTGCGTGGCCGCTTTATCCGACCCCAGGGAACTTTCTATGCGATTTCCGGAGATTTTGTTAGGGACCTCGAAATCCCGAAAAACCGTGTATTATACACTTCAATTTCAGCCGTTTCGGGAGGTCGACGGACTCGGTTTTTTTTTCTCCCTGTTTTTCAATCACGCGTCCTACCTCAGTTCAGGAGTTAACCTGTTCGATTTCAGCCTCAAATAACGAGCTTTAACGCATTTTTCACAATAATCCGAGTTTCGGAAAATGCTGGTTTCTGGCACACCGGCACCCCCAAATGTCTTCCGTTGGTGCTCAAATTTTGCGTGGCCGCTTTATCTGACCCCAGGAACTTTCTATGCGATTTCCGGAGAATTTTGTTCCGGACTTTAATCCCGAAAACCGTGTATTATACACTTCAATTTCACCGTTCGGGAGGTCGTCACGGACCAGGTTTCTTTTTCTCCTGTTTTTCAATCACGCGTCCTACCTCATTTCAGGAGTTAACCTGTTCGATTTCGGCCTCAAATAACGAGCTTTAACGCATTTTTCACGATAATCCGAGTTTGGCGAATCTTCGGTTTCGCACACCGGCACCCCCAAATGTCTTCCGTTGGTGCTCAAATTTTGCGTGGCCGCTTTATCTCACCCCAGGAACTTTCTATGCGATTTCCGGAGAATTTTGTTCGGGACCAGTAATCCCGAAAACCGTGTATTATACACTTTAATTTCAAAATTGTTCGGGAGGTCGACAGGACCCGGTTTCTTTTTCTCCCGTTTTTCAATCACGCGTCCTACCTCATTTCAGGAGTTAATCTTTTCGATTTCAGCCTCAAATAACGAGCTTTAACGCATTTTTCACGATAATCCGAGTTTCGGCGAATGCTGGTTTCTGGCACACCGGCACCCTCAAATGTCTTCCGTTGGTGCTCAAATTTAGCGTGGCCGCTTTATCTGACCCCACGAACTTTCTATGCGATTTCCGGAGAATTTTGTTCCGGAATCCCGAAAAACCGTGTATTTATACACTTTAATTTCAGCCGTTCGGGAGGTCGTACCGGACCCGGTTTATTTTTCTCCGTGTTTTCAATCACGCGTCCTACCTCATTTCAGAAGTCAACCTGTTCGATTTCAGCCTCAAATAACGAGCTTTAACGCATTTTTCACGATAATCCGAGTCTCGCGAATCTTTGGTTTTTAGCACACCGGCACCCCCAAATGTCTTCCGTTGGTTCTCAAATTTTGCGTGGCCGCTTTATCTGACCCAAGGAACTTTCTATGCGGTTTCCGGAGAATTTTGTTCCGGGACCTCGGAATCCCGAAAAACTGTGTATTATACACTTCAATTTTTGTAGTTCGGGAGGTCGCAGGACCGGTTTCTTTTTCTCCCGTTTTTCAATCACGCGTCCTACCTCATTTCAGGAGTTAACCTGTTCGATTTCAGCCTCAAATAACGAGCTTTAACGCATTTTTCACGATAATCCGAGTTTCGGCGAATGGTGGTTTTTCTCGGCACACCTAAGCACCCCCAAATGTCTTCCGTTGGTGCTCAAATTTTGTGTGGCCGCTTTATCCGACCCGAGGAACTTTCTATGTGATTTCAGGAGAATTTTGTTCCGGACCCCGTAATCCCGAAAAACCGTGTATTATACACTTCAATTTCACTGTTCGGGAGGTCGAGGACTGGTTTCTTTTTCTCCGTGTTTTTCAATCACGCGTCCTACCTCATTTCAGGAGTTAACCTGTTCGATTTCAGCCTCAAATAACGAGCTTTAACGCATTTTTCACGATAATCCGAGTTTCGTCGAATGTTGGTTTCTGACACACCGGCACCCCCAAATGTCTTCCGCTGGTGCTTAAATTTTGCATGGCCGATTTATCTGACCCCAGGAACTTTCTATGCGATTTCCGCAGAATTTTGTTCCGGACCCGGAATCCCCAAAACCGTGTATTATATACACTTCAATTTCACTGTTCGGGAGGTAGTCTGGGACCGGTTTCTTTTTCTCCCTATTTTTCAATCACGCGTCCTACCTCATTTCAGGAGTTAACTCGCTCGATTTGACCTCAAATAACGAGCTTTAACGCATTTTTCACGATAATCCGAGTTTCGCGAATCCGGTTTTCGCACACCGGCACCCCCAAATGTCTTCCATTGGTGCTTACATTTTGCGTGGCCGCTTTATCTGACCCCAGGAACTTTCTATGCGATTTCCGGAGATTTTTGTTCCGGGACCTCGAAATCCCGAAAAACCGTGTATTATACACTTCAATTTCAGCCGTTCGGGAGGTCGTACCGGACTCGGTTTTTTTTCTCCCTGTTTTTCAATCACGCGTCCTACCTCAGTTCAGGAGTTAACCTGTTCGATTTCAGCCTCAAATAACGAGCTTTAACGCATTTTTCACAATAATCCGAGTTTCGGAAAATGTGGTTTCGCACACCGGCACCCCCAAATGTCTTCCGTTGGTGCTCAAATTTTGCGTGGCCGCTTTATCGACCCCAGGAACTTTCTATGCGATTTCCGGAGAATTTTGTTAGGGACCGGAATCCCGAAAAACCGTGTATTATACACTTCAATTTCAGCCGTTCGGGAGGTCGTACCGGACCAGGTTTCATTTTCTCCCTGTTTTTCAATCACGCGTCCTACCTCATTTCAGGAGTTAACCTGTTCGATTTCAGCCTCAAATAACGAGCTTTAACGCATTTTTCACGATAATCCGAGTTTCGGCGAATGCTTTTTCGCACACCGCACCCCAAATGTCTTCCGTTGGTGCTCAAATTTTGCGTGGCCGCTTTATCTGACCCCAGGAACTTTCTATGCGATTTCCGGAAAATTTTGTTCCGGGACCCAGTAATCCCGAAAAACCGTGTATTATACACTTTAATTTCAGCCGTTCGGGAGGTCGTACCGGACCCGGTTTCTTTTTCTCCCTGTTTTTCAATCACGCGTCCTACCTCATTTCAGGAGTTAATCTTTTCGATTTCAGCCTCAAATAACGAGCTTTAACGCATTTTTCACGATAATCCGAGTTTCGGCGAATGCTGGTTTCTGGCACACCGGCACCCTCAAATGTCTTCCGTTGGTGCTCAAATTTAGCGTGGCCGCTTTATCTGACCCCACGAACTTTCTATGCGATTTCCGGAGAATTTTGTTCCGGGACCCCGGAATCCCGAAAAACCGTGTATTTATACACTTTAATTTCAGCCGTTCGGGAGGTCGTACCGGACCCGGTTTATTTTTCTCCGTGTTTTCAATCACGCGTCCTACCTCATTTCAGAAGTCAACCTGTTCGATTTCAGCCTCAAATAACGAGCTTTAACGCATTTTTCACGATAATCCGAGTCTCGGCGAATGCTGGTTTTTAGCACACCGGCACCCCCAAATGTCTTCCGTTGGTTCTCAAATTTTGCGTGGCCGCTTTATCTGACCCAAGGAACTTTCTATGCGGTTTCCGGAGAATTTTGTTCCGGGACCTCGGAATCCCGAAAAACTGTGTATTATACACTTCAATTTCAGCCGTTCGGGAGGTCGTACCGGACCCGGTTTCTTTTTCTCCCTGTTTTTCAATCACGCGTCCTACCTCATTTCAGGAGTTAACCTGTTCGATTTCAGCCTCAAATAACGAGCTTTAACGCATTTTTCACGATAATCCGAGTTTCGGCGAATGGTGGTTTCTGGCACACCGGCACCCCCAAATGTCTTCCGTTGGTGCTCAAATTTTGTGTGGCCGCTTTATCTGACCCCAGGAACTTTCTATGCGATTTCCAGAGAATTTTGTTCCGGGACCCCGTAATCCCGAAAAACCGTGTATTATACACTTTAATTTCAGCCGTTCGGGAGGTCGTACCGGACCCGGTTTCTTTTTCTCACTGTTTTTCAATCACGCGTCCTACCTCATTTCAGGAGTTAATCTGTTCGATTTCAGCATCAAATAACGAGCTTTAACGCATTTTTCACGATAATCCGAGTTTCGGCGAATGCTGGTTTCTGGCACACCGGCACCCCCAAATGTCTTCCGTTGGTGCTCAAATTTAGCGTGGCCGCTTTATCTGACCCCAGGAATTTTCTATGCGATTTCCGGAGAATTTTGTTCCGGACCCCGGAATCCCGAAAAATCGTGTATTATACACTTTAATTTTGATCGTTCGGGAGGTCGACGGACCCGGTTTCTTTTTCTCTTGTTTTTCAATCACGCGTCCTACCTCATTTCAGGAGTTAAACTGTTCGATTTCAGCATCAAATAACGAGCTTTAACGCATTTTTCACGATAATCCGAGTTTCGCGAATCTTTGGTTTTCGCACACCGGCACCCCCAAATGTCTTCCGTTGGTGCTCAAATTTAGTGTGGCCGCTTTATCTGACCCCAGGAATTTTCTATGCGATTTCCGGAGAATTTTGTTCCGGACCCCGGAATCCCGAAAAACTGTGTATTATACACTTTAATTTCAGCCGTTCGGGAGGTCGTACCGGACCCGATTTCTTTTTCTCCCTGTTTTTCAATCACACGTCCTACCTCATTTCAGGAGCTAACCTGTTCGATTTTAGCTTCAAATAACGAGCTTTAACCCATTTTTCACGATAATCCGAGTTTCGGCAAATGTTGGTTTCTAGCACACCGGCACCCCCAAATGTCTTCCGTTGGTGCTCAAATTTTGCGTGGCCGCTTTATCTGACCCCAGGAAATTTCTATGCGGTTTCCGGAGAATTTTGTTCCGGGACCCCGAAATCCCGAGAAACCGTGTATTACACACTTTAATTTCAGCCGTTCGGGAGGTCGTACCGGACCCGTTTTCTTTTTCTCCCTGTTTTTCAATCACGCGTCCTACCTCATTTCAGGAGTTAACCTGTTCGATTTCAGCCTCAAACAACGAGTTTTAACGCATTTTTCACGATAATCCGAGTCTCGGCGAATGCTGGTTTCTAGCACACCGGCACCCCCAAATGTCTTCCGTTGGTGCTCAAATTTTGCCTGGCCTCTTTATCTGCCCCCGGGAACTTTCTATGCGATTTCCGGAGAATTTTGTTCCAGGACCCCGGAATCCCAAAAAACCGTGTATTATACACTTTAATTTCAGCCGTTCGGGAGGTCGTACAGGACCCGGTTTCTTTTTCTCCCTGTTTTTCAATCACGCGTCCTACCTCATTTCAGGAGTTAACCTATTCGATTTCAGCTTCAAATAACGAGCTTTAACGCATTTTTCACGATAATCCGAGTCTCGGCGAATGCCGGTTTCTAGCACACCGGCACCCCCAAATGTCTTCCGTTGGTGCTCAAATTTTGCCTGGCCTCTTTATCTGACCCCAGGAACTTTCTATGCGATTTCTGGAGAATTTTGTTCCGGGACCTCGGAATCCAGAAAAACCGTGTATTATACACTTCAATTTCAGCCGTTCGGGAGGTCGATCGGACCGGTTTTTTTCTCCCTGTTTTTCAATCACGCGTCCTACCTCATTTCAGGAGTTAACCTGTTCGATTTCAGCGTCAAATAACGAGCTTTAACGCATTTTTCACGATAATCCGAGTTTCGGCAAATGTTGGTTTCTGGCACACCGGCACCCCCAAATGTTTTCCGTTGGTGCTCAAATTTTTCTTGGCCGCTTTATCTGACCCCAGGAACTTTCTATGCGGTTTCCGGAGAATTTTGTTCCGGAACCTCGGAATCCCGAAAAACCGTGTATTACACACTTAAATTTCAGTCGTTCGGGAGGTCGTACCGGACCCGGTTTCTTTTTCTCCCTGTTTTTCAATCACGCGTCCTACCTCATTTCAGGAGTTAACCTGTTCGATTTCAGCCTCAAATAACGAGTTTAACGAATTTTTCACGATAATCCGAGTTTCGGCGAATGCTGGTTTCTGGCACACCGGCACCCCCAAATGTCTTCCGTTGGTTCTCAAATTTTGCGTGGCCGCTTTATCTGACCCCAGGAACTTTCTATGCAATTTCCGGAGAATTTTGTTCGGGGACCCCGGAATCCCGAAAAACCGTGTATTTATACACTTTAATTTCAGCCGTTCGGGAGGTCGTACCGGACCCGTTTTCTTTTTCTTCCTGTTTTTCAATCACGCGTCCTACCTCATTTCAGGAGTTAACCTGTTTGATTTCAGCCTCAAATAACGAGTTTTAACGCATTTTTCACGATAATTCGAGTCTCGGCGAATGCTGGTCTCTAGCACACCGGCACCCTCAAATGTCTTCCGTTGGTGCTCAAATTTTGCATGGCCTCTTTATCTGACCCCAGGAACTTTCTATGCGATTTCCGGAGAATTTTGTTCCAGGACCCCGGAATCCCGAAAAACTGTTTATTATTACACTTCAATTTCAGCCGTTCGGGAGGTCGTACCGAACCGGTTTCTTTTTCTCCCTGTTTTTCAATCACGCGTCCTACCTCATTTCAGGAGTTAACCTGTTCGATTTCAGCCTCAAATAACGAGCTTTAACGCATTTTTCACGATAATCCGAGTTTCGGCGAATGCTGGTTTCTGGCACCCCGGCACCCCCAAATGTCTTCCGTTGGTGCTCAAATTTTACGTGGCCGCTTTATCTGACCCCAGGAACTTTCTATGCAATTTCCGGAGAATTTTGTTTGGGGACCCCGGAATCCCGAAAAACCGTGTATTATACACTTTAATTTCAGCCGTTCGGGAGGTCGTACCGGACCCGGTTTCTTTTTCTCCCTGTTTTTCAATCACGCGTCCTACCTCCTTTCAGGAGTTAACCTGTTCGATTTTGAGCCTCAAATAACGAGCTTTAACGCATTTTTCACGATAATCAGAGTTTCGGCAAATGTTGGTTTCTGGCACACCGGGACCCCCAAATGTTTTCCGTTGGTGCTCAAATTTTGCTTGGCCGCTTTATCTGACCCCAGGAACTTCTATGCGGTTTCCGGAGAATTTTGTTCCGGGACCTTGGAATCCCGAAAAACCGTGTATTACACACTTCAATTTCAGCCGTTCGGGAGGTCGTACCGGACCCGTTTTCTTTTTCTCCCTGTTTTTCAATCACGCGTCCTACCTCATTTCAGGAGTTAACCTGTTCGATTTCAGCCTCAAATAACGAGCTTTAACGCATTTTTCACGATAATCCGAGTTTCGGCGAATGCTGGTTTCTGTCACACCGGCACCCCCAAATGTCTTCCGTTGGTTCTCAAATTTTGCGTGGCCGCTTTATCTGACCCCAGGAACTTGCTATGCGGTTTCCGTAGAATTTTCTTCCGGGATCCCGGAATCCCGAAAAACCGTGTATTATACACTTCAATTTCAGCCGTTCGGGAGGTCGTACCGGACCCGGTTTCTTTTTCTCCCTGTTTTTCAATCACGCGTCCTACCTCATTTCAGGAGTTAACCTGTTCGATTTCAGCCTCAAATAACGAGCTTTAACGCATTTTTCACGATAATCCGAGTCTCGGCGAATGCTGGTTTCTAGCACACCGGCACCCCCAAATGTCTTCCGTTGGTGCTCAAATTTTGCCTGGCCTCTTTATCTGACCCCAGGAACTTTCTATGCGATTTCCGGAGAATTTTGTTCCGGGACCCCGGAATCCCGAAAAACCGTGTATTATACACTTCAATTTCAGCCGTTCGGGAGGTCGTACCGGACCCGGTTTCTTTTTCTCCCTGTTTTTCAATCACGCGTCCTACCTCATTTCAGGAGTTAACCTGGTCGATTTCAGCCTCAAATAACGAGCTTTAACGCATTTTTCACGATAATCCGAGTTTCGGTAAATGTTGGTTTCTGGCACACCGGCACCCCCAAATTTTTTCCGTTGGTGCTCAAATTTTGCTTGGCCGCTTTATCTGACCCCAGGAACTTTCTATGCGGTTTCCGGAGAATTTTGTTCCGGGACCTTGGAATCCCGAAAAACTGTGTATTACACACTTTAATTTCAGCTGTTCGGGAGGTCGTGGGACCGGTTTCTTTTTCTCCCTATTTTTCAATCACGCGTCCTACCTCATTTCAGGAGTTAACTGTTCGATTTCAGCCTCAAATAACGAGCTTTAACGCATTTTTCACGATAATCCGAGTTTCGGCGAATCTTGGTTTTCGCACACCGCAAGCACCCCCAAATGTCTTCCGTTGGTGCTCAAATTTTGCGTGGCCGCTTTATCGACCCCAGGAACTTTCTATGCGGTTTCCGGAGAATTTTGTTCCGGGACCCCGAAATCTGGAAAAACCGTGTATTATACACTTCAATTTGACTGTTCGGGAGCTCGACGGACCCGGTTTCTTTTTCTTCCTGTTTTTCAATCACACGTCCTACCTCATTTCAGGAGTTAACCTGTTTGATTTCAGCCTCAAATAACGAGTTTTAACGCATTTTTCACGATAATTCGAGTCTCGGCGAATGCTGGTTTCTAGCACACCGGCACCCCCAAATGTTTTCCGTTGGTGCTCAAATTTTGCCTGGCCTCTTTATCTGACCCTAGGAACTTTTTATGTGATTTCCGGAGAATTTTGTTCCAGGACCCCGGAATCCCGAAAAACCGTGTATTATACACTTTAATTTCAGCCGTTTGGGAGGTCGTACCGGACCCGGTTTCTTTTTCTCCCAGTTTTTCAATCACGCGTCCTACCTCATTTCTGGAGTTAACCTATTCGATTTCAGCCTCAAATAACGAGCTTTAACGCATTTTTCACGATAATCCGAGTTTCGGCGAATCTTGGTTTCGGCACCCGGCACCCAAATGTCTTCCGTTGGTGCTCAAATTTTGGGTGGCCGCTTTATCTGACCCCATGAACTTTCTATGAGATTTCCGGAGAATTTTGTTCGGGACTCGAAATCTCGAAAAACCGTGTATTATACACTTTAATTTCAGCCGTTCGGGAGGTCGTATCGGACCCGGTTTCTTTTCCTCCCTGTTTTTCAATCACGCGTCCTACCACAGTTCAGAGTTGACTGTTCGATTTCACCTCAAATAACGAGCTTTAACGCATTTTTCACGATAATCCGAGTCTCGGCGAATGCCGGTTTCTAGCCCACCGGCACCCCCAAATGTCTTCCATTGGTGCTCAAATTTTGCCCGGCCTCTTTATCTGACCCCAGGAACTTTCTATGCGATTTCCGGAGAATTTTGTTCCAGGATCTCGGAATCCCGAAAAACCGTGTATCAATTTCAGCCGTTCGTGAGGTCGTACCGGACCCGGTTTCTTTTTCTCCCTGTTTTTCAATCACGCGTCCTACCTCATTTCAGGAGTTAACCTGGTCGATTTCAGCCTCAAATAACGAGCTTTAACGCATTTTTCACGATAATCCGAGTTTCGGCAAATGTTGGTTTCTGGCACACCGGCACCCCCAAATGTTTTCCGTTGGTGCTCAAATTTTGCTTGGCCGCTTTGTCTGACCCCAGGAACTTTCTATGCGGTTTCCGGAGAATTTTGTTCCGGGACCTTGGAATCCCGAAAAACCGTGTATTACACACTTCAATTTCAGCCGTTCGAGAGGTCGTACCGAACCCGGTTTTTTTTCTCCCTGTTTTTCAATCACGCGTCCTACTTCAGTTCAGGAGTTGACCTGTTCGATTTCAGCCTCAAATAACGAGCTTTAACGCATTTTTCACGATAATCCGAGTCTCGGCGAATGCCGGTTTCTAGCACACCGGCACCCCCAAATGTCTTCCATTGGTGCTCAAATTTTGCCTGGCCTCTTTATCTGACCCCAGGAACTTTCTATGCGATTTCCGGAGAATTTTGTTCCAGGATCTCGGAATCCCGAAAAACCGTGTATTATTAACTTCAATTTCAGCCGTTCGTGAGGTCGTACCGAACCCGGTTTTTTTTTCTCCCTGTTTTTCAATCACGCGTCCTACCTCATTTCAGGAGTTAACCTGTTCGATTTCAGCCTCAAATAACGAGCTTTAACGCATTTTTCACGATAATCCGAGTTTCGGCGAATGCTGGTTTCTGTCACACCGGCACCCCCAAATGTCTTCCGTTGGTTCTCAAACTTTGCGTGGCCGCTTTATCTGACCCCAGGAGCTTGCTATGCGGTTTCCAGAGAATTTTCTTCCGGGACCCCGGAATCCCGAAAAACCGTGTATTATACACTTCAATTTCAGCCGTTCGGGAGGTCATACCGGACCCGGTTTCTTTTTCTCCCTGTTTTTCAATCACGCGTCCTACCTCATTTCAGGAGTTAACCTGTTCGATTTCAGCCTCAAATAACGAGCTTTAACGCATTTTTCACGATAATCCGAGTTTCGGCGAATGCTGGTTTCTGGCACACCGGCACCCCCAAATGTCTTCCGTTGGAGCTCAAATTTTGCGTGGCCGCTTTATCTGACCCCAGGAACTTGCTATGCGGTTTCCGGAGAATTTTGTTCCGGGACCCCGGAATCTTGAAAAACCGTGTATTCACTTCAATTTCAGCCGTTCGGGAGCTCGTACCGGACCCGGTTTCTTTTTCTTCCTGTTTTTCAATCACGTGTCCTACCTCATTTCAGGAGTTAACCTGTTTGATTTCAGCCTCAAATAACGAGTTTTAACGCATTTTTCACGATAATTCGAGTCTCGGCGAATGCTGGTTTCTAGCACACCGGCACCCCCAAATGTTTTCCGTTGGTGCTCAAATTTTGCCTGGCCTCTTTATCTGACCCTAGGAACTTTCTATGCGATTTCCGGAGAATTTTGTTCCAGGACCCCGGAATCCCGAAAAACCGTGTATTATAGACTTCAATTTCAGCCGTTCGGGAGGTCGTACCGGACCCGGTTTCTTTTTCTCCTTGTTTTTCAATCACGCGTCCTACCTCATTTCTGGAGTTAACCTGTTCGATTTCAGCCTCAAATAACGAGCTTTAACGCATTTTTCACGATAATCCGAGTTTCGGCGAATGCTGGTTTCTGGCACCCCGGTACCCCCAAATGTCTTCCGTTGGTGCTCAAATTTTGGGTGGCCGCTTTATCTGACCCCATGAACTTTCTATGAGATTTCCGGAGAATTTTGTTCCGGGACTCCGAAATCTCGAAAAACCGTGTATTATACACTTTAATTTCAGCCGTTCGGGAGGTCGTACCGAACCCGGTTTTTTTTCTCCCTGTTTTTCAATCACGCGTCCTACCTCAGTTCAGGAGTTGACCTGTTCGATTTCAGCCTCAAATAACGAGCTTTAACGCATTTTTCACGATAATCCGAGTCTCGACGAATGCCGGTTTCTAGCCCACCGGCACCCCCAAATGTCTTCCATTGGTGCTCAAATTTTGCCTGGCCTCTTTATCTGACCCCAGGAACTTTCTATGCGATTTCCGGAGAATTTTGTTCCAGGATCTCGGAATCCCGAAAAACCGTGTATTATTAACTTCAATTTCAGCCGTTCGTGAGGTCGTACCGGACCCGGTTTCATTTTCTCCCTGTTTTTCAATCACGCGTCCTACCTCATTTCAGGAGTTAACCTGGTCGATTTCAGCCTCAAATAACGAGCTTTAACGCATTTTTCACGATAATCCGAGTTTCGGCAAATGTTGGTTTCTGGCACACCGGCACCCCCCAAATGTTTTCCGTTGGTGCTCAAATTTTGCTTGGCCGCTTTGTCTGACCCCAGGAACTTTCTATGCGGTTTCCGGAGAATTTTGTTCCGGGACCTTGGAATCCCGAAAAACCGTGTATTACACACTTCAATTTCAGCCGTTCGAGAGGTCGTACCGAACCCGGTTTTTTTTCTCCCTGTTTTTCAATCACGCGTCCTACCTCAGTTCAGGAGTTGACCTGTTCGATTTCAGCCTCAAATAACGAGCTTTAACGCATTTTTCACGATAATCCGAGTCTCGGCGAATGCCGGTTTCTAGCACACCGGCACCCCCAAATGTTTTCCATTGGTGCTCAAATTTTGCCTGGCCTCTTTATCTGACCCCAGGAACTTTCTATGCGATTTCCGGAGAATTTTGTTCCAGGATCTCGGAATCCCGAAAAACCGTGTATTATTAACTTCAATTTCAGCCGTTCGTGAGGTCGTACCGAACCCGGTTTTTTTTTCTCCCTGTTTTTCAATCACGCGTCCTACCTTATTTCAGGAGTTAACCTGTTCGATTTCAGCCTCAAATAACGAGCTTTAACGCATTTTTCACGATAATCCGAGTTTCGGCGAATCTTTGGTTTTTTTCACACCGCACCCCCAAATGCCTTCCGTTGGTTCTCAAACTTTGCGTGGCCGCTTTATCTGACCCCAGGAGCTTGCTATGCGGTTTCCGGAGAATTTTCTTCCGGGACCCCGGAATCCCGAAAAACCGTGTATTATACACTTCAATTTCAGCCGTTCGGGAGGTCGTACCGGACCCGGTTTCTTTTTCTCCCTGTTTTTCAATCACGCGTCCTACCTCATTTCAGGAGTTAACTTTGTTCGATTTCACCTCAAATAACGAGCTTTAACGCATTTTTCACGATAATCCGAGTTTCGGCGAATCTTCGGTTTCGCACACCGGCACCCCAAATGTCTTTCGTTGGTGCTCAAATTTTGCGTGGCCGCTTTATCTCGACCCCCAGGAACTTGCTATGCGGTTTCCGGAGAATTTTGTTCCGGGACCCGGAATCTTGAAAACCGTGTATTCACTTCAATTTCAACCGTTCGGGAGCTCGCACGGACCCGGTTTCTTTTTCTTCCTGTTTTTCAATCACGCGTCGTACCTCATTTCAGGAGTTAACCTGTTTGATTTCAGCCTCAAATAACGAGTTTTAACGCATTTTTCACGATAATTCGAGTCTCGGCGAATGCTGGTTTCTAGCACACCGGCACCCCCAAATGTTTTCCGTTGGTGCTCAAATTTTGCCTGGCCTCTTTATCTGACCCTAGGAACTTTCTATGCGATTTCCGGAGAATTTTGTTCCAGACCCTAATCCCGAAAAACCGTGTATTATAGACTTCAATTTCAGCCGTTCGGGAGGTCGTACCGGACCCGGTTTCTTTTTCTCCCTGTTTTTCAATCACGCGTCCTACCTCATTTCTGGAGTTAACCTGTTCGATTTCAGCCTCAAATAACGAGCTTTAACGCATTTTTCACGATAATCCGAGTTTCGGCGAATGCTGGTTTCTGGCACCCCGGCACCCCCAAATGTCTTCCGTGGGTGCTCAAATTTTGGGTGGCCGCTTTATCTGACCCCAGGAACTTTCTATGAGATTTCCGGAGAATTTTGTTCCGGGACTCCGAAATCCCGAAAAACCGTGTATTATACACTTTAATTTCAGCCGTTCGGGAGGTCGTACCGAACCCGTTTTTTTTTCTCCCTGTTTTTCAATCACGCGTCCTACCTCAGTTCAGGAGTTGACCTGTTCGATTTCAGCCTCAAATAACGAGCTTTAACGCATTTTTCACGATAATCCGAGTCTCGGCGAATGCCGGTTTCTAGCACACCGGCACCCCCAAATGTTTTCCATTGGTGCTCAAATTTTGCCTGGCCTCTTTATCTGACCCCAGGAACTTTCTCTGCGATTTCCGGAGAATTTTGTTCCAGGATCTCGGAATCCCGAAAAACCGTGTATTATTAACTTCAATTTCAGACGTTCGGGAGGTCGTACCGGACCCGGTTTCTTTTTCTCCCTGTTTTTCAATCACGCATCCTACCTCATTTCAGGAGTTAACCTGGTCGATTTCAGCCTCAAATAACGAGCTTTAACGCATTTTTCACGATAATCCGAGTTTCGGCAAATGTTGGTTTCTGGCACACCGGCACCCCCAAATGTTTTCCGTTGGTGCTCAAATTTTGCTTGGCCGCTTTGTCTGACCCCAGGAACTTTCTATGCGGTTTCCGGAGAATTTTGTTCCGGGACCTTGGAATCCCGAAAAACCGTGTATTACACACTTCAATTTCAGCCGTTCGGGAGGTCGTACCGGACCCGGTTTCTTTTTCTCCCTATTTTTCAATCACGCGTCCTACCTCATTTCAGGAGTTAACCTGTTCGATTTCAGCCTCAAATAACGAGCTTTAACGCATTTTTCACGATAATCCGAGTTTCGGCGAATGCTGGTTTCTGTCACACCGGCACCCCCAAATGTCTTCCGTTGGTTCTCAAACTTTGCGTGGCCGCTTTATCTGACCCCAGGAGCTTGCTATGCGGTTTCCGTAGAATTTTCTTCCGGGACCCCGGAATCCCGAAAAACCGTGTATTATACACTTCAATTTCAGCCGTTCGGGAGGTCGTACCGGACCCGTTTTCTTTTTCTCCCTGTTTTTCAATCACGCGTCCTACCTCATTTCAGGAGTTAACCTGTTCGATTTCAGCCTCAAATAACGAGCTTTAACGCATTTTTCACGATAATCCGAGTTTCGGCGAATGCTGGTTTTCGCACACCGGCACCCCAAATGTCTTCCGTTGGTGCTCAAATTTTGCGTGGCCGCTTTATCTCGACCCCAGGAACTTGCTATGCGGTTTAGGAAAATTTTGTTCCGGGACTCTAATCTCGAAAAACCGTGTATTCACTTCAATTTCAGCCGTTCGGGAGGTCGTACCGGACCCGGTTTCTTTTTCTACCTGTTTTTCAATCACGGGTCCTACCTCATTTCAGGAGTTAACCTGTTTGATTTCAGCCTCAAATAACGAGTTTTAACGCATTTTTCACGATAATTCGAGTCTCGGCGAATGCTGGTTTCTAGCACACCGGCACCCCCAAATGTCTTCCGTTGGTGCTCAAATTTTGACAGGCCTCTTTATCTGACCCTAGGAACTTTCTATGCGATTTCCGGAGAATTTTGTTCCAGGACCCCGGAATCCCGAAAAACCGTGTATTATACACTTCAATTTCAGCCGTTCGGGAGGTCGTACCGGACCCGGTTTCTTTTTCTCCCTGTTTTTCAATCACGCGTCCTACCTCATTTCTGGAGTTAACCTGTTCGATTTCAGCCTCAAATAACGAGCTTTAACGCATTTTTCACGATAATCCGAGTTTCGGCGAATGCTGGTTTCTGGCACCCTGGCACCCCGGCACCCCCAAATGTCTTCCGTTGGTGCTCAAATTTTGCGTGGCCGCTTTATCTGACCCCAGGAACTTTCTATGAGATTTCCGGAGAATTTTGTTCCGGGACTCCGAAATCCCGAAAAACCATGTATTATACACTTTAATTTCAGCCGTTCGGGAGGTCGTACCGAACCCAGTTTTTTTTTCTCCCTGTTTTTCAATCACGTGTCCTACCTCAGTTCAGGAGTTGACCTGTTCGATTTCAGCCTCAAATAACGAGCTTTAACGCATTTTTCACGATAATCCGAGTCTCGGCGAATGCCGGTTTCTAGCACACCGGCACCCCCAAATGTCTTCCGTTGGTGCTCAAATTTTGCCTGGCCTCTTTATCTGACCCCAGGAACTTTCTATGCGATTTCCGGAGAATTTTGTTCCAGGATCTCGGAATCCCGAAAAACCGTGTATTATACACTTCAATTTCGGTGTTCGGGAGGTCGAATCTGGGACCGGTTTCTTTTTCTCCCGCGTTTTTCAATCACGCATCCTACCTCATTTCAGGAGTTAACCTGTTCGATTTTTCACCTCAAATAACGAGCTTTAACGCATTTTTCACGATAATCCGAGTTTCGGCGAATGCTGGTTTCTGGCACACCGGCACCCCCAAATGTCTTCCGTTGGTGCTCAAATTTTGCGTGGCCACTTTATCTGACCCCAGGAACTTTCTATGCGATTTCCGGAGAATTTTGTTCCAGAATCCCGAAAAACCGTGTATTATACACTTCAATTTCAGCCGTTCGGGAGGTCGTAACGGACCCGGTTTTTTTTTCTCCCTGTTTTTCAATCACGCGTCCTACCTCATTTCAGGAGTTAACCTGTTCGATTTCAGCCTCAAATAACGAGCTTTAACGCATTTTTCACGATAATCCGAGTTTCGGCGAATGCTGGTTTCTGTCACACCGGCACCCCCAAATGTCTTCCGTTGGTTCTCAAACTTTGCGTGGCCGCATTATCTGACCCCAGGAGCTTGCTATGCGGTTTCCGGAGAATTTTCTTCCGGGACTTTGAATCCCGAAAAACCGTGTATTATACACTTCAATTTCAGCCGTTCGGGAGGTCGTACCGGACCCGGTTTCTTTTTCTCCCTGTTTTTCAATCACGCGTCCTACCTCATTTCAGGAGTTAACCTGTTCGATTTCAGCCTCAAATAACGAGCTTTAACGCATTTTTCACGATAATCCGAGTTTCGGCGAATCTTTGGTTTCGCACACCGGCACCCCCAAATGTCTTCCGTTGGTGCTCAAATTTTGCGTGGCCGCTTTATCTGACCCCAGGAACTTGCTATGCGGTTTCCGGAGAATTTTGTTCCGGGACCCCGGAATCTTGAAAAACCGTGTATTCACTTCAATTTCAGCCGTTCGGGAGCTCGTACCGGACCCGGTTTCTTTTTCTTCCTGTTTTTCAATCACGCGTCGTACCTCATTTCAGGAGTTAACCTGTTTGATTTCAGCCTCAAATAACGAGTTTTAACGCATTTTTCACGATAATTCGAGTCTCGGCGAATGCTGGTTTCTAGCACACTGGCACCCCCAAATGTTTTCCGTTGGTGCTCAAATTTTGCCTGGCCTCTTTATCTGACCCTAGGAACTTTCTATGCGATTTCCGGAGAATTTTGTTCCAGGACCCCGGAATCCCGAAAAACCGTGTATTATAGACTTCAATTTCAGCCGTTCGGGAGGTCGACGGACCCGGTTTCTTTTTCTCCTGTTTTTCAATCACGCGTCCTACCTCATTTCGGAGTTAACCTGTTCGATTTCAGCCTCAAATAACGAGCTTTAACGCATTTTTCACGATAATCCGAGTTTCGGCGAATCTTTGGTTTTCGGCACCCGGCACCCCCAAATGTCTTCCGTGGGTGCTCAAATTTTGGGTGGCCGCTTTATCTGACCCCAGGAACTTTCTATGAGATTTCCGGAGAATTTTGTTCGGGACTCGAAATCCCGAAAAACCGTGTATTATACACTTTAATTTCAACCGTTCGGGAGGTCGTATCGAACCCGTTTTTTTTTTCTCCTGTTTTTCAATCACGCGTCCTACCTCGGTTCAGGAGTTGACTGTTCGATTTCAGCCTCAAATAACGAGCTTTAACGCATTTTTCACGATAATCCGAGTCTCGGCGAATGCGTTTCTAGCACACACCGGCACCCCCAAATGTTTTCCATTGGTGCTCAAATTTTGCCTGGCCTCTTTATCGACCCCGGGAACTTTCTCTGCGATTTCCGGAGAATTTTGTTCCAGGATCTCGGAATCCCGAAAAACCGTGTATTATTAACTTCAATTTCAGCCGTTCGGGAGGTCGTACCGGACCCGGTTTCTTTTCTCCTTGTTTTTCAATCACGCGTCCTAGCTCATTTCAGGAGTTAACTGGTCGATTTCGACCTCAAATAACGAGCTTTAACGCATTTTTCACGATAATCCGAGTTTCGGCAAATGTTGGTTTTCGGCACACCGGCACCCCAAATGTTTTCCGTTGGTGCTCAAATTTTGCTTGGCCGCTTTGTCGACCCCGGGAACTTTCTATGCGGTTTCCGGAGAATTTTGTTCCGGGACCTTGGAATCCCGAAAAACCGTGTATTACACACTTCAATTTCACTGTTCGGGAGGTCGTCGGAGGGTTTCTTTTTCTCCCTATTTTTCAATCACGCGTCCTACCTCATTTCAGGAGTTAACCTGTTCGATTTGAGCCTCAAATAACGAGCTTTAACGCATTTTTCACGATAATCCGAGTTTCGCGAATCTTTGGTTTGTCACACCGCACCCCAAATGACTTCCGTTGGTTCTCAAACTTTGCGTGGCCGCTTTATCTGACCCCAGGAGCTTGCTATGCGGTTTCCGTAGAATTTTCTTCCGGGACCCCGGAATCCCGAAAAACCGTGTATTATACACTTCAATTTCAGCCGTTCGGGAGGTCGTACCGGACCCGTTTTCTTTTTCTCCCTGTTTTTCAATCACGCGTCCTACCTCATTTCAGGAGTTAACCTGTTCGATTTCAGCCTCAAATAACGAGCTTTAACGCATTTTTCACGATAATCCGAGTTTCGGCGAATGCTGGTTTCTGGCACACCGGCACCCCCAAATGTCTTCCGTTGGTGCTCAAATTTTGCGCGGCCGCTTTATCTGACCCCAGAAACTTGCTATGCGGTTTCCGGAAAATTTTGTTCCGGGACTCCGGAATCCTGAAAAACCGTGTATTCACTTCAATTTCGGTAGTTCGGGAGGTCTGGGACCGGTTTCTTTTTCTACCTGTTTTTCAATCACGGGTCCTACCTCATTTCAGGAGTTAACCTGTTTGATTTCAGCCTCAAATAACGAGTTTTAACGCATTTTTCACGATAATTCGAGTCTCGGCGAATGCTGGTTTCTAGCACACCGGCACCCCCAAATGTCTTCCGTTGGTGCTCAAATTTTGACAGGCCTCTTTATATCGACCCTAGGAACTTTCTATGCGATTTCGGAGAATTTTGTTCCGGGACCCCAGAATCCCGAAAACCGTGTATTATACACTTCAATTCAATTTGTTCGGGAGGTCGACGGACCGGTTTCTTTTTCTCCTGTTTTTCAATCACGCGTCCTACCTCATTTCGGAGTTAACTTTTCGATTTCACCTCAAATAACGAGCTTTAACGCATTTTTCACGATAATCCGAGTTTCGGCGAATGCTGGTTTCTGGCACCCCGGCACCCCCAAATGTCTTCCGTTGGTGCTCAAATTTTGCGTGGCCGCTTTATCTGACCCCAGGAACTTTCTATGAGATTTCCGGAGAATTTTGTTCCGGGACTCCGAAATCCCGAAAAACCATGTATTATACACTTTAATTTCAGCCGTTCGGGAGGTCGTACCGAACCCAGTTTTTTTTTCTCCCTGTTTTTCAATCACGTGTCCTACCTCAGTTCAGGAGTTGACCTGTTCGATTTCAGCCTCAAATAACGAGCTTTAACGCATTTTTCACGATAATCCGAGTTTCGGCGAATGTCGGTTTTCGGCACCCGGCACTCCCAAATGTCTTCCGTTGGTGCTCAAATTTTGCGTGGCCACTTTATCCGACCCCAGGAACTTTCTATGCGATTTCCGGAGAATTTTGTTCCGGGACCCCGGAATCCCGAAAAACCGTGTATTATACACTTCAATTTCAGCCGTTCGGGAGGTCGTACCGGACCCGGTTTCTTTTTCTCCCTTTTTTTCAATCACGCGTCCTACCTCATTTCTGGAGCTAACCTGTTCGATTTCAGCCTCAAATAACGAGCTTTAACGCATTTTTCACGATAATCCGAGTTTCGGCGAATGCTGGTTTCTGGCACCCCGGCACCCCCAAATGTCTTCCGTTGGTGCTCAAATTTTGCGTGGCCGCTTTATCTGACCCCAGGAACTTTCTATGCGATTTCCGGAGAATTTTGTTCCGGGACCCCGAAATCCCGAAAAACCGTGTATTATACACTTTAATTTCAGCCGTTCGGGAGGTCGTACCGAACCCAGTTTTTTTTTCTCCCTGTTTTTCAATCACGCGTCCTACCTCAGTTCAGGAGTTGACCTGTTCGATTTCAGCCTCAAATAACGAGCTTTAACGCATTTTTCACGATAATCCGAGTCTCGGCGAATGCCGGTTTCTAGCACACCGGCACCCCAAATTTCTTCCATTGGTGCTCAAATTTTGCCTTGCCTCTTTATCTGACCCCAGGAACTTTCTATGCGATTTCCGGAGAATTTTGTTCCGGGATCTCGGAATCCCGAAAAACCGTGTATTATTCACTTCAATTTCAGCCGTTCGGGAGGTCGTACCGGCCCCGGTTTCTTTTTCTCCCTGTTTTTCAATCACGCGTCCTACCTCATTTCAGGAGTTAACCTGGTCGATTTCAGCCTCAAATAACGAGCTTTAACGCATTTTTCACGATAATCCGAGTCTCGGCGAATGCCGGTTTCTAGCACACCGGCACCCCAAATGTCTTCCATTGGTGCTCAAATTTTGCCTGGCCGCTTTATCTGACCCCAGGAACTTTCTATGCGATTTCCGGAGAATTTTGTTCCGGGATCTCGGAATCCCGAAAAACCGTGTATTATTCACTTCAATTTCAGCCGTTCGGGAGGTCGACGGACCGGTTTCTTTTTCTCCTGTTTTTCAATCACGCGTCCTAGCTCATTTCAGGAGTTACCGGTCGATTTCGACCTCAAATAACGAGCTTTAACGCATTTTTCACGATAATCCGAGTTTCGGCAAATGTTGGTTTCTGGCACACCGGCACCCCCAAATGTTTTCCGTTGGTGCTCAAATTTTGCTTGGCCGCTTTGTCTGACCCCAGGAACTTTCTATGCGGTTTCCGGAGAATTTTGTTCCGGAACCCTTGAATCCCGAAAAACCGTGTATTATACACTTCAATTTCACCGTTCGGGAGGTCGACGGACCCGGTTTCTTTTTCTCCCTATTTTTCAATCACGCGTCCTACCTCATTTTCGGAGTTAACTGTTCGATTTCAGCCTCAAATAACGAGCTTTAACGCATTTTTCACGATAATCCGAGTTTCGCGATCATTGGTTTTTCACACCGGCACCCCCAAATGTCTTCCGTTGGTTCTCAAATTTTGCGTGGCCGCTTTATCAGACCCCGGGAACTTGCTATGCGATTTCCGGAGAATTTTGTTCCGGGACCCCGGAATCCGAAAAACCGTGTATTATATACACTTTAATTTCAGCCGTTCGGGAGGTCGTACCGGACCCGGTTTCTTTTTCTTCCTGTTTTTCAATCACGCGTCCTACCTCATTTCTGGAGTTAACTGTTCGATTTCACCTCAAATAACGAGCTTTAACGCATTTTTCACGATAATCCGAGTTTCGGCGAATGCTGGTTTCGCACCCCGGCACCCCCAAATGTCTTCCGTTGGTGCTCAAATTTTGCGTGGCCGCTTTATCTGACCCCAGGAACTTTCTATGAGATTTCCGGAGAATTTTGTTCCGGGACCCCGAAATCCCGAAAAACCGTGTATTATACACTTTAATTTCAGCCGTTCGGGAGGTCGATCGAACCCAGTTTTTTTTTCTCCTGTTTTTCAATCACGCGTCCTACCTCGGTTCAGGAGTTGACTGTTCGATTTCAGCCTCAAATAACGAGCTTTAACGCATTTTTCACGATAATCCGAGTCTCGGCGAATGCTCTTTTCTAGCACACCGCACACCCCCAAATGTCTTCCATTGGTGCTCAAATTTTGCCTGGCCTCTTTATCTGACCCCAGGAACTTTCTATGCGATTTCCGGAGAATTTTGTTCCGGGATCTCGGAATCCCGAAAAACAGTGTATTATTCACTTCAATTTCACTAGTTCGGGAGGTCGACTGGGACCGGTTTCTTTTTCTCCCCGTTTTTCAATCACGCGTCCTACCTCATTTCAGGAGTTAACCTGGTCGATTTCAGCCTCAAATAACGAGCTTTAACGCATTTTTCACGATAATCCGAGTTTCGGCAAATGTTGGTTTACGGCACACCAAGCACCCCCAAATGTTTTCCGTTGGTGCTCAAATTTTGCTTTGCCGCTTTGTCTGACCCCAGGAACTTACTATGCGGTTTCCGGAGAATTTTGTTCCGGGACCTTGGAATCCCGAAAAACCGTGTATTACACACTTCAATTTCAGCCGTTCGGGAGGTCGTACCGGACCCGGTTTCTTTTTCTCCCTATTTTTCAATCACGCGTCCTACCTCATTTCAGGAGTTAACCTGTTCGATTTCAGCCTCAAATAACGAGCTTTAACGCATTTTTCACGATAATCCGAGTTTCGGCGACTGCTGGTTTCTGTCACACCGGAACCCCCAAATGTCTTCCGTTGGTTCTCAAATTTTGCGTGGCCGCTTTATCAGACCCCGGGAACTTGCTATGCGGTTTCGGAGAATTTTCTTCCGGGACCCGGAATCCCGAAAAACCGTGTATTATACACTTCAATTTCAGCCGTTCGGGAGGTCGCATCGGGACCCGGTTTCTTTTTCTTCTGTTTTTCAATCACGCGTCCTACCTCATTTCAGGAATTAACCTGTTCGATTTCAGCCTCAAATAACGAGTTTTAACGCATTTTTCACGATAATTCGAGTCTCGGCGAATCTTTGGTTTTCACACCAAGCACCCCCAAATGTCTTCCGTTGGTGCTCAAATTTTGCCAGGCCTCTTTATCTGACCCTAGGAACTTTCTATGCGATTTCCGGAGAATTTTGTTCCAGGACCCGGAATCCCGAAAAACCGTGTATTATACACTTCAATTTCAAATTGTTCGGGAGGTAAACGGACCCGGTTTCTTTTTCTATCTGTTTTTCAATCACGCGTCCTACCTCATTTCTGGAGTTAACCTGTTCGATTTCAGCCTCAAATAACGAGCTTTAACGCATTTTTCACGATAATCCGAGTTTCGGCGAATCTTTGGTTTTCGCACCCGGCACCCCCAAATGTCTTCCGTTGGTGCTCAAATTTTGCGTGGCCGTTTTATCGACCCAGGGAACTTTCTATGAGATTTCCGGAGAATTTTGTTCCGGAATCCCGAAAAACCATGTATTATACACTTTAATTTCAGCCGTTCGGGAGATCGTATCAACCCAGTTTTTTTTCTCCTGTTTTTCAATCACGCGTCCTACCTCGGTTCAGGAGTTGACTGTTCGATTTCGGACCTCAAATAACGAGCTTTAACGCATTTTTCACGATAATCCGAGTCTCGGCGAATGCGCTTTCTTAGCACACCGGCACCCCCAAATGTCTTCCGTTGGTGCTCAAATTTTGCCTGGCCTCTTTATCAGACCCCAGGAACTTTCTATGCGATTTCCGGAGAATTTTGTTCCAGGATCTCGGAATCCCGAAAAACCGTGTATTATACACTTCAATTTCAGCCGTTCGGGAGGTCGTCTGGGACCGGTTTCTTTTTCCCCGTTTTTCAATCACGCATCCTACCTCATTTAAGGAGTTAACCTGTTCGATTTCAGCCTCAAATAACGAGCTTTAACGCATTTTTCACCATAATCCGAGTTTCGGCGAATCTTTGGTTTCGGCACCCCAAGCACCCCCAAATGTCTTCCGTTGGTGCTCAAATTTTGCGTGGCCACTTTATCGACCCCGGGGAACTTGCTATGCGATTTCCGGAGAATTTTGTTCCAGGACCTGGAATCCCGAAAAACCGTGTATTATACACTTCAATTTCGGCCGTTCGGGAGGTCGACGGACCGGTTTCTTTTTCTCCTGTTTTTCAATCACGCGTCCTACCTCATTTTCGGAGTTAACTGTTCGATTTCAGACCTCAAATAACGAGCTTTAACGCATTTTTCACGATAATCCGAGTTTCGGCGAATCTTTGGTTTCGCACCCAAGCACCCCAAATATCTTCCGTTGGTGCTCAAATTTTGCGTGGCCGCTTTATCGACCCCAGGAACTTTCTATGCGATTTCCGGAGAATTTTGTTCCGGGACCCCGAAATCCCGAAAAACCGTGTATTATACACTTTAATTTCAAATTGCGTTCGGGAGGTCGTCGAACCCATTTTTTTCTCCTGTTTTTCAATCACGCGTCCTACCTCGGTTCGAGAAGTTGACTGTTCGATTTCAGCCTCAAATAACGAGCTTTAACGCATTTTTCACGATAATCCGAGTCTCGGCGAATGCGTTTAGCACACGGCACCCCCAAATGTCTTCCATTGGTGCTCAAATTTTGCCTGGCCTCTTTATCTGACCCCAGGAACTTTCTATGCGATTTCCGGAGAATTTTGTTCCGGGACCCCGGAATCCCGAAAAACCGTGTATTATACACTTCAATTTCACTGTTCGGGAGGTCGTCCGGACCCGATTTCTTTTTCTCCTGTTTTTCAATCACGCGTCCTACCTCATTTCAGAGTTAACCTGTTCGATTTCAGCCTCAAATAACGAGCGTTAACGCAATTTTCACGATAATCCGAGTTTCGGCAAATGTTGGTTTCTGGCACACCGGCACCCCCAAATGTTTTCCGTTGGTGCTCAAATTTTGCTTGGCCGCTTTGTCTGACCCCAGGAACTTTCTATGCGGTTTCCGGAGAATTTTGTTCCGGGATCTCGGAATCCCGAAAAACAGTGTATTATTCACTTCAATTTCAGCCGTTCGGGAGGTCGTACCGGACCCGGTTTCTTTTTCTCCCTGTTTTTCAATCACGCGTCCTACCTCATTTCAGGAGTTAACCTGGTCGATTTCAGCCTCAAATAACGAGCTTTAACGCATTTTTCACGATAATCCGAGTTTCGGCAAATGTTGGTTTCTGGCACACCGGCACCCCCAAATGTTTTCCGTTGGTGCTCAAATTTTGCTTTGCCGCTTTGTCTGACCCCAGGAACTTACTATGCGGTTTCCGGAGAATTTTGTTCCGGGACCTTGGAATCCCGAAAAACCGTGTATTACACACTTCAATTTCAGCCGTTCAGAGGTCGTATCGGACCCGGTTTCTTTTTCTCCCTATTTTTCAATCACGCGTCCTACCTCATTTCAGGAGTTAACCTGTTCGATTTCAGCCTCAAATAACGAGCTTTAACGCATTTTTCACGATAATCCGAGTTTCGGCGACTGCTGGTTTCTGTCACACCGGAACCCCCAAATGTCTTCCGTTGGTTCTCAAATTTTGCGTGGCCGCTTTATCTGACCCCAGGAACTTGCTATGCGGTTTCCGGAGAATTTTCTTCCGGGACCCTGGAATCCCGAAAAACCGTGTATTATACACTTTAATTTCAGCCGTTCGGGAGGTCGTACCGGACCCGGTTTCTTTTTCTTCCTGTTTTTCAATCACGCGTCCTACCTCATTTCAGGAATTAACCTGTTCGATTTCAGCCTCAAATAACGAGTTTTAACGCATTTTTCACGATAATTCGAGTCTCGGCGAATGCTGGTTTCTAGCACACCGGCACCCCCAAATGTCTTCCGTTGGTGCTCAAATTTTGCCAGGCCTCTTTATCTGACCCTAGGAACTTTCTATGCGATTTCCGGAGAATTTTGTTCCAGGACCCCGGAATCCCGAAAAACCGTGTATTATACACTTCAATTTCAGCCGTTCGGGAGGTCGTACCGGACCCGGTTTCTTTTTCTATCTGTTTTTCAATCACGCGTCCTACCTCATTTCTGGAGTTAACCTGTTCGATTTCAGCCTCAAATAACGAGCTTTAACGCATTTTTCACGATAATCCGAGTTTCGGCGAATGCTGGTTTCTGGCACCCCGGCACCCCCAAATGTCTTCCGTTGGTGCTCAAATTTTGCGTGGCCGTTTTATCTGACCCCAGGAACTTTCTATGAGATTTCCGGAGAATTTTGTTCCGGGACTGCGAAATCCCGAAAAACCATGTATTATACACTTTAATTTCAGCCGTTCGGGAGATCGTACCGAACCCAGTTTTTTTTCTCCCTGTTTTTCAATCACGCGTCCTACCTCAGTTCAGGAGTTGACCTGTTCGATTTCAGCCTCAAATAACGAGCTTTAACGCATTTTTCACGATAATCCGAGTCTCGGCGAATGCCGGTTTCTAGCACACCGGCACCCCCAAATGTCTTCCGTTGGTGCTCAAATTTTGCCTGGCCTCTTTATCTGACCCCAGGAACTTTCTATGCGATTTCCGGAGAATTTTGTTCCAGGATCTCGGAATCCCGAAAAACCGTGTATTATACACTTCAATTTCAGCCGTTCGGGAGGTCGTACCGGACCCGGTTTCTTTTTCTCCCTGTTTTTCAATCACGCATCCTACCTCATTTAAGGAGTTAACCTGTTCGATTTCAGCCTCAAATAACGAGCTTTAACGCATTTTTCACCATAATCCGAGTTTCGCGAATCTTCGGTTTCGGCACCCAAGCACCCCAAATGTCTTCCGTTGGTGCTCAAATTTTGCGTGGCCACTTTATCTCGACCCCAGAACTTGCTATGCGATTTCCGGAGAATTTTGTTCCAGACCGGAATCCCGAAAACCGTGTATTATACACTTCAATTTCAAATTGTTCGGGAGGTCGTCATCGGACCCGGTTTCTTTTTCTCCCTGTTTTTCAATCACGCGTCCTACCTCATTTCAGGAGTTAACCTGTTCGATTTCAGCCTCAAATAACGAGCTTTAACGCATTTTTCACGATAATCCGAGTTTCGGCGAATGCGGTTTTCGCACCCCGCACCCCAAATATCTTCCGTTGGTGCTCAAATTTTGCGTGGCCGCTTTATCTGACCCCAGGAACTTTCTATGAGATTTCCGGAGAATTTTGTTCCGGGACTCCGAAATCCCGAAAAACCGTGTATTATACACTTTAATTTCAGCCGTTCGGGAGGTCGTACCGAACCCATTTTTTTTCTCCTCGTTTTTCAATCACGCGTCCTACCTCGGTTCGAAGTTGACCTGTTCGATTTCACCTCAAATAACGAGCTTTAACGCATTTTTCACGATAATCCGAGTCTCTGCGAATGCCGTTTTCTAGCACACCGGCACCCCCAAATGTCTTCCGTTGGTGCTCAAATTTTGCGTGGCCGCTTTATCTGACCCCAGGAATATTCTATGCGATTTCCGGAGAATTTTGTTCCGGGTTCCTTGAATCCCGAAAAAACCGTGTATTATTCTCTTCAATTTCGGCCGTTCGGGAGGTCGTACCGGACCCGGTTTCTTTTTCTCCCTGTTTTTCAATCACGCGTCCTACCTCATTTCAGGAGTTAACCTGTTCGATTTCGACCTCAAATAACGAGCGTTAACGCAATTTTCACGATAATCCGAGTTTCGGCAAATGTTGGTTTTCGCACACCGCACCCCCAAATGTTTTCCGTTGGTGCTCAAACTTTGCGTGGCCGCTTTGTCCGACCCCGGGAACTTTCTATGCGGTTTCCGGAGAATTTTGTTCCGGGACCTTGGAATCCCGAAAAACCGTGTATTACACACTTCAATTTCACTGTTCGGGAGGGTCGACGACCCGATTTCTTTTTCTCCCTATTTTTCAATCACGCGTCCTACCTCATTTCAGGAGTTAACCTGTTCGATTTCAACCTCAAATAACGAGCTTTAACGCATTTTTCACGATAATCCGAGTTTTTCGATCTTTGGTTTCTTCACACCGCACCCCAAATGTCTTCCGTTGGTTCTCAAACTTTGCGTGGCCGCTTTATCGACCCCAGGAGCTTGCTATGCGGTTTCGTAGAATTTTCTTCCGGGACCGAATCCCGAAAACCGTGTATTATACACTTCAATTTCGGCCGTTCGGGAGGTCGACGGACCGGTTTCTTTTTCTCCCCTGTTTTTCAATCACGCGTCCTACCTCATTTCAGGAGTTAACCTGTTCGATTTCAGCCTCAAATAACGAGCTTTAACGCATTTTTCACGATAATCCGAGTTTCGCGAATGCCGGTTTTCGCACACTAAGCACCCCAAATGTCTTCCGTTGGTGCTCAAATTTTGCGTGGCCGCTTTATCTCGACCCCAGGAACTTGCTATGCGTTTTAGGAAAATTTTGTTCCAGACGGAATCTGAAAAACCGTGTATACACTTCAATTTCACCGTTCGGGAGGTCGACGGACCCGGTTTCTTTTTCTACCTGTTTTTCAATCACGGGTCCTACCTCATTTCAGGAGTTAACCTGTTTGATTTCAGCCTCAAATAACGAGTTTTAACGCATTTTTCACGATAATTCGAGTCTCGCGAACTTCGGTTTCTAGCACACCGGCACCCCCAAATGTCTTCCGTTGGTGCTCAAATTTTGCCAGGCCTCTTTATCCGACCCTAGGAACTTTCTATGCGATTTCCGGAGAATTTTGTTCCAGACCGGAATCTCAAAACCGTGTATTATACACTTCAATTTCACTGTTCGGGAGGTCGTACGGACCCGGTTTCTTTTCTCCTGTTTTTCAATCACGCGTCCTACCTCATTTCGGAGTTAACCTGTTCGATTTCAGCCTCAAATAACGAGCTTTAACGCATTTTTCACGATAATCCGAGTTTCGGCGAATGTTGGTTTCGCACCCGGCACCCTAATGTCTTCCGTTGGTGCTCAAATTTTGCGTGGCCGCTTTATCGACCCCAGGAACTTTCTATGATATTTTAGGAGAATTTTGTTCCGGACTCGAAATCCCGAAAAACCATGTATTATACACATTAATTTCAATGTTCGGGAGGTCGATCAACCAGTTTCTTTTTCTCCCTGTTTTTCAATCACGTGTCCTACCTCAGTTCAGGAGTTGACCTGTTCGATTTCAGCCTCAAATAACGAGCTTTAACGCATTTTTCACGATAATCCGAGTCTCGGCGAATGCCGGTTTCTAGCACACCCGCACCCCCAAATGTCTTCCGTTGGTGCTCAAATTTTGCCTGGCCTCTTTATCAGACCCCAGGAACTTTCTATGCGATTTCCGGAGAATTTTGTTCCAGGATCTCGGAATCCCGTAAAACCTTGTATTATACACTTCAATTTCACTGTTCGGGAGGTCGACGGACCCGGTTTCTTTTTCTCCCCGTTTTTCAATCACGCATCCTACCTCATTTCAGGAGTTAACCTGTTCGATTTCAACCTCAAATAACGAGCTTTAACGCATTTTTCACGATAATCCGAGTTTCGGCGAATCTTCGGTTTTCGCACACCGGCACCCCCAAATGTCTTCCGTTGGTGCTCAAATTTTGCGTGGCCGCTTTATCTCGACCCCAGGAACTTGCTATGCGGTTTCGGAAAATTTTGTTCCGGACCTTTAATCTCGAAAACCGTGTATACACTTCAATTTCACCGTTCGGGAGGTCGTACGGACCGGTTTCTTTTTCTATTGTTTTTCAATCACGGGTCCTACCTCATTTCAGGAGTTAACCTGTTTGATTTCAGCCTCAAATAACGAGTTTTAACGCATTTTTCACGATAATTCGAGTCTCGGCGAATCGGTTTCTAGCACACCGCACCCCCAAATGTCTTCCGTTGGTGCTCAAATTTTGCCAGGCCTCTTTATCCGACCCTAGGAACTTTCTATGCGATTTCCGGAGAATTTTGTTCCAGACCCGGAATCTCCGAAAAACCGTGTATTATACACTTCAATTTCAGCCGTTCGGGAGGTCGTACCGGACCCTGTTTCTTTTTCTCCCTGTTTTTCAATCACGCGTCCTACCTCATTTCAGGAGTTAACCTGTTCGATTTCAGCCTCAAATAACGAGCTTTAACGCATTTTTCACGATAATCCGAGTTTCGGCGAATTTGGTTTTCGGCACCCGCACCCCTAATGTCTTCCGTTGGTGCTCAAATTTTGCGTGGCCGCTTTATCGACCCCAGGAACTTTCTATGAGATTTCCGGAGAATTTTGTTCCGGGACTCCGAAATCCCGAAAAACCATGTATACACTTTAATTTCAGCCGTTCGGGAGGTCGTACCGAACCCAGTTTCTTTTTCTCCCTGTTTTTCAATCACGTGTCCTACCTCAGTTCAGGAGTTGACCTGTTCGATTTCAGCCTCAAATAGCGAGCTTTAACGCATTTTTCACGATAATCCGAGTCTCGGCGAATGCCGGTTTCTAGCACACCGGCACCCCTAAATGTCTTCCGTTGGTGCTCAAATTTTGCCTGGCCTCTTTATCTGACCCCAGGAACTTTCTATGCGATTTCCGGAGAATTTTGTTTCAGGATCTCGGAATCCCGTAAAACCGTGTATTATACACTTCAATTTCAGCCGTTCGGGAGGTCGTACCGGACCCGGTTTCTTTTTCTCCCTGTTTTTCAATCACGCATCCTACCTCATTTCAGGAGTTAACCTGTTCGATTTCAGCCTCAAATAAAGAGCTTTAACGCATTTTTCACGATAATCCGAGTTTCGGCGAATGCTGGTTTCTGGCACCCCGGCACTCCCAAATATCTTCCGTTGGTGCTCAAATTTTGCGTGGCCACTTTATCTGACCCCAGGAACTTTCTATGCGATTTCCGGAGAATTTTGTTCCAGGACCCCGGAATCCCGAAAAACCGTGTATTATACACTTCAATTTCAGCCGTTCGGGAGGTCGTACCGGACCCGGTTTCTTTTTCTACCTGTTTTTCAATCACGGGTCCTACCTCATTTCAGGAGTTAACCTGTTTGATTTCAGCCTCAAATAACGAGTTTTAACGCATTTTTCACGATAATTCGAGTCTCGGCGAATGTTGGTTTCTAGCACACCTAAGCACCCCAAATGTCTTCCGTTGGTGCTCAAATTTTGCCAGGCCTCTTTATCCGACCCTAGGAACTTTCTATGCGATTTCCGGAGAATTTTGTTCCAGAATCCCGAAAAACCGTGTATTATACACTTCAATTTCACTGTTCGGGAGGTCGACGGACCCGGTTTCTTTTTCTCCTCGTTTTTCAATCACGCGTCCTACCTCATTTTCGGAGTTAACTGTTCGATTTCAGCCTCAAATAACGAGCTTTAACGCATTTTTCACGATAATCCGAGTTTCGCGAATCTTTGGTTTCGCACCTAAGCACCCCTAATGTCTTCCGTTGGTGCTCAAATTTTGCGTGGCCGCTTTATCGACCCGGGAACTTTCTATGATATTTCCGGAGAATTTTATTCCGGGACTCCGAAATCCCGAAAAACCATGTATTATACACTTTAATTTCACTGTTCGGGAGGTCGTATCAACCCAGTTTCTTTTTCTCCCGTTTTTCAATCACGTGTCCTACCTCGTTCAGAGTTGACTGTTCGATTTCACCTCAAATAACGAGCTTTAACGCATTTTTCACGATAATCCGAGTCTCGACGAATGCCGGTTTTAGACACACCGGCACCCCCAAATGTCTTCCGTTGGTGCTCAAATTTTGCCTGGCCTCTTTATCTCGACCCAGAACTTTCTATGCGATTTAGGAGAATTTTGTTCCAGGATCTCGGAATCCCGTGAAACCGTGTATTATACACTTCAATTTCGGCCTGCTCGGGAGGTCGACAGGACCGGTTTCTTTTTCTCCCCGTTTTTCAATCACGCATCCTACCTCATTTCAGGAGTTAACCTGTTCGATTTCAACCTCAAATAACGAGCTTTAACGCATTTTTCACGATAATCCGAGTTTCGCGAATCTTGGTTTCGCACACAAGCACCCCCAAATGTCTTCCGTTGGTGCTCAAATTTTGCGTGGCCGCTTTATCGACCCCAGGAACTTGCTATGCGGTTTTTAGGAAAATTTTGTTCCGGGACCTTAATCTGAAAAACCGTGTATACACTTCAATTTCAGCCGTTCGGGAGGTCGTACCGGACCCGGTTTCTTTTTCTACCTGTTTTTCAATCACGGGTCCTACCTCATTTCAGGAGTTAACCTGTTTGATTTCAGCCTCAAATAACGAGTTTTAACGCATTTTTCACGATAATTCGAGTCTCGGCGAATGCTGGTTTCTAGCACACCGGCACCCCCAAATGTCTTCCGTTGGTGCTCAAATTTTGCCAGGCCTCTTTATCCGACCCTAGGAACTTTCTATGCGATTTCCGGAGAATTTTGTTCCAGACCGGAATCTGAAAAACCGTGTATTATACACTTCAATTTCAAATGTTCGGGAGGTCGAGGACCCGGTTTCTTTTTCTCCCTGTTTTTCAATCACGCGTCCTACCTCATTTCTGGAGTTAACCTGTTCGATTTCAGCCTCAAATAACGAGCTTTAACGCATTTTTCACGATAATCCGAGTTTCGCGAATCTTTGGTTTTCGGCACCCGCACCCCTAATGTCTTCCGTTGGTGCTCAAATTTTGCGTGGCCGCTTTATCTGACCCCGGGAACTTTCTATGAGATTTCCGGAGAATTTTGTTCCGGGACTCCGAAATCCCGAAAAACCATGTATTATACACTTTAATTTCAGCCGTTCGGGAGGTCGTACCGAACCCAGTTTCTTTTTCTCCCTGTTTTTCAATCACGTGTCCTACCTCAGTTCAGGAGTTGACCTGTTCGATTTCAGCCTCAAATAGCGAGCTTTAACGCATTTTTCACGATAATCCGAGTCTCGGCGAACGGCTTTTAGCACACCGGCACCCCAAATGTCTTTCGTTGGTGCTCAAATTTTGCCTGGCCTCTTTATCTGACCCCAGAACTTTCTATGCGATTTCCGGAGAATTTTGTTCCAGGATCTCGGAATCCCGTAAAACCGTGTATTATACACTTCAATTTCAGCCGTTCGGGAGGTCGTACCGGACCCGGTTTCTTTTTCTCCCTGTTTTTCAATCACGCATCCTACCTCATTTCAGGAGTTAACCTGTTCGATTTCAGCCTCAAATAACGAGCTTTAACGCATTTTTCACGATAATCCGAGTTTCGGCGAATCTTTGGTTTCGCACCCCAAGCACTCCCAAATATCTTCCGTTGGTGCTCAAATTTTGCGTGGCCACTTTATCTGACCCCAGGAACTTTCTATGCGATTTCCGGAGAATTTTGTTCCAGGACCCCGGAATCCCGAAAAACCGTGTATTATACACTTCAATTTCAGCCGTTCGGGAGGTCGTACCGGACCCGGTTTCTTTTTCTACCTGTTTTTCAATCACGGGTCCTACCTCATTTCAGGAGTTAACCTGTTTGATTTCAGCCTCAAATAACGAGTTTTAACGCATTTTTCACGATAATTCGAGTCTCGGCGAATGCTGGTTTCTAGCACACCGGCACCCCCAAATGTCTTCCGTTGGTGCTCAAATTTTGCCAGGCCTCTTTATCCGACCCTAGGAACTTTCTATGCGATTTCCGGAGAATTTTGTTCCAGGACCCCGGAATCCTGAAAAACCGTGTATTATACACTTCAATTTCAAACTGCTCGGGAGGTCGACAGGACCCGGTTTCTTTTTCTCCCTGTTTTTCAATCACGCGTCCTACCTCATTTCTGGAGTTAACCTGTTCGATTTCAGCCTCAAATAACGAGCTTTAACGCATTTTTCACGATAATCCGAGTTTCGGCGAATCTTGGTTTTCGCACCCGGCACCCCTAATGTCTTCCGTTGGTGCTCAAATTTTGCGTGGCCGCTTTATCGACCCCAGGAACTTTCTATGATATTTCCGAGAATTTTGTTCCGGACTCAAATCCCGAAAAACCATGTATTATACACTTTAATTTCAAATTAGTTCGAGGTCGATCGAACCCAGTTTCTTTTTCTCCCGTTTTTCAATCACGTGTCCTACCTCGGTTCGGGAGTTGACTGTTCGATTTCACCTCAAATAACGAGCTTTAACGCATTTTTCACGATAATCCGAGTCTCGGCGAATGCCGCTTTCTAGCACACGGCACCCCCAAATGTCTTCCGTTGGTGCTCAAATTTTGCCTGGCCTCTTTATCTGACCCCAGGAACTTTCTATGCGATTTCCGGAGAATTTTGTTCCAGGATCTCGGAATCCCGTAAAACCGTGTATTATACACTTCAATTTCAAACTGTTCGGGAGGTCGACAGGACCCGGTTTCTTTTTCTCCCGTTTTTCAATCACGATCCTACCTCATTTCAGGAGTTAACCCGTTCGATTTCAGCCTCAAATAACGAGCTTTAACGCATTTTTCACGATAATCCGAGTTTCGCGAACGTTGGTTTTCGCACACCGCACCCCAAATGTCTTCCGTTGGTGCTCAAATTTTGCGTGGCCGCTTTATCCGACCCCAGGAACTTGCTATGCGGTTTCGGAAAATTTTGTTCGGGACCGGAATCCGAAACCGTGTATACACTTCAATTCAAACTGTTCGGGAGGTCGACCGGACCGGTTTCTTTTTCTACCTGTTTTTCAATCACGGGTCCTACCTCATTTCAGGAGTTAACTGTTTGATTTTGACCTCAAATAACGAGTTTTAACGCATTTTTCACGATAATTCGAGTCTCGGCGAATCGGTTTCTAGCACACCTAAGCACCCCCAAATGTCTTCCGTTGGTGCTCAAATTTTGCCAGGCCTCTTTATCCGACCCTAGGAACTTTCTATGCGATTTCCGGAGAATTTTGTTCCAGACCGGAATCTGGAAAACCGTGTATTATACACTTCAATTTCACTGTTCGGGAGGTCGACTCTAGGACCCGGTTTCTTTTTCTCCCCGTTTTTCAATCACGCGTCCTACCTCATTTCAGGAGTTAACTGTTCGATTTCAGCCTCAAATAACGAGCTTTAACGCATTTTTCACGATAATCCGAGTTTCGGCGAATGCCGGTTTCGCACCCGCACCCCTAATGTCTTCCGTTGGTGCTCAAATTTTGCGTGGCCGCTTTATCGACCGGAAACTTTCTATGAGATTTCGGAGAATTTTGTTCCGGACTCCGAAATCCCGAAAAACCATGTATTATACACTTTAATTTCACCAGACGGAGGTCGTATCAACCCGTTTCTTTTTCTCCCTGTTTTTCAATCACGTGTCCTACCTCAGTTCAGGAGTTGACTGTTCGATTTGACCTCAAATAACGAGCTTTAACGCATTTTTCACGATAATCCGAGTCTCGGCGAATGCCGGTTTTAGCACACACCACCCCCAAATGTCTTCCGTTGGTGCTCAAATTTTGCGTGGCCTCTTTATCCGACCCCCAGAACTTTCTATGCGATTTCCGGAGAATTTTGTTCCAGGATCTCGGAATCCCGTAAAACCGTGTATTATACACTTCAATTTCAAACTGTTCGGGAGGTCGACGGACCCGGTTTCTTTTTCTCCTGTTTTTCAATCACGCATCCTACCTCATTTCAGGAGTTAACCTGTTCGATTTCAGCCTCAAATAAAGAGCTTTAACGCATTTTTCACGATAATCCGAGTTTCGGCGAATGCTGGTTTCTGGCACCCCGGCACTCCCAAATATATTCCGTTGGTGCTCAAATTTTGCGTGGCCACTTTATCTGACCCCAGGAACTTTCTATGCGATTTCCGGAGAATTTTGTTCCAGGACCCCGGAATCCCGAAAAACCGTGTATTATACACTTCAATTTCAGCCGTTCGGGAGGTCGTACCGGACCCGGTTTCTTTTCCTCCCTGTTTTTCAATCACGCGTCCTACCTCATTTCTGGAGTTAACCTGTTCGATTTCAGCCTCAAATAACGAGCTTTAACGCATTTTTCACGATAATCCGAGTTTCGGCGAATGCTGGTTTCTGGCACCCCGGCACCCCCAAATGTCTTCCGTTGGTGCTCAAATTTTGCGTGGCCGCTTTATCTGACCCCAGGAACTTTCTATGAGATTTCCGGAGAATTTTGTTCCGGGACTCCGAAATCCCGAAAAACCGTGTATTATACACTTTAATTTCAGCCGTTCGGGAGGTCGTATCAACCCAGATTTTTTTTTCTCCCGTTTTTCAATCACGCGTCCTACCTCGGTTCAGGAGTTGACCTGTTCGATTTCAGCCACAAATAACGAGCTTTAACGCATTTTTCACGATAATCCGAGTCTCGGCGAATGCTGCTTTAGCACACCGCACCCCCAAATGTCTTCCATTGGTGCTCAAATTTTGCCTGGCCTCTTTATCTGACCCCAGGAACTTTCTATGCGATTTCCGGAGAATTTTGTTCCGGATCTCTTAATCCCGAAAAACCGTGTATTATTCACTTCAATTTCAAATTTCGGGAGGTCGACGAGGACCGGTTTCTTTTTCTCCCCGTTTTTCAATCACGCGTCCTACCTCATTTCAGGAGTTAACCCGGTCGATTTCACCTCAAATAACGAGCTTTAACGCATTTTTCACGATAATCCGAGTTTCGGCAAATGTTGGTTTTCGCACATCGGCACCCCAAATGTTTTCCGTTGGTGCTCAAACTTTGCTTGGCCGCTTTGATCGACCCCAGGGAACTTTCTATGCGGTTTCCGGAGAATTTTGTTCCGGGACCTTGGAATCCCGAAAAACCGTGTATTACACACTTCAATTTCATGTTCGGGAGGTCGACACGGACCCGGTTTCTTTTTCTCCCTATTTTTCAATCACGCGTCCTACCTCATTTCAGGAGTTAACCTGTTCGATTTGAGCCTCAAATAACGAGCTTTAACGCATTTTTCACGATAATCCGAGTTTTGCGATCATTGGTTTTCACACCGCACCCCCAAATGTCTTCCGTTGGTTCTAAGTTTTGCGTGGCCGCTTTATCTCGACCCCAGGAACTTGCTATGCGGTTTCCGGAGAATTTTCTTCGGGACCGGAATCCCAAAAACCGTGTATTATACCCTTTAATTTCAGCCGTTCGGGAGGTCGTACCGGACCCGGTTTCTTTTTCTTCCTGTTTTTCAATCACGCGTCCTACCTCATTTCAGGAGTTAACCTGTTCGATTTCAGCCTCAAATAACGAGTTTTAACGCATTTTTCACGATAATTCGAGTCTCGGTGAATGCTGGTTTCTAGCACACCGGCACCCCCAAATGTCTTCCGTTGGTGCTCAAATTTTGCCAGGCCTCTTTATCTGACCCTAGGAACTTTCTATGCGATTTCCGGAGAATTTTGTTCCAGGACCCCGGAATCCCGAAAAACCGTGTATTATACACTTCAATTTCAGCCGTTCGGGAGGTCGTACCGGACCCGGTTTCTTTTTCTATCTGTTTTTCAATCACGCGTCCTACCTCATTTCTGGAGTTAACCTGTTCGATTTCAGCCTCAAATAACGAGCTTTAACGCATTTTTCACGATAATCCGAGTTTCGCGATCATTGGTTTCGTCACACCGGCACCCCCAAATGTCTTCCGTTGGTTCTCAAGTTTTGCGTGGCCGCTTTATCGACCCAGGAACTTGCTATGCGGTTTCCGGAGAATTTTCTTCCGGACCCCGGAATCCCGAAAAACCGTGTATTATACCCTTTAATTTCACTGTTCGGGAGGTCGACGGACCCGGTTTCTTTTTCTTCCTGTTTTTCAATCACGCGTCCTACCTCATTTCAGGAGTTAACCTGTTCGATTTCAGCCTCAAATAACGAGTTTTAACGCATTTTTCACGATAATTCGAGTCTCGGTGAATGCTGGTTTCTAGCACACCGGCACCCCCAAATGTCTTCCGTTGGTGCTCAAATTTTGCCAGGCCTCTTTATCTGACCCTAGGAACTTTCTATGCGATTTCCGGAGAATTTTGTTCCAGGACCCCGGAATCCCGAAAAACCGTGTATTATACACTTCAATTTCAGCCGTTCGGGAGGTCGTACCGGACCCGGTTTCTTTTTCTATCTGTTTTTCAATCACGCGTCCTACCTCATTTCTGGAGTTAACCTGTTCGATTTCAGCCTCAAATAACGAGCTTTAACGCATTTTTCACGATAATCCGAGTTTCGGCGAATGCTGGTTTCTGCCACCCCGGCACCTCCAAATGTCTTCCGTTGGTGCTCAAATTTTGCGTGGCCGCTTTATCTGACCCCAGGAACTTTCTATGAGATTTCCGGAGAATTTTGTTCCGGGACTCCGAAATCCCGAAAAACCATGTATTATACACTTTAATTTCAGCCGTTCGGGAGGTCGTACCGAACCCAGTTTTTTTTCTCCCTGTTTTTCAATCACGCGTCCTACCTCAGTTTAGGAGTTGACCTGTTCGATTTCAGCCTCAAATAACGAGCTTTAACGCATTTTTCACGATAATCCGAGTCTCGGCGAATGCCGGTTTCTAGCACACCGACACCCCCAAATGTCTTCCGTTGGTGCTCAAATTTTGCCTGGCCTCTTTATCTGACCCCAGGAACTTTCTATGCGATTTCCGGAGAATTTTGTTCCAGGATCTCGGAATCCCGAAAAACCGTGTATTATACACTTCAATTTCAGCCGTTCGGGAGGTCGTACCGGACCCGGTTTCTTTTTCTCCCTGTTTTTCAATCACGCATCCTACCTCATTTCAGGAGTTAACCTGTTCGATTTCAACCTCAAATAACGAGCTTTAACGCATTTTTCACGATAATCCGAGTTTCGGCGAATGCTGGTTTCTGGCACCCCGGCACCCCCAAATGTCTTCCGTTGGTGCTCAAATTTTGCGTGGCCACTTTATCTGACCCCAGGAACTTGATATGCGATTTCCGGAGAATTTTGTTCCAGGACCCCGGAATCCCGAAAAACCGTGTATTATACACTTCAATTTCAGCCGTTCGGGAGGTCGTACCGGACCCGGTTTCTTTTTCTCCCTGTTTTTCAATCACGCGTCCTACCTCATTTCTGGAGTTAACCTGTTCGATTTCAGCCTCAAATAACGAGTTTTAACGCATTTTTCACGATAATCCGAGTTTTGCGAATCTTTGGTTTCGGCACCCGGCACCCCCAAATGTCTTCCGTTGGTGCTCAAATTTTGCGTGGCCGCTTTATCTGACCCCAGGAACTTTCTATGAGATTTCCGGAGAATTTTTTTCCGGGACTCCGAAATCCCGAAAAACCGTGTATTATACACTTTAATTTCAGCCGTTCGGGAGGTCGTACCGAACCCAGTTTTTTTTTCTCCCTGTTTTTCAATCACGCGTCCTACCTCAGTTCAGGAGTTGACCTGTTCGATTTCAGCCTCAAATAACGAGCTTTAACGCATTTTTCACGATAATCCAAGTCTCGGCGAATGTCGGTTTCTAGCACACCGGCACCCCCAAATGTCTTCCATTGGTGCTCAAATTTTGCCTGGCCTCTTTATCTGACCCCAGGAACTTTCTATGCGATTTCCAGAGAATTTTGTTCCGGGATCTCGGAATCCCGAAAAACCTTGTATTATTCACTTCTATTTCAGCCGTTCGGGAGGTCGTACCGGACCCGGTTTCTTTTTCTCCTTGTTTTTCAATCACGCGTCCTACCTCATTTCAGGAGTTAACCTGGTCGATTTCAGCCTCAAATAACGAGCTTTAACGCATTTTTCACGATAATCCGAGTTTCGACAAATGTTGGTTTTCGCACACCTAAGCACCCCAAATGTTTTCCGTTGGTGCTCAAATTTTGCTTGGCCGCTTTGTCCGACCCAGGAACTTTCTATGCGGTTTCCGGAGAATTTTGTTCCGGACCTTGGAATCCCAAAAACCGTGTATTACACACTTCAATTTCGGCCTGCTCGGGAGGTCGATCGGACCCGATTTCTTTTTCTCCCTATTTTTCAATCACGCGTCCTACCTCATTTCAGGAGTTAACCTGTTCGATTTCAGCCTCAAATAACGAGCTTTAACGCATTTTTCACGATAATCCGAGTTTCGGCGACTGCTGGTTTCTGTCACACCGGCACCCCCAAATGTCTTCCGTTGGTTCTCAAATTTTGCGTGGCCGCTTTATCTGACCCCAGGAACTTGCTATGCAGTTTCGGAGAATTTTCTTCCGGACTCGGAATCCCGAAAAACCGTGTATTATACACTTTAATTTCAATTGTTCGGGAGGTCGACGGACCCGGTTTCTTTTTCTTCCTGTTTTTCAATCACGCGTCCTACCTCATTTCAGGAGTTAACCTGTTCGATTTCAGCCTCAAATAACGAGTTTTAACGCATTTTTCACGATAATTCGAGTCTCGGCGAATGCTGGTTTCTAGCACACCGGCACCCCCAAATGTCTTCCGTTGGTGCTCAAATTTTGCCTGGCCTCTTTATCAGACCCCAGGAACTTTCTATGCGATTTCCGGAGAATTTTGTTCCAGGACCCTGAATCACCGAAAAACCGTGTATTATACACTTCAATTTCGGTATTGTTCGGGAGGTCGACGTTCTGGACCCGGTTTCTTTTTCTCCCCGTTTTTCAATCACGCGTCCTACCTCATTTCAGGAGTTAACCTGTTCGATTTCAGCCTCAAATAACGAGCTTTAACGCATTTTTCACGATAATCCGAGTTTCGCGAATCTTGGTTTCGCACCCCGACACCCCAAAATGTCTTCCGTTGGTGCTCAAATTTTGCGTGGCCACTTTATCTGACCCCAGGAACTTGCTATGCGATTTCCGGAGAATTTTGTTCCAGGACCCGGAATCCCGAAAAACCGTGTATTATACACTTCAATTTCACTGCGTTTTGGAGGTCGACGGACCGGTTTCTTTTTCCCTGTTTTTCAATCACGCGTCCTACCTCATTTTCGGAGTTAACTGTTCGATTTCAGCCTCAAATAACGAGCTTTAACGCATTTTTCACGATAATCCGAGTTTCGCGAATCTTTGGTTTTCGCACCCCACACCCCAAATGTCTTCCATTGGTGCTCAAATTTTGCGTGGCCGCTTTATCTGACCCCAGGAACTTTCTATGAGATTTCCGGAGAATTTTGTTCCGGACTCGAAATCCCAAAACCGTGTATTATACACTTTAATTTCAAACCGTTCGGGAGGTCGTATCGAACCCAGCTTTTTTTTTTTCTCCCTGTTTTTCAATCACGCGTCCTACCTCAGTTCAGGAGTTGACCTGTTCGATTTCAGCCTCAAATAACGAGCTTTAACGCATTTTTCACGATAATCCGAGTCTCGACGAATGCCGGTTTCTAGCACACCGGCACCCCCAAATGTCTTCCATTGGTGCTAAAATTTTGCCTGGCCTATTTATCTGACCCCAGGAACTTTCTATGCGATTTCCGGAGAATTTTGTTCCGGGATCTCGATAACGGTTGACTCCTTAGTTTCCTAATTTATCAGATTCATGCACCCTTCGGAAATGTTTTACCGTTCCTCCATCACTCTTTATCTCCTTAGTACAGTTGGTATCAGAGCCGGGGCCTGTGCCGGTGGGCAGCGAGGACGCTGCCTTCTCCTCTGGGGAGGAGGGAAGGTGACCTTCCCACATCGGTAGAAGAGGGGAACGAAGCATGGTTTATAATCGTGTGGCTACCTCTTCCTAATGTGACGCGTTTTAAAGCCGTGAGGGGGTTGTGTCTCCCAGAGCGGACAATATCACGTTAGCAGGTTACCTTGGGCTGTTACATCTCGGAATCCCGAAAAACCGTGTATTATTCACTTCAATTTCAGCCGTTCGGGAGGTCGTACCGGACCCGGTTTCTTTTTCTCCCTGTTTTTCAATCACGCGTCCTACCTCATTTCAGGAGTTAACCTGGTCGATTTCAGCCTCAAATAACGAGCTTTAACGCATTTTTCACGATAATCCGAGTTTCGGCAAATGTTGGTTTCTAGCACACCGGCACCCCCAAATGTTTTCCGTTGGTGGTCAAATTTTGCTTGGCCGCTTTAGCTGACCCCATGAACTTTCTATGCGGTTTCCGGAGAATTTTGTTCCGGGACCTTGGAATCCCGAAAAACCGTGTATTACACACTTCAATTTCAGCCGTTCAGAGGTCGTACCGGACCCGGTTTCTTTTTCTCCCTATTTTTCAATCACGCGTCCTACCTCATTTCAGGAGTTAACCTGTTCGATTTCAGCCTCAAATAACGAGTTTTAACGCATTTTGCACGATAATCCGAGTTTCGGCGACTGCTGGTTTCTGTCACACCGGCACCCCCAAAATGTCTTCCGTTGGTTCTCAAATTTTGCGTGGCCGCTTTATCTGACCCCAGGAACTTGCTATGCGGTTTCCGGAGAATTTTCTTCCGGGACCCTGGAATCCCGAAAAACCGTGTATTATACACTTCAATTTCAGCCGTTCGGGAGGTCGTACAGGACCCGGTTTCTTTTTCTTCCTGTTTTTCAATCACGCGTCCTACCTCATTTCAGGAGTTAACCTGTTCGATTTCAGCCTCAAATAACGAGTTTTAACGCATTTTTCACGATAATCCGAGTCTCGGCGAATGCTGGTTTCTGGCACACCGGCACCCCCAAAAGTCTTCCGTTGGTGCTCAAATTTTGCCTGGCCTCTTTATCTGACACAAGGAACTTTCTATGCGATTTCCGGAGAATTTTGTTCCAGGACCCCGGAATCCCGAAAAACCGTGTATTATATACACTTCAATTTCAGCCGTTCGGGAGGTCGTACCGGACCCGGTTTATTTTTCTCCCTGTTTTTCAATCACGCGTCCTACCTCATTTCTGGAGTTAACCTGTTCGATTTCAGCCTCAAATAACGAGCTTTAACGCATTTTTCACGATAATCCGAGTTTCGCGAATCTTTGGTTTGCACCCCGCACCCCCCAAATGTCTTCCGTTGGTGCTCAAATTTTGCGTGGCCGCTTTATCGACCCCAGGAACTTTCTATGCGATTTCCGGAGAATTTTGTTCCGGGACTCCGAAATCCCGAAAAACCGTGTATTATACACTTTAATTTCAAACTGTTCGGGAGGTCGATCGAACCCAGCTTTTTTTCTCTCCGTTTTTCAATCACGCGTCCTACCTCAGTTCAGGAGTTTACCTGTTCGATTTCAGCCTCAAATAACGAGCTTTAACGCATTTTTCACGATAATCCGAGTCTCGGCGAATGCCGGTTTCGAGCACACCGGCACTCCCAAATGTCTTCCATTGGTGCTCAAATTTTGCCTGGCCTCTTTATCTGACCCCAGGAACTTTCTATGCGATTTCCGGAGAATTTTGTTCCAGGATCTCGGAATCCCGAAAAACCGTGTATTATTAACTTCAATTTCAAACTGTTCGGGAGGTCGACAGGACCCGGTTTCTTTTTCTCCCTGTTTTTCAATCACGCGTCCTACCTCATTTCAGGAGTTAACCTGGTCGATTTCAGCCTCAAATAACGAGCTTTAACGCATTTTTCACGATAATCCGAGTTTCGGCAAATGTTGGTTTTCGCACACCAAGCACCCCAAATGTTTTCCGTTGGTGCTCAAATTTTGCTTGGCCGCTTTGTCTGACCCCAGGAACTTTCTATGTGGTTTCCGGAGAATTTTGTTCCGGGACCTTGGAATCCCGAAAAACCGTGTATTACACACTTCAATTTCATTGTTCGGGAGGTCAGACGGACCCGGTTTCTTTTTCTCCCTATTTTTCAATCAAGCGTCCTACCTCATTTCAGGAGTTAACTGTTCGATTTGACCTCAAATAACGAGCTTTAACGCATTTTTCACGATAATCCGAGTTTTGCGATCGATTGGTTTTGTCACACCGCACCCCCAAATGTCTTCCGTTGGTTCTCAAATTTTGCGTGGCCGCTTTATCTGTTCCCAGGAACTTGCTATGCGGTTTAGGAGAATTTTCTTCCGGACCCGGAATCCCAAAAACCGTGTATTATACACTTCAATTTCAGCCGTTCGGGAGGTCGTACCGGACCCGGTTTCTTTTTCTTCCTGTTTTTCAATCACGCGTCCTACCTCATTTCAGGAGTTAACCTGTTCGATTTCAGTCTCAAATAACGAGTTTTAATGCATTTTTCACGATAATTCGAGTCTCGGCGAATGCTGGTTTCTAGCACACCGGCACCCCCAAATGTCTTCCGTTGGTGCTCAAATTTTGCCTGGCCTCTTTATCTGACCCCAGGAACTTTCTATGCGATTTCCGGAGAATTTTGTTCCAGGACCCTGAATCCCGAAAAACCGTGTATTATACACTTCAATTTCGGCCCGTTCGGGAGGTCGACGGACCCGGTTTTTTTTTCTCCCGTTTTTCAATCACGCGTCCTACCTCATTTCAGGAGTTAACCTGTTCGATTTCAAACTCAAATAACGAGCTTTAACGCATTTTTCACGATAATCCGAGTTTCGGCGAATCTTTGGTTTTCGCACCCGGCACCCCCAAATGTCTTCCGTTGGTGCTCAAATTTTGCGTGGCCACTTTATCTGACCCCAGGAACTTGCTATGCGATTTCCGGAGAATTTTGTTCCAGGACCCCGGAATCCCGAAAAACCGTGTATTATACACTTCAATTTCGTTCGGGAGGTCGTACCGGACCCGGTTTCTTTTTCTCCCTGTTTTTCAATCACGCGTCCTACCTCATTTCTGGAGTTAACCTGTTCGATTTCAGCCTCAAATAACGAGCTTTAACGCATTTTTCACGATAATCCGAGTTTCGGCGAACTTTGGTTTACGCACCCGGCACCCCCAAATGTCTTCCGTTGGTGCTCAAATTTTGCGTGGCCGCTTTATCTGACCCCAGGAACTTTCTATGCGATTTCCGGAGAATTTTGTTCCGGGACTCCGAAATCCCGAAAAACCGTGTATTATACACTTTAATTTCAAACTGCGTTCGGGAGGTCGTACCAACCCAGCTTTTTTTTCTCCCTGTTTTTCAATCACGCGTCCTACCTCGGTTCAGGAGTTGACTGTTCGATTTCACCTCAAATAACGAGCTTTAACGCATTTTTCACGATAATCCAAGTCTCGGCGAATGCCGGTTTCTAGCACACCTAAGCACCCCAAATGTCTTCCATTGGTGCTCAAATTTTGCCTGGCCTCTTTATCTGACCCCAGGAACTTTCTATGCGATTTCCGGAGAATTTTGTTCGGGATCTCGAATCCGAAAAACCGTGTATTATTCACTTCAATTTCAAGTTCGGGAGGTCGCACAGGACCGGTTTTTTTTCTCCTCGTTTTTCAATCACGCGTCCTACCTCATTTCAGGAGTTAACCTGGTCGATTTCAGCCTCAAATAACGAGCTTTAACGCACTTTTCACGATAATCCGAGTTTCGGCAAATGTTGGTTTCTGGCACACCGGCACCCCTAAATGTTTTCCGTTGGTGCTCAAATTTTGCTTGGCCGCTTTAGCTGACCCCATGAAATTTCTATGCGGTTTCCGGAGAATTTTGTTCCGGGACCTTGGAATCCCGAAAAACCGTGTATTACACACTTCAATTTCAGCCGTTCAGAGGTCGTATCGGACCCGGTTTCTTTTTCTCCCTATTTTTCAATCACGCGTCCTACCTCATTTCGGAGTTAACCGTTCGTTGACCTCAAATAAAGAGCTTTAACGCATTTTGCACGATAATCCGAGTTTCGGCGACTGCTGGTTTCTGTCACACCGGCACCCCCAAATGTCTTCCGTTGGTTCTCAAATTTTGCGTGGCCGCTTTATCTGACCCCAAGAACTTGCTATGCGGTTTCCGGAGAATTTTCTTCCGGGACCCTGGAATCCCGAAAAACCGTGTATTATACACTTCAATTTCAAACCGCTCGGGAGGTCGACAGACCGGTTTCTTTTTCTTCCTGTTTTTCAATCACGCGTCCTACCTCATTTCAGGACTTAACCTGTTCGATTTCAGCCTCAAATAACGAGTTTTAACGCATTTTTCACGATAATCCGAGTCTCGGCGAATCTTTGGTTTTCGCACACCGCACCCCAAAAGTCTTCCGTTGGTGCTCAAATTTTGCCTGGCCTCTTTATCTGACACAAGGAACTTTCTATGCGATTTCCGGAGAATTTTGTTCCGGGACCCCGGAATCCCGAAAAACCGTGTATTATACACTTTAATTTCAACCGTTCGGGAGGTCGTACCGGACCCGGTTTCTTTTTCTCCCTGTTTTTCAATCACGCGTCCTACCTCATTTCAGGAGTTAACCTGTTCGATTTCAGCCTCAAATAACGAGCTTTAACGCATTTTTCACGATAATCCGAGTTTCGGCGAATCTTTGGTTTCGGCACCCGGCACCCCCAAATGTCTTCCGTTGGTGCTCAAATTTTGCGTGGCCGCTTTATCGACCCCAGGAACTTTCTATGCGATTTCCGGAGAATTTTGTTAGGGACTCAAATCCCGAAAAACCATGTATTATACACTTTAATTTCAAACTGTTCGGGAGGTCGTACATCGAACCCAGCTTTTTTTCTCTCCTGTTTTTCAATCACGCGTCCTACCTCGGTTCAGGAGTTTACCTGTTCGATTTCAGCCTCAAATAACGAGCTTTAACGCATTTTTCACGATAATCCGAGTCTCGGCGAATCGCTGCTTTCGAGCACACCGCACTCCCAAATGTCTTCCATTGGTGCTCAAATTTTGCCTGGCCTCTTTATCTGACCCCAGGAACTTTCTATGCGATTTCCGGAGAATTTTGTTCCAGGATCTCGGAATCCCGAAAAACCGTGTATTATTAACTTCAATTTCAGCCGTTCGGGAGGTCGTACCGGACCCGGTTTCTTTTTCTCCCTGTTTTTCAATCACGCGTCCTACCTCATTTCAGGAGTTAACCTGGTCGATTTCAGCCTCAAATAACGAGCTTTAACGCATTTTTCACGATAATCCGAGTTTCGGCAAATGTTGGTTTCTGGCACACCGGCACCCCCAAATGTTTTCCGTTGGTGCTCAAATTTTGCTTGGCCGCTTTGTCTGACCCCAGGAACTTTCTATGTGGTTTCCGGAGAATTTTGTTCCGGGACCTTGGAATCCCGAAAAACCGTGTATTACACACTTCAATTTCAGCCGTTCGGGAGGTCGTACCGGACCCGGTTTCTTTTTCTCCCTATTTTTCAATCAAGCGTCCTACCTCATTTCAGGAGTTAACCTGTTCGATTTCAGCCTCAAATAACGAGCTTTAACGCATTTTTCACGATAATCCGAGTCTCGGCGAATGCTGGTTTCTGGCACACCGGCACCCCCAAAAGTCTTCCGTTGGTGCTCAAATTTTGCCTGGCCTCTTTATCTGACACAAGGAACTTTCTATGCGATTTCCGGAGAATTTTGTTCCGGGACCCCGGAATCCCGAAAAACCGTGTATTATACACTTTAATTTCAAATAGTTCGGGAGGTCGACGGACCCGGTTTCTTTTTCTCCTGTTTTTCAATCACGCGTCCTACCTCATTTCAGGAGTTAACCTGTTCGATTTCAGCCTCAAATAACGAGCTTTAACGCATTTTTCACGATAATCCGAGTTTCGGCGAATGTCGGTTTTCGCACCCGGCACCCCCAAATGTCTTCCGTTGGTGCTCAAATTTTGCGTGGCCGCTTTATCCGACCCCAGGAACTTTCTATGTGATTTCCGGAGAATTTTGTTCCGGGACTCCGAAATCCCGAAAAACCATGTATTATACACTTTAATTTCAGCCGTTCGGGAGGTCGTACCGAACCCAGTTTTTTTCTCTCCCTGTTTTTCAATCACGCGTCCTACCTCAGTTCAGGAGTTTACCTGTTCGATTTCAGCCTCAAATAACGAGCTTTAACGCATTTTTCACGATAATCCGAGTCTCGGCGAATCGGCTTTTGAAAGCACACAAGCACTCCCAAATGTCTTCCATTGGTGCTCAAATTTTGCCTGGCCTCTTTATCTGACCCCAGGAACTTTCTATGCGATTTCCGGAGAATTTTGTTCCAGGATCTCGGAATCCCGAAAAACCGTGTATTATTAACTTCAATTTCAGCCGTTCGGGAGGTCGTACCGGACCCGGTTTCTTTTTCTCCCTGTTTTTCAATCACGCGTCCTACCTCATTTCAGGAGTTAACCTGGTCGATTTCAGCCTCAAATAACGAGCTTTAACGCATTTTTCACGATAATCCGAGTTTCGGCAAATGTTGGTTTCTGGCACACCGGCACCCCCAAATGTTTTCCGTTGGTGCTTAAATTTTGCTTGGCCGCTTTGTCTGACCCCAGGAACTTTCTATTTGGTTTAGGAGAATTTTGTTAGGGACCTTGGAATCCCGAAAAACCGTGTATTACACACTTCAATTTCAGCCGTTCGGGAGGTCGTACCGGACCCGGTTTCTTTTTCTCCCTATTTTTCAATCACGCGTCCTACCTCATTTCAGGAGTTAACCTGTTCGATTTCAGCCTCAAATAACGAGCTTTAACGCATTTTTCACGATAATCCGAGTTCGGCGATCGCAGTGAGTTTGTCACACCGGCACCCCCAAATGTCTTCCGTTGGTTCTCAAATTTTGCGTGGCCGCTTTATCTGTTCCCAGGAACTTGCTATGCGGTTTTAGGAGAATTTTCTTTAGGGACCCTGGAATCCCGAAAAACCGTGTATTATACTCTTCAATTTCAGCCGTTCGGGAGGCGCACGGACCCGGTTTCTTTTTCTTCCGTTTTTCAATCACGCGTCCTACCTCATTTCAGGAGTTAACTGTTCGATTTCGACCTCAAATAACGAGTTTTTACGCATTTTTCACGATAATTCGAGTCTCGGCGAATCTTTGGTTTCTAGCACACCGGCACCCCCAAATGTCTTCCGTTGGTGCTCAAATTTTGCCTGGCCTCTTTATCAGACCCCAGGAACTTTCTATGCGATTTCCGGAGAATTTTGTTCCAGGACCCTGAATCCGAAAACCGTGTATTATACACTTCAATTTCACCGTTCGGGAGGTAACTGGGACCGGTTTTTTTCTCTCCTGTTTTTCAATCACGCGTCCTACCTCATTTCAGGAGTTAACCTGTTCGATTTCAGCCTCAAATAACGAGCTTTAACGCATTTTTCACGATAATCCGAGTTTCGGCGAATGCTGGTTTCTGGCACCCCGGCACCCCCAAATGTCTTCCGTTGGTGCTCAAATTTTGCGTGGCCACTTTATCTGACCCCAGGAACTTGCTATGCGATTTCCGGAGAATTTTGTTCCAGGACCCCGGAATCCCGAAAAACCGTGTATTATACACTTCAATTTCACTGTTCGGGAGGTAAATAGGACCGGTTTTTTTCTCCTGTTTTTCAATCACGCGTCCTACCTCATTTCAGGAGTTAACCTGGTCGATTTCAGCCTCAAATAACGAGCTTTAACGCATTTTTCACGATAATCCGAGTTTCGACAAATGTTGGTTTCTGGCACACCGGCACCCCCAAATGTTTTCCGTTGGTGCTCAAATTTTGCTTGGCCGCTTTGTCTGACCCCAGGAACTTTCTATGTGGTTTCCGGAGAATTTTGTTCCGGGACCTTGGAATCCCGAAAAACCGTGTATTACACACTTCAATTTCAGCCGTTCGGGAGGTCGTATCGGACCCGGTTTCTTTTTCTCCCTATTTTTCAATCACGCGTCCTACCTCATTTCAGGAGTTAACCTGTTCGATTTCAGCCTCAAATAAAGAGCTTTAATGCATTTTGCACGATAATCCGAGTTTCGGCGACTGCTGGTTTCTGTCACACCGGCACCCCCAAATGTCTTCCGTTGGTTCTCAAATTTTGCGTGGCCGCTTTATCTGACCCCAGGAACTTGCTATGCGGTTTCCGGAGAATTTTCTTCCGGGACCGTGGAATCCCGAAAAACCGTGTATTATACACTTCAATTTCAGCCGTTCGGGAGGTCGTACGGGACCCGGTTTCTTTTTCTTCCTGTTTTTCAATCACGCGTCCTACCTCATTTCAGGACTTAACCTGTTCGATTTCAGCCTCAAATAACGAGTTTTAACGCATTTTTCACGATAATCCGAGTCTCGGCGAATGCTGGTTTCTGGCACACCGGCACCCCCAAAAGTCTTCCGTTGGTGCTAAAATTTTGCCTGGCCTCTTTATCTGACACAAGGAACTTTCTATGCGATTTCCGGAGAATTTTGTTCCGGGACCCCGGAATCCCGAAAAACCGTGTATTATACACTTTAATTTCAAACTGTTCGGGAGGTAAACCGGACCCGGTTTCTTTTTCTCCCTGTTTTTCAATCACGCGTCCTACCTCATTTCAGGAGTTAACCTGTTCGATTTCAGCCTCAAATAACGAGCTTTAACGCATTTTTCACGATAATCCGAGTTTCGGCGAATCTTTGGTTTTGCGGCCCGGCACCCCAAATGTCTTCCGTTGGTGCTCAAACTTTGCGTGGCCACTTTATCAGACCCCAGGAACTTGCTATGCGATTTCCGGAGAATTTTGTTCCAGAATCCCGAAAAACCGTGTATTATACACTTCAATTTCGGCCGTTCGGGAGGTCGACAGGACCCGGTTTCTTTTTTTCCCTGTTTTTCAATCACGCGTCCTACCTCATTTCTGGAGTTAACCTGTTCGATTTCAGCCTCAAATAACGAGCTTTAACGCATTTTTCACGATAATCCGAGTCTCGGCGAATGCTGGTTTCTACCACACAGGCACCCCCAAATGTCTTCTGTTGGTGCTCAAATTTTGCGTGGCCGCTTTATCTGACCCCAGGAACTTTCTATGAGATTTCCGGAGAATTTTGTTCCGGGACTCCGAAATCCCGAAAAACCGTGTATTATACACTTTAATTTCGGCCGTTCGGGAGGTCGACGAACCAGCTTTTTTTTTCTCCTGTTTTTTTCAATCAGGCGTCCTACCTCGATTCGGGAGTTGACTGTTCGATTTCACCTCAAATAACGAACTTTAACGCATTTTTCACGATAATCCGAGTCTCGGCGAATGCCGGTTTCTAGCACACCGGCACCCCCAAATGTCTTCCATTGGTGCTCAAATTTTGCCTGGCCTCTTTATCTGACCCCAGGAACTTTCTATGCGATTTCCAGAGAATTTTGTTCCGGGATCTCGGAATCCCAAAAAACCGTGTATTATTCACTTCAATTTCAGCCGTTCGGGAGGTCGTACCGGACCCGGTTTCTTTTTCTCCCTGTTTTTCAATCACGCGTCCTACCTCATTTCAGGAGTTAACTGGTTCGATTTCAGCCTCAAATAACGAGCTTTAACGCATTTTTCACGATAATCCGAGTTTCGGCAAATGTTGGTTTTCGCACACCGGCACCCCAAATGTTTTCCGTTGGTGCTCAAATTTTGCTTGGCCGCTTTGTCGACCCCGGGAACTTTCTATGCGGTTTCCGGAGAATTTTGTTCGGGACCCTGGAATCCCGAAAAACCGTGTATTATACACTTCAATTTCACCGTTCGGGAGGTAAATAGGACCCGGTTTCTTTTTCTCCCTATTTTTCAATCACGCGTCCTACCTCATTTCAGGATTTAACTGTTCGATTTTGACCTCAAATAACGAGCTTTAACGCATTTTTCACGATAATCCGAGTTTCGCGATCTTTGGTTTCTGTCACACCGGCACCCCCAAATGTCTTCCGTTGGTTCTCAAGTTTTGCGTGGCCGCTTATATCGACCCGGGGAACTTGCTATGCGGTTTCCGGAGAATTTTCTTAGGGACCCCGGAATCCCGAAAAACCGTGTATTATACACTTCAATTTCACTGTTCGGGAGGTCGACCGGACCGGTTTCTTTTTCTTCTGTTTTTCAATCACGCGTCCTACCTCATTTCAAATTAAGATTAACCTGTTCGATTTCGACCTCAAATAACGAGTTTTAACGCATTTTTCACGATAATTCGAGTCTCGGCGAATGCTGGTTTCTAGCACACCGGCACCCCCAAATGTCTTCCGTTGGTGCTCAAATTTTGCCTGGCCTCTTTATCTGACCCCAGGAACTTTCTATGCGATTTCCGGAGAATTTTGTTCCAGGACCCAGAATCCCGAAAAACCGTGTATTATACACTTCAATTTCGGCCTGTTCGGGAGGTAAACTGGGACCCGGTTTTTTTTTCTCCCTGTTTTTCAATCACGCGTCCTACCTCATTTCAGGAGTTAACCTGTTCGATTTCAGCCTCAAATAACGAGCTTTAACGCATTTTTCACGATAATCCGAGTTTCGGCGAATCTTCGGTTTCGGCACCCCTAAGCACCCCCAAATGTCTTCCGTTGGTGCTCAAATTTTGCGTGGCCACTTTATCTGACCCCAGGAACTTGCTATGCGATTTCCGGAGAATTTTGTTCCAGGACCCCGGAATCCCGAAAAACCGTGTATTATACACTTCAATTTCAGCCGTTCGGGAGGTCGACAGGACCGGTTTTTTTTTCTCCTGTTTTTCAATCACGCGTCCTACCTCATTTCAGGAGTTAACTGGTCGATTTCACCTCAAATAACGAGCATTAACGCATTTTTCACGATAATCCGAGTTTCGGCAAATGTTGGTTTCTGGCACACCGGCACCCCCAAATGTTTTCCGTTGGTGCTCAAATTTTGCTTGGCCGCTTTGTCTGACCCCAGGAACTTTCTATGTGGTTTCCGGAGAATTTTGTTCCGGGACCTTGGAATCCCTAAAAACCGTGTATTATACACTTCAATTTCGGCCGTTCGGGAGGTCGTACCGGACCGGTTTCTTTTTCTCCCTATTTTTCAATCACGCGTCCTACCTCATTTCAGGAGTTAACTGTTCGATTTCGACCTCAAATAAAGAGCTTTAATGCATTTTGCACGATAATCCGAGTTTCGCGATCGATTGGTTTTTCACACCAGCACCCCCAAATGTCTTCCGTTGGTTCTCAAATTTTGCGTGGCCGCTTTATCTGACCCCAGGAACTTGCTATGCGGTTTCCGGAGAATTTTCTTCCGGACCGTGGAATCCGAAAAACCGTGTATTATACACTTCAATTTCAGCCGTTCGGGAGGTCGTGACGGACCCGGTTTCTTTTTCTCTCTGTTTTTCAATCACGCGTCCTACCTCATTTCAGGACTTAACTGTTCGATTTCACCTCAAATAACGAGTTTTAATGCATTTTTCACGATAATCCGAGTCTCGGCGAATGCTGGTTTCTGGCACACCGGCACCCCCAAAAGTCTTCCGTTGGTGCTCAAATTTTGCCTGGCCTCTTTATCTGACACAAGGAACTTTCTATGCGATTTCCGGAGAATTTTGTTCGGGACTTGAATCCCGAAAAACCGTGTATTATACACTTTAATTTCAGCTGTTCGGGAGGTCGTCGTCTAGGACCCGGTTTCTTTTTCTCCTGTTTTTCAATCACGCGTCCTACCTCATTTCAGGAGTTAACCTGTTCGATTTCAGCCTCAAATAACGAGCTTTAACGCATTTTTCACGATAATCCGAGTTTCGGCGAATCTTTGGTTTCGCACCCGGCACCCCCAAATGTCTTCCGTTGGTGCTCAAACTTTGCGTGGCCACTTTATCGACCCCAGGAACTTGCTATGCGATTTCCGGAGAATTTTGTTCATGGACCCCGGAATCCCGAAAAACCGTGTATTATACACTTCAATTTCAAACCGTTCGGGAGGTCGTCAGGACCCGGTTTCTTTTTTTCCCTGTTTTTCAATCACGCGTCCTACCTCATTTCAGAGTTAACCTGTTCGATTTCAGCCTCAAATAACGAGCTTTAACGCATTTTTCACGATAATCCGAGTCTCGCGAATCTTTGGTTTCTACCACACAGGCACCCCCAAATGTCTTCTGTTGGTGCTCAAATTTTGCGTGGCCGCTTTATCTGACCCCGGGAACTTTCTATGAGATTTCCGGAGAATTTTGTTCGGGACTCGAAATCCCGAAAAACCGTGTATTATACACTTTAATTTCAACCGTTCGGGAGGTCGTATCGAACCCAGTTTTTTTTCTCCTGTTTTTCAATCAGGCGTCCTACCTCGATTCGGGAGTTGACTGTTCGATTTCAGCCTCAAATAACGAACTTTAACGCATTTTTCACGATAATCCGAGTCTCGGCGAATGCGTTTTTAGCACACCGGCACCCCCAAATGTCTTCCATTGGTGCTCAAATTTTGCCTGGCCTCTTTATCGACCCCGGGAACTTTCTATGCGATTTCAGAGAATTTTGTTCAGGGATCTCGGAATCCCAAAAAACCGTGTATTATTCACTTCAATTTCGGTAGTTCGGGAGGTCGCACGGACCGGTTTCTTTTTCTCCCTGTTTTTCAATCACGCGTCCAACCTCATTTCAGGAGTTAACCTGGTCGATTTCAGCCTCAAATAACGAGCTTTAACGCATTTTTCACGATAATCCGAGTTTCGGCAAATGTTGGTTTTCGCACACCGCACCCCCAAATGTTTTCCGTTGGTGCTCAAACTTTGCGTGGCCGCTTTGTCGACCCCAGGAACTTTCTATGCGGTTTCCGGAGAATTTTGTTCCGGGACCTTGGAATCCCGAAAAACCGTGTATTACACACTTCAATTTCAGCCGTTCGGGAGGTCGTACCGGACCCGGTTTCTTTTTCTCCCTATTTTTCAATCACGCGTCCTACCTCATTTCAGGATTTAACCTGTTCGATTTCAGCCTCAAATAACGAGCTTTAACGCATTTTTCACGATAATCCGAGTTTCGGCGACTGCTGGTTTCTGTCACACCGGCACCCCCAAATGTCTTCCGTTGGTTCTCAAATTTTGCGTGGCCGCTTTATCTGACCCCAGGAACTTGCTATGCGGTTTCCGGAGAATTTTCTTCCGGGACCCTGGAATCCCGAAAAACCGTGTATTATACACTTCAATTTCAGCCGTTCGGGAGGTCGTACCGGACCCGGTTTCTTTTTCTTCCTGTTTTTCTATCACGCGTCCTACCTCATTTCAGCAGTTAACCTGTTCGATTTCAGCCTCAAATAACGAGTTTTAACGCATTTTTCACGATAATTCGAGTCTCGGCGAATGCTGGTTTCTAGCACACCGGCACCCCCAAATGTCTTCCGTTGGTGCTCAAATTTTGCCTGGCCTCTTTATCTGACCCCAGGAACTTTCTATGCGATTTCCGGAGAATTTTGTTCCAGGACCCCAGAATCCCGAAAAACCGTGTATTATACACTTCAATTTCAAACTGTTCGGGAGGTCGACGGACCCGGTTTCTTTTTCTTCCTGTTTTTCAATCACGCGTCCTACCTCATTTCAGGAGTTAACTTTGTTCGATTTCACCTCAAATAACGAGTTTTAACGCATTTTTCACGATAATCCGAGTCTCGGCGAATGCTGGTTTCTGGCACACCGGCACCCCCAAAAGTCTTCCGTTGGTGCTCAAATTTTGCCTGGCCTCTTTATCTGACACAAGGAACTTTCTATGCGATTTCCGGAGAATTTTGTTCCGGAATCCCGAAAAACCGTGTATTATACACTTTAATTTCAGCCGTTCGGGAGGTCGTACCGGACCCGGTTTCTTTTTCTCCCTGTTTTTCAATCACGCGTCCTACCTCATTTCAGGAGTTAACCTGTTCGATTTCAGCCTCAAATAACGAGCTTTAACGCATTTTTCACGATATTCCGAGTTTCGGCGAATGCTGGTTTCTGGCACTCCGGCACCCCCAAATGTCTTCCGTTGGTGCTCAAACTTTGCGTGGCCACTTTATCTGACCCCAGGAACTTGCTATGCGATTTCCGGAGAATTTTGTTCCAGGACCCCGGAATCCCGAAAAACCGTGTATTATACACTTCAATTTCAGCCGTTCGGGAGGTCGTACCGGACCCGGTTTCTTTTTCTCCCTGTTTTTCAATCACGCGTCCTACCTCATTTCTGGAGTTAACCTGTTCGATTTCAGCCTCAAATAACGAGCTTTAACGCATTTTTCACGATAATCCGAGTTTCGGCGAATCTTTGGTTTTCGCACCCCTGGCACCCCAAATGTCTTCCGTTGGTGCTCAAATTTTGCGTGGCCGCTTTATCTGACCCCAGGAACTTTCTATGAGATTTCCGGAGAATTTTGTTCCGGGACTCCGAAATCCCGAAAAACCGTGTATTATACACTTTAATTTCAGCCGTTCGGGAGGTCGTACCGAACCCAGTTTTTTTTTCTCCCTGTTTTTCAATCACGCGTCCTACCTCAGTTCAGGAGTTGACCTGTTCGATTTCAGCCTCAAATAACGAGCTTTAACGCATTTTTCACGATAATCCGAGTCTCGGCGAATGCCGGTTTCTAGCACACCGGCACCCCCAAATGTCTTCCATTGGTGCTCAAATTTTGCCTGGCCTCTTTATCTGACCCCAGGAACTTTCTATGCGATTTCCGGAGAATTTTGTTCCGGGATCTCGGAATTCCGAAAAACCGTGTATTATTCACTTCAATTTCAGCCGTTCGGAAGGTCGTACCGGACCCCGTTTCTTTTTCTCCCTGTTTTTCAATCACGGGTCCTACCTCATTTCAGGAGTTAACCTGGTCGATTTCAGCCTCAAATAACGAGCTTTAACGCATTTTTCACGATAATCCGAGTTTCGGCAAATGTTGGTTTCTGGCACACCGGCACCCCCAAATGTTTTCCGTTGGTGCTCAAATTTTGCTTGGCCGCTTTGTCTGACCCCAGGAACTTTCTATGCGGTTTCCGGAGAATTTTGTTCCGGGACCTTGGAATCCCGAAAAACCGTGTATTACACACTTCAATTTCAGCCGTTCGGGAGGTCGTACCGGACCCGGTTTCTTTTTCTCCCTGTTTTTCAATCACGCGTCCTACCTCATTTCTGGAGTTAACCTGTTCGATTTCAGCCTCAAATAACGAGCTTTAACGCATTTTTCACGATAATCCGAGTTTCGGCGAATGCTGGTTTCTGGCACCCTGGCACCCCCAAATGTCTTCCGTTGGTGCTCAAATTTTGCGTGGCCGCTTTATCTGACCCCAGGAACTTTCTATGAGATTTCCGGAGAATTTTGTTCCGGACTCGAAATCCCAAAACCGTGTATTATACACTTTAATTTCAACCGTTCGGGAGGTCGTATCGAACCCGCTTTTTTTTTCTCCCTGTTTTTCAATCACGCGTCCTACCTCAGTTCAGGAGTTGACCTGTTCGATTTCAGCCTCAAATAACGAGCTTTAACGCATTTTTCACGATAATCCGAGTCTCGGCGAATGCCGGTTTCTAGCACACCGGCACCCCCAAATGTCTTCCGTTGGTGCTCAAATTTTGCCTGGCCTCTTTATCTGACCCCAGGAACTTTCTATGCGATTTCCGGAGAATTTTGTTCCGGGATCTCGGAATCCCGAAAAACCGTGTATTATTCACTTCAATTTCAGCCGTTCGGGAGGTCGTACCGGACCCCGTTTCTTTTTCTCCCTGTTTTTCAATCACGCGTCCTACCTCATTTCAGGAGTTAACCTGGTCGATTTCAGCCTCAAATAACGAGCTTTAACGCATTTTTCACGATAATCCGAGTTTCGGCAAATGTTGGTTTCTGGCACACCGGCACCCCCAAATGTTTTCCGTTGGTGCTCAAATTTTGCTTGGCCGCTTTGTCTGACACAAGGAACTTTCTATGCGATTTCCGGAGAATTTTGTTCCGGAATCCCGAAAAACCGTGTATTATACACTTTAATTTCAGCCGTTCGGGAGGTCGACGGACCGGTTTCTTTTCTCCCCGTTTTTCAATCACGCGTCCTACCTCATTTCAGGAGTTAACCTGTTCGATTTCAGCCTCAAATAACGAGCTTTAACGCATTTTTCTCGATATTCCGAGTTTCGGCGAATGCTGGTTTCTGGCACTCCGGCACCCCCAAATGTCTTCCGTTGGTGCTCAAACTTTGCGTGGCCACTTTATCTGACCCCAGGAACTTGCTATGCGATTTCCGGAGAATTTTGTTCCAGGACCTTGGAATCCCGAAAAACCGTGTATTACACACTTCAATTTCAACTGTTCGGGAGGTCGACGGACCGGTTTCTTTTTCTCCCTATTTTTCAATCACGCGTCCTACCTCATTTCAGGATTTAACCTGTTCGATTTCAGCCTCAAATAACGAGCTTTAACGCATTTTTCACGATAATCCGAGTTTCGGCGATTTCATTTGTTTTCGTCACACCGCACCCCCAAATGTCTTCCGTTGGTTCTCAAATTTTGCGTGGCCGCTTATATCGACCCCAGGAACTTGCTATGCGGTTTCCGGAGAATTTTCTTCCGGGACCCGGAATCCCGAAAAACCGTGTATTATACACTTCAATTTCAAACTGTTCGGGAGGTCGATCAGGACCGGTTTCTTTTTCTTCCTGTTTTTCAATCACGCGTCCTACCTCATTTCAGCAGTTAACCTGTTCGATTTCAGCCTCAAATAACGAGTTTTAACGCATTTTTCACGATAATTCGAGTCTCGGCGAATGCTGGTTTCTAGCACACCGGCACCCCCAAATGTCTTCCGTTGGTGCTCAAATTTTGCCTGGCCTCTTTATCTGACCCCAGGAACTTTCTATGCGATTTCCGGAGAATTTTGTTCCAGGACCCCAGAATCCCGAAAAACCGTGTATTATACACTTCAATTTCAGCCGTTCGGGAGGTCGTACCGGACCCGGTTTCTTTTTCTCCCTATTTTTCAATCACGCGTCCTACCTCATTTCAGGAGTTAACCTGTTCGATTTCAGCCTCAAATAACGAGCTTTAACGCATTTTTCACGATAATCCGAGTTTCGGCGAATGCTGGTTTCTGGCACCCCGGTACCCCCAAATGTCTTCCGTTGGTGCTCAAATTTTGCGTGGCCACTTTATCTGACCCCAGGAACTTGCTATGCGATTTCCGGAGAATTTTGTTCCAGGACCCCGGAATCTCGAAAAACCGTGTATTATACACTTCAATTTCAGCCGTTCGGGAGGGTCGACGGACCCGGTTTCTTTTTCTCCTGTTTTTCAATCACGCGTCCTACCTCATTTCGGAGTTAACTGTTCGATTTCAAACCTCAAATAACGAGCTTTAACGCATTTTTCACGATAATCCGAGTTTCGGCGAATCTTTGGTTTCGGCACCCGGCACCCCAAATGTCTTCCGTTGGTGCTCAAATTTTGCGTGGCCGCTTTATCTCACCCCAGGAACTTTCTATGCGATTTCCGGAGAATTTTGTTCCGGACTCGAAATCCCGAAACCCGTGTATTATACACTTTAATTTCACTGTTCGGGAGGTCGTATCGAACCCAGCTTTTTTTTTTTCTCCTGTTTTTCAATCACGCGTCCTACCTCAGTTCAGGAGTTGACCTGTTCGATTTCAGCCTCAAATAACAGGTTTTAACGCATTTTTCACGATAATCCGAGTCTCGGCGAATGCCGGTTTCTAGCACACCGGCACCCCCAAATGTCTTCCATTGGTGCTCAAATTTTGCCTGGCCTCTTTATCTGACCCCAGGAACTTTCTATGCGATTTCCGGAGAATTTTGTTCCGGGATCTCGGAATCCCGAAAAACCGTGTATTATTCACTTCAATTTGGTAGTTCGGGAGGTCGACGAGGACCGGTTTCTTTTTCTCCCTGTTTTTCAATCACGCGTCCTACCTCATTTCAGGAGTTAACCTGGTCGATTTCAGCCTCAAATAACGAGCTTTAACGCATTTTTCACGATAATCCGAGTTTCGGCAAATGTTGGTTTCTGGCACACCGGCACCCCCAAATGTTTTCCGTTGGTGCTCAAATTTTGCTTGGCCGCTTTAGCTGACCCCATGAACTTTCTATGCGGTTTCCGGAGAATTTTGTTCCGGGACCTTGGAATCCCGAAAAATCGTGTATTACACACTTCAATTTCAGCCGTTCGGAGGTCGTACCGGACCCGGTTTCTTTTTCTCCCTATTTTTCAATCACGCGTCCTACCTCATTTCAGGAGTTAACCTGTTCGATTTCAGCCTCAAATAACGAGCTTTAACGCATTTTTCACGATAATCCGAGTTTCGCGATCTTGGTTTCTGTCACACCGCACCCCCAAATGTCTTCCGTTGGTTCTCAAATTTTGCGTGGCCGCTTTATCGACCCCAGGGGACTTGCTATGCGGTTTCCGGAGAATTTTCTTCCGGACCCCGGAATCCCGAAAAACCGTGTATTATACACTTCAATTTCACTGTTCGGGAGGTAAATCGGACCGGTTTCTTTTTCTTCTGTTTTTCAATCACGCGTCCTACCTCATTTCAGGACTTAACCTGTTCGATTTCAACCTCAAATAACGAGCTTTAATGCATTTTTCACGATAATCCGAGTTTCGGCGAATGCTGGTTTCTGTCACACCGGCACCCCCAAATGTCTTCCGTTGGTTCTCAAATTTTGCGTGGCCGCTTTATCTGACCCCAGGAACGTTTCATGCGGTTTCCGGAGAACTTTCTTCTGGGACCCCGGAATCCCGAAAAACCGTGTATTATACACTTCAATTTCAGCCGTTCGGGAGGTCGTACCGGACCCGGTTTCTTTTTCTTCCTGTTTTTCAATCACGCGTCCTACCTCATTTCAGGAGTTAACCTGTTCGATTTCAGCCTCAAATAACAGGTTTTAACGCATTTTTCACGATAATCCGAGTTTCGGCGAATCTTTGGTTTCGGCACCGGCACCCCCAAATGTCTTCCGTTGGTGCTCAAATTTTGCGTGGCCACTTTATCTGACCCCAGGAACTTTCTATGCGATTTCCGGAGAATTTTGTTCCGGGACCCCGGAATCCCGAAAAACCGTGTATTATACACTTTAATTTCAGCCGTTCGGGAGGTCGTACCGGACCCGGTTTCTTTTTCTCCCTGTTTTTCAATCACGCGTCCTACCTCATTTCAGGAGTTAACCTGTTCGATTTCAGCCTCAAATAACGAGCTTTAACGCATTTTTCACGATAATCCGAGTTTCGGCGAATGCTGGTTTCTGGCACCCCGGCACCCCCAAATGTCTTCCGTTGGTGCTCAAATTTTGCATGGCCACTTTATCTGACCCCAGGAACTTGCTATGCGATTTCCGGAGAATTTTGTTCCGGGACCCCGGAATCCCGAAAAACCGTGTATTATACACTTCAATTTCAGCTGTTCGGGAGGTCGTACAGGACCCGGTTTCTTTTTCTTCCTGTTTTTCAATCACGCGTCCTACCTCATTTCAGGAGTTAACGTGTTCGATTTCAGCCTCAAATAACGAGTTTTAACGCATTTTTCACGATAATTCGAGTCTCGGCGAATGCTGGTTTCTAGCACACCGGCACCCCCAAATGTCTTCCGTTGGTGCTCAAATTTTGCCTGGCCTCTTTATCTGACCCCAGGAACTTTCTATGCGATTTCCGGAGAATTTTGTTCCGGGACCCTGAAATCCCGAAAAACCGTGTATTATACACTTCAATTTCAGCCGTTCGGGAGGTCGTACCGGACCCGGTTTCTTTTTCTCCCTGTTTTTCAATCACGCTTCCTACCTCATTTCAGAAGTTAACCTGTTCGATTTCAGCCTCAAATAACGAGCTTTAACGCATTTTTCACGATAATCCGAGTTTCGGCGAATCTTTGGTTTCGGCACCCCAAGCACCCCAAATGTCTTCCGTTGGTGCTCAAATTTTGCGTGGCCGCTTTATGTGACCCCAGGAACTTTCTATGCGATTTCCGGAGAATTTTGTTCCGGGACCCCGGAATCCCAAAAAACCGTGTATTATACACTTTAATTTCAGCCGTTCGGGAGGTCGTCAGGACCGGTTTTTTTCTCCCTGTTTTTCAATCACGCGTCCTACCTCATTTCAGGAGTTAACCTGTTCGATTTCACCTCAATTAACGAGCTTTAACGCATTTTTCACGATAATCCAAGTTTCGGCGAATCTTTGGTTTCGCACCCCGGCACCCCAAATGTCTTCCGTTGGTGCTCAAATTTTGCGTGGCCGCTTTATCTGACCCCAGGAACTATCGATGAGATTTCCGGAGAATTTTGTTCCGGGACTCCGAAATCCCGAAAAACCGTGTATTATACACTTTAATTTCAGCCGTTCGGGAGGTCGTACCGAACCCGGTTTCTTTTTCTCCCTGTTTTTCAATCACACGTCCTACCTCATTTCAGGAGTTGACCTGTTCGATTTCAGCCTCAAATAACGAGCTTTAACGCATTTTTCACGATAATTCGAGTCTTAGCGAATGCCGGTTTCTAGCACACCGGCACCCCCAAATGTCTTCCGTTGGTGCTTTAATTTTGCCTGGCCGCTTTATCTGACCCCAGGAACTTGCTATGCGGTTTCCGGAGAATTTTCTTCCGGGACCCCGGAATCCCGAAAAACCGTGTATTATACACTTCAATTTCAGCCGTTCGGGAGGTCGTACCGGACCCGGTTTCTTTTTCTTCCTGTTTTTCAATCACGCGTCCTACCTCATTTCAGGAGTTAACTGATGTATCACTTTCATATATACTTTTATAGCTCCCTTGATACCGTTTTACATACCGTTTCGTGCCTATTATATCATTTATATGCTTTATTTCAATGAATTGTCGATACTGCCGCTATTTTGTGTTTTGATGCAGAAATGACTCGTTATGAGTATGATCAAGCTAAGATTAGCATGGCGGAGACGGGATAGAAGAATACACGAAGCATGGCACGGGAAACGAGGAATCATGAAGACTAGAAGTCAAAGAAGAGAAGAAGGAACCTGTGAGCTAGTTCCTCAATCGAGTCATCACGACTCGATCGAGTCAAATCCTCGATCGAGTCACCTCTGACTCGATCGAGGATCCTTTCTGGCGGGTTTATTTCCGGAATTTCCTAAAACGTTAATCTTTTGTTATAAATTAAAGACTCGGGTTTTATTGTAAACTTCCGTTATATTTTGCTTAGTATTGCTGGAAAACTCTCTTAAGAACCCTAATCTTCCTTTTGTATGGTACTAATCTTTCCTCACTAATTTAATCATTGTTTTATGTTCTTCAATTCTTGTTTTATACTTGCAATCATGCTTTCATCTTTAATCATATTCATTGTTGTTATCGTAGTTATGAGTAGCTAATCCTCTCATCTAGGATGAAGGGGATCTAGGTTAATTAAAAGGGAAAATAAATTAGTTGCTATTGATATCATTAAAGTTGTTGTTTGATTATTGTAATTCTTCTAGTTAATTACTTGAGGCCTGAGTTTTTAATTAGTGTAGCGAATCGATCCTATCGCCGACCGGGTTAGAATTGATATAGGCTGCGATAATCAAATAGAAAGTATCTAATCATAGCGACCGCATGTTAGAATCGATCTAAAGGGCATAATTGAGTCGACCGATCTTATGACCTTAAACAACTTGATAGATTTAGTAATTGATTGATAATCCCCGACTGATTGACCTAGTGAACCTAATTCCTAGACTTTTAATAATATTGTTGTTCATCCTTTAATTACATTGCAATTAGTTTGTTAGAATCAACCCAAAACAAAACCCCCGAAATTGGTTACTTCTAGACAGTTTAAATACTCTTAGACTAGCTTTTACCGCCTCCCTGTGGATTCGATACCTGTCTTATCACTAGCTATTCTTGTTAGTCTTGAGATAGTTTTACTTTGATTTGGTAATACGACTTTAGCCACATCATTAACCTGTTTGATTTCAGCCTCAAATAACGAGTTTTAACGCATTTTTCACGATAATTCGAGTCTCGGCGAATGCTGGTTTCTAGCACACCGGCACCCCCAAATATCTTCCGTTGGTGCTCAAATTTTGCCTGGCCTCTTTATCTGACCCCAGGAACTTTCTATGCGATTTCCGGAGAATTTTGTTCTAGGACCCCGGAATCCCGAAAAACCGTGTATTATACACTTCAATTTCAGCCGTTCGGGAGGTCGTACCGGACCCGGTTTCTTTTTCTCCCTGTTTTTCAATCACACGTCCTACCTCATTTCAGGAGTTAACCTGTTCGATTTCAGCCTCAAATAACGAGCTTTAACGCATTTTTCACGATAATCCGAGTTTCGGCGAATCTTTGGTTTCGCACCAAGCACCCCAAATGTCTTCCGTTGGTGCTCAAATTTTGGCGTGGCCGCTTTATCTGACCCCAGGAACTTTCTATGCGATTTCCGGAGAATTTTGTTCCGGGACCCCGGAATCCAAAAAAACCGTGTATTACACACTTCAATTTCAGCCGTTCGGAGGTCGTACCGGACCCGGTTTCTTTTTCTCCCTATTTTTCAATCACGCGTCCTACCTCATTTCAGGAGTTAACTTGTTCGATTTCAGCCTCAAATAACGAGCTTTAACGCATTTTTCACGATAATCCGAGTTTCGGCGAATGCTGGTTTCTGTCACACCGGCACCCCCAAATGTCTTCCGTTGGTTCTCAATTTTTGCGTGGCCGCTTTATCTGACCCCAGGAACTTTTCATGCGGTTTCCGGAGAACTTTCTTCTGGGACCCCGGAATCCCGAAAAACCGTGTATTATACACTTCAATTTCGTAGTTCGGGAGGTAAACTCGGACCGGTTTCTTTTTTTTCCTGTTTTTCAATCACGCGTCCTACCTCATTTCAGGAGTTAACCTTTTCGATTTCAGCCTCAAATAACAGGTTTTAACGCATTTTTCACGATAATTCGAGTCTCGGCGAATGCTGGTTTCTAGCACACCGGCACCCCCAAATGTCTTCCGTTGGTGCTCAAATTTTGCCTGGCCACTTTATCTGACCCCAGGAACTTTCTATGCGATTTCCGGAGAATTTTGTTCCAGGACCCAGAATCCCGAAAAACCGTGTATTATACACTTCAATTTCAAATTGTTCGGGAGGTCATACCAGGACCGGTTTCTTTTTCTCCCTGTTTTTCAATCACGCGTCCTACCTCATTTCAGGAGTTAACTGTTCGATTTCAGCCTCAAATAACGAGCTTTAACGCATTTTTCACGATAATCCGAGTTTCGGCGAATCTTTGGTTTCGCACCCAAGCACCCCCAAATGTCTTCCTTTGGTGCTCAAATTTTGCGTGGCTGCTTTATCTGACCCCAGGAACTTTCTATGCGATTTCCGGAGAATTTTGTTCCGGGACCCCGGAATCCCGAAAAACCGTGTATTATACACTTTAATTTCAGCCGTTCGTGAGGTCGTACCGGACCCGGTTTCTTTTTCTCCCTGTTTTTCATTCACGCGTCTTACCTCATTTCAGGAGTTAACCTGTTCGATTTCAGCCTCAAATAACGAGCTTTAACGCATTTTTCACGATAAACCGAGTTTGGCGAATCTTGGTTTCGCACCCGGCACCCCCAAATGTCTTCCGTTGGTGCTCAAATTTTGCGTGGCCGCTTTATCTGACCCCAGGAACTTTCTATGAGATTTCCGGAGAATTTTGTTCCGGGACTCCGAAATCCCGAAAAACCGTGTATTATACACTTTAATTTCAGCCGTTCGGGAGGTCGTACCGAACCCGGTATCTTTTTCTCCCTGTTTTTCAATCACGCGTCCTACCTCATTTCAGAAGTTGACCTGTTCGATTTCAGCCTCAAATAACGAGCTTTAACGCATTTTTCACGATAATCCGAGTCTCAGCGAATGCCGGTTTCTAGCACACCGGCACCCCCAAATGTCTTCCGTTGGTGCTCAAATTTTGCCTGGCCTCTTTATCTGACCCCAGGAACTTTCTATGCGATTTCCGGAGAATTTTGTTCCGGGATCTCGGAATCCCGAAAACCCGTGTATTATTCACTTCAATTTGGTAGTTCGGGAGGTCGAGGACCGGTTTCTTTTTCTCCTGTTTTTCAATCACGCATCCTACCTCATTTCAGGAGTTAACCTGGTCGATTTCAGCCTCAAATAACGAGCTTTAACGCATTTTTCACGATAATCCGAGTTTCGGCAAATGTTGGTTTCTGGCACACCGGCACCCCCAAATGTGACACCCATAAATCTAGCCTTAATTAATTACGTAAATTCTACAGAAAAACTGGTAGGATATGTTTGTAATTGGTTCAACTAGCCAAAAACCTGTGATTTCAAAAAATTTTCTAAACCAATTACAACATCTCCAACATTCCCAATAGACGGGTGCCAAAACCTGCAATAGCTAACAATCTAACTTACTTAATACCGCTAAAGGTAAGAAAATACATAATGATACAACCCAAAATAGAAAAAGGGAGACATATGTCCCTTCAAATAATATACAAACCAAAAGATAAAAGGTTTACTAATAGAATAGCCAAAACTAGGTCCAAGGTTCCTTGCTCACTAGCTCGTCTGTGACCCCAACTAAGCATCAACAACTTGTCAATCGCATTTTATACAAACACGAAAGCCACAATTCAGTGGGGAGTAACTTCGAGTCCTCCCAGCCACGAATCGTCAAAATTAATGTAACATGTAATGTAACATGTAAACAATATGATAAACCATGTAATTAACATGTAATCTAACCTATGACCCCTAAACTGACCAACTAAACTATCATGTGAATCATGTAATTCAAATAGTAATCCAAACTTTATCAACTGTAACCGGCTTACATCTCACCTATTACAGTTCATAAAATCACCATACAAGAAAGGGCAATATATCAAAGACAGGCATAAGTTCTTAGTACGGTCAATAGTCACTTTGTAACTCGAGTCTATACCACGAGGTAGGGAAGGTAATCGAACCGGTATCTTGGCTCAGCGGTTAATATTAATAAAACATGGCCAAGAGACAACACAACCCTAGCCTAAAATCTGCGCAGACCTAGACATGCGGATACACACCACCGCACCCAAGACCCACAACTTTTTTTAAAACAAAGTGAAGTGAGTACCCTAAGGACACCACCGAAGGGTTGGCTAGTACTTGCCGACCCCATACTATCAAAATTTGTACCGAGGTCATGCCCCAACTTGGATATCAATCCACTAGTCGGGAACACAAAGGCTATCAAGCGGTGAACATATACTCGTCGAGAGACTAAAAGACCTATCTATGATGAAGGCCGAAATACTCACCTAGGACCTAGTCCCAGCTAGTCCCAGCTTGAATACTTTAGCCCACACCATACAAGACTCACCACACAAGTCAATTAAGACACCCACTTAACCATAAGAGGGCAAAAAGTCCTACTTACCAACATAAATTCTAATATTCTGTCATGTGAAAGGCTATATAAAAGTCTAATCAATGAGATAAACCAACAGAATCCTCAATACCAATTTCCAATTCTAACAACATTAACCAAATTAAAGGCTTCGGGGAATCTAGGGCCGTTTTTACAATATAAGAAGCTACTTAAATCAACTAATTACACATGTGAGATAAAAATATAATGAATGGCCTAAAACAAGAAAAAGGCCGATTATCCAATTCATTTAAAATTTCATCCAACCGAATTTTTACCCGCAACCCTGACCTGCGGCAGTGCAGGTTAAATTATGGCCGACCAATCACTCAATTGTGACATCGAATCAGTCAAAGGGATTAAGGCTCAGTTTTCGACACAATCAACAAAACATTACAATTATCACTATAAAATTCATTTTGAGCCTATTAATTACAATTTCATTTTGTAAACTATCCTAACATGTGATAACTATTAATATGAGCACAATTTTACCATTAACATAATTTTTGTTACTTATATGATCCAATTCCTAAAGTGTACTCATACTAACTATGTCATTAATAAACCTTAAATGACAAATTTTGCATGGAAAACCGCCAAACAAGCAACGGACCGACCCGGGCCAACCGTGGACTAGCCGTGGGCTGCCACGGCCTCGCCGACCTGCTGCCCGTCCCCTACACCACCATTTTTTTCCATTTTTGTTTAGTAAAAGACCGTCTGAACATTAATTAATCGTTCCCAATTCAACTTTGTTAATTTAAACTAACAAAAGGCATCATTTAAGCTAACAATTGACATGCATGCATCCATTCTAAACATGTGAAAACTAATTCTCAAACAAAAATTCACCAAACATACAAAAATCAAAAACATGTGACGATCTTTCGTCGAGTAACTCGAAATATGTTACCTTAAGCTAGAAAATGAGCAATTAGCACCCCAAAACCGAAACCCTAACAACAACTAGCCGCTATCCTCAATAATATACGAGTCCCCGAACTCGTCCTCCAATTCTTCACCTAAATAAACAATTAAAACACAAAAATAAGCACCAAAACCGAAAATACCGAAATTTCATCTTAAAACAACTTAATGAAAATTGAAATTAGAACATACTAAGTTGTAGATCTCGGCGAGGGGATTCCGGAAAGGTAAATTATGCAAAAATCCGATAAGAAACGAAGAAATTGTGACGATTTTAAGCTTGAATGTATAAGAAATGAGTTTGGTGTTTTTCATAAGGTAGAAGATGAAGTTAGAGGAAGAAAAATCAGAAAATAGAAGGGGAAGGGGCTGGTCACGCGGGAAAGGGAAGAGGAAAGGAGAAGAGCGGGATTTTTAGTCGGGATTTTTACGAGTCGGGTTTGACTCGTTTCAATAATAATTAAATCCGTAAGTCAAATGCAAATTCTGTCAAGACCAAAGTTTTTAAACACGAGATTACAATAAAATTGAGTATTCATACTACCCATTTCCAAATTCGTTTACCCAACGTTCAAAAGAATTGTCATTTCCCCCCGATACGCCCTTATTTCGAAATAAAAGATTTTACACGGTTTAAACTATTTTTAAACATTTCAAAACTATCAAAATAAATACTTTTCTTCAAAATATAATAAAATTATATTTCTTTGAATTATTTTTACTTTAAATACATTAATGTCAAATTTTACTTGATTAATTAATTATTTTCGAAATATATTAACGGTCCGAAATTTACGGGGCGTTACAATCACCCCTCCTTTTAAAAAGTTTCGTCCTCGAAACTCAGAAGGAGAAATGACAGTTATAAGAAAATATAGGTATCTTTTCAATGAAACGGTGATACTCTTGTTGATCAGACAAGAACATCCATATTCATATCAAGATATAAAAATATTTCTACATCAATAAATGAGAAAACCCATTATTGGGACGTCTCCAACAACGAGATTCAACATCCACTAATGTTAAAACCATTGAAAATCATAAAAGCATTTTCAAAATTTTAGTTTAAAGTTCTATAATAAGAATAATAATCAAAAGAGCTATATGAGTTTCATGAGGTAAGAATTGAAGTCGAACCTAAATGGGTGTCAAAGATGGAGTTTCATAGGTTACCAACATCAAACTTATGAGAGGAGTATGATGAAGTAAGGAAGAGAGGTATGAGCGGTAACGCTCATGATCAAGGAAGAAGGAAAATCAGACAACAAGGAAATGTCAGACACTTTTATCACAAACTACAACAACACCCAAAACGGTTCCAAAAACTTCCTAACAACAAAACTCATAACCACATCACTCCCAAGGATTTCCTCAATTGCTTATGTTACCTCATCCAAATCTATTCCCTGAAACAAGGTATTGCACTATAAGTGTGATCTCATCGTTCCAAATCCTCAAACATCCAGAAACAACTTCCACAAGCCTCAGGTCAAGGCTTCTAACAAAGTTATATTCGTATCCAACTAGTGTCAATCTATGGTTTCCTCAAAAAGTAAACCTTCAATCAAGAATCCAAATACCAAGCTATAAACTCCAAGAGAAAGTTCCTCAAATATTCCACAAGACTCTCATTTCAAAATAAGGTAGTAATATACCAACCCCAAACTCTGAAAAATCAATAGGATCTCAAGTTTTTCTATCCTTTTGCTTATTAAGGATTGCCAAAAGCGGATCTACACTCAGCTACAACATCATCCCATCATCTCAAGTACTCAATGCGACCTCAAGGTCTATAGAACTATAGGATTAACAAATTCTTCTCAATGCTAAGTCTCTCTCAACTCAAAAACTCTCAAGAGCCAATTAATACCAAATCACATCACCAATCCATTCTGGTCATCTACATCCCCAAGGAGTATTCTTTCAAATTTGATATCCTAAACTCACTTACCATCAAATTCTCAAGGAACAAGGTCATAATTGTAACAACACTTTATCACCTCAGAGTTCCTAAAATCATAAATTGAAATTATGTTCCTTAGCCTAACAATTGGTGTCAACCATACCATTACCCTTTCTAGTTTCCAAAACAAGTGCTAAAACCTCCCAATAAAGTAGCTTACTCTCTCTTTCATACCATACCTCAAGTAGTAATCAATATCACTCACTAAAACCAACTAATAATCCCACATTTAACATTTCTCACACGGTAACATATACATTATCAAATCCTCATCTCCAAAGTGATTATGGAAGCCAATCACAATCTCGACTACTTAGTCAATCCTATATCCTCAAGTCACATCTCACTAACTCCGTAAACATGGTCAATAAGGTACCAACTATACTAAGGAGATCAGGAGTGATAAAGGAATTGAGAAACGATAAAACATTTCCGAAGGGTGCATGAATCTGACAAGTTAGGAAACTAAGGAGTCGGTCCGTAAAGATAACGGTTGATATAAATAAGAGGTATTCTTGTTAAGAAGATATCTCGGGCAAGAAGAAGATACGTAAAATTTGGCATAAAAACAAGGTTCAACGAATGTTAAAGAGAAGGAAAGGAGAATAGAAGCGGCACAATGAAAGGGTTACCGCTTACCAAACACTCATCCAAGCTTATGATCGATATGATAAGGTTACACCACTAAGGTGCTCAACAAAGCCCCAAAAGTCTACCAAATTATAAGACTAACAAGGACTCCACAATGGTAGGTATTTCTCAACTCAATTGGTTCTAAGAGCCAAAATCAATTCACTACACAAATTCATTTGTTACCACCCATGTCCCAAAGTATCTCCTTTACAATTCTCGTCATTGAACTTCACTTACTTTGTCATCCCCAAGTACCATAGCTTGTCTACTCCATCATCTCGCCACTTAATACTTCTAATCTCCGATACCATAAATTGGAATCACATCCTTGAACTCACGAACTACATTGAACAACATTCCACCAAAATTCCCAAATCCAGATTTGATTGATAAGGTCAACCACGTGTCCTCAAATTTCGAAAGGTCAACAAGGGCTACTCTATACTAGATTTGGTCAACTTAAAAGGTTTAACAAACTAACTAATTCCAAAGTACGATACCAAATCATTAAGCAACGTCAATGTCCTATTGTATTCCTTTCAAGGCCTACAAGGATTAGGGCTAACTATCATTCCTTTAATTCTCCATAAGAAACATCGAGACTCACAAATGAAGTAGCTCAGGTTCATTCCATCTTATGTGCTAAGGTAGTACCTCATGCTCAATCATCTATAACAAACAAGCTCTCAATAGACATAAATCCAACGGTGTTCCTAAACTCACTAGGCTCTCATATCATGCACAACTAACAAGTCTAACCAAAGGATCCCAAGTTATATTCTCCTATACCACTCAAACCTTAACCAAATTATTTCTCAACTCGTTCACACCCTCCAAAGTTACATTCTCTCAAAACCGGGTTCTCTTGAACAAGGGGACTATCCTGTGGAATACAAGGTAGGTGTCCACATGGACTTTATTATAAGAAGAAAACGAACCTAAGATGAATCGGGAGAAAGAATTGAAAGGTAGTTACCAAGGCGAGAGAAGAGGAATTTGAAAGACGAATAAACAACGAGATTGGAAAACTAAGGTAAGATTGCATTATCTACATCTATTGGAGAGCCATCTTACAACGAGATTGGAAAACTAAGGTAAGACGGGTTTGCCTCGTTTCAATAATAATTAAATCCGTAAGTAAAATGCAAATTCCGTCAAGACCAAAGTTTTTAAACACGAGATTACAATAAAATTGAGTATTCATACTACCCATTTCCAAATTCGTTTACCCAACGTTCAAAAGAATTGTCATTTCCCCCCGATACGCCCTTATTTCGAAATAAAAGATTTTACACGGTTTAAACTATTTTTAAACATTTCAAAACTATCAAAATAAATACTTTTCTTCAAAATATAATAAAATTATATTTCTTTGAATTATTTTTACTTTAAATACATTAATGTCAAATTTTACTTGATTAATTAATTATTTTCGAAATATATTAACGGTCCGAAATTTACGAGGCGTTACACCAAATGTTTTCCGTTGGTGCTCAAATTTTGCTTGGCCGCTTTATCTGACCCCATGAACTTTCTATGCGGTTTCCGGAGAATTTTGTTCCGGGACCTTGGAATCCCGAAAAACCATGTATTACACACTTGATTTCAATTTGTTAGGGAGGGTCGATCGGACCGGTTTCTTTTTTCTCCTGTTTTTCAATCACGCGTCCTACCTCATTTCAGGAGTTAACTGTTCGATTTGACCTCAAATAACGAGCTTTAACGCATTTTTCACGATAATCCGAGTTTTGGCGAATCTTTGGTTTTCGCACACCGGCACCCCCAAATGTCTTCCGTTGGTTCTCAAATTTTGCGTGGCGCTTTATCGACCCCAGGAACTTGCTATGCGGTTTCCGGAGAATTTTGTTCCGGAATCCCGAAAAACCTTGTATTATACACTTCAATTTCGGTAGTTCGGGAGGTCGTAAACGGACCGGTTTCTTTTTCTTCCTGTTTTTCAATCACGCGTCCTACCTCATTTCGGGAGTTAACCTGTTTGATTTGACCTCAAATAACGAGTTTTAACGCATTTTCACGATAATTCGAGTCTCGGCGAATCTTTGGTTTCTAGCACACAAGCACCCCAAATGTCTTTCGTTGGTGCTCAAATTTTGCCTGGCCTCTTTATCTGACCCCAGGAACTTTCTATGCGATTTCCGGAGAATTTTGTTCCGGGACCCCGAATCCCGAAAAACCGTGTATTATATACACTTCAATTTAGTAGTTCGGAAGGTCGTGCAGGACCGGTTTCTTTTTCTCCTGTTTTTCAATCACGCGTCCTAGCTCATTTCAGGAGTTAACTTTGTTCGATTTCACCTCAAATAACGAGCTTTAACGCATTTTTCACGATAATCCGAGTTTGGCGAATCTTTGGTTTCGCACACCGGCACCCCCAAATGTTTTCCGTTGGTTCTCAAATTTTGCGTGGCCGCTTTATATCGACCCCAGGAACTTGTTATGCGGTTTCGGAGAATTTTGTTCCGGGACCCCGGAATCCCGAAAAACCGTGTATTACACTTCAATTTCAGCCGTTCGGGAGGTCGTACCGGACCCGGTTTCTTTTTCTTCCTGTTTTTCAATCATGCGTCTTACCTCATTTTAGGAGTTAACCTGTTTGATTTCAGCCTCAAATAACGAGTTTTAACGCATTTTTCACGATAATTCGAGTCTCGGCGAATGCTGGTTTCTGCCACACCGGCACCCCCAAATGTCTTCCGTTGGTGCTCAAATTTTGCGTGACCGCTTTATCTGACCCCACGAACTTTCTATGCGGTTTCCGGAAAATTTTGTTCCAGGACCCCGGAATTCCGAAAAACCGTGTATATTATACACTTCAATTTCAGCCGTTCGGGAGGTCGTACCGGACCCGGTTTCTTTTTCTCCTTGTTTTTTAATCACGCGCCCTACCTCATTTGAGGGGTTAACCTGTTCGATTTCAGCCTCAAATAACGACTTTTAACGCATTTTTCACGATAATCCGAGTCTCGGCGAATGCTGGTTTCTTACACACCGGCACCCCCAAATGTCTTCCGTTGGTGCTCAAATTTTGCGTGGCCGCTTTATCTGACCCCAGGAACTTTCTATGCGATTTCCGGAGAATTTTGTTCCGGGACCTCGGAATCCCGAAAAACCATGTATTATACACTTCAATTTCAGCCGTTCGGGAGGTCGTACCGGACCCGGTTTTTTTTCTCCCTGTTTTTCAATCACGCATCCTACCTCATTTCAGGAGTTAACCTGTTCGATTTCAGCCTCAAATAACGAGCTTTAACGCATTTTTCACGATAATCCGAGTTTTGGCGAATCTTTGGTTTTGTCACCGGCACCCCAAATGTCTTCCGTTGGTTCTCAAATTTTGCGTAGCCACTTTATCTCGACCCGGGAACTTTTTATGCGGTTTTAGGAGAATTTTCTTAGGGACGGAATCCCGAAAAAAGTGTATTATACACTTCAATTTCGGCCGTTCGGGAGGTCGCAGGACCGGTTTTTTTTTCTCCTGTTTTTCAATCACGCATCCTACCTCATTTCAGGAGTTAACCTGTTCGATTTGAGCCTCAAATAACGAGCTTTAACGCATTTTTCACGATAATCCGAGTTTCGACGAATCTTTGGTTTTCTGTCACACCGCACCCCAAATGTCTTCCGTTGGTTCTCAAGTTTTGCGTGGCCACTTTATCGACCCCGGGAACTTTTTATGCGGTTTCCGGAGAATTTTCTTAGGGACCGGAATCCCGAAAAACCGTGTATTATACACTTCAATTTCGGCCGTTCGGGAGGTCGCACAGGACCGGTTTCTTTTTCTTCTGTTTTTCAATCACGCGTCTTACCTCATTTCAGGAGTTAACTGTTTGATTTCACCTCAAATAACGAGTTTTAACGCATTTTTCACGATAATTCGAGTCTCGGCGAATGCTGGTTTCTGCCACACCGGCACCCCCAAATGTCTTCCGTTGGTGCTCAAATTTTGCGTGGCCGCTTTATCTGACCCCACGAACTTTCTATGCGGTTTCGAAAAATTTTGTTCCGGGACCGGAATTCGAAAAACCGTGTATATTATACACTTCAATTTCACCGTTCGGGAGGTCGACACGGACCGGTTTCTTTTTCTCCCTGTTTTTTAATCACGCGCCCTACCTCATTTCAGGAGTTAACCTGTTTGATTTCAGCCTCAAATAACGACTTTTAACGCATTTTTCACGATAATGTGAGTCTCAACGAATGCTGGTTTCTTACACACCGGCACCCCCAAATGTCTTCCGTTGGTGCTCAAATTTTGCGTGGCCGCTTTATCTGACCCCAGGAACTTTCTATGCGATTTCCGGAGAATTTTGTTCCGGGACCCCGGAATCCCGAAAAACCATGTATTATACACTTCAATTTCAGCCGTTCGGGAGGTCGTACCGGACCCGGTTTCTTTTTCTTCCTGTTTTTCAATCACGCGTCTTACCTCATTTCAGGAGTTAACCTGTTTGATTTCAGCCTCAAATAACGAGTTTTAACGCATTTTTCACGATAATTCGAGTCTCGGCGAATGCTGGTTTCTGCCACACCGGCACCCCCAAATGTCTTCCGTTGGTGCTCAAATTTTGCGTGGCCGCTTTATCTGACCCCACGAACTTTCTATGCGGTTTCCGGAAAATTTTGTTCCGGGACCTTGGAATTTCGAAAAACCGTGTATATTATACACTTCAATTTCAGCCGTTCGGGAGGTCGTACCGGACCCGGTTTCTTTTTCTCCCTGTTTTTTAATCACGCGCCCTACCTCATTTCAGGAGTTAACCTGTTCGATTTCAGCCTCAAATAACGACTTTTAACGCATTTTTCACGATAATGTGAGTCTCAACGAATGCTGGTTTCTTACACACCGGCACCCCCAATTGTCTTCCGTTGGTGCTCAAATTTTGCGTGGCCGCTTTATCTGACCCCAGGAACATTCTATGCGATTTCCGGAGAATTTTGTTCCGGGACCTCGGAATCCCGAAAAACCATGTATTATACACTTCAATTTCAGCCGTTCGGGAGGTCGTACCGGACCCGGTTTTTTTTCTCCCTATTTTTCAATCACGCATCCTACCTCATTTCAGGAGTTAACCTGTTCGATTTCAGCCTCAAATAACGAGCTTTAACGCATTTTTCACGATAATCCGAGTTTCGGCGAATGCTGGTTTCTGTCACACCGGCACCCCCAAATGTCTTCCGTTGGTTCTCAAATTTTGCGTGGCCGCTTTATCTGACCCCTGGAACTTTTTATGCGGTTTCCGGAGAATTTTCTTCCGGGACCCCGGAATCCCGAAAAACCGTGTATTATACACCTCAATTTCAGCCGTTCGGGAGGTCGTACCGGACCCGGTTTCTTTTTCTTCCTGTTTTTCAATCACGCGTCTTACCTCATTTCAGGAGTTAACCTGTTTGATTTCAGCCTCAAATAACGAGTTTTAACGCATTTTTCACGATAATTCGAGTCTCGGCGAATGCTGGTTTCTGCCACACCGGCACCCCCAAATGTCTTCCGTTGGTGCTCAAATTTTGCGTGGCCGCTTTATCTGACCCCACGAACTTTCTACGCGGTTTCCGGAAAATTTTGTTCCGGGACCCCGGAATTCCGAAAAACCGTGTATATTATACAATTCAATTTCTGCCGTTCGGGAGGTCGTACCGGACCGGTTTTTTTTCTCCCTGTTTTTCAATCACGCATCCTACCTCATTTCAGGAGTTAACCTGTTCGATTTCAGCCTCAAATAACGAGCTTTAACGCATTTTTCACGATAATCCGAGTTTCGGCGAATCTTTGGTTTTCGGTTTTCGCACACCGGCACCCCAAATGTCTTCCGTTGGTTCTCAAATTTTGCGTGGCCGCTTTATCTGACCCAGGAACTTGCTATGCGGTTTAGGAGAATTTTGTTCCGGGACCGGAATCCCGAAAAACCGTGTATTATACACTTCAATTTCACCGTTCGGGAGGGAGGTCACCGGACCGGTTTCTTTTTCTCCTGTTTTTCAATCACGCGTCCTACCTCATTTCAGGAGTTAACCTGTTCGATTTCAGCCTCAAATAACGAGCTTTAACGCATTTTTCACGATAATCCGAGTTTCGGCGAATGCTGGTTTCTGGCACCCTAGCACCCCCAAATGTCTTCCGTTGGTGCTCAAATTTTGCGTGGCCGCGTTATCTGACCCCAGGAACTTTCTATGAGATTTCCGGAGAATTTTGTTCCGGGACTCCGAAATCCCGAAAAACCGTGTATTATACACTTTAATTTCAGCCGTTCGGGAGGTCGTACCGAACCCGGTTTCTTTTTCTCCTGTTTTTCAATCACGCGTCCTACCTCATTTCGGGAGTTGACTGTTCGATTTCACCTCAAATAACGAGCTTTAACGCATTTCTCACGATAATCCGAGTCTTAGCGAATGCTTGGGTTTTAGCACACTGGCACCTAGACTGGCAAAACGGGTCAACGGGTCGGGTTCGGGTCGGGCCAATTCGGGTCGGGTCAATTCGGGTTTCTCGTTGAGTTCGGGTTAATTCGGGTCGGGACGGGTCTTTTCGGGTTTCGGGTCTATTTCGGGTTTGTTGTCGGGTCATGTTTGGTCAAGCGGGTCGGGTCATTTTGGGTCGGGTCATGTTCGGGTCGGGTCGGGTCAATTCGGGTTTACGGGTCACATTCGGGTGATGTTGTTCGGGTCACTTCGGGTCTCGGGTCAGCTTTTTCGGCTCGGGTCAATCGGGTCGGGTTGCTTTTGCTGTGTCTAGCGTCTAATGGTCATACTCCATTTATTAAAGTTTCTTCATTTATCATTAGTAAAATATTCGTGGAGTTAAAACCGCAATATTAGACAGTTTGAAAATTTCCAAAAACCGAGGCCCTCAAACGAAATCTCGACTTTCGGAAGGCATAAATCAACATACGTGCGTCTGATGGTCATACTCCATTTATTAAAGTTTCTTCATTTATCATTATTAAGACATTTGTGGAGGGAAAAACCGCAATATTAGACAGTTTGAAAATTTCCAAAAACTGGGGCCCTCAAACGAAATCTCGACTTTCGGAAGACATAAATCATCATACGTTCATCTGATGGTCATACTCTATTTATTAAAGTTTCTTAATTTATTATTATTGAGACATTCATGGAGTTAAAACTGTAATATTAGACCGTTTTAAAATTTTCAAAAACCGAGGCCCTCAAACGAAATCTCGACTTTCGGAAGGCATAAATCAACATACATTCTTCTGATGGTCATACTCCATTTATTAAAGTTTCTTAATTTATCATTATTAAGACATTCGTGGAGTTAAAACTTCAATATTAGACAGTTTGAAAATTTCCAAAAACCGAGGCCCTCAAACGAAATCTCGACTTTCGGAAGGCATAAATCATCATACGTTTGTCTGATGGTCATACTCTATTTATTAAAGTTTCTTAATGTATTATTATTGAGACATTCATGGAGTTAAAACTGTAATATTAGACCGTTTTAAAATTTTCAAAAACCGAGGCCCTCAAACGAAATCTCGATTTTCGGAAGGCATAAATCAACATACATTCTTCTGATGGTCATACTCCATTTATTAAAGTTTCTTCATTTATCATTATTAAGACATTCGTGGAGTTAAAACTTCAATATTAGACAGTTTGAAAATTTCCAAAAACCGAGGCCCTCAAACGAAATCTCGACTTTCGGAAGGCATAAATCAACATACGTTCGTCTGATGGTCATACTCCATTTATTAAAGTTTCTTCATTTATCATTATTAAGACATTCGTGGAGTTAAAACTGCAATATTAGACAGTGTTAAAATTTCCAAAAACCGAGACCCTCAAACGAAATCTCGAGTTTCGGAAGGCATAAATCAACATACGTGCGTCTGATGGTCATACTCCATTTATTAAAGTTTCTTCATTTATCATTATTAAGACATTTGTGGAGGGAAAAACCGCAATATTAGACAGTTTGAAAATTTCCAAAAACTGGGGCCCTCAAACGAAATCTCGACTTTCGGAAGGCATAAATCAACATACGTTCGTCTGATGGTCATACTCTATTTATTAAAGTTTCTTAATTTATTATTATTGAGACATTCATGGAGTTAAAACTGTAATATTAGACCGTTTTAAAATTTTCAAAAACCGAGGCCCTCAAACGAAATCTCGAGTTTCGGAAGGCATAAATCAACATACATTCTTCTGATTGTCATACTCCATTTATTAAAATTTCTTCATTTATCATTATTAAGACATTCGTGGAGTTAAAACTTCAATATTAGACAGTTTGAAAATTTCAAAAAACCGAGGCCCTCAAACGAAATCTCGACTTTCGAAAGGCATAAATCAACATACGTGCGTCTGATGGTCATACTCCATTTATTAAAGTTTCTTCATTTATCATTATTAAGACATTTGTGGAGGGAAAAACTGCAATATTAGACAGTTTTAAAATTTCCAAATATCGAGACCCTCAAACGAAATCTCGAGTTTCGGAAGGCATAAATTACCATACGTGCGTCTGATGGTCATACTCCATCTATTAAAGTTTCTTCATTTATCATTATTAAGACATTCGTGGAGTTAGAACTGCAATATTACACAGTTTGAAAATTTCCAAAAACCGAGGCCTCAAACGAAATCTCGACTTTCGGAAGGCATAAATCAACATACGTGCGTCTGATGGTCATACTCCATTTATTAAAGTTTCTTCATTTATCATTATTAAAACATTCGTGGAGTTAAAACTGCAATATTAGACAGTTTTAAAATTTCCAAAAACCGAGACCCTCAAACGAAATCTCGAGTTTCGGAAGGCATAAATCAACATACGTGCGTCTGATGGTCATACTCCATTTATTAAAGTTTCTTCATTTATCATTATTAAGACATTCGTGGAGTTAAAACTGCAATATTAGACAGTTTTAAAATTTCCAAAAACCGAGACCCTCAAACGAAATCTCGAATTTCGGAAAGCATAAATCAACATACGTGCGTCTGATGGTCATACTCCATTTATTAAAATTTCTTCATTTATCATTACTAAAATATTCGTGGAGTTAAAACTGCAATATTAGATAGTTTGAAAATTTCCAAAAACCGAGGCCCTCAAACGAAATCTCGACTTTCGGAAGGCATAAATCAACATACGTGCGTCTGATGGTCATACTCCATTTATTAAAGTTTCTTCATTTATCATTATGAAGACATTCGTGGAGGGAAAAACTGCAATATTAGACAGTTTTAAAATATCCAAAAACCGAGACCTTCAAACGAAATCTCGAGTTTCGGAAGGCATAAATCAACATACGTGCGTCTGATGGTCATACTCCATTTATTAAAGTTTCTTCATTTATCATTATTAAGACATTCGTGGAGTTAAAACGGCAATATTAGACAGTTTGAAAATTTCCAAAACCGAGACCCTCAAACGAAATCTCGAGTTTCGGAAGGCATAAATCAACATACGTGCGTCTGATAGACCTGGCAAAACGGGTCAACGGGTCGGGTTCGGGTCTGGCCAATTCGGGTCGCGTCAATTCGGGTTTCTCGTTGAGTTCGGGTTAATTCGGGTCGGGACGGGTCTTTTCGGGTTTCGGGTCTATTTCGGATTTGTTGTCGGGTCTGTTTCGGGTCAAGCGGGTCGGGTCATTTTGGGTCGGGTCATTTTCGGGTCAATGAATAATAGAGAAATAGTCATTTCAAGTCTTTTCGGTTCAATTAGACTTATATTTTGTCGGGTCATTTTCGGGTTTAGTGGTTCTGGATCGGATCATTTTCGGGTCGGGCCAGTACGGGTCAAGGAAGCTCGGGTCATGTTCGGGTCGGGTCGGGTCAATTCGGGTTTCGGGTCACATTCGGGTGATGTAGTTCGGGTCACTTCGGGTCTCGGGTCAGCTTTTTCGGGTCGGGTCAATCGGGTCGGGTTGCTTTTGCCAGTCACGGCACCCCAAATGTCTTCCGTTGGTGCTCAAATTTTGCCTGGCCTCTTAATCGACCCCGGGAACTTTCTATGCGATTTCAGGAGAATTTTGTTCCGGGATCTCGGAATCCCGAAAAACCGTGTATTATTCACTTCAATTTCAGCCGTTCGGGAGGTCGACGGACCGGTTTCTTTTTCTCCTGTTTTTCAATCACGCGTCCTAGCTCATTTCAGGAGTTAACTGGTCGATTTGACCTCAAATAACGAGTTTTAACGCATTTTCACGATAATCCGAGTTTCGGCAAATGTTGGTTTTCGCACACCGGCACCCCCAAATGTTTTCCGTTGGTGTTCAAATTTTGCTTGGCCGCTTTATCTGACCCCATGAACTTTCTATGCGGTTTAGGAGAATTTTGTTCGGGACCTTTGAATCCCGAAAAACCGTGTATTACACACTTCAATTTTAATTTGTTAGGGAGGTCGACCGGACCGGTTTCTTTTTCCCCCTGTTTTTCAATCACGCGTCCTACCTCAATTCAGGAGTTAACTGTTCGATTTTGACCTCAAATAACGAGCTTTAATGCATTTTTCACGATAATCCGAGTTTCGGCGAATCTTTGGTTTTCGCACACCGGCACCCCCAAATGTCTTCCGTTGGTGCTCAAATTTTGCCTGGCCTCTTTCTCGACCCCGGGGAACTTTCTATGCGATTTCCGGAGAATTTTGTTCCGGAATCCGAAAAACCGTGTATTAATACACTTCAATTTCGGCCGTTCGGGAGGGTCGACGGACCGGTTTCTTTTTCTCCCGTTTTTCAATCACGCGTCCTACCTCATTTCAGGAGTTAACCTGTTCGATTTCAGCCTCAAATAACGAGCTTTAACGCATTTTTCATGATAATCCGAGTTTCGGCGAATGCTGGTTTCTGGCACACCGGCACCCCCAAATGTCTTCCGTTGGTTCTCAAATTTTGCGTGGCCGCTTTATCTGACCCCAGGAACTTGCTATGCGGTTTCCGGAGAATTTTGTTCCGGGACCCCGGAATCCCGAAAAACCGTGTATTATAAACTTCAATTTCAGCCGTTCGGGAGGTCGTACCGGACCCGGTTTCTTTTTCTCCCTGTTTTTCAATCACGCGTCCTACCTCATTTCAGGAGTTAACCTGTTCGATTTCAGCCTCAAATAACGAGCTTTAACGCATTTTTCACGATAATCCGAGTTTCGGCGAATGCTGGTTTCTGGCACCCTAGCACCCCCAAATGTCTTCCGTTGGTGCTCAAATTTTGCGTGGCGCGTTATCGACCCCAGGGAACTTTCTATGAGATTTCCGGAGAATTTTGTTCGGGACTCGAAATCCCGAAAAACCGTGTATTATACACTTTAATTTCAACCGTTCGGGAGGTCGTACATCGAACCCGGTTTCTTTTTCTCCCTGTTTTTCAATCACGCGTCCTACCTCATTTCAGGAGTTGACCTGTTCGATTTCAGCCTCAAATAACGAGCTTTAACGCATTTCTCACGATAATCCGAGTCTTAGCGAATGCCGGTTTCTAGCACACCGGCACCTAGACCTGGCAAAACGGGTCAACGGGTCGGGTTCGGGTCGGGCCAATTCGGGTCGGGTCAATTCGGGTTTCTCGTTGAGTTCGGGTTAATTCGGGTCGGGACGGGTCTTTTCGGGTTTCGGGTCTATTTCGGGTTTGTTGTCGGGTCTGTTTCGGGTCAAGCGGGTCGGGTCATTTTGGGTCGGGTCATGTTCGGGTCGGGTCGGGTCAATTCGGGTTTACGGGTCACATTCGGGTGATGTTGTTCGGGTCACTTCGGGTCTCGGGTCAGCTTTTTCGGCTCGGGTCAATCGGGTCGGGTTGCTTTTGCCAGGTCTAGCGTCTGATGGTCATACTCCATTTATTAAAGTTTCTTCATTTATCATTAGTAAAATATTCGTGGAGTTAAAACCGCAATATTAGACAGTTTGAAAATTTCCAAAAACCGAGGCCCTCAAACGAAATCTCGACTTTCGGAAGGCATAAATCAACATACGTGCGTCTGATGGTCATACTCCATTTATTAAAGTTTCTTCATTTATCATTATTAAGACATTTGTGGAGGAAAAACGCAATATTAGACGGTTTGAAAATTTCCAAAATCGGGGCCCTCAAACGAAATCTCGACTTTCGGAAGGCATAAATCAACATACGTTCGTCTGATGGTCATACTCTATTTATTAAAGTTTCTTAATTTATTATTATTGAGACATTCATGGAGTTAAAACTGTAATATTAGACCGTTTTAAAATTTTCAAAAACCGAGGCCCTCAAACGAAATCTCGAGTTTCGGAAGGCATAAATCAACATACATTCTTCTGATTGTCATACTCCATTTATTAAAATTTCTTCATTTATCATTATTAAGACATTCGTGGAGTTAAAACTTCAATATTAGACAGTTTGAAAATTTCAAAAAACCGAGGCCCTCAAACGAAATCTCGACTTTCGAAAGGCATAAATCAACATACGTGCGTCTGATGGTCATACTCCATTTATTAAAGTTTCTTCATTTATCATTATTAAGACATTTGTGGAGGGAAAAACTGCAATATTAGACAGTTTTAAAATTTCCAAATATCGAGACCCTCAAACGAAATCTCGAGTTTCGGAAGGCATAAATTACCATACGTGCGTCTGATGGTCATACTCCATCTATTAAAGTTTCTTCATTTATCATTATTAAGACATTCGTGGAGTTAGAACTGCAATATTAGACAGTTTGAAAATTTCCAAAAACCGAGGCCTCAAACGAAATCTCGACTTTCGGAAGGCATAAATCAACATACGTGCGTCTGATGGTCATACTCCATTTATTAAAGTTTCTTCATTTATCATTATTAAAACATTCGTGGAGTTAAAACTGCAATATTAGACAGTTTTAAAATTTCCAAAAACCGAGACCCTCAAACGAAATCTCGAGTTTCGGAAGGCATAAATCAACATACGTGCGTCGGATGGTCATACTCCATTTATTAAAGTTTCTTCATTTATCATTATTAAGACATTCGTGGAGTTAAAACTGCAATATTAGACAGTTTTAAAATTTCCAAAAACCGAGACCCTCAAACGAAATCTCGAATTTCGGAAAGCATAAATCAACATACGTGCGTCTGATGGTCATACTCCATTTATTAAAATTTCTTCATTTATCATTACTAAAATATTCGTGGAGTTAAAACTGCAATATTAGATAGTTTGAAAATTTCCAAAAACCGAGGCCCTCAAACGAAATCTCGACTTTCGGAAGGCATAAATCAACATACGTGCGTCTGATGGTCATACTCCATTTATTAAAGTTTCTTCATTTATCATTATGAAGACATTCGTGGAGGGAAAAACTGCAATATTAGACAGTTTTAAAATATCCAAAAACCGAGACCTTCAAACGAAATCTCGAGTTTCGGAAGGCATAAATCAACATACGTGCGTCTGATGGTCATACTCCATTTATTAAAGTTTCTTGATTTATCATTTTTAAGACATTCGTGGAGTTAAAACTGCAATATTAGACAGTTTTAAAATTTCCAAAAACCGAGACCCTCAAACGAAATCTCGAGTTTCGGAAGGCATAAATCAACATACGTGCGTCTGATAGACCTGGCAAAACGGGTCAACGGGTCGGGTTCGGGTCTGGCCAATTCGGGTCGCGTCAATTCGGGTTTCTCGTTGAGTTCGGGTTAATTCGGGTCGGGACGGGTCTTTTCGGGTTTCGGGTCTATTTCGGATTTGTTGTCGGGTCTGTTTCGGGTCAAGCGGGTCGGGTCATTTTGGGTCGGGTCATTTTCGGGTCAATGAATAATAGAGAAATAGTCATTTCAAGTCTTTTCGGTTCAATTAGACTTATATTTTGTCGGGTCATTTTCGGGTTTAGTGTTTGGATCGGATCATTTTCGGGTCGGGCCGATGCAGGTCAAGGAAGCTCGGGTCATGTTCGGGTCGGGTCGGGTCAATTCGGGTTTTCGGGTCATATTCGGGTGATGTAGTTCGGGTCACTTCGGGTCTCGGGTCAGCTTTTTCGGGTCGGGTCAATCGGGTCGGGTTGCTTTTGCAGTCTGCAAGCACCCCAAATGTCTTCCGTTGGTGCTCAAATTTTGCTGGCCTCTTAATCGACCCCAGGAACTTTCTATGCGATTTCCAGGAGAATTTTGTTCCGGGATCTCGGAATCCCGAAAAACCGTGTATTATTCACTTCAATTTCAGCCGTTCGGGAGGTCGACGGACCGGTTTCTTTTTCTCCTGTTTTTCAATCACGCGTCCTAGCTCATTTCAGGAGTTAACCTGGTCGATTTCAGCCTCAAATAACGAGTTTTAACGCATTTTTCACGATAATCCGAGTTTCGGCAAATGTTGGTTTCTGGCACACCGGCACCCCCAAATGTTTTCCGTTGGTGTTCAAATTTTGCTTGGCCGCTTTATCTGACCCCATGAACTTTCTATGCGGTTTCCGGAGAATTTTGTTCCGGGACCTTTGAATCCCGAAAAACCGTGTATTACACACTTCAATTTCAGCTGTTAGGGAGGTCGTACCGGACCCGGTTTCTTTTTCCCCCTGTTTTTCAATCACGCGTCCTACCTCAATTCAGGAGTTAACCTGTTCGATTTCAGCCTCAAATAACGAGCTTTAATGCATTTTTCACGATAATCCGAGTTTGGCGAATCTTTGTTTTCGCACACCGGCACCCCCAAATGTCTTCCGTTGGTGCTCAAATTTTGCCTGGCCTCTTTATCAGACCCCAGGAACTTTCTATGCGATTTCCGGAGAATTTTGTTCGGGACCGGAATCCGAAAAACCGTGTATTAATACACTTCAATTTCGGCCGTTCGGGAGGTCGTCGGACCGGTTTCTTTTTCTCCTGTTTTTCAATCACGCGTCCTAGCTCATTTCAGGAGTTAACCTGTTCGATTTCACCCTCAAATAACGAGCTTTAACGCATTTTTCACGATAATCCGAGTTTCGGCGAATGCTGGTTTCTGGCACACCGGCACCCCCAAATGTCTTCCGTTGGTTCTCAAATTTTGCGTGGCCGCTTTATCTCGACCCCTGGAACTTTTTATGCGGTTTCGGAGAATTTTCTTCCGGGACCCGGAATCCCGAAAAACCGTGTATTATACACCTCAATTTCGGTAGTTCGGGAGGTCGACAGGACCGGTTTCTTTTTCTTCCTGTTTTTCAATCACGCGTCTTACCTCATTTCAGGAGTTAACTGTTTGATTTGACCTCAAATAACGAGTTTTAACGCATTTTCACGATAATTCGAGTCTCGGCGAATCTTGGTTTTCGCCACACCGGCACCCCCAAATGTCTTCCGTTGGTGCTCAAATTTTGCGTGGCCGCTTTATCGACCCCACGAACTTTCTACGCGGTTTCCGGAAAATTTTGTTCGGGACCCGGAATTCGAAAAACCGTGTATATTATACAATTCAATTTCGCCGTTCGGGAGGTCGTACGGACCTGGTTTTTTTTCTCCTGTTTTTCAATCACGCATCCTACCTCATTTCAGGAGTTAACTTTGTTCGATTTGACCTCAAATAACGAGCTTTAACGCATTTTTCACGATAATCCGAGTTTCGGCGAATCTTTGGTTTTACGGTTTCGCACACCGGCACCCCAAATGTCTTCCGTTGGTTCTCAAATTTTGCGTGGCCGCTTTATCAGACCCCGGGAACTTGCTATGCGGTTTCGGAGAATTTTGTTCGGGACCGGAATCCCGAAAAACCGTGTATTATAAACTTCAATTTTGACCCGTTCGGGAGGTCGTACGGACCGGTTTCTTTTTCTCCCTGTTTTTCAATCACGCGTCCTACCTCATTTCAGGAGTTAACTGTTCGATTTCAGCCTCAAATAACGAGCTTTAACGCATTTTTCACGATAATCCGAGTTTCGGCGAATGCTGGTTTCTGGCACCCTAGCACCCCCAAATGTCTTCCGTTGGTGCTCAAATTTTGCGTGGCCGCGTTATCTGACCCCAGGAACTTTCTATGAGATTTCCGGAGAATTTTGTTCCGGGACTCCGAAATCCCGAAAAACCGTGTATTATACACTTTAATTTCAGCCGTTCGGGAGGTCGTACCGAACCCGGTTTCTTTTTCTCCCTGTTTTTCAATCACGCGTCCTACCTCATTTCAGGAGTTGACCTGTTCGATTTCAGCCTCAAATAACGAGCTTTAACGCATTTCTCACGATAATCCGAGTCTTAGCGAATGCCGGTTTCTAGCACACCGGCACCTAGACCTGGCAAAACGGGTCAACGGGTCGGGTTCGGGTCGGGCCAATTCGGGTCGGGTCAATTCGGGTTTCTCGTTGAGTTCGGGTTAATTCGGGTCGGGACGGGTCTTTTCGGGTTTCGGGTCTATTTCGGGTTTGTTGTCGGGTCTGTTTCGGGTCAAGCGGGTCGGGTCATTTTGGGTCGGGTCATGTTCGGGTCGGGTCGGGTCAATTCGGGTTTACGGGTCACATTCGGGTGATGTTGTTCGGGTCACTTCGGGTCTCGGGTCAGCTTTTTCGGCTCGGGTCAATCGGGTCGGGTTGCTTTTGCCAGGTCTAGCGTCTAATGGTCATACTCCATTTATTAAAGTTTCTTCATTTATCATTAGTAAAATATTCGTGGAGTTAAAACCGCAATATTAGACAGTTTGAAAATTTCCAAAAACCGAGGCCCTCAAACGAAATCTCGACTTTCGGAAGGCATAAATCAACATACGTGCGTCTGATGGTCATACTCCATTTATTAAAGTTTCTTCATTTATCATTATTAAGACATTTGTGGAGGGAAAAACCGCAATATTAGACAGTTTGAAAATTTCCAAAAACTGGGGCCCTCAAACGAAATCTCGACTTTCGGAAGACATAAATCATCATACGTTCATCTGATGGTCATACTCTATTTATTAAAGTTTCTTAATTTATTATTATTGAGACATTCATGGAGTTAAAACTGTAATATTAGACCGTTTTAAAATTTTCAAAAACCGAGGCCCTCAAACGAAATCTCGACTTTCGGAAGGCATAAATCAACATACATTCTTCTGATGGTCATACTCCATTTATTAAAGTTTCTTAATTTATCATTATTAAGACATTCGTGGAGTTAAAACTTCAATATTAGACAGTTTGAAAATTTCCAAAAACCGAGGCCCTCAAACGAAATCTCGACTTTCGGAAGGCATAAATCATCATACGTTTGTCTGATGGTCATACTCTATTTATTAAAGTTTCTTAATGTATTATTATTGAGACATTCATGGAGTTAAAACTGTAATATTAGACCGTTTTAAAATTTTCAAAAACCGAGGCCCTCAAACGAAATCTCGATTTTCGGAAGGCATAAATCAACATACATTCTTCTGATGGTCATACTCCATTTATTAAAGTTTCTTCATTTATCATTATTAAGACATTCGTGGAGTTAAAACTTCAATATTAGACAGTTTGAAAATTTCCAAAAACCGAGGCCCTCAAACGAAATCTCGACTTTCGGAAGGCATAAATCAACATACGTTCGTCTGATGGTCATACTCCATTTATTAAAGTTTCTTCATTTATCATTATTAAGACATTCGTGGAGTTAAAACGCAATATTAGAGTGTTAAAATTTCCAAAACCGAGACCCTCAAACGAAATCTCGAGTTTCGGAAGGCATAAATCAACATACGTGCGTCTGATGGTCATACTCCATTTATTAAAGTTTCTTCATTTATCATTATTAAGACATTTGTGGAGGGAAAAACCGCAATATTAGACAGTTTGAAAATTTCCAAAAACTGGGGCCCTCAAACGAAATCTCGACTTTCGGAAGGCATAAATCAACATACGTTCGTCTGATGGTCATACTCTATTTATTAAAGTTTCTTAATTTATTATTATTGAGACATTCATGGAGTTAAAACTGTAATATTAGACCGTTTTAAAATTTTCAAAAACCGAGGCCCTCAAACGAAATCTCGAGTTTCGGAAGGCATAAATCAACATACATTCTTCTGATTGTCATACTCCATTTATTAAAATTTCTTCATTTATCATTATTAAGACATTCGTGGAGTTAAAACTTCAATATTAGACAGTTTGAAAATTTCAAAAAACCGAGGCCCTCAAACGAAATCTCGACTTTCGAAAGGCATAAATCAACATACGTGCGTCTGATGGTCATACTCCATTTATTAAAGTTTCTTCATTTATCATTATTAAGACATTTGTGGAGGGAAAAACTGCAATATTAGACAGTTTTAAAATTTCCAAATATCGAGACCCTCAAACGAAATCTCGAGTTTCGGAAGGCATAAATTACCATACGTGCGTCTGATGGTCATACTCCATCTATTAAAGTTTCTTCATTTATCATTATTAAGACATTCGTGGAGTTAGAACTGCAATATTACACAGTTTGAAAATTTCCAAAAACCGAGGCCTCAAACGAAATCTCGACTTTCGGAAGGCATAAATCAACATACGTGCGTCTGATGGTCATACTCCATTTATTAAAGTTTCTTCATTTATCATTATTAAAACATTCGTGGAGTTAAAACTGCAATATTAGACAGTTTTAAAATTTCCAAAAACCGAGACCCTCAAACGAAATCTCGAGTTTTGGAAGGCATAAATCAACATACGTGCGTCTGATGGTCATACTCCATTTATTAAAGTTTCTTCATTTATCATTATTAAGACATTCGTGGAGTTAAAACTGCAATATTAGACAGTTTTAAAATTTCCAAAAACCGAGACCCTCAAACGAAATCTCGAATTTCGGAAAGCATAAATCAACATACGTGCGTCTGATGGTCATACTCCATTTATTAAAATTTCTTCATTTATCATTACTAAAATATTCGTGGAGTTAAAACTGCAATATTAGATAGTTTGAAAATTTCCAAAAACCGAGGCCCTCAAACGAAATCTCGACTTTCGGAAGGCATAAATCAACATACGTGCGTCTGATGGTCATACTCCATTTATTAAAGTTTCTTCATTTATCATTATGAAGACATTCGTGGAGGGAAAAACTGCAATATTAGACAGTTTTAAAATATCCAAAAACCGAGACCTTCAAACGAAATCTCGAGTTTCGGAAGGCATAAATCAACATACGTGCGTCTGATGGTCATACTCCATTTATTAAAGTTTCTTGATTTATCATTTTTAAGACATTCGTGGAGTTAAAACTGCAATATTAGACAGTTTTAAAATTTCCAAAAACCGAGACCCTCAAACGAAATCTCGAGTTTCGGAAGGCATAAATCAACATACGTGCGTCTGATAGACCTGGCAAAACGGGTCAACGGGTCGGGTTCGGGTCTGGCCAATTCGGGTCGCGTCAATTCGGGTTTCTCGTTGAGTTCGGGTTAATTCGGGTCGGGACGGGTCTTTTCGGGTTTCGGGTCTATTTCGGATTTGTTGTCGGGTCTGTTTCGGGTCAAGCGGGTCGGGTCATTTTGGGTCGGGTCATTTTCGGGTCAATGAATAATAGAGAAATAGTCATTTCAAGTCTTTTCGGTTCAATTAGACTTATATTTTGTCGGGTCATTTTCGGGTTTAGTGGTTCTGGATCGGATCATTTTCGGGTCGGGCCAGTACGGGTCAAGGAAGCTCGGGTCATGTTCGGGTCGGGTCGGGTCAATTCGGGTTTTCGGGTCATATTCGGGTGATGTAGTTCGGGTCACTTCGGGTCTCGGGTCAGCTTTTTCGGGTCGGGTCAATCGGGTCGGGTTGCTTTTGCCAGGTCTACCGGCACCCCCAAATGTCTTCCGTTGGTGCTCAAATTTTGCCTGGCCTCTTAATCTGACCCCAGGAACTTTCTATGCGATTTCCGGAGAATTTTGTTCCGGGATCTCGGAATCCCGAAAAACCGTGTATTATTCACTTCAATTTCAGCCGTTCGGGAGGTCGTACCGGACCCGGTTTCTTTTTCTCCCTGTTTTTCAATCACGCGTCCTACCTCATTTCAGGAGTTAACCTGGTCGATTTCAGCCTCAAATAACGAGTTTTAACGCATTTTTCACGATAATCCGAGTTTCGGCAAATGTTGGTTTCTGGCACACCGGCACCCCCAAATGTTTTCCGTTGGTGTTCAAATTTTGCTTGGCCGCTTTATCTGACCCCATGAACTTTCTATGCGGTTTCCGGAGAATTTTGTTCCGGGACCTTTGAATCCCGAAAAACCGTGTATTACACACTTCAATTTCAGCTGTTAGGGAGGTCGTACCGGACCCGGTTTCTTTTTCCCCCTGTTTTTCAATCACGCGTCCTACCTCAATTCAGGAGTTAACCTGTTCGATTTCAGCCTCAAATAACGAGCTTTAATGCATTTTTCACGATAATCCGAGTTTCGGCGAATGCTGGTTTCTGGCACACCGGCACCCCCAAATGTCTTCCGTTGGTGCTCAAATTTTGCCTGGCCTCTTTATCTGACCCCAGGAACTTTCTATGCGATTTCCGGAGAATTTTGTTCCGGAATCCCGAAAAACCGTGTATTATACACTTCAATTTCAGCCGTTCGGGAGGTCGTACCGGACCCGGTTTCTTTTTCTCCCTGTTTTTCAATCACGCGTCCTACCTCATTTCAGGAGTTAACCTGTTCGATTTCAGACTCAAATAACGAGCTTTAACGCAATTTTCACGATAATCCGAGTTTCGGCGAATGCTGGTTTCTGGCACACCGGCACCCCCAAATGTCTTCCGTTGGTTCTCAAATTTTGCGTGGCCGCTTTATCTGACCCCAGGAACTTGCTATGCGGTTTCCGGAGAATTTTGTTCCGGGACCCCGGAATCCCGAAAAACCGTGTATTATAAACTTCAATTTCAAAGTTGTTCGGGAGGTCGATCAGGACCGGTTTCTTTTTCTCCCTGTTTTTCAATCACGCGTCCTACCTCATTTCAGGAGTTAACCTGTTCGATTTCAGCCTCAAATAACGAGCTTTAACGCATTTTTCACGATAATCCGAGTTTCGGCGAATGCTGGTTTCTGGCACCCTAGCACCCCCAAATGTCTTCCGTTGGTGCTCAAATTTTGCGTGGCCGCGTTATCTGACCCCAGGAACTTTCTATGAGATTTCCGGAGAATTTTGTTCCGGGACTCCGAAATCCCGAAAAACCGTGTATTATACACTTTAATTTCAGCCGTTCGGGAGGTCGTACCGAACCCGGTTTCTTTTTCTCCCTGTTTTTCAATCACGCGTCCTACCTCATTTCAGGAGTTGACCTGTTCGATTTCAGCCTCAAATAACGAGCTTTAACGCATTTCTCACGATAATCCGAGTCTTAGCGAATGCGGTTTTAGCACACCGGCACCTAGACTGGCAAAACGGGTCAACGGGTCGGGTTCGGGTCGGGCCAATTCGGGTCGGGTCAATTCGGGTTTCTCGTTGAGTTCGGGTTAATTCGGGTCGGGACGGGTCTTTTCGGGTTTCGGGTCTATTTCGGGTTTGTTGTCGGGTCTGTTTCGGGTCAAGCGGGTCGGGTCATTTTGGGTCGGGTCATGTTCGGGTCGGGTCGGGTCAATTCGGGTTTACGGGTCACATTCGGGTGATGTTGTTCGGGTCACTTCGGGTCTCGGGTCAGCTTTTTCGGCTCGGGTCAATCGGGTCGGGTTGCTTTTGCAGTCTAGCGTCGATGGTCATACTCCATTTATTAAAGTTTCTTCATTTATCATTAGTAAAATATTCGTGGAGTTAAAACCGCAATATTAGACAGTTTGAAAATTTCCAAAAAACCGAGGCCCTCAAACGAAATCTCGACTTTCGGAAGGCATAAATCAACATACGTGCGTCAATGGTCATACTCCATTTATTAAAGTTTCTTCATTTATCATTATTAAGACATTTGTGGAGGGAAAAACCGCAATATTAGACAGTTTGAAAATTTCCAAAAACTGGGGCCCTCAAACGAAATCTCGACTTTCGGAAGGCATAAATCAACATACGTTCGTCTGATGGTCATACTCTATTTATTAAAGTTTCTTAATTTATTATTATTGAGACATTCATGGAGTTAAACGTAATATTAGACCGTTTTAAAATTTTCAAAAAAACCGAGGCCCTCAAACGAAATCTCGAGTTTCGGAAGGCATAAATCAACATACATTCTTCTGATTGTCATACTCCATTTATTAAAATTTCTTCATTTATCATTATTAAGACATTCGTGGAGTTAAAACTTCAATATTAGACAGTTTGAAAATTTCAAAAAACCGAGGCCCTCAAACGAAATCTCGACTTTCGAAAGGCATAAATCAACATACGTGCGTCTGATGGTCATACTCCATTTATTAAAGTTTCTTCATTTATCATTATTAAGACATTTGTGGAGGGAAAAACTGCAATATTAGACAGTTTTAAAATTTCCAAATATCGAGACCCTCAAACGAAATCTCGAGTTTCGGAAGGCATAAATTACCATACGTGCGTCTGATGGTCATACTCCATCTATTAAAGTTTCTTCATTTATCATTATTAAGACATTCGTGGAGTTAGAACTGCAATATTAGACAGTTTGAAAATTTCCAAAAACCGAGGCCTCAAACGAAATCTCGACTTTCGGAAGGCATAAATCAACATACGTGCGTCTGATGGTCATACTCCATTTATTAAAGTTTCTTCATTTATCATTATTAAAACATTCGTGGAGTTAAAACTGCAATATTAGACAGTTTTAAAATTTCCAAAAACCGAGACCCTCAAACGAAATCTCGAGTTTCGGAAGGCATAAATCAACATACGTGCGTCTGATGGTCATACTCCATTTATTAAAGTTTCTTCATTTATCATTATTAAGACATTCGTGGAGTTAAAACTGCAATATTAGACAGTTTTAAAATTTCCAAAAACCGAGACCCTCAAACGAAATCTCGAATTTCGGAAAGCATAAATCAACATACGTGCGTCTGATGGTCATACTCCATTTATTAAAATTTCTTCATTTATCATTACTAAAATATTCGTGGAGTTAAAACTGCAATATTAGATAGTTTGAAAATTTCCAAAAACCGAGGCCCTCAAACGAAATCTCGACTTTCGGAAGGCATAAATCAACATACGTGCGTCTGATGGTCATACTCCATTTATTAAAGTTTCTTCATTTATCATTATGAAGACATTCGTGGAGGGAAAAACTGCAATATTAGACAGTTTTAAAATATCCAAAAACCGAGACCTTCAAACGAAATCTCGAGTTTCGGAAGGCATAAATCAACATACGTGCGTCTGATGGTCATACTCCATTTATTAAAGTTTCTTCATTTATCATTATTAAGACATTCGTGGAGTTAAAACGGCAATATTAGACAGTTTGAAAATTTCCAAAACCGAGACCCTCAAACGAAATCTCGAGTTTCGGAAGGCATAAATCAACATACGTGCGTCGATAGACCTGGCAAAACGGGTCAACGGGTCGGGTTCGGGTCTGGCCAATTCGGGTCGCGTCAATTCGGGTTTCTCGTTGAGTTCGGGTTAATTCGGGTCGGGACGGGTCTTTTCGGGTTTGGTCTATTTCGGATTTGTTGTCGGGTCTGTTTCGGGTCAAGCGGGTCGGGTCATTTTGGGTCGGGTCATTTTCGGGTCAATGAATAATAGAGAAATAGTCATTTCAAGTCTTTTCGGTTCAATTAGACTTATATTTTGTCGGGTCATTTTCGGGTTTAGTGGTTCTGGATCGGATCATTTTCGGGTCGGGCGATGCGGGTCAAGGAAGCTCGGGTCATGTTCGGGTCGGGTCGGGTCAATTCGGGTTTTCGGGTCATATTCGGGTGATGTAGTTCGGGTCACTTCGGGTCTCGGGTCAGCTTTTTCGGGTCGGGTCAATCGGGTCGGGTTGCTTTTGCAGTCTACCTAAGCACCCCAAATGTCTTCCGTTGGTGCTCAAATTTTGCCTGGCCTCTTAATCGACCCCGGGAACTTTCTATGCGATTTCCGGAGAATTTTGTTCGGGACCCCGGAATCCCGAAAAACCGTGTATTATACACTTCAATTTCGGCCGTTCGGGAGGTCGAAATCAGGACCGGTTTCTTTTTCTCCTGTTTTTCAATCACGCGTCCTAGCTCATTTCAGGAGTTAACCTGGTCGATTTGACCTCAAATAACGAGTTTTAACGCATTTTTCACGATAATCCGAGTTTCGGCAAATGTTGGTTTACGGCACACCGGCACCCCCAAATGTTTTCCGTTGGTGTTCAAATTTTGCTTGGCCGCTTTATCTGACCCCATGAACTTTCTATGCGGTTTAGGAGAATTTTGTTAGGGACCTTTGAATCCCGAAAAACCGTGTATTACACACTTCAATTTCAAATTTGTTAGGGAGGTCGTACCGGACCCGGTTTTTTTTCCCCCTGTTTTTCAATCACGCGTCCTACCTCAATTCGGGAGTTAACTGTTCGATTTGACCTCAAATAACGAGCTTTAATGCATTTTTCACGATAATCCGAGTTTCGGCGAATCTTTGGTTTCGCACACCGGCACCCCAAATGTCTTCCGTTGGTGCTCAAATTTTGCGTGGCCTCTTTATCTGACCCCAGGAACTTTCTATGCGATTTCGGAGAATTTTGTTCCGGGACCCGGAATCCCGAAAAACCGTGTATTATACACTTCAATTTCGGCCCGTTCGGGAGGTCGACGGACCCGGTTTCTTTTTCTCCTGTTTTTCAATCACGCGTCCTACCTCATTTCAGGAGTTAACCTGTTCGATTTGAGCCTCAAATAACGAGCTTTAACGCATTTTTCATGATAATCCGAGTTTCGGCGAATTTGGTTTCGCACACCGGCACCCCCAAATGTCTTCCGTTGGTGCTCAAATTTTGCGTGGCCGCTTTATCTGACCCAGGAACTTTCTATGCGGTTTCCGGAGAATTTTGTTCCGGGACCCCGGAATCCCGAAAAACCGTGTATTATACACTTCAATTTCAGCCGTTCGGGAGGTCGTAAACGGACCGGTTTCTTTTTCTTCTGTTTTTCAATCACGCGTCCTACCTCATTTCAGGAGTTAACTGTTTGATTTGACCTCAAATAACGAGCTTTAACGCATTTTTCACGATAATCCGAGTTTCGGCGAATCTTTGGTTTTCGGCACACCTAAGCACCCCCAAATGTCTTCCGTTGGTGCTCAAATTTTGCCTGGCCTCTTTATCAGACCCCAGGAACTTTCTATGCGATTTCCGGAGAATTTTGTTCCGGGACCCCGGAATCCCGAAAAACCGTGTATTAATACACTTCAATTTCAGCCGTTCGGGAGGTCGTACCGGACCCGGTTTCTTTTTCTCCCTGTTTTTCAATCACGCGTCCTACCTCATTTCAGGAGTTAACCTGTTTGATTTCAGCCTCAAATAACGAGCTTTAACGCTTTTTTCACGATAATCCGAGTTTCGGTTCACGATAATCCGAGTTTCGGCGAATCTGGTTTCCGGCACACCGGCACCCCCAAATGTCTTCCGTTGGTGCTCAAATTTTGCGTGGCCTCTTATATCGACCCCCGGGGAACTTTCTATGCGATTTCCGGAGAATTTTGTTCCGGACCTCGGAATCCCGAAAAACCGTGTATTATACACTTCAATTTCAAATTGTTCGGGAGGTCGACGGACCGGTTTCTTTTTCTCCCTGTTTTTCAATCACGCGTCCTACCTCATTTCAGGATTTAACCTGTTCGATTTCAGCCTAAATAACGAGCTTTAACGCATTTTTCACGATAATTCGAGTCTCGGCGAATGCTGGTTTCTGCCACACCGGCACCCCCAAATGTCTTCCGTTGGTGCTCAAATTTTGCGTGGCCGCTTTATCTGACTCCAGAAAATGAGGTAGAATCCCGAAAAACCATGTATTATACACTTCAATTTCAGCCGTTCGGGAGGTCGTACCGGACCCGGTTTTTTTTCTCCCTGGTTTTCAATCACGCATCCTACCTCATTTCAGGAGTTAACCTGTTCGATTTCAGCCTCAAATAACGAGCTTTAACGCATTTTTCACGATAATCCGAGTTTCGACGAATGCTGGTTTCTGGCACACCGGCACCCCCAAATGTCTTCCGTTGGTTCTCAAAATATGCGTGGCCGCTTTATCTGACCCCAGGAACTTGCTATGCGGTTTCCGGAGAATTTTGTTCCGGGACCCCGGAATCCCGAAAAACCGTGTATTATACACTTCAATTTCAGCCGTTCGGGAGGTCGACTGGGACCCGGTTTCTTTTTCTTCTGTTTTTCAATCACGCGTCCTACCTCATTTCAGGAGTTAACTGTTTGATTTGACCTCAAATAACGAGCTTTAACGCATTTTCACGATAATCCGAGTTTCGGCGAATCTTTGGTTTCGCACACCGGCACCCCCAAATGTCTTCCGTTGGTGCTCAAATTTTGCCTGGCCTCTTTATCCGACCCCAGGGAACTTTCTATGCGATTTCCGGAGAATTTTGTTCCGGACCCGGAATCCCGAAAAACCGTGTATTATACACTTCAATTTCACCGTTCGGGAGGTAAATCGGACCCGGTTTCTTTTTTTCTCCTGTTTTTCAATCACGCGTCCTACCTCATTTCAGGAGTTAACTGTTCGATTTCAGCCTCAAATAACGAGCTTTAACGCATTTTTCACGATAATCCGAGTTTCGGCGAATGCTGGTTTCTAGCACACCGGCACCCCCAAATGTCTTCCGTTGGTTCTCAAAATTTGCGTGGCCGCTTTATCTGACCCCAGGAACTTGCTATGCGGTTTCCGGAGAATTTTGTTCCGGGACCCCGGAATCCCGAAAAACCGTGTATTATACACTTCAATTTCAGCCGTTCGGGAGGTCGTACCGGACCCGGTTTCTTTTTCTTCCTGTTTTTACATCACGCGTCTTACCTCATTTCAGGAGTTAACATGTTCGATTTCAGCCTCAAATAACGACTTTTAACGCATTTTTCACGATAATTCGAGTCTCGGCGAATGCTGGTTTCTGCCACACCGGTACCCCCAAATGTCTTCCGTTGGTGCTCAAATTTTGCGTGGCCGTTTTATCTGACCCCACGAACTTTATATGCGGTTTCCGGAGAATTTTGTTCCGGGACCCCGGAATCCCGAAAAACCATGTATATTATACACTTCAATTTCAGCCGTTCGGGAGGTCGTACCGGACCTGGTTTCTTTTTCTCCCTGTTTTTTAATCACGCGCCCTACCTCATTTCAGGAGTTAACCTGTTCGATTTCAGCCTCAAATAACGACTTTTAACGCATTTTTCACGATAATCCGAGTCTCGGCGAATGCTGGTTTCTTACACACCGGCACCCCCAAATGTCTTCCGTTGGTGCTCAAATTTTGCGTGGCCGCTTTATCTGACCCCAGGAACTTTCTATGCGATTTCCGGAGAATTTTGTTCCGGGACCTCGGAATCCCGAAAAACCGTGTATTAATACACTTCAATTTCAGCCGTTCGGGAGGTCGTACCGGACCCGGTTTCTTTTTATTCCTGTTTTTCAATCACGCGTCCTACCTCATTTCAGGAGTTAACCTGTTCGATTTCAGCCTCAAATAACGAGCTTTAACGCATTTTTCACGATAATTCGAGTCTCGGCGAATGCTGGTTTCTGCCACACCGGCACCCCCAAATGTCTTCCGTTGGTGCTCAAATTTTGTGTGGCCGCTTTATTTGACCCCAGGAACTTTCTATGCGGTTTCCGGAGAATTTTGTTCTGAGACCCCGGAATCCCGAAAAACCGTGTATTATACACTTCAATTTCAGCCGTTCGGGAGGTCGTACCGGACCCGGTTTCTATTTCTTCCTGTTTTTCAATCACGCGTCTTACCTCATTTCAGGAGTTAACCTGTTTGATTTCAGCCTCAAATAACGAGTTTTAACGCATTTTTCACGATAATTCGAGTCTCGGCGAATCTTTGGTTTACGCACACACGGCACCCCAAATGTCTTCCGTTGGTGCTCAAATTTTGCGTGGCCGCTTTATCTCGACCCCACGAACTTTCTATGCGGTTTCCGGAGAATTTTGTTCCGGAATCCCGAAAACCGTGTATTATACACTTCAATTTGAGCTGTTCGGGAGGTCGTACAGGACCGGTTTCTTTTTCTTCCTGTTTTTCAATCACGCGTCCTACCTCATTTCAGGAGTTAACTGTTCGATTTCAGCCTCAAATAACGAGCTTTAACACATTTTTCACGATAATCCGAGTTTCGGCGAATCTTTGGTTTTCGGCACACCGGCACCCCCAAATGTCTTCCGTTGGTGCTCAAATTTTGCCTGGCCTCTTTATCAGACCCCAGGAACTTTCTATGCGATTTCCGGAGAATTTTGTTCCGGGACCGAGGAATCCCGAAAAACCGTGTATTATACACTTCAATTTCACCGTTCGGAAGGTCGTACCGGACCGGTTTCTTTTTCTCCCTGTTTTTCAATCACGCGTCCTACCTCATTTCAGGAGTTAACCTGTTCGATTTGAGCCTCAAATAACGAGCTTTAACGCATTTTTCACGATAATCCGAGTTTCGGCGAATTTGGTTTTCGGCACACGGCACCCCCAAATGTCTTCCGTTGGTTCTCAAATTTTGCGTGGCGCTTTATATCGACCCCAGGAACTTGCTATGCGGTTTCGGAGAATTTTGTTCGGGACCGGAATCCGAAAAACCGTGTATTATACACTTCAATTTCAGCCGTTCGGGAGGTCGTACCGGACCCGGTTTCTTTTTCTCCCTGTTTTTCAATCACGCGTCTTACCTCATTTTAGGAGTTAACCTGTTTGATTTCAGCCTCAAATAGAGAGTTTTAACGTATTTTTCACGATAATTCGAGTCTCGGCGAATGCTGGTTTCTGCCACACCGGCACCCCCAAATGTCTTCCGTTGGTGCTCAAATTTTGCGTGGCCGCTTTATCTGACCCCACGAACTTTCTATGCGGTTTCCGGAGAATTTTGTTCCGGGACCCCGGAATCCCGAAAAACCGTGTATTATACACTTCAATTTTGGTGTTCGGGAGGTAAATGCCAGGACCCGGTTTCTTTTTCTTCCTTTTTTCAATCACGCGTCCTACCTCATTTCAGGAGTTAACCTGTTTGATTTCAGCCTCACATAACGAGCTTTAACACATTTTTCACGATAATCCGAGTTTCGGCGAATGCTGGTTTCTGGCACACCGGCACCCCCAAATGTCTTCCGTTGGTGCTCAAATTTTGCCTGGCCTCTTTATCTGACCCCAGGAACTTGCTATGCGATTTCCGGAGAATTTTGTTCGGGGACCCCGGAATCCCGAAAAACCGTGTATTATACACTTCAATTTCAGCCGTTCGGGAGGTCGTACCGGACCCGGTTTCTTTTTCTTTCTGTTTTTCAATCACGCGTCCTACCTCATTTCAGGAGTTAACCTGTTCGATTTCAGCCTCAAATAACGGGCTTTAACGCATTTTTCACGATAATCCGAGTCTCGGCGAATGCTGGTTTCTACCACACCGGCACCCCCAAATGTCTTCCGTTGGTGCTCAAATTTTGCCTGGCCTCTTTATCTGACCCCAGGAACTTTCTATGCGATTTCCGGAGAATTTTTTTCGGGGATCCCGGAATCCCGAAAAACCGTGTATTATACACTTCAATTTCAGCCGTTCGGGAGGTCGTACCGGACCCGGTTTCTTTTTCTTCCTGTTTTTCAATCACGCGTCCTACCTCATTTCAGAAGTTAACCTGTTTGATTTCAGCCTCAAATAACGAGTTTTAACGCATTTTTCACGATAATTCGAGTCTCGGCGAATGTTGGTTTCTAGCACACCGGCACCCCCAATGTCTTCTGTTGGTGCTCAAATTTTGCCTGGCCTCTTTATCTGACCCCAGGAACTTGCTATGCGATTTCTGGAGAATTTTGTTCCGGGACCCCGGAATCCCGAAAAACCGTTTATTATACACTTCAATTTCAGCCGTTCGGGAGGTCGTACAGGACCCGGTTTCTTTTTCTCCCTGTTTTTCAATCACGCGTCCTACCTCATTTCAGGAGTTAACCTTTTCGATTTCAGCCTCAAATAACGAGCTTTAACGCATTTTTCACGATAATCCGAGTTTCGGCGAATCTTTGGTTTTCGCACACCGGCACCCCCAAATGTCTTCCGTTGGTTCTCAAATTTTGCGTGGCCGCTTTATCTGACCTCAGGAACTTGCTATGCGGTTTCCGGAGAATTTTGTTCGGGACCGGAATCCTGAAAAACCGTGTATATTATACACTTGATTTCACCGCGTTCGGAAGGTCGTACCGGACCCGGTTTCTTTTTCTCCCTGTTTTTCAATCCTGCGCCCTACCTCATTTCAGGAGTTAACCTGTTTGATTTTAGCCTCAAATAACGAGTTTTAACGCATTTTTCACGATAATTCGAGTCTCGGCGAATCTTTGGTTTTACGCCACACCGGCACCCCCAAATGTCTTCCGTTGGTGCTCAAATTTTGCGTGGCCGCTTTATCGACCCCAGGAACTTTCTATGCGATTTCCGGAAAACTTTGTTCCGGGACCGAATTCTAAAAACCGTGTATATTATACACTTGATTTGCCACTGCCGTTCGGGAGGTCGTAAATCAGGACCGGTTTCTTTTTATCCCTGTTTTTTAATCACGCGCCCTACCTCATTTCAAGAGTTAACCTGTTCGATTTCAGCCTCAAATAACGACTTTTAACGCATTTTCACGATAATTCGAGTCTTGGCGAATGCTGGTTTCTTACACACCGGCACCCCCAAATGTCTTCCGTTGGTGCTCAAATTTTGCGTGACCGCTTTATCGACCCCGGGAACTTTCTATGCGATTTCCGGAGAATTTTGTTCGGGACCCCGGAATCCCGAAAAACCATGTATTATACACTTCAATTTCGGTCGTTCGGGAGGTAAACGGACCGGTTTCTTTTTATTCCTGTTTTTCAATCACGCGTCCTACCTCATTTCAGGAGTTAACCTGTTCGATTTCAGCCTCAAATAACGAGCTTTAACGCATTTTTCACGATAATTCGAGTCTCGGCGAATGCTGGTTTCTGCCACACCGGCACCCCCAAATGTCTTCCGTTGGTGCTCAAATTTTGCGTGGCCGGTTTATTTGACCCCAGGAACTTTCTATGCGGTTTCCGGAGAATTTTGTTCCGAGACCCCGGAATCCCGAAAAACCGTGTATTATACACTTCAATTTCAGCCGTTCGGGAGGTCGTACCGGACCCGGTTTCTATTTCTTCCTGTTTTTCAATCACGCGTCTTACCTCATTTCAGGAGTTAACCTGTTTGATTTCAGCCTCAAATAACGAGTTTTAACGCATTTTTCACGATAATTCGAGTCTCGGCGAATGCTGGTTTCTGCCACACCGGCACCCCCAAATGTCTTCCGTTGGTGCTCAAATTTTGCGTGGCCGCTTTATCTGACCCCACGGACTTTCTATGCGGTTTCCGGAGAATTTTGTTCCGGGACCCCGGAATCCCGAAAAACCGTGTATTATACACTTCAATTTCGGTAGTTCGGGAGGGTCGAGGACCGGTTTCTTTTTCTTCCTGTTTTTCAATCACGCGTCCTACCTCATTTCAGGAGTTAACCTGTTTGATTTCAGCCTCAAATAACGAGCTTTAACGCATTTTTCACGATAATCCGAGTTTCGGCGAATGCTGGTTTCTGGCACACCGGCACCCCCAAATGTCTTCCGTTGGTGCTCAAATTTTGCCTGGCCTCTTTATCTGACCCCAGGAACTTTCTATGCGATTTCCGGAGAATTTTGTTCCGGGACCCCGGAATCCCGAAAAACCGTGTATTAATACACTTCAATTTCAGCCGTTCGGGAGGTCGTACCGGACCCGGTTTCTTTTTCTCCCTGTTTTTCAATCACGCGTCCTACCTCATTTCAGGAGTTAACCTGTTCGATTTCAGCCTCAAATAACGAGCTTTAACGCATTTTTCACGATAATCCGAGTTTCGGCGAATGCTGGTTTCTGGCACACCGGCACCCCCAAATGTCTTCCGTTGGTTCTCAAATTTTGCGTGGCCGCTTTATCTGACCCCAGGAACTTTCTATGCGGTTTCCGGAGAATTTTGTTCCGGGACCCCGGAATCCCGAAAAACCGTGTATTATACACTTCAATTTCAAACCGTTCGGGAGGTAAACAGGACCGGTTTCTTTTTCTCCCTGTTTTTCAATCACGCGTCTTACCTCATTTTAGGAGTTAACCTGTTTGATTTCAGCCTCAAATAGAGAGTTTTAACGTATTTTTCACGATAATTCGAGTCTCGGCGAATGCTGGTTTCTGCCACACCGGCACCCCCAAATGTCTTCCGTTGGTGCTCAAATTTTGCGTGGCCGCTTTATCTGACCCCAGGAACTTTCTATGCGATTTCCGGAGAATTTTGTTCCGGGACCCCGGAATCCCGAAAAACCGTGTATTATACACTTCAATTTCGGTAGTTCGGAGGTCGTCGGGACCGGTTTCTTTTTCTTCCTTTTTTCAATCACGCGTCCTACCTCATTTCAGGAGTTAACCTGTTTGATTTCAGCCTCACATAACGAGCTTTAACGCATTTTTCACGATAATCCGAGTTTCGGCGAATGCTGGTTTCTGGCACACCGGCACCCCCAAATGTCTTCCGTTGGTGCTCAAATTTTGCCTGGCCTCTTTATCTGACCCCAGGAACTTTCTATGCGATTTCCGGAGAATTTTGTTCCGGGACCCCGGAATCCCGAAAAACCGTGTATTATATACACTTCAATTTCAGCCGTTCGGGAGGTCGTACCGGACCCGGTTTCTTTTTCTCCCTGTTTTTCAATCACGCGTCCTACCTAGACCTGGCAAAAGCAACCCGACCCGATTGACCCGACCCGAAAAAGCTGACCCGAGACCCGAAGTGACCCGAACTACATCACCCGAATGTGACCCGAAAACCCGAATTGACCCGACCCGACCCGAACATGACCCGAGCTTCCTTGACCCGTACTGGCCCGACCCGAAAATGACCCGATCCAGAACCACTAAACCCGAAAATGACCCGATAAAATAATACTCTAATTGAACCGAAAAGACTTGAAATGACTATTTCTCTATTATTCATTGACCCGAAAATGACCCGACCCAAAATGACCCGACCCGCTTGACCCGAAACAGACCCGACAACAAACCCGAAATAGACCCGAAACCCGAAAAGACCCGTCCCGACCCGAATTAACCCGAACTCAACGAGAAACTCGAATTGACCCGACCCGAATTGGCCCGACCCGAACCCGACCCGTTGACCCGTTTCGCCAGGTCTAGTCCTACCTCATTTCAGGAGTTAACCTGTTCGATTTAAGCCTCAAATAACGAGCTTTAACGCATTTTTCACGATAATCCGAGTTTCGGCGAATCTTTGGTTTCGGCACACGGCACCCCCAAATGTCTTCCGTTGGTTCTCAAATTTTGCGTGGCCGCTTTATCAGACCCCGGGAACTTGCTATGCGATTTCCGGAGAATTTTGTTCCGGGACCGGAATCCCGAAAAACCGTGTATTATACACTTCAATTTCGGCCGTTCGGGAGGTAAACGGACCGGTTTCTTTTTCTCCCTGTTTTTCAATCACGCGTCTTACCTCATTTTAGGAGTTAACCTGTTTGATTTCAGCCTCAAATAAAGAGTTTTAACGTATTTTTCACGATAATTCGAGTCTCGGCGAATGCTGGTTTTGCCACACCGGCACCCCCAAATGTCTTCCGTTGGTGCTCAAATTTTGCGTGGCCGCTTTATCTGACCCCACGAACATTCTATGCGATTTCCGGAAAATTTTGTTCCGGGACCTCGGAATTCCGAAAAACCATGTATTAAACACTTCAATTTCAGTCGTTCGGGAGGTCGTACCGGACCCGGTTTTTTTTCTCCCTGTTTTTCAATCACGCATCCTACCTCATTTCAGGAGTTAACCTGTTCGATTTCAGACTCAAATAACGAGCTTTAACGCATTTTTGACGATAATCCGAGTTTCGGCAAATGCTGGTTTCTGGCACACCGGCACCCCCAAATGTTTTCCGTTGGTTCTCAAATTTTGCGTGGCCGCTTTATCTGACCCCAGGAACTTGCTATGCGGTTTCCGGAGAATTTTGTTCCAGGACCTCGGAATTCCGAAAAACCATGTATTATACACTTCAATTTCAGTCGTTCGGGAAGTCGTACCGGACCCGGTTTTTTATCTCCCTGTTTTTCAATCACGCATCCTACCTCATTTCACGAGTTAACCTGTTCGATTTCAGCCTCAAATAACGAGTTTTAACGCATTTTTCACGATAATCCGAGTTTCGGCAAATGCTGGTTTCTGGCACACCGGCACCCCCAAATGTCTTCCGTTGGTGCTCAAATTTTGCGTGGCCGCTTTATCTGACCCCACGAACTTTCTATGCGGTTTCCGGAGAATTTTGTTCCGGGACCCCGGAATCCCGAAAAACCGTGTATATTATACACTTCAATTTCAGCCGTTCGGGAGGTCGTACCGGACCCGGTTTCTTTTTCTTCCTGTTTTTACATCACGCGTCTTACCTCATTTCAGGAGTTAACCTGTTCGATTTCAGCCTCAAATAACGACTTTTAACGCATTTTCACGATAATTCGAGTCTCGGCGAATGCTGGTTTCTGCCACACCGGCACCCCCAAATGTCTTCCGTTGGTGCTCAAATTTTGCGTGGCCGCTTTATCTGACCCCACGAACTTTCTATGCGGTTTCCGGAGAATTTTGTTCCGGGACCCCGGAATCCCGAAAAACCATGTATATTATACACTTCAATTTCAGCCGTTCGGGAGGTCGTACCGGACCCGGTTTCTTTTTCTCCCTGTTTTTTAATCACGCGCCCAACCTCATTTCAGGAGTTAACCTGTTCGATTTCAGCCTCAAATAACGACTTTTAACGCATTTTTCACGATAATCCGAGTCTCGGCGAATGCTGGTTTCTTACACACCGGCACCCGCAAATGTCTTCCGTTGGTGCTCAAATTTTGCGTGGCCGCTTTATCTGACCCCAGGAACTTTCTATGCGATTTCCGGAAAATTTTGTTCCGGGACCTCGGAATCCCGAAAAACCGTGTATTATACACTTCAATTTCAGCCGTTCGGGAGGTCGTACCGGACCCGGTTTTTTTTCTCCCTGTTTTTCAATCACGCGCCCTACCTCATTTCAGTTGTTAACCTGTTCGATATCAGCCTCAAATAACGAGCTTTAACGCATTTTTCACGATAATCCGAGTTTCGGCAAATGTTGGTTTCTACCACACCGGCACCCCCAAATGTCTTCCGTTGGTGCTCAAATTTTGCGTGACCGCTTTATTTGACCCCAGGAACTTTCTATGCGATTTCCGGAGAATTTTGTTCCGGGACCTCGGAATCCCGAAGAACCGTGTATTATACACTTCAATTTCAGCCGTTCGGGAGGTCGTACCGGACCCGGTTTCTTTTTCTTCCTGTTTTTCAATCACGCGTCCTACCTCATTTCAGGAGTTAACCTGTTCGATTTCAGCCTCAAATAACGGGCTTTAACGCATTTTTCACGATAATCCGAGTCTCGGCGAATCTTTGGTTTCTACCACACCGGCACCCCCAAATGTCTTCCGTTGGTGCTCAAATTTTGCCTGGCCTCTTTATCTGACCCCAGGAACTTTGTATGCGATTTCCGGAGAATTTTTTTCGGGGACCCCGGAATCCCGAAAAACCGTGTATTATAAACTTCAATTTCAGCCGTTCGGGAGGTCGTACCGGACCCGGTTTCTTTTTCTTCCTGTTTTTCAATCACGCGTCCTACCTCATTTCAGAAGTTAACCTGTTTGATTTCAGCCTCAAATAACGAGTTTTAACGCATTTTTCACGATAATTCGAGTCTCGGCGAATCTTTGGTTTCTAGCACACCGGCACCCCCAATGTCTTCCGTTGGTGCTCAAATTTTGCCTGGCCTCTTTATCGACCCCGGGAACTTGCTATGCGATTTACGGAGAATTTTGTTCCGGGACCGGAATCCCGAAAAACCGTGTATTATACACTTCAATTTCAGTGTTCGGGAGGTAAATCAGGACCCGGTTTCTTTTTCTTCTGTTTTTCAATCACGCGTCCTACCTCATTTCAGGAGTTAACTGTTCGATTTCGACCTCAAATAACGGGCTTTAACGCATTTTTCACGATAATCCGAGTCTCGGCGAATCTTTGGTTTCTACCACACCGGCACCCCCAAATGTCTTCCGTTGGTGCTCAAATTTTGCCTGGCCTCTTTCTCGACCCCGGGAACTTTGTATGCGATTTCCGGAGATTTTTTTCGGGGACCCCGGAATCCCGAAAAACCGTGTATTATAAACTTCAATTTCGGCCCGTTCGGGAGGTCGTCTAGGACCGGTTTCTTTTTCTTCTGTTTTTCAATCACGCGTCCTACCTCATTTCGAAGTTAACTGTTTGATTTCGACCTCAAATAACGAGTTTTAACGCATTTTCACGATAATTCGAGTCTCGGCGAATCTTTGGTTTCTAGCACACCGGCACCCCCAATGTCTTCCGTTGGTGCTCAAATTTTGCCTGGCCTCTTTATCGACCCCGGGAACTTGCTATGCGATTTACGGAGAATTTTGTTCGGGACCGGAATCCGAAAAACCGTTTATTATACACTTCAATTTCGGTAGTTCGGGAGGTCGTACGGGACCGGTTTCTTTTTCTCCTGTTTTTCAATCACGCGTCCTAGCTCATTTCAGGAGTTAACTTTGTTCGATTTCAGCCTCAAATAACGAGCTTTAACGCATTTTTCACGATAATCCGAGTTTCGGCGAATGCTGGTTTCTAGCACACCGGCACCCCCAAATGTCTTCCGTTGGTTCTCAAATTTTGCGTGGCCGCTTTATCTGACCTCAGGAACTTGCTATGCGGTTTCCGGAGAATTTTGTTCCGGGACCCCGGAATCCTGAAAAACCGTGTATATTATACACTTCAGTTTCAGCCGTTCGGGAGGTCGTACCGGACCCGGTTTCTTTTTCTCCCTGTTTTTCAATCCTGCGCCCTACCTCATTTCAGGAGTTAACCTGTTTGATTTTAGCCTCAAATAACGAGTTTTAACGCATTTTTCACGATAATTCGAGTCTCGGCGAATGCTGGTTTCTGCCACACCGGCACCCCCAAATGTCTTCCGTTGGTGCTCAAATTTTGCGTGACCGCTTTATCTGACCCCACGAACTTTCTATGCGGTTTCCGAAAAATTTTGTTCCGGGACCCCGGAATTCCGAAAAACCGTGTATATTATACACTTCAGTTTCAGCCGTTCGGGAGGTCGTACCGGACCCGGTTTCTTTTTATCCCTGTTTTTTAATCACGCGCCCTACCTCATTTCAGGAGTTAACCTGTTCGATTTCAGCCTCAAATAACGACTTTTAACGCATTTTTCATGATAATCCGAGTCTTGGCGAATGCTGGTTTCTTACACACCGGCACCCCCAAATGTCTTCCGTTGGTGCTCAAATTTTGCGTGACCGCTTTATCTGACCCCAGGAACTTTCTATGCGATTTCCGGAGAATTTTGTTCCGGGACCCCGGAATCCCGAAAAACCATGTATTATACACTTCAATTTCGGCCGTTCGGGAGGTCATACCGGACCCGGTTTCTTTTTATTCCTATTTTTCAATCACGCGTCCTACCTCATTTCAGGAGTTAACCTGTTCGATTTCAGCCTCAAATAACGAGCTTTAACGCAATTTTCACGATAATTCGAGTCTCGGCGAATGCTGGTTTCTGCCACACCGGCACCCCCAAATGTCTTCTGTTGGTGCTCAAATTTTGCGTGGCCGCTTTATTTGACCCCAGGAACTTTCTATGCGGTTTCCGGAGAATTTTGTTCCGGGACCCCGGAATCCCGAAAAACCGTGTATTATACACTTCAATTTCAGCCGTTCGGGAGGTCGTACCGGACCCGGTTTCTATTTCTTCCTGTTTTTCAATCACGCGTCTTACCTCATTTCAGGAGTTAACCTGTTTGATTTCAGCCTCAAATAACGAGTTTTAACGCATTTTTCACGATAATTCGAGTCTCGGCGAATGCTGGTTTCTGCCACACCGGCACCCCCAAATGTCTTCCGTTGGTGCTCAAATTTTGCGTGGCCGCTTTATCTGACCCTACGAACTTTCTATGCGGTTTCCGGAGAATTTTGTTCCGGGACCCCGGAATCCCGAAAAACCGTGTATTATACACTTCAATTTGAGCCGTTCGGGAGGTCGTACCGGACTCGGTTTCTTTTTCTTCCTGTTTTTCAATCACGCGTCCTACCTCATTTCAGGAGTTAACCTGTTTGATTTCAGCCTCAAATAACGAGCTTTAACGCATTTTTCACGATAATTCGAGTCTCGGCGAATGCTGGTTTCTGCCACACCGGCACCCCCAAATGTCTTCCGTTGGTGCTCAAATTTTGCGTGGCCTCTTTATCTGACCCCAGGAACTTTCTATGCGATTTCTGGAGAATTTTGTTCCGGGACCCCGGAATCCCGAAAAACCGTGTATTAATACACTTCAATTTCAGCCGTTCGGGAGGTCGTACCGGACCCGGTTTCTTTTTCTCCCTGTTTTTCAATCACGCGTCCTAGCTCATTTCAGGAGTTAACCTGTTCGATTTAAGCCTCAAATAACGAGCTTTAACGCATTTTTCACGATAATCCGAGTTTCGGCGAATGCTGGTTTCTGGCACACCGGCACCCCCAAATGTCTTCCGTTGGTTCTCAAATTTTGCGTGGCCGCTTTATCTGACCCCAGGAACTTGCTATGCGGTTTCCGGAGAATTTTGTTCCGGGACCCCGGAATCCCGAAAAACCGTGTATTATACACTTCAATTTCAGCCGTTCGGGAGGTCGTACCGGACCCGGTTTCTTTTTCTTCCTGTTTTTCAATCACGCGTCTTACCTCATTTTAGGAGTTAACCTGTTTGATTTCAGCCTCAAATAAAGAGTTTTAACGTATTTTTCACGATAATTCGAGTCTCGGCGAATGCTGGTTTCTGCCACACCGGCACCCCCAAATGTCTTCCGTTGGTGCTCAAATTTTGCGTGGCCGCTTTATCTGACCCCACGAACTTTCTATGCGATTTCCGGAAAATTTTGTTCCGGGACCTCGGAATTCCGAAAAACCATGTATTATACATTTCAATTTCAGCCGTTCGGGAGGTCGTACCGGACCCGGTTTTTTTTCTCCCTGTTTTTCAATCACGCATCCTACCTCATTTCAGGAGTTAACCTGTTCGATTTCAGCCTCAAATAACGAGCTTTAACGCATTTTTGACGATAATCCGAGTTTCGGCAAATGCTGGTTTCTGGCACACCGGCATCCCCAAATGTCTTCCGTTGGTTCTCAAATTTTGCGTGGCCGCTTTATCTGACCCCAGGAACTTGCTATGCGGTTTCCGGAGAATTTTGTTCCGGGACCCCGGAATCCCGAAAAACCGTGTATTATACACTTCAATTTCAGCCGTTCGGGAAGTCGTACCGGACCCGGTTTTTTTTCTCCCTGTTTTTCAATCACGCATCCTACCTCATTTCAGGAGTTAACCTGTTCGATTTCAGCCTCAAATAACGAGTTTTAACGCATTTTTCACGATAATCCGAGTTTCGGCAAATCTTTGGTTTCGCACACCGGCACCCCAAATGTCTTCCGTTGGTGCTCAAATTTTGCGTGGCCGCTTTATCTGACCCCACGAACTTTCTATGCGGTTTCCGGAGAATTTTGTTCCGGGACCCCGGAATCCCGAAAAACCATGTATATTATACACTTCAATTTCAGCCGTTCAGCAGGTCGTACCGGACCCGGTTTCTTTTTCTCCCTGTTTTTTAATCACGCGCCCTACCTCATTTCAGGAGTTAACCTGTTCGATTTCAGCCTCAAATAACGACTTTTAACGCATTTTTCACGATAATCCGAGTCTCGGCGAATGCTGGTTTCTGCCACACCGGCACCCCCAAATGTCTTCCGTTGGTGCTCAAATTTTGCGTGGCCGCTTTATCTGACCCCAGGAACTTTCTATGCGATTTCCGGAGAATTTTGTTCCGGGACCTCGGAATCCCGAAAAACCGTGTATTATACACTTCAATTTCAGCCGTTCGGGAGGTCGTACCGGACCCGGTTTTTTTTCTCCCTGTTTTTCAATCACGCGTCCTACCTCATTTCAGTTGTTAACCTGTTCGATTTCAGCCTCAAATAACGAGCTTTAACGCATTTTTCACGATAATCCGAGTTTCGGCAAATGCTGGTTTCTACCACACCGGCACCCCCAAATGTCTTCCGTTGGTGCTCAAATTTTGCGTGACCGCTTTATTTGACCCCAGGAACTTTCTATGCGGTTTCCGGAGAATTTTGTTAAAGGGACCCGGAATCCGAAAACCGTGTATTATACACTTCAATTTCAGCCGTTCGGGAGGTCGTACCGGACCCGGTTTCTTTTTCTTCCGGTTTTTCAATCACGCGTCCTACCTCATTTCAGAAGTTAACCTGTTTGATTTCAGCCTCAAATAACGAGTTTTAACGCATTTTTCACGATAATTCGAGTCTCGGCGAATCTTTGGTTTTCACACCACACCGGCACCCCCAATGTCTTCCGTTGGTGCTCAAATTTTGCCTGGCCTCTTTATCGACCCCGGGGAACTTGCTATGCGATTTCGGAGAATTTTGTTCCGGGACCCCGGAATCCCGAAAAAACCGTGTATTATACACTTCAATTTGGTACCGTTCGGGAGGTCGTCACCGGACTCGGTTTCTTTTTCTCCTGTTTTTCAATCACGCGTCCTACCTCATTTCAGGAGTTAACCTGTTCGATTTGAGCCTCAAATAACGAGCTTTAACGCATTTTTCACGATAATCCGAGTTTCGGCGAATCTTTGGTTTTCGGCACACCGGCACCCCCAAATGTCTTCCGTTGGTTCTCAAATTTTGCGTGGCCGCTTTATCGACCTCGGGAACTTGCTATGCGGTTTCCGGAGAATTTTGTTCGGGACCGGAATCCCGAAAAACCGTGTATATTATACACTTGATTTCCGTTCGGGAGGTCGTAAATGCGGACCGGTTTCTTTTTCTCCTGTTTTTCAATCCTGCGCCCTACCTCATTTCAGGAGTTAACCTGTTTGATTTTAGCCTCAAATAACGAGTTTTAACGCATTTTTCACGATAATTCGAGTCTCGGCGAATGCTGGTTTCTGCCACACCGGCACCCCCAAATGTCTTCCGTTGGTGCTCAAATTTTGCGTGGCCGCTTTATCGACCCCAGGAACTTTCTATGCGATTTCCGGAGAATTTTGTTCGGGACCCCGGAATCCCGAAAAACCGTGTATTTATACACTTCAATTTCCGTTCGGGAGGTCGTCGGACCGGTTTCTTTTTCTTCCTGTTTTTACATCACGCGTCTTACCTCATTTCAGGAGTTAACCTGTTCGATTTCAGCCTCAAATAACGAGTTTTAACGCATTTTTCACGATAATTCGAGTCTCGGCGAATCTTTGGTTTTTCGCCACACCGGCACCCCCAAATGTCTTCCGTTGGTGCTCAAATTTTGCGTGGCCGCTTTATCGACCCCAGGAACTTTCTATGCGGTTTCGGAGAATTACATTCCGGGACCCCGGAATCCCGAAAAACCATGTATATTATACACTTCAATTTCAGCCGTTCGGGAGGTAAATCAGGACCGGTTTCTTTTTCTCCTGTTTTTTAATCACGCGCCCTACCTCATTTCGGGAGTTAAACTGTTCGATTTCAGCCTCAAATAACGACTTTTAACGCATTTTCACGATAATTCGAGTCTCGGCGAATCTTTGGTTTCTTACACACCGGCACCCCAAATGTCTTCCGTTGGTGCTCAAATTTTGCGTGGCCGCTTTATCTGACCCCAGGAACTTTCTATGCGATTTCCGGAGAATTTTGTTCCGGGACCTCGGAATCCCGAAAAACCGTGTATTATACACTTCAATTTCAGCCGTTCGGGAGGTCGTACCGGACCCGGTTTTTTTCTCCCTGTTTTTCAATCACGCGTCCTACCTCATTTCAGTTGTTAACCTGTTCGATTTCAGCCTCAAATAACGAGCTTTAACGCATTTTTCACGATAATCCGAGTTTCGGCAAATGCTGGTTTCTACCACACCGGCACCCCCAAATGTCTTCCGTTGGTGCTCAAATTTTGCGTGACCGCTTTATTTGACCCCAGGAACTTTCTATGCGGTTTCCGGAGAATTTTGTTCGGGACCCCGGAATCCCGAAAAACCGTGTATTATACACTTCAATTTCAGCCGTTCGGGAGGTCGTACCGGACCCGGTTTCTTTTTCTTCCTGTTTTTAAATCACGCGTCCTACCTCATTTCAGGAGTTAACCTGTTCGATTTCAGCCTCAAATAACGGGCTTTAACGCATTTTTCACGATAATCCGAGTCTCGGCGAATGCTGGTTTCTACCACACCGGCACCCCCAAATGTCTTCCGTTGGTGCTCAAATTTTGCCTGGCCTCTTTATCTGACCCCAGGAACTTTCTATGCGATTTCCGGAGAATTTTTTTCGGGGACCCCGGAATCCCGAAAAACCGTGTATTATACACTTCAATTTCAGCCGTTCGGGAGGTCGTACCGGATGTAACACCCTCACTTATCGCGGAAAAGTAAACACGTAATTCTAGAATAAAACTGCATGGATATGTTTGTAATAGGTTCAATTGGGTAAAAACCTGTAATTTTTAAAACCTGAACCTGTTATAAAGATATCCAAAAGGGAAGGTGTCAAACATGCAAGGTCCAAAATAAGAGAAGTTATACAAACCAAATATGAGAAAGGGAGACATATGTCCCTAAAATGTATGTGACATAAAAAGGGTTTAAGGGTCACAATGAAATAAAACCAGTCTAGGTCACAAGGTTACTTTGCTCGCTAGCTCGTCCATGTACCCCATATATGCATCACCTACCTGTCATTCGCATTTTATACAAATACGAAAGCCACAGTCAGTGGGGAGTAACTCGAGTTCTCCCGACCACGAAATGTCATAATTAATATAACATGTAAACATAAGAATATGAATACGACTCACACTTTGCCTTAGCATATAGATGCTAAGGCAATCGTGCTTATCATGTGAACAACAATATAACGCCACATAGTCCTAGCATGTGAATACTAGACCGACTCATACTACACTATCATGTGAATCACATAACATCCAGGAATCCAAACTCTATCAACCATAGCCGGCTTGCATCTCACCTTCTATGATTCATAGAATCATCAAACAAGAAAGGGCAATATATCAAAGACAGGCATAAGTTCTTAGTCCCGTCAATAGTCACTTTGTAACTCGAGTCTATACCACGAGGTAGGGAAGGTAATCGAACCGGTATCTTGGCTCAGCGGTTACTATTAAGAAAACATGGCCAAGAGACAACACAACCCTAGCCTAAAATGCGAGACCTAGACATGCGGATACACACCACCGCACCCAAGACCCACAACTTTTTTTAAAACAAGTGAAGTGAGTACCCTAAGGACACCACCGAAGGGTTGGCTAGTACTTAAGCTGACCCCATACTATCAAAATAAGTACCTGAGGTCATGCCCCAACTTGGATAAACATCCACTAGTCAGGAACACAAAGGCTATCAAGCAGTGAACATATACTCGTCAGAGACTATAAAGACCTATCTATGATGAAGGCCGAAATACTCACCTAGGACCTAGTCCCAGCTTGAATACTTTAGCCCACACCACACAAGACTCACCACACAAGTCAAGTAAGACACCCACTTAACCTTAAGAGGGCAAAAAGTCCTACTTACCAACATAAAATCTAATATTCTATCATGTGAAAGGCTATATAAATGTCTATTTACAGCATACAATCCCAACAGAATCCTCAATATCAATAATAATCCAAATTCCAGCTAACCGACAATACCATAATCTATGAGAACAAGCTAAAATGGCAAAGACAAGAAGACTGAAGTATAAGGCAACCAATTCATCCAACAACCAACATGTGAAATGATAATTACGAATATCAAGGCATAACATAAAACCTCCAATAACAACTAATCTTACCTCAAAGACAAACCCTCGACCCGAGTCCCGCGACGGGTCATCGGTCAAATCGAGGCTGACTGGTTTAAACCTAGTTTGACCAAACTCGTTCGGTCAATCTGGCACAGCTCAGAGTCTTGGCCTACTTTGGCCCAAATTACAAATTTTATCACAATATTATTCTCATGCTATTTCTAATTTCTATCATGTGAAAAATGAAAGTAAAACATTATCAATCACCTAAACACTTATCAAACAACAAACACAACATCAACTACTAATGTGACATTAATTCGTCGAGTAACTCGGAATAGTTACCTTAAGCTAGCAAAGAGACAAGCAATAAACTTGAGAAAGCTTCTAAAACCCAAAATTACTCTTCATCTTCAACCACATATGAGTCACCTAAAATAATTATGTGAAGGGACGATATTAACGAATTATCGTTATATAAAATATGAGACGAAAATTAATTTAAATCAAAACATGTAAATCATATTCATAAGCTACTGTCTTATGTTCATAAACCATTATGACCCTCCCTTTTGACAGGCATACCCAGAAAATTGTCACAACTTTTACGCCCTAGAAATAGTCCCATAAAGCACCATTTTATCCGTCCCTGAGCCCAACTCAGCCTGTCACGGCTCCCAAAACCGAGGCCAAAACAGCCCACACGGCCTCCATTTCGACTGTCCCAAAAAATCAGGAAGGCTGCACAAAAACTGGTACCAAAACAGAGTTCAATCAATCCTAAACCAGTCCTAAACCGAGTCAAAACAGTCCCAAAAATGTCCCAAAGTACCTGCAAAGCGGACTTAAAAACAGTCCTAATTTACTGCACAATACCACAACTAAACAAGATCCCAAATAACATCCCAAAACAATCCCTACATGTCAGTATACACCGTCTCAAATATACCACTTACTAGCTAGCATCCCAAATGATCCATAGAGGTCAGTATACACCGTCTCAATCATCTCCACATATCAGTATACACCGTCTCAACTATACAACTGACTAATTAACATCCATAATGATCCCTATATATAATTATACACCGTCTCAACTATAAAACGGACTAATCAGCTATCAAAATACACAAATTTAACAAGTAATCTTTTGAGTAACCTATCATTATTACCTTTTTCCGATTGAACTAATCATTTATGACTAACAAATATTCTACGGACCGTCTATTTTAGTACATACAACCGTCTTATAATAAACAAAGCTAAAAATATAAATTGGGTTTGTAAAAATACATAACGAAAATGAATTTTACTTACAACGGATTGACGAGAACGACGAAAGGAGCGCTATGGAACAAAAATAGTTGGAAACGGATAAGGAAGCAATACCGAGCGTCGATCAACAGATCAAATTTTGAAGAACAGTACGAAAGGAAGGAAAAAGAAGGACGAAGAAGGAAAGAGAGAGACGTGCGTTGTTTATAAATGAGACAGCAGCCTGCTAGCCTGCTATTTATTATACGTACGTTTCTTCGTCGTTAAGAAACTTCGATCGTTATTAAAATCGTTTCGAGTTAAATTTAACCGATTTAAGTAAAAGTTTCAGTAATAAAACGGAATCAATAATAAATAAATTTAATGAGTGAAAATAAAATAAAATAAAATAAACTCAGCTAGTTAACGGAAATAATACGATATCAGCTTGAATCGGAATTATTAGCGATTTTTACGAAACTAACGGATATTAATAAAAATTGCTATTTTAGTGAAATAAGTTCAAAATAGCTAATTGGACGGTTTTGTTCCCAAAATCCATCTCGGGTTCACTTAAAACAACTTTCATAAGGACTCGTAAAGAAACGGAAATTATTAAATAAATATACTCGAACTAATTTCAATAAACTCGAACTAACTTTAAATAAACTTATTAATGATTATTAAAATTAACGTATCGACTTATGATGAAATTAATTAATTAGCTAAGCATATATATATAAATCGTCAAATGATGTAATTAAATTCAAAATAGCAATTAAAAAATTTTTATCCAACTTAATAAAATACGGGGTGTTACAATCACCCCATCTTTTAAAAAGTTTCGTCCTCGAAACTTGAAAGTATAAATGAAAGGTTATAAAAATAAAACTGGAATTGGAATCGGTAACCAAAACATTTTAAAGGTTATTTATCATAAGAATCAAAATTCTTTCAAAAGTTTCAAATAAAATTTTAAAATGAACGATTCTCATCAAATGAACGGAAGTGCTCTCGTTGCGCATTCAAGAACATCACATTCCAAATCCAAGATAAGGTCAAAGGCAAATCATTTGTATAAATCGAAAATCAAAATACTTTCGAAAACATTAATGAAGAGTTTTCAAAAGTATAAGTCTCATTCATGGAACGAAATTGCCCTTGTCGTGCACACAAGAGCGCTAACTTTCCAAGTCAAAGACAAATTTAAAACCGAAAATCACTCGTCGACAAGAGTAGAACAAGTTATTAAACGTTTCTAATAACGAGTTCTAACATCCGATCAACGTTAAAATCAAAAGAAAAGGTAATTTACCCAAATTTTCTTTTGCAAAAAGCCAAAATAGAAATAAAGGTTTCACTTTTAAACCCAATTGGGGGTCAAATCCCTGAAAGTGTAACATTAAACTTTGACAAAAGCATCATAATTAGATCAAAGTGAATAGAAATAGGATAAAATTTACAAAAATCTCAGGTTTAGCAACTCAAAACTATGATAAAGAAGTCTATACTCAAAGAGCAATTAGAGAATTAAATCGAATTTTCATTTTCAAATCTTTAAAATAGGTTAGGTTTGCAGAAGTGACATAAACTTTTTAAAAATGAATCGAAACTGGTAGCTTGAAAGTTTAGAAGTTGTACAAAAAGGAAAGTAACTTAGATAGCATAAAAAACAAAGTATGTTAAGAGAGCTCAAACTTAAGCCAAAAGAGAGCTATAATGACTTTCATAGGGTAAAAATTGAAGTCAAAATTACAAGGATGTCAAAGATATAGTTTCACAAGATACGAGTGTCAAATTTAAAGGAGGAGCAAGATGAAGCAAGGAAATGAGGTATGAACGGTAACGCTTATGAACGAGGAGAAAGGGAAAATTAAACAACAAAGAAACGCCAGACACTCTTATCTCAAACAACAACATCACTCAAAACGGTTCCGAAAACTTCCTAACAACAAAACTCATAACCACATCACTCCCAAGGTTTTCCTCAATCGCTTATGTTACCTCATCCTAATCTATTCCGTGAAACAAGGTACTCCACTATAAGTGTGATTTCATCGCTCCAAATCCTCAAACATCCAGAAACAACTTTCATAAGCCTAAGGTCAAGGCTTCCAACAAAGATATATTCGTATCCAACTAGTGTCAACTATGGATTCCTCCAAAAAGGTAAACCTTCAATCAAGAATCCCAATACCAAGCTCTAAACTCCAAGAGAAGGTTTCTCTAATATTCCACAAGGCTCTCATTTCAAAACAAGGTAGTATCATATCAATCCCAAAATCTGAAAAATCAATAGGATCTAAAGTTTCTCTATCCTTTTACTTATCAAGGATTCCCAAAAGCGGAACTACACTCAGCTACACTCAGCTACGACATCATCCCATCATCTCAAGTACTCAATGCGACCTCATGGTCTATACAACTATAGGGTTAACAAATTCTTCTCAATACTAAGTCTCTCTCAACTCAAGAACTCTAAAGAGCCAACTAATAATCCCACATTAGCTTTTCTCATATGGTCATACCCATTATCAAACTCTCATGTCCAAAGTGATTATGGAAGCCAATCACAACTCGACTTACTTAGTCAATGAACTAGGTATAAGAATCACTAAGTATGTCTCATCACCTTACCTAAGTCTTTCTAACATCATGACTTCTCAAAGCCAGGGTTAAGGGTCAGACACACACAATCTCCTCAAAAGTCGAATTTTCCAACCCAGGTCAACATTCCTCACAAGAAAGAGTACTATCTAATGGCGTTAAGGGAGGATAAGCAAGGAACAAAAGACAAGTTAGGAGTACAAGCGTAGCTTTTAAAGTAAAACTGAAGGGAGTTTAGAAGGAGGATAAGCACCAAGAGATTAAGAATAAGGCGAGATACAAAAAGAACGAGAAACATCTGCAAGGAAGTAAAAGCATTCTTCAAAGGTTGAACAAATCTTCAATCCTCAGCAATCGGCACTAAATCTAGATCTTCGTAAAATATAAGTGTCCTTTCAATGGAACGGAGATACTCTTGGCGATCACTCAAGAACATCAATATTCCAATTCAAAGACATAAAAATACATTTTTACACCAACAAATGATAAAACTAATTATCAGACGTCTCCAATAACAAGCTTTAACACTAATTGACGTTAAAACCACTGAAAAACATTAAAATATTTTCAAAACTTTTAGTTCAATTTTTTTTTTTTTATAAGGGTAATAATTCCATTAGCTATAGATAAGCTCACAGTCATTGATCCAAGAACGCAACAATTATTAAATGACAATCAACAAACAGGTTAGTACCTAACAAAGAGCAAACACAAAGAGACTACAACATAAGGTCCTAAATCTACCCATCTTACCCATCTCTCAAGTTTATTATTTTAAGGTCAAGTTATTTATATTGGGGTGCACAAACGTGCGTCGGGAGCAAATATGCTCTGATACCAACTGTAACACCCTCACTTATCGCGGAAAAGTAAACACGTAATTCTAGAATAAAACTGCATGGATATGTTTGTAATAGGTTCAATTGGGTAAAAACCTGTAATTTTTAAAACCTGAACCTGTTATAAAGATATCCAAAAGGGAAGGTGTCAAACATGCAAGGTCCAAAATAAGAGAAGTTATACAAACCAAATATGAGAAAGGGAGACATATGTCCCTAAAATGTATGTGACATAAAAAGGGTTTAAGGGTCACAATGAAATAAAACCAGTCTAGGTCACAAGGTTACTTTGCTCGCTAGCTCGTCCATGTACCCCATATATGCATCACCTACCTGTCATTCGCATTTTATACAAATACGAAAGCCACAGTCAGTGGGGAGTAACTCAAGTTCTCCCGACCACGAAATGTCATAATTAATATAACATGTAAACATAAGAATATGAATACGACTCACACACTGCCTTAGCATATAGATGCTAAGGCAATCGTGCTTATCATGTGAACAACAATATAACGCCACATAGTCCTAGCATGTGAATACTAGACCGACTCATACTACACTATCATGTGAATCACATAACATCCAGGAATCCAAACTCTATCAACCATAGCCGGCTTGCATCTCACCTTCTATGATTCATAGAATCATCAAACAAGAAAGGGCAATATATCAAAGACAGGCATAAGTTCTTAGTCCCGTCAATAGTCACTTTGTAACTCGAGTCTATACCACGAGGTAGGGAAGGTAATCGAACCGGTATCTTGGCTCAGCGGTTACTATTAAGAAAACATGGCCAAGAGACAACACAACCCTAGCCTAAAATCTGCGCAGACCTAGACATGCGGATACACACCACCGCACCCAAGACCCACAACTTTTTTTAAAACAAGTGAAGTGAGTACCCTAAGGACACCACCGAAGGGTTGGCTAGTACTTAAGCTGACCCCATACTATCAAAATAAGTACCTGAGGTCATGCCCCAACTTGGATAAACATCCACTAGTCAGGAACACAAAGGCTATCAAGCAGTGAACATATACTCGTCAGAGACTATAAAGACCTATCTATGATGAAGGCCGAAATACTCACCTAGGACCTAGTCCCAGCTTGAATACTTTAGCCCACACCACACAAGACTCACCACACAAGTCAAGTAAGACACCCACTTAACCTTAAGAGGGCAAAAAGTCCTACTTACCAACATAAAATCTAATATTCTATCATGTGAAAGGCTATATAAATGTCTATTTACTGAGATACAATCCCAACAGAATCCTCAATATCAATAATAATCCAAATTCCAGCTAACCGACAATACCATAATCTATGAGAACAAGCTAAAATGGCAAAGACAAGAAGACTGAAGTATAAGGCAACCAATTCATCCAACAACCAACATGTGAAATGATAATTACGAATATCAAGGCATAACATAAAACCTCCAATAACAACTAATCTTACCTCAAAGACAAACCCTCGACCCGAGTCCCGCGACGGGTCATCGGTCAAATCGAGGTCGATTGGTTTAAACCTAGTTTGACCAAACTCGTTCGGTCAATCTGGCCCAGCTCAGAGTCTTGGCCTACTTTGGCCCAAATTACAAATTTTATCACAATATTATTCTCATGCTATTTCTAATTTCTATCATGTGAAAAATGAAAGTAAAACATTATCAATCACCTAAACACTTATCAAACAACAAACACAACATCAACTACTAATGTGACATTAATTCGTCGAGTAACTCGGAATAGTTACCTTAAGCTAGCAAAGAGACAAGCAATAAACTTGAGAAAGCTTCTAAAACCCAAAATTACTCTTCATCTTCAACCACATATGAGTCACCTAAAATAATTATGTGAAGGGACGATATTAACGAATTATCGTTATATAAAATATGAGACGAAAATTAATTTAAATCAAAACATGTAAATCATATTCATAAGCTCTTTGTCTTATGTTCATAAACCATTATGACCCTCCCTTTTGACGGGCATACCCCAGAAAATTGTCACAACTTTTACGCCCTAGAAATAGTCCCATAAAGCACCATTTTATCCGTCCCTCGAGCCCAACTCGGCTGTCACGGCTCCCAAAACCGAGGCCAAAACAGCCCACACGGCCTCCATTTCGATTTGTCCCAAAAAATCGGAAAAGCCGTACAAAATCGGTACCAAAACGAGTTCAATCAATCCTAAACCGGTCTAAACCGAGTCAAAAACAGTCCCAAAAATGTCCCAAAGTACACGCAAAGCGGACTTAAAAATGATCTAATTTCTTGCACAATACCACAACTAAACAAGATCCCAAATAACATCCCAAAACAATCCCTACATGTCAGTATACACCGTCTCAAATATACCACTTACTAGCTAGCATCCCAAATGATCCATAGAGGTCAGTATACACCGTCTCAATCATCTCCACATATCAGTATACACCGTCTCAACTATACAACTGACTAATTAACATCCATAATGATCCCTATATATAATTATACACCGTCTCAACTATAAAACGGACTAATCAGCTATCAAAATACACAAATTTAACAAGTAATACTGAGTAACCTATCATTATTACCTTTTTCCGATTGAACTAATCATTTATGACTAACAAATATTCTACCAGACCGTCTATTTTAGTACATACAACCGTCTTATAATAAACAAAGCTAAAAATATAAATTGGGTTTGTAAAAATACATAACGAAAATGAATTTTACTTACAACGGATTGACGAGAACGACGAAAGGAGCGCTATGGAACAAAAATAGTTGGAAACGGATAAGGAACGAAGTACCGACGTCGATCAACAGATCAAATTTTGAAGAACAGTACGAAAGGAAGGAAAAAGAAGGACGAAGAAGGAAAGAGAGAGACGTGCGTTGTTTATAAATGAGACAAGACACCTGACTGCTAGCTTTGCTATTTATTATACGACGTTTCTTCGTCGTTAAGAAACTTCGATCGTTATTAAAATCGTTTCGAGTTAAATTTAACCGATTTAAGTAAAAGTTTCAGTAATAAAACGGAATCAATAATAAATAAATTTAATGAGTGAAAATAAAATAAAATAAAATAAACTCAGCTAGTTAACGGAAATAATACGATATCAGCTTGAATCGGAATTATTAGCGATTTTTACGAAACTAACGGATATTAATAAAAATTGCTATTTTAGTGAAATAAGTTCAAAATAGCTAATTGGACGGTTTTGTTCCCAAAATCCATCTCGGGTTCACTTAAAACAACTTTCATAAGGACTCGTAAAGAAACGGAAATTATTAAATAAATATACTCGAACTAATTTCAATAAACTCGAACTAACTTTAAATAAACTTATTAATGATTATTAAAATTAACGTATCGACTTATGATGAAATTAATTAATTAGCTAAGCATATATATATAAATCGTCAAATGATGTAATTAAATTCAAAATAGCAATTAAAAAAATTTTATCCAACTTAATAAAATACGGGGTGTTACACCGGACCCGGTTTCTTTTTCTTCCTGTTTTTCAATCACGCGTCCTACCTCATTTCAGAAGTTAACCTGTTTGATTTCAGCCTCAAATAACGAGTTTTAACGCATTTTTCACGATAATTCGAGTCTCGGCGAATGCTGGTTTCTAGCACACCGGCACCCCCAATGTCTTCCGTTGGTGCTCAAATTTTGCCTGGCCTCTTTATCTGACCCCAGGAACTTGCTATGCGATTTCTGGAGAATTTTGTTCCGGGACCCCGGAATCCCGAAAAACCGTTTATTATACACTTCAATTTCGGTAGTTCGGGAGGTCGTCTAGGACTCGGTTTCTTTTTCTCCTGTTTTTCAATCACGCGTCCTACCTCATTTCAGGAGTTAACTGTTCGATTTCAGCCTCAAATAACGAGCTTTAACGCATTTTTCACGATAATCCGAGTTTCGGCGAATCTTTGGTTTTCGCACACCGGCACCCCCAAATGTCTTCCGTTGGTTCTCAAATTTTGCGTGGCCGCTTTATCGACCTCGGGAACTTGCTATGCGGTTTTCGGAGAATTTTGTTCGGGACCGGAATCCGAAAAACCGTGTATATTATACACTTGATTTCGTACCGTTCGGGAGGTCGTACCGGACCCGGTTTCTTTTTCTCCCTGTTTTTCAATCCTGCGCCCTACCTCATTTCAGGAGTTAACCTGTTTGATTTTAGCCTCAAATAACGAGTTGTAACGCATTTTTCACGATAATTCGAGTCTCGGCGAATGCTGGTTTCTGCCACACCGGCACCCCCAAATGTCTTCCGTTGGTGCTCAAATTTTGCGTGGCCGCTTTATCTGACCCCACGAACTTTCTATGCGGTTTCCGGAAAATTTGGTTCCGGGACCCCGGAATTCCGAAAAACCGTGTATATTATACACTTCAGTTTCAGCCGTTCGGGAGGTCGTACCGGACCCGGTTTATTTTTATCCCTGTTTTTTAATCACGCGCCCTACCTCATTTCAGGAGTTAACCTGTTCGATTTCAGCCTCAAATAACGACTTTTAACGCATTTTTCACGATAATCCGAGTCTTGGCGAATGCTGGTTTCTTACACACCGGCACCCCCAAATGTCTTCCGTTGGTGCTCAAATTTTGCGTGACCGCTTTATCTGACCCCAGGAACTTTCTATGCGATTTCCGGAGAATTTTGTTCCGGGACCCCGGAATCCCGAAAAACCATGTATTATACACTTCAATTTCGGCCGTTCGGGAGGTCGTACTGGACCCGGTTTCTTTTTATTCCTGTTTTTCAATCACGCGTCCTACCTCATTTCAGGAGTTAACCTGTTCGATTTCAGCCTCAAATAACGAGCTTTAACGCATTTTTCACGATAATTCGAGTCTCGGCGAATGCTGGTTTCTGCCACACCGGCACCCCCAAATGTCTTCCGTTGGTGCTCAAATTTTGCGTGGCCGCTTTATTTGACCCCAGGAACTTTCTATGCGGTTTCCGGAGAATTTTGTTCCGAGACCCCGGAATCCCGAAAAACCGTGTATTATACACTTCAATTTCAATTTGTTCGGGAGGTAAATGGGACCGGTTTCTATTTCTTCCTGTTTTTCAAACACGCGTCTTACCTCATTTCAGGAGTTAACCTGTTTGATTTCAGCCTCAAATAACGAGTTTTAACGCATTTTTCACGATAATTCGAGTCTCGGCGAATGCTGGTTTCTGCCACACCGGCACCCCCAAATGTCTTCCGTTGGTGCTCAAATTTTGCGTGGCCGCTTTATCTGACCCCACGAACTTTCTATGCGGTTTCCGGAGAATTTTGTTCCGGGACCCGGAATCCCGAAAAACCGTGTATTATACACTTGATTTGTAGTTCGGGAGGTCGTAAATCAGGACCGGTTTCTTTTTCTCCCTGTTTTTCACGATAATCCGAGTCTCGGCGAATGCTGGTTTCTGCCACACCGGTACCCCCAAATGTCTTCCGTTGGTGCTCAAATTTTGCCTGGCCTCTTTATCTGACCCCAGGAACTTTCCATGCGATTTCCGGAGAATTTTTTAGGGACCGGAATCCGAAAAACCGTGTATTATACACTTCAATTTCAGCCGTTCGGAAGGTCACGGACCGGTTTCTTTTTCTCCCTGTTTTTCAATCACGCGTCCTACCTCATTTCAGGAGTTAACCTGTTCGATTTCAGCCTCAAATAACGAGCTTTAACGCATTTTTCACGATAATCCGAGTTTCGGCGAATGCTGGTTTCTGGCACACCGGCACCCCCAAATGTTTTCCGTTGGTGCTCAAATTTTGCTTGGCCGCTTTATCTGACCCCAGGAACTTTCTATGCGGTTTCCGGAGAATTTTGTTCCGGGACCTCGGAATCCCGAAAAACCGTGTATTACACACTTCAATTTCAGCCGTTCGGGAGGTCGTACCGGACCCGGTTTCTTTTTCTCCCTGTTTTTCAATCACGCGTCCTACCTCATTTCAGGAGTTAACCTGTTCGATTTCAGCCTCAAATAACGAGCTTTAACGCATTTTTCACGATAATCCGAGTCTTGGCGAATGCTGGTTTCTTACACACCGGCACCCCCAAATGTCTTCCGTTGGTGCTCAAATTTTGCGTGGCCGCTTTATCTGACCCCAGGAACTTGCTATGCGGTTTCCGGAGAATTTTGTTCCGGGACCCCAGAATCCCGAAAAACCGTGTATTTTACACTTTAATTTCAGCCATTCGGGAGGTCGTACCGGACCCGGTTTCTTTTTCTCCCTGTTTTTCAATCACGCGTCCTACCTCATTTCAGGAGTTAACCTGTTCGATTTGACCTCAAATAACGAGCTTTAACGCATTTTCACGATAATCCGAGTTTCGGCAAAAGTTGGTTTTCGGCACACCGGCACCCCCAAATGTTTTCCGTTGGTGCTCAAATTTTGCTTGGCCGCTTTATCGACCCCGGGAACTTTCTATGCGGTTTCGGAGAATTTTGTTAGGGACCTCGGAATCCCGAAAAACCGTGTATTACACACTTCAATTTTAGCCGTTCGGGAGGTCGTACCGGACCGAGTTTCTTTTTCTCCTGGTTTTTCAATCACGCGTCCTACCTCATTTCAGGAGTTAACCTGTTCGATTTGAGCCTCAAATAACGAGCTTTAACGCATTTTTCACGATAATCCGAGTTTCGGCGAATCTTTGGTTTCGCACACCGGCACCCCCAAATGTTTTCCGTTGGTGCTCAAATTTTGCTTGGCCGCTTTATCGACCCCGGGAACTTTCTATGCGGTTTCGGAGAATTTTGTTCCGGGACCTCGGAATCCCGAAAAACCGTGTATTATACACTTCAATTTCGGCCGTTCGGGAGGTCGTCGACGGACCGGTTTCTTTTTCTCCTGTTTTTCAATCACGCGTCCTAGCTCATTTCAGGATTTAACTTGTTCGATTTCAGCCTCAAATAACGACTTTTAACGCATTTTTCACGATAATCCGAGTCTTGGCGAATCTTTGGTTTCTTACACACCAAGCACCCCCAAATGTCTTCCGTTGGTGCTCAAATTTTGCGTGGCCGCTTTTTTTCGACCCGGGGAACTTGCTATGCGGTTTCGGAGAATTTTGTTCCGGGACCCTGAATCCCGAAAAACCGTGTATTTTACACTTTAATTTCAAACCATTCGGGAGGTCGTCGGACCGGTTTCTTTTTCTCCCTGTTTTTCAATCACGCGTCCTACCTCATTTCAGGAGTTAACCTGTTCGATTTCAGCCTCAAATAACGAGCTTTAACGCATTTTTCACGATAATCCGAGTTTCGGCAAAAGTTGGTTTCTGGCACACCGGCACCCCCAAATGTTTTCCGTTGGTGCTCAAATTTTGCTTGGCCGCTTTATCTGACCCCAGGAACTTTCTATGCGATTTCCGGAGAATTTTGTTCCGGGACCCCGGAATCCCGAAAAACCGTGTATTATACACTTCAATTTCAGCCGTTCGGGAGGTCGTGCGGACCGGTTTCTTTTTCTCCTGTTTTTCAATCACGCGTCCTAGCTCATTTCAGGAGTTAACTTTGTTCGATTTCGACCTCAAATAACGAGCTTTAACGCATTTTCACGATAATCCGAGTTTCGGCGAATCTTTGGTTTTTCGCACACCGGCACCCCCAAATGTTTTCCGTTGGTGCTCAAATTTTGCTTGGCCGCTTTATCTGACCCCAGGAACTTTCTATGCGGTTTCGGAGAATTTTGTTAGGGACCTCGGAATCCCGAAAAACCGTGTATTACACACTTCAATTTCACCGTTCGGGAGGTCGACGGACCGGTTTCTTTTTCTCCTGTTTTTTCAATCACGCGTCCTACCTCATTTCAGGAGTTAACCTGTTCGATTTCAGCCTCAAATAACGACTTTTAACGCATTTTCACGATAATTCGAGTCTTGGCGAATCTTTGGTTTCTTACACAGCACCCCCAAATGTCTTCCGTTGGTGCTCAAATTTTGCGTGGCGCTTTATCTCGACCCCAGGAACTTGCTATGCGGTTTCGGAGATTTTTGTTCGGGACCCCAGAATCCCGAAAAAACCGTGTATTTTACACTTTAATTTGACCATTCGGGAGGTCGTCTAGGACCGGTTTCTTTTTCTCCTGTTTTTCAATCACGCGTCCTACCTCATTTCAGGAGTTAACCTGTTCGATTTCAGCCTCAAATAACGAGCTTTAACGCATTTTTCACGATAATCCGAGTTTCGGCAAAAGTTGGTTTCTGGCACACCGGCACCCCCAAATGTTTTCCGTTGGTGCTCAAATTTTGCTTGGCCGCTTTATCTGACCCCAGGAACTTTCTATGCGGTTTCCGGAGAATTTTGTTAGGGACCTCGGAATCCGAAAAACCGTGTATTACACACTTCAATTTCGGCCGTTCGGGAGGTCGACGGACCCGGTTTCTTTTTCTCCTGTTTTTCAATCACGCGTCCTAGCTCATTTCAGGAGTTAACTGTTCGATTTGACCTCAAATAACGAGCTTTAACGCATTTTTCACGATAATCCGAGTTTCGGCGAATGCTGGTTTCTGGCACACCGGCACCCCCAAATGTCTTCCGTTGGTTCTCAAATTTTGCGTGGCCGCTTTATCTGACCCCAGGAACTTTCTATGCGGCTTCCGGAGAATTTTGTTCCGAGACCCCGGAATCCCGAAAAACCGTGTATTATACACTTCAATTTTTTGTTCGGGAGGTAAATCGGACCGGTTTCTATTTCTTCTGTTTTTCAAACACGCGTCTTACCTCATTTCAGGAGTTAACCTGTTTGATTTCAGCCTCAAATAACGAGTTTTAACGCATTTTTCACGATAATTCGAGTCTCGGCGAATCCTTGGTTTCGCCACACCGGCACCCCCAAATGTCTTCCGTTGGTGCTCAAATTTTGCGTGGCCGCTTTATCTGACCCCACGAACTTTCTATGCGGTTTCGGAGAATTTTGTTCGGGACCGGAATCCCGAAAAACCGTGTATTATACACTTCAATTTCATCCGTTCGGGAGGTAAACAGGACCGGTTTCTTTTTCTTCTGTTTTTCAATCTGCGTCCTACCTCATTTCAGGAGTTAACCTGTTTGATTTTAGCCTCAAATAACGAGTTTTAACGCATTTTTCACGATAATTCGAGTCTCGGCGAATGCTGGTTTCTGCCACACCGGCACCCCCAAATGTCTTTCGTTGGTGCTCAAATTTTGCGTGGCCGCTTTATCTGACCCCACGAACTTTCTATGCGGTTTAGGAAAATTTTGTTCAGGGACCCCGGAATTCCGAAAAACCGTGTATATTATACACTTCAGTTTCAGCCGTTCGGGAGGTCGTACCGGACCCGGTTTCTTTTTCTCCCTGTTTTTTAATCACGCGCCCTACCTCATTTCAGGAGTTAACCTGTTCGATTTCAGCCTCAAATAACGAGCTTTAACGCATTTTTCACGATAATCCGAGTCTCGGCGAATGCTGGTTTCTACCACACCGGTACCCCCAAATGTCTTCCGTTGGTGCTCAAATTTTGCCTGGCCTCTTTATCTGACCCCAGGAACTTTCCATGCGATTTCCGGAGAATTTTTTTCCGGGACCCCGGAATCCCGAAAAACCGTGTATTATACACTTCAATTTCAGCCGTTCGGAAGGTAAATCGGACCGGTTTCTTTTTCTCCTGTTTTTCAATCACGCGTCCTACCTCATTTCAGGAGTTAACCTGTTCGATTTCAGCCTCAAATAACGAGCTTTAACGCATTTTTCACGATAATCCCGAGTTTCGGCAAAAGTTGGTTTCGCACACCGGCACCCCCAAATGTTTTCCGTTGGTGCTCAAATTTTGCTTGGCCGCTTTATCGACCCCAGGGAACTTTCTATGCGGTTTTAGGAGAATTTTGTTAAAGGGACCTCGGAATCCCGAAAACCGTGTATTACACACTTCAATTTCGGCCGTTCGGGAGGTCGACCGGACCGGTTTCTTTTTCTCCTGTTTTTCAATCACGCGTCCTACCTCATTTCAGGAGTTAACCTGTTCGATTTCAGCCTCAAATAACGAGCTTTAACGCATTTTTCACGATAATCCGAGTTTCGGCGAATCTTTGGTTTCGCACACCGGCACCCCCAAATGTCTTCCGTTGGTTCTCAAATTTTGCGTGGCCGCTTTATCTCACCCCAGGAACTTTCTATGCGATTTCCGGAGAATTTTGTTCGGGACCGGAATCTGAAAAACCGTGTATATTATACACTTGATTTCGGCCGTTCGGGAGGTAAATCTAGGACCGGTTTATTTTATCCCTGTTTTTTAATCACGCGCCCTACCTCATTTCAGGAGTTAACCTGTTCGATTTCAGCCTCAAATAACGACTTTTAACGCATTTTTCACGATAATCCGAGTCTTGGCGAATCTTTGGTTTCTTACACACGGCACCCCAAATGTCTTCCGTTGGTGCTCAAATTTTGCGTGACCGCTTTATCGACCCAGGAACTTTCTATGCGATTTCCGGAGAATTTTGTTCGGGACCCCGGAATCCCGAAAAACCATGTATTATACACTTCAATTTCGGCCGTTCGGGAGGTAAATCTTTGGACCCGGTTTCTTTTTATTCTGTTTTTCAATCACGCGTCCTACCTCATTTCAGGAGTTAACTGTTCGATTTGACCTCAAATAACGAGCTTTAACGCATTTTTCACGATAATTCGAGTCTCGGCGAATGCTGGTTTCTGCCACACCGGCACCCCCAAATGTCTTCCGTTGGTGCTCAAATTTTGCGTGGCCGCTTTATTTGACCCAGGAACTTTCTATGCGATTTCCGGAGAATTTTGTTCCGGGACCCCGGAATCCCGAAAAACCAGGTATTATACACTTCAATTTCAGCCGTTCGGGAGGTAAATCAGGACCCGGTTTCTTTTTCTTCCTGTTTTTCAATCACGCGTCCTACCTCATTTCAGGAGTTAACCTCTTCGATTTCAGCCTCAAATAACGAGTTTTAACGCATTTTTCACGATAATTCGAGTCTCGGCGAATGCTGGTTTCTGCCACACCGGCACCCCCAAATGTCTTCCGTTGGTGCTCAAATTTTGCGTGGCCGCTTTATCTGACCCCACGAACTTTCTATGCGGTTTCCGGAGAATTTTGTTCCGGGACCCCGGAATCCCGAAAAACCGTGTATTATACACTTCAATTTCATCCGTTCGGGAGGTCGTACCGGACCCGGTTTCTTTTTCTTCCTGTTTTTCAATCCTGCGTCCTACCTCATTTCAGGAGTTAACCTGTTTGATTTTAGCCTCAAATAACGAGTTTTAACGCATTTTTCACGATAATTCGAGTCTCGGCGAATGCTGGTTTCTGCCACACCGGCACCCCCAAATGTCTTTCGTTGGTGCTCAAATTTTGCGTGGCCGCTTTATCTGACCCCACGAACTTTCTATGCGGTTTCCGGAAAATTTTGTTCAGGGACCCGAATTCGAAAACCGTGTATATTATACACTTGATTTCACTGCCGTTCGGGAGGTAAATCTAGGACCGGTTTCTTTTTCTCCTGTTTTTTAATCACGCGCCCTACCTCATTTCAGGAGTTAACTGTTCGATTTCACCTCAAATAACGAGCTTTAACGCATTTTCACGATAATCCGAGTCTCGAATCTTTGGTTTCTACCACACCGGTACCCCCAAATGTCTTCCGTTGGTGCTCAAATTTTGCCTGGCCTCTTTATCGACCCCGGGAACTTTCCATGCGATTTCGGAGAATTTTTTTAGGGACCGGAATCCCAAAAACCGTGTATTATACACTTCAATTTCACTAGTTCGGAAGGTCGCACTAGGACCGGTTTCTTTTTCTCCTGTTTTTCAATCACGCGTCCTAGCTCATTTCAGGAGTTAACTGTTCGATTTGACCTCAAATAACGAGCTTTAACGCATTTTCACGATAATCCGAGTTTCGGCAAAAGTTGGTTTCGCACACCGGCACCCCAAATGTTTTCCGTTGGTGCTCAAATTTTGCTTGGCCGCTTTATCTGACCCCAGGAACTTTCTATGCGGTTTCCGGAGAATTTTGTTACGGGACCTCGGAATCCCGAAAAACCGTGTATTATACACTTCAATTTCGGCCGTTCGGGAGGTCGACTGGGACCGGTTTCTTTTTTTCTCCTGTTTTTCAATCACGCGTCCTACCTCATTTAAGGAGTTAACCTGTTCGATTTCAGCCTCAAATAACGAGCTTTAACGCATTTTTCACGATAATCCGAGTTTCGGCGAATCTTTGGTTTACGCACACCGGCACCCCCAAATGTCTTCCGTTGGTATTCTCAAATTTTGCGTGGCCGCTTTATTTGACCCCAGGAACTTGCTATGCGGTTTCCGGAGAATTTTGTTCGGGACCGGAATCTGAAAAACCGTGTATATTATACACTTGATTTCCACCGTTCGGGAGGTAAACAGGACCCGGTTTATTTTTATCCCTGTTTTTTAATCACGCGCCCTACCTCATTTCAGGAGTTAACCTGTTCGATTTCAGCCTCAAATAACGACTTTTAACGCATTTTTCACGATAATCCGAGTCTTGGCGAATGCTGGTTTCTTACACACCGGCACCCCCAAATGTCTTCCGTTGGTGCTCAAATTTTGCGTGACCGCTTTATCTCACCCGAGGAACTTTCTATGCGATTTCCGGAGAATTTTGTTCGGGACCCCGGAATCCCGAAAAACCGTGTATTATACACTTCAATTTCGGCCGTTCGGGAGGTAAATCTTGGACCGGTTTCTTTTTATTCTGTTTTTCAATCACGCGTCCTACCTCATTTCAGGAGTTAACCTGTTCGATTTTAACCTCAAATAACGAGCTTTAACGCATTTTTCACGATAATTCGAGTCTCGCGAATCTTTGGTTTCGCCACACCGGCACCCCAAATGTCTTCCGTTGGTGCTCAAATTTTGCGTGGCCGCTTTATTTGACCCAGGAACTTTCTATGCGGCTTCCGGAGAATTTTGTTCCGAGACCGGAATCCAAAACCGTGTATTATATATACACTTCAATTTCAAATTGTTCGGGAGGTAAACAGGACCGGTTTCTATTTCTTCTGTTTTTCAAACACGCGTCTTACCTCATTTCGGTGTGTTAACTGTTTGATTTCACCTCAAATAACGAGTTTTAACGCATTTTTCACGATAATTCGAGTCTCGGCGAATCTTTGGTTTCGCCACACCGGCACCCCCAAATGTCTTCCGTTGGTGCTCAAATTTTGCGTGGCCGCTTTATCGACCCCAGGAACTTTCTATGCGATTTCCGGAGAATTTTGTTCCGGGACCCGGAATCTGGAAAACCGTGTATTATACATTTCAATTTCGGCCGTTCGGGAGGTAAATCGGACCGGTTTCTTTTTTTCTTCTGTTTTTCAATCCTGCGTCCTACCTCATTTCAGGAGTTAACTTTGTTTGATTTTAGCCTCAAATAACGAGTTTTAACGCATTTTCACGATAATTCGAGTCTCGGCGAATGCTGGTTTCTGCCACACCGGCACCCTCAAATGTCTTCCGTTGGTGCTCAAATTTTGCGTGGCCGCTTTATCTGACCCCACGAACTTTCTATGCGGTTTGCGGAAAATTTTGTTCGGGACCGGATTCAAAACCGTGTATATTATACACTTGATTTCACCGTTCGGGAGGGTAAATCGGACCCGGTTTCTTTTTCTCCTGTTTTTTAATCACGCGCCTAACTCATTTCAGGAGTTAACTGTTCGATTTCAGCCTCAAATAACGACTTTTAACGCATTTTTCACGATAATCCGAGTCTTGGCGAATGCTGGTTTCTTACACACCGGCACCCCCAAATGTCTTCCGTTGGTGCTCAAATTTTGCGTGGCCGCTTTATCTGACCCCAGGAACTTGCTATGCGGTTTCCGGAGAATTTCGTTCCGGGACCCCAGAATCCCGAAAAACCGTGTATTTTACACTTTAATTTCGACCATTCGGGAGGTCGTCAGGACCGGTTTTTTTTCCCTGTTTTTCAATCACGCGTCCTACCTCATTTCAGGAGTTAACTGTTCGATTTGACCTCAAATAACGAGCTTTAACGCATTTTTCACGATAATCCGAGTTTCGGCAAAAGTTGGTTTCTGGCACACCGGCACCCCCAAATGTTTTCCGTTGGTGCTCAAATTTTGCTTGGCCGCTTTATCTGACCCCAGGAACTTTCTATGCGGTTTCGGAGAATTTTGTTAGGGACCTCGGAATCCCGAAAACCGTGTATTACACACTTCAATTTCACCGTTCGGGAGGTAAATGGGACCGGTTTCTTTTTCTCCTGTTTTTCAATCACGCGTCCTACCTCATTTCAGGAGTTAACCTGTTCGATTTGAGCCTCAAATAACGAGCTTTAACGCATTTTTCACGATAATCCGAGTTTCGGCGAATGCTGGTTTCTGGCACACCGGCACCCCCAAATGTTTTCCGTTGGTGCTCAAATTTTGCTTGGCCGCTTTATCTGACCCCAGGAACTTTCTATGCGGTTTCCGGAGAATTTTGTTACGGGACCGCGGAATCCCGAAAAACCGTGTATTACACACTTCAATTTCACCGTTCGGGAGGTCGATCGGACCGGTTTCTTTTTCTCCCTATTTTTCAATCACGCGTCCTACCTCATTTCAGGAGTTAACTGTTCGATTTCAGCCTCAAATAACGAGCTTTAACGCATTTTTCACGATAATCCGAGTCTTGGCGAATCTTTGGTTTTTTCACACCGGCACCCCCAAATGTCTTCCGTTGGTGCTCAAATTTTGCGTGGCCGCTTTATCGACCCCCAGGAACTTGCTATGCGGTTTCGGAGAATTTTGTTAAAGGGACCCAGAATCCCGAAAACCGTGTATTTTACACTTTAATTTGACCATTCGGGAGGTAAATCAGGACCGGTTTCTTTTTCTCCCTGTTTTTCAATCACGCGTCCTACCTCATTTCAGGAGTTAACCTGTTCGATTTCAGCCTCAAATAACGAGCTTTAACGCATTTTTCACGATAATCCGAGTTTCGGCAAAAGTTGGTTTCTGGCACACCGGCACCCCCAAATGTTTTCCGTTGGTGCTCAAATTTTGCTTGGCCGCTTTATCTGACCCCAGGAACTTTCTATGCGGTTTCCGGAGAATTTTGTTCCGGGACCTCGGAATCCCGAAAAACCGTGTATTACACACTTCAATTTCAGCCGTTCGGGAGGTCGTACCGGACCCGGTTTCTTTTTCTCCCTGTTTTTCAATCACGCGTCCTACCTCATTTCAGGAGTTAACCTGTTCGATTTCAGCCTCAAATAACGACTTTTAACGCATTTTTCACGATAATCCGAGTCTTGGCGAATCTTTGGTTTCTTACACACCAAGCACCCCCAAATGTCTTCCGTTGGTGCTCAAATTTTGCGTGGCCGCTTTATCGACCCCAGGAACTTTCTATGCGATTTCCGGAGAATTTTGTTCGGGACCCCGGAATCCCGAAAAACCGTGTATTATACACTTCAATTACGGTAGTTCGGGAGGTCGTGCGGACCGGTTTCTTTTTATTCCTATTTTTCAATCACGCGTCCTACCTCATTTCAGGAGTTAACTGTTCGATTTGACCTCAAATAACGAGCTTTAACGCATTATTCACGATAATCCGAGTTTCGGCAAATCTTTGGTTTTCGCACACCGGCACCCCCAAATGTCTTCCGTTGGTGCTCAAATTTTGCTTGACCGCTTTATTTGACCCCAGGAACTTTCTATGCGGTTTCCGGAGAATTTTGTTCCGGGACCCCGGAATCCCGAAAAACCGTGTATTATACACTTCAATTTCAGCCGTTCGGGAGGTCGTACCGGACCCGGTTTATTTTTCTCCCTGTTTTTCAATCACGCGTCCTACCTCATTTTAGGAGTTAACCTCTTCGATTTCAGCCTCAAATAACGAGCTTTAACGCATTTTTCACGATAATCCGAGTCTCGGCGAATGCTGGTTTCTACCACACCGGTACCCCCAAATGTCTTCCGTTGGTGCTCAAATTTTGCCTGGCCTCTTTATCTGACCCCAGGACCTTTCCATGCGATTTCCGGAGAATTTTTTTCCGGGACCCGAAAAACCGTGTATTATACACTTCAATTTGGTAGTTCGGAAGGTCGTAAATCAGGACCGGTTTCTTTTTCTCCCTGTTTTTCAATCACGCGTCCTACCTCATTTCAGGAGTTAACCTGTTCGATTTCAGCCTCAAATAACGAGCTTTAACGCATTTTTCACGATAATCCGAGTTTCGGCAAATGTTGGTTTCTGGCACACCGGCACCTAGACCTGGCAAAACGGGTCAACGGGTCGGGTTCGGGTCGGGCCAATTCGGGTCGGGTCAATTCGGGTTTCTCGTTGAGTTCGGAATAATTCGGGTCGGGACGGGTCTTTTCGGGTTTCAGGTCTATTTCGGGTTTGTTGTCGGGTCTGTTTCGGGTCAAGCGGGTCGGGTCATTTTGGGTCGGGTCATTTTCGGGTCATGAATAATAGAGAAATAGTCATTTCAAGTCTTTTCGGTTCAATTAGAATATTATTTTATCGGGTCATTTTCGGGTTTAGTGGTTCTGGATCGGGTCATTTTCGGGTCGGGCCAGTACGGGTCAAGGAAGCTCGGGTCATGTTCGGGTCGGGTCGGGTCAATTCAGGTTTCCGGGTCACATTCGGGTGATGTAGTTCGGGTCACTTCGGGTCTCGGGTCAGCTTTTTCGGGTCGGGTCAATCGGGTCGGGTTGCTTTTGCCAGGTCTACCGGCACCCCCAAATGTTTTCCGTTGGTGCTCAAATTTTGCTTGGCCGCTTTATCTGACCCCAGGAACTTTCTATGCGGTTTCCGGAGAATTTTGTTCCGGGACCGCGGAATCCCGAAAAACCGTGTATTACACACTTCAATTTCAGCCGTTCGGAAGGTCATACCGGACCCGGTTTCTTTTTCTCCCTGTTTTTCAATCACGCGTCCTACCTCATTTCAGGAGTTAACTGTTCGATTTGACCTCAAATAACGAGCTTTAACGCATTTTTCACGATAATCCGAGTTTCGGCGAATCTTTGGTTTTCGCCACACCGGCACCCCCAAATGTCTTCCGTTGGTGCTCAAATTTTGCGTGGCCGCTTTATCGACCCCAGGAACTTTCTATGCGGTTTAGGAAAATTTTGTTCGGGACCGGAGTCAAAAACCGTGTATATTATACACTTGATTTTTCACCGTTCGGGAGGTAAATACGGACCCGGTTTCTTTTTCTCCCTGTTTTTTAATCACGCGCCCTACCTCATTTCAGGAGTTAACCTGTTCGATTTCAGCCTCAAATAACGACTTTTAACGCATTTTTCACGATAATCCGAGTCTTGGCGAATGCTGGTTTCTTACACACCGGCACCCCCAAATGTCTTCCGTTGGTGCTCAAATTTTGCGTGGCCGCTTTATCTGACCCCAGGAACTTTCTATGCGATTTCCGGAGAATTTTGTTCCGGGACCCCGGAATCCCGAAAAACCATGTATTATACACTTCAATTACGTAGTTCGGGAGGTAAAGGACCGGTTTCTTTTTATTCCTATTTTTCAATCACGCGTCCTACCTCATTTCAGGAGTTAACCTGTTCGATTTCAGCCTCAAATAACGAGCTTTAACGCATTATTCACGATAATCCGAGTTTCGGCAAATGCTGGTTTCTGGCACACCGGCACCCCCAAATGTCTTCCGTTGGTGCTCAAATTTTGCTTGACCGCTTTATTTGACCCCAGGAACTTTCTATGCGGTTTCCGGAGAATTTTGTTCCGGAATCCCGAAAAACCGTGTATTATACACTTCAATTTCGGCCGTTCGGGAGGTAAATCAGGACCCGGTTTATTTTTCTCCCTGTTTTTCAATCACGCGTCCTACCTCATTTTAGGAGTTAACCTGTTCGATTTCAGCCTCAAATAACGAGCTTTAACGCATTTTTCACGATAATCCGAGTCTCGGCGAATGCTGGTTTCTACCACACCGACACCCCCAAATGTCTTCTGTTGGTGCTCAAATTTTGCCTGGCCTCTTTATCTGACCCCAGGAACTTTCTATGCGATTTCCGGAGAATTTTGTTCCGGGACCCGGAATCCCGAAAAACCGTGTATTATACACTTCAATTTCGGCCGTTCGGGAGGTCGTACCGGACCCGGTTTCTTTTTCTCCCTGTTTTTCAATCACGCGTCCTACCTCATTTCAGGAGTTAACCTGTTCGATTTCAGCCTCAAATAACGAGCTTTAACGCATTTTTCACGATAATCCGAGTTTCGACAAATGTTGGTTTCTGGAACACCGGCACCTAGACCTGGCAAGACGGGTCAACGGGTCGGGTTCGGGTCGGGCCAATTCGGGTCGGGTCAATTCGGGTTTCTCGTTGAGTTCGGGTTAATTCGGGTCGGGACGGGTCTTTTCGGGTTTCAGGTCTATTTCGGGTTTGTTGTCGGGTCTGTTTCGGGTCAAGCGGGTCGGGTCATTTTGGGTCGGGTCATTTTCGGGTCATGAATAATAGAGAAATAGTCATTTCAAGTCTTTTCGGTTCAATTAGAATATTATTTTATCGGGTCATTTTCTCGGTTTTTGGTTGGTTCGGGTCATTTTCGGGTCGGGCGAGTCGGGTCAAGGAAGCTCGGGTCATGTTCGGGTCGGGTCGGGTCAATTCGGGTTTCGGGTCACATTCGGGTGATGTAGTTCGGGTCACTTCGGGTCTCGGGTCGGACTTTTTCGGGTCGGGTCAATCGGGTCGGGTTGCTTTTGCCAGTCTCCGCACCCCCAAATGTTTTCCGTTGGTGCTCAAATTTTGCTTGGCCGCTTTATCGACCCCGGGAACTTTCTATGCGGTTTCGGAGAATTTTGTTCGGGACGGCGGAATCCCGAAAAACCGTGTATTACACACTTCAATTTCAGCCGTTCGGAAGGTAAATCGGACCGGTTTCTTTTTCTCCTGTTTTTCAATCACGCGTCCTAGCTCATTTCAGGAGTTAACTGTTCGATTTGACCTCAAATAACGAGTTTTAACGCATTTTTCACGATAATTCGAGTCTCGACGAATCTTTGGTTTCTAGCACACCGGCACTCCCAAATGTCTTCCGTTGGTGCTCAAATTTTGCCTGGCCTCTTTATCTCGACTCCGGGAACTTTCTTTGCGATTTCGGAGAATTTTGTTCGGGACCGGAATCCCGAAAAACCGTGTATTATACACTTCAATTTCAAATTAGTTCGGGAGGTCGTAAACGGACCGGTTTCTTTTTTCTCCTGTTTTTCAATCACGCGTCCTACCTCATTTCAGGAGTTAACCTGTTCGATTTCAGCCTCAAATAACGAGTTTTAACGCATTTTTCACGATAATTCGAGTCTCGGCGAATGCTGGTTTCTAGCACACCGGCACTCCCAAATGTCTTCCGTTGGTGCTCAAATTTTGCCTGGCCTCTTTATCTGACTCCAGGAACTTTCTTTGCGATTTCCGGAGAATTTTGTTCCGGGACCCCGGAATCCCGAAAAACCGTGTATTATACACTTCAATTTCAGCCGTTCGGGAGGTCGTACCGGACCCGGTTTCTTTTTCTCCCTATTTTTCAATCACGCGTCCTACCTCATTTCAGGAGTTAACCTGTTCGATTTCAGCCTCAAATAACGACTTTTAACGCATTTTTCACGATAATCCGAGTCTTGGCGAATGCTGGTTTCTTACACACCGGCACCCCCAAATGTCTTCCGTTGGTGCTCAAATTTTGCGTGGCCGCTTTATCTGACCCCAGGAACTTGCTATGCGGTTTCCGGAGAATTTTGTTCCGGGACCCCAGAATCCCGAAAAACCGTGTATTTTACACTTTAATTTCAGCCATTCGGGAGGTCGTACCGGACCGGTTTCTTTTTCTCCCTGTTTTTCAATCACGCGTCCTACCTCATTTCAGGAGTTAACCTGTTCGATTTCAGCCTCAAATAACGAGCTTTAACGCATTTTTCACGATAATCCGAGTTTCGGCAAAAGTTGGTTTCTGGCACACCGGCACCCCCAAATGTTTTCCGTTGGTGCTCAAATTTTGCTTGGCCGCTTTATCTGACCCCAGGAACTTTCTATGCGGTTTCCGGAGAATTTTGTTCCGGGACCTCGGAATCCCGAAAAACCGTGTATTACACACTTCAATTTCAGCCGTTCGGGAGGTAAACCGGACCGGTTTCTTTTTCTCCCTGTTTTTCAATCACGCGTCCTACCTCATTTCAGGAGTTAACCTGTTCGATTTGAGCCTCAAATAACGAGCTTTAACGCATTTTTCACGATAATCCGAGTCTTGGCGAATCTTTGGTTTCTTACACACCGCACCCCCAAATGTCTTCCGTTGGTGCTCAAATTTTGCGTGGCCGCTTTATCGACCCCAGGAACTTTCTATGCGATTTCCGGAGAATTTTGTTCGGGACCCGGAATCCCAGAAAAACCATGTATTATACACTTCAATTAGTAGTAGGAGGTCGTCTAGGACCGGTTTCTTTTTATTCCTATTTTTCAATCACGCGTCCTACCTCATTTCAGGAGTTAACCTGTTCGATTTCAGCCTCAAATAACGAGCTTTAACGCATTATTCACGATAATCCGAGTTTCGGCAAATGGTTTCTGGCACACCGGCACCCCCAAATGTCTTCCGTTGGTGCTCAAATTTTGCTTGACCGCTTTATTTGACCCCAGGAACTTTCTATGCGGTTTCCGGAGAATTTTGTTCGGGACCAGGAATCCCGAAAAACCGTGTATTATACACTTCAATTTCAAACCGTTCGGGAGGTAAATCTAGGACCGGTTTATTTTTCTCCTGTTTTTCAATCACGCGTCCTACCTCATTTTAGGAGTTAACCTCTTCGATTTCAGCCTCAAATAACGAGCTTTAACGCATTTTTCACGATAATCCGAGTCTCGCGAATCTTTGGTTTCTACCACACCGGTACCCCCAAATGTCTTCCGTTGGTGCTCAAATTTTGCCTGGCCTCTTTATCTGACCCCAGGACCTTTCCATGCGATTTCCGGAGAATTTTTTTCCGGGACCCCGGAATTCCGAAAAACCGTGTATTATACACTTCAATTTTGTAGTTCGGAAGGTAAATCAGGACCGGTTTCTTTTTCTCCCTGTTTTTCAATCACGCGTCCTACCTCATTTCAGGAGTTAACCTGTTCGATTTCAGCCTCAAATAACGAGCTTTAACGCATTTTTCACGATAATCCGAGTTTCGGCAAATGTTGGTTTCGCACACGGCACCTAGACTGGCAAAACGGGTCAACGGGTCGGGTTCGGGTCGGGCCAATTCGGGTCGGGTCAATTCGGGTTTCTCGTTGAGTTCGGAATAATTCGGGTCGGGACGGGTCTTTTCGGGTTTTGGTCTATTTCGGGTTTGTTGTCGGGTCTGTTTGGTCAAGCGGGTCGGGTCATTTTGGGTCGGGTCATTTTCGGGTCATGAATAATAGAGAAATAGTCATTTCAAGTCTTTTCGGTTCAATTAGAATATTATTTTATCGGGTCATTTTCGGGTTTAGTGGTTCTGGATCGGGTCATTTTCGGGTCGGGCAGATGACGGGTCAAGGAAGCTCGGGTCATGTTCGGGTCGGGTCGGGTCAATTCGGGTTTCGGGTCACATTCGGGTGATGTAGTTCGGGTCACTTCGGGTCTCGGTCGACTTTTTTGGTCGGGTCAATCGGGTCGGGTTGCTTTTGCCAGTCTCACGGCACCCCCAAATGTTTTCCGTTGGTGCTCAAATTTTGCTTGGCCGCTTTATCGACCCCGGGAACTTTCTATGCGGTTTAGGAGAATTTTGTTCCGGACCGCGGAATCCCGAAAAACCGTGTATTACACACTTCAATTTCACTAGTTCGGAAGGTCGACAGGACCGGTTTCTTTTTCTCTCCTGTTTTTCAATCACGCGTCCTACCTCATTTCAGGAGTTAACTTTGTTCGATTTGACCTCAAATAACGAGCTTTAACGCATTTTTCACGATAATCCGAGTTTCGGCGAATGCGGTTTTCGCCACACCGGCACCCCCAAATGTCTTCCGTTGGTGCTCAAATTTTGCGTGGCCGCTTTATCGACCCCAGGAACTTTCTATGCGGTTTCGGAAAATTTTGTTAAAGGGACCGAGTCGAAAAACCGTGTATATTATACACTTGATTTGACCGTTCGGGAGGTCGGACCGGTTTCTTTTTCTCCCTGTTTTTAATCACGCGCCCTACCTCATTTCAGGAGTTAACTGTTCGATTTCACCTCAAATAACGACTTTTAACGCATTTTCACGATAATCCGAGTCTTGGCGAATCTTTGGTTTCTTACACACCGGCACCCCAAATGTCTTCCGTTGGTGCTCAAATTTTGCGTGGCCGCTTTATCTGACCCCAGGAAATTTCTATGCGATTTCCGGAGAATTTTGTTCCGGGACCCCGGAATCCCGAAAAACCATGTATTATACACTTCAATTACGGCCGTTCGGGAGGTCGTACCGGACCCGGTTTCTTTTTATTCCTATTTTTCAATCACGCGTCCTACCTCATTTCAGGAGTTAACCTGTTCGATTTCAGCCTCAAATAACGAGCTTTAACGCATTATTCACGATAATCCGAGTTTCGGCAAATGCTGGTTTCTGGCACACCGGCACCCCCAAATGTCTTCCGTTGGTGCTCAAATTTTGCTTGACCGCTTTATTTGACCCCAGGAACTTTCTATGCGGTTTCCGGAGAATTTTGTTCCGGGACCCCGGAATCCCGAAAAACCGTGTATTATACACTTCAATTTCAGCCGTTCGGGAGGTCGTACCGGACCCGGTTTATTTTTCTCCCTGTTTTTCAATCACGCGTCCTACCTCATTTTAGGAGTTAACCTGTTCGATTTCAGCCTCAAATAACGAGCTTTAACGCATTTTTCACGATAATCCGAGTCTCGGCGAATGCTGGTTTCTACCACACCGACACCCCCAAATGTCTTCTGTTGGTGCTCAAATTTTGCCTGGCCTCTTTATCTGACCCCAGGAACTTTCTATGCGATTTCCGGAGAATTTTGTTCCGGGACCCCGGAATCCCGAAAAACCGTGTATTATACACTTCAATTTTTAGTAGTTCGGGAGGTAAACAGGACCGTTTCTTTTTCTCCTGTTTTTCAATCACGCGTCCTACCTCATTTCAGGAGTTAACCTGTTCGATTTCAGCCTCAAATAACGAGCTTTAACGCATTTTTCACGATAATCCGAGTTTCGACAAATGTTGGTTTCTGGAACACCGGCACCTAGACCTGGCAAGACGGGTCAACGGGTCGGGTTCGGGTCGGGCCAATTCGGGTCGGGTCAATTCGGGTTTCTCGTTGAGTTCGGGTTAATTTGGGTCGGGACGGGTCTTTTCGGGTTTCGGGTCTATTTCGGGTTTGTTGTCGGGTCTTTTTTGGTCAAGCGGGTCGGGTCATTTTGGGTCGGGTCATTTTCGGGTCATGAATAATAGAGAAATAGTCATTTCAAGTCTTTTCGGTTCAATTAGAATATTATTTTATCGGGTCATTTTCGGTTTAGTGGTTGGATCGGGTCATTTCGGGTCGGGCGATGCAGGTCAAGGAAGCTCGGGTCATGTTCGGGTCGGGTCGGGTCAATTCGGGTTTCCGGGTCACATTCGGGTGATGTAGTTCGGGTCACTTCGGGTCTCGGGTCGACTTTTTGGTCGGGTCAATCGGGTCGGGTTGCTTTTTGCCAGTCTCAAGCACCCCCAAATGTTTTCCGTTGGTGCTCAAATTTTGCGTGGCCGCTTTATCGACCCCAGGAACTTTCTATGCGGTTTTAGGAGAATTTTGTTCGGACGGCGGAATCCGAAAAACCGTGTATTACACACTTCAATTTCGGCCGTTCGGAAGGTCGTCACGGACCGGTTTCTTTTTCTCCTGTTTTTCAATCACGCGTCCTAGCTCATTTCAGGAGTTAACTTTGTTCGATTTGACCTCAAATAACGAGTTTTAACGCATTTTTCACGATAATTCGAGTCTCGACGAATCTTGGTTTCTAGCACACACCGGCACTCCCAAATGTCTTCCGTTGGTGCTCAAATTTTGCCTGGCCTCTTTATCTGACTCCAGGAACTTTCTTTGCGATTTCCGGAGAATTTTGTTAGGGACCCGAATCCCGAAAACCGTGTATTATACACTTCAATTTCAGCCGTTCGGGAGGTCGTCAGGACCGGTTTCTTTTTCTCCTGTTTTTCAATCACGCGTCCTACCTCATTTCAGGAGTTAACCTGTTCGATTTGAGCCTCAAATAACGAGTTTTAACGCATTTTTCACGATAATTCGAGTCTCGGCGAATCTTTGGTTTCTAGCACACCGGCACTCCCAAATGTCTTCCGTTGGTGCTCAAATTTTGCCTGGCCTCTTTATCTGACTCCAGGAACTTTCTTTGCGATTTCCGGAGAATTTTGTTCCGGAATCCAGAAAAACCGTGTATTATACACTTCAATTTCGTTTGTTCGGGAGGTAAATCAGGACCCGGTTTCTTTTTCTCCCTGTTTTTCAATCACGCGTCCTACCTCATTTCAGGAGTTAACCTGTTCGATTTCAGCCTCAAATAACGAGTTTTAACGCATTTTTCACGATAATTCGAGTCTCGGCGAATGCTGGTTTCTAGCACACCGGCACTCCCAAATGTCTTCCGTTGGTGCTCAAATTTTGCCTGGCCTCTTTATCTGACTCCAGGAACTTTCTTTGCGATTTCCGGAGAATTTTGTTCCGGGACCCCGGAATCCCGAAAAACCGTGTATTATACACTTCAATTTTAGCCGTTCGGGAGGTAAATGGGACCGGTTTCTTTTTCTCCCCATTTTTCAATCACGCGTCCTACCTCATTTCAGGAGTTAACCTGTTCGATTTCAACCTCAAATAACGAGCTTTAACGCATTTTTCACGATAATCCGAGTCTCGGCGAATCTTTGGTTTCGCACCAAGCACCCCCAAATGTCTTCCGTTGGTGCTCAAATTTTGCGTGGCCGCTTTATCGACCCCAGGAACTTTCTATGCGATTTCCGGAGAATTTTGTTCGGAACCGGAATCTCGAAAAACCGTGGATTATACACTTTAATTTGTACCGTTCGGGAGTTAAACAGGACCCGGTTTCTTTTCTCCCCTGTTTTTCAATCACGCGTCCTACCTCATTTCAGGAGTTAACTTTGTTCGATTTCACCTCAAATAACGAGCTTTAACGCATTTTTCACGATAATCCGAGTCTCGACGAATCTTTGGTTTCTAGCACACCGGCACCCCCAAATGTCTTCCGTTGGTGGACAAATTTTGCCTGGCCTCTTTATCTGACTCCAGGAACTTTCTATGCGATTTCCGGAGAATTTTGTTCCGGGACCCCGAAAAACCGTGTATTATACACTTCAATTTCGTAGTTCGGGAGGTAAACTAGGACCGGTTTCTTTTTCTCCTGTTTTTCAATCACGCGTCCTACCTCATTTCAGGAGTTAACTGTTCGATTTCAGCCTCAAATAACGAGCTTTAACGCATTTTTCACGATAATCCGAGTTTCGGCAAATCTTTGGTTTCGCCACACCGGCACCTCCAAATGTCTTCCGTTGGTGCTCAAATTTTGCGTGACCGCTTTTCTCGACCCCACGATCTTTCTATGCGGTTTAGGAAAATTTTTTCCGGGACCACGAATTCAAAACCGTGTATATTATACACTTCAATTTATTGTTCGGGAGGTCGACGGACCCGGTTTCTTTTTCTCCTGTTTTTTAATCACGCGCCCTACCTCATTTCAGGAGTTAACGATTCGATTTCAGCGTCAAATAACGACTTTTAACGCATTTTTCACGATAATCCGAGTCTCGCGAATCTTTGGTTTCTTACACACCGGCACCCCCAAATGTCTTCCGTTGGTGCTCAAATTTTGCGTGGCCGCTTTATCTGACCCCAGGAACTTTCTATGCGATTTCCGGAGAATTTTGTTCCGGGACCCTGGAATTCCGAAAAACCGTGTATTATACACTTCAATTTACGGTAGTTCGGGAGGTAAATGGGACCGGTTTTTTTCTTCTGTTTTTCAATCACGCGTCCCACCTCATTTCAGGAGTTAACCTGTTCGATTTCAGCCTCAAATAACGAGCTTTAACGCATTTTTCACGATAATCCGAGTTTAATGAATCGGTTTTCGCACCCGACACTCCCAAATATCTTCCGTTGGTGCTCAAATTTTGCGTGGCCGCTTTATCTGACCCCAGGAACTTTTTATGCGATTTCCGGAGAATTTTGTTCCGGGACCCCGGAATCCCGAAAAACCGTGTATTATACACCTTATTTCAGGAGTTAACCTGTTCGATTTCAGCCTCAAATAACGAGCTTTAACGCATTTTTCACGATAATCCGAGTTTCGGCAAATGTTGGTTTCTGGCACACCGGCAACTAGACCTGGCAAAACGGGTCAACGGGTCGGGTTCGGGTCGGGCCAATTCTGGTCGGGTCAATTCGGGTTTGTCGTTGAGTTCGGGTTAATTCGGGTCGGGACGGGTCTTTTCGGGTTTCGGGTCTATTTCGGGTTTGTTGTCGGGTCTGTTTCGGGTCAAGCGGGTCGGGTCATTTTGGGTCGGGTCATTTTCGGGTCAATGAATAATAGAGAAATAGTCATTTCAAGTCTTTTCGGTTCAATTAGAGTATTATTTTATCGGGTCATTTTCGGGTTTAGTGGTTCTGGATCGGGTCATTTTCGGGTCGGGCCAGTACGGGTCAAGGAAGCTCGGGTCATGTTCGGGTCGGGTCGGGTCAATTCGGGTTTTCGGGTCACATTCGGGTGATGTAGTTCGGGTCACTTCGGGTCTCGGGTCGACTTTTTTGGTCGGGTCAATCGGGTCGGGTTGCTTTTGCAGTCCACCGGCACCCCCAAATGTCTTCCGTTGGTGGACAAATTTTGCCTGGCCTCTTTATCGACTCGGGAACTTTCTATGCGATTTAGGAGAATTTTGTTCTGGACCCGGAATCCCGAAAACCGTGTATTATACACTTCAATTTCGGCCGTTCGGGAGGTAAATCAGGACCGGTTTCTTTTTCTCCCTGTTTTTCAATCACGCGTCCTACCTCATTTCAGGAGTTAACTGTTCGATTTCAGCCTCAAATAACGAGCTTTAACGCATTTTTCACGATAATCCGAGTTTCGGCAAATGCTGGTTTCTGCCACACCGGCACCTCCAAATGTCTTCCGTTGGTGCTCAAATTTTGCGTGACCGCTTTATCTGACCCCACGATCTTTCTATGCGGTTTCGGAAAATTTTTTCCGGGACCACGGAATCAGAAAAACCGTGTATATTATACACTTCAATTTATTGGTTCGGGAGGTAAATCGGACCCGGTTTCTTTTTCTCCCTGTTTTTTAATCACGCGCTCTACCTCATTTCAGGAGTTAACCTGTTCGATTTCAGCGTCAAATAACGACTTTTAACGCATTTTTCACGATAATCCGAGTCTCGGCGAATGCTGGTTTCTTACACACCGGCACCCCAAATGTCTTCCGTTGGTGCTCAAATTTTGCGTGGCCGCTTTATCGACCCCAGGAACTTTCTATGCGATTTCCGGAGAATTTTGTTCGGGACCCGGAATTCAGAAAAACCATGTATTATACACTTCAATTGGTAGTTCGGGGGAGGTCGTCTAGGACCGGTTTCTTTTTTTCTTCTGTTTTTCAATCACGCGTCCCACCTCATTTCAGGAGTTAACTGTTCGATTTCACCTCAAATAACGAGCTTTAACGCATTTTCACGATAATCTGAGTTTCGGCGAATCTTTGGTTTCGGCACCCGACACTCCCAAATATCTTCCGTTGGTGCTCAAATTTTGCGTGGCCGCTTTATCGACCCAGGGAACTTTTTATGCGATTTCCGGAGAATTTTGTTCGGGACCGGAATCCCGAAAACCGTGTATTATACACCTTATTTCAGGAGTTAACTTTGTTCGATTTCGACCTCAAATAACGAGCTTTAACGCATTTTCACGATAATCCGAGTTTCGGCAAATGTTGGTTTTACGGCACACCGGCACCTAGACACTGGCAAAACGGGTCAACGGGTCGGGTTCGGTCGGGCCAATTCAGTCGGGTCAATTCGGGTTTGTCGTTGAGTTCGGGTTAATTCGGGTCGGGACGGGTCTTTTCGGGTTTCGGGTCTATTTCGGGTTTGTTGTCGGGTCTGTTTCGGGTCAAGCGGGTCGGGTCATTTTGGGTCGGGTCATTTTCAGGTCAATGAATAATAGAGAAATAGTCATTTCAAGTCTTTTCGGTTCAATTAGAGTATTATTTTATCGGGTCATTTTCGGGTTTAGTGGTTCTGGATCGGGTCATTTTCGGGTCGGGCCAGTACGGGTCAAGGAAGCTCGGGTCATGTTCGGGTCGGGTCGGGTCAATTCGGGTTTTCGGGTCACATTCGGGTGATGTAGTTCGGGTCACTTCGGGTCTCGGGTCGACTTTTTTGGTCGGGTCAATCGGGTCGGGTTGCTTTTGCAGTCCACGGCACCCCCAAATGTCTTCCGTTGGTGGACAAATTTTGCCTGGCCTCTTTATCGACTCCGGGGAACTTTCTATGCGATTTCGGAGAATTTTGTTCCTGGACCGGAATCCAAAAACAGTGTATTATACACTTCAATTTTGCCCGTTCGGGAGGTCGTAAACGGACCGGTTTCTTTTTCTCCTGTTTTTCAATCACGCGTCCTAGCTCATTTCAGGAGTTAACTTGTTCGATTTTAGCCTCAAATAACGAGCTTTAACGCATTTTTCACGATAATCGAGTTTGGCAAATGCCGGTTTTCGCCACACTTACAGCACCTCCAAATGTCTTCCGTTGGTGCTCAAATTTTGCGTGACCGCTTTATCTGACCCCACGATCTTTCTATGCGGTTTCCGGAAAATTTTTTCGGGACCACGAATTCAGAAAAACCGTGTATATTATACACTTCAATTTATTGTTCGGGAGGTCGTACCGGACCCGGTTTCTTTTTCTCCCTGTTTTTTAATCACGCGCCCTACCTCATTTCAGGAGTTAACCTGTTCGATTTCAGCGTCAAATAACGACTTTTAACGCATTTTTCACGATAATCCGAGTCTCGGCGAATGCTGGTTTCTTACACACCGGCACCCCCAAATGTCTTCCGTTGGTGCTCAAATTTTGCGTGGCCGCTTTATCTGACCCCAGGAACTTTCTATGCGATTTCCGGAGAATTTTGTTCCGGGACCCCGGAATTCCGAAAAACCATGTATTATACACTTCAATTTCGGTAGTTCGGGAGGTCGTCTGGGACGGGACCGGGTTTCTTTTTCTTCTGTTTTTCAATCACGCGTCCCACCTCATTTCAGGAGTTAACCTGTTCGATTTGACCTCAAATAACGAGCTTTAACGCATTTTCACGATAATCTGAGTTTCGGCGAATCTTTGGTTTCGGCACCCGACACTCCCAAATATCTTCCGTTGGTGCTCAAATTTTGCGTGGCCGCTTTATCGACCCGGGAACTTTTTATGCGATTTCCGGAGAATTTTGTTCGGGACCGAATCCCGAAAAACCGTGTATTATACACCTTATTTCAGGAGTTAACTGTTCGATTTGACCTCAAATAACGAGCTTTAACGCATTTTCACGATAATCCGAGTTTCGGCAAATGTTGGTTTCTAGCACACCGGCACCTAGACTGGCAAAACGGGTCAACGGGTCGGGTTCGGGTCGGGCCAGTGCAGTCGGGTCAATTCGGGTTTGTCGTTGAGTTCGGGTTAATTCGGGTCGGGACGGGTCTTTTCGGGTTTCGGGTCTATTTCGGGTTTGTTGTCGGGTCTGTTTCGGGTCAAGCGGGTCGGGTCATTTTGGGTCGGGTCATTTTCGGGTCAATGAATAATAGAGAAATAGTCATTTCAAGTCTTTTCGGTTCAATTAGAGTATTATTTTATCGGGTCATTTTCGGGTTTAGTGGTTCTGGATCGGGTCATTTTCGGGTCGGGCCAGTACGGGTCAAGGAAGCTCGGGTCATGTTCGGGTCGGGTCGGGTCAATTAGGGTTTTCGGGTCACATTCGGGTGATGTAGTTCGGGTCACTTCGGGTCTCGGGTCAGCTTTTTCGGGTCGGGTCAATCGGGTCGGGTTGCTTTTGCCAGGTCCACCGGCACCCCCAAATGTCTTCCGTTGGTGGACAAATTTTGCCTGGCCTCTTTATCTGACTCCAGGAACTTTCTATGCGATTTCCGGAGAATTTTGTTCCTGGACCCCGGAATCCCGAAAAACCGTGTATTATACACTTCAATTTCAGCCGTTCGGGAGGTCGTACCGGACCCGGTTTCTTTTTCTCCCTGTTTTTCAATCACGCGTCCTACCTCATTTCAGGAGTTAACCTGTTCGATTTTAGCCTCAAATAACGAGCTTTAACGCATTTTTCACGATAATCCGAGTTTCGGCAAATGCTGGTTTCTGCCACACCGGCACCTCCAAATGTCTTCCGTTGGTGCTCAAATTTTGCGTGACCGCTTTATCTGACCCCACGATCTTTCTATGCGGTTTCCGGAAAATTTTTTTCCGGGACCACGGAATTCCGAAAAACCGTGTATATTATACACTTCAATTTATTGATTCGGGAGGTCGTGGGACCGGTTTCTTTTTCTCCTGTTTTTTTAATCACGCGCCCTACCTCATTTCAGGAGTTAACCTGTTCGATTTCAGCGTCAAATAACGACTTTTAACGCATTTTTCACGATAATCCGAGTCTCGGCGAATGCTGGTTTCTTACAAACCGGCACCCCCAAATGTCTTCCGTTGGTGCTCAAATTCAATTTCAGCCGTTCGGGAGGTCGTACCGGACCCGGTTTCTTTTTCTCCCTGTTTTTCAATCACGCGTCCTACCTCATTTCAGGAGTTAACCTGTTCGATTTCAGCCTCAAATAACGAGCTTTAACGCATTTTTCACGATAATCGAGTTTCGACGAATGAATTTGGTTTTACGGCACCCCGGCACCCCAAATGTCTTCCGTTGGTGCTCAAATTTTGCGTGGCCGCTTTATCGACCCCAGGAACTTTCTATGCGATTTCCGGAGAATTTTGTTCGGGACCGGAATCTGGAAAAACCGTGGATTATACACTTTAATTTGGCCCGTTCGGGAGTTCGACGGACCCGGTTTCTTTTTCTCCCTGTTTTTCAATCACGCGTCCTACCTCATTTCAGGAGTTAACCTGTTCGATTTCAGCCTCAAATAACGAGCTTTAACGCATTTTTCACGATAATCCGAGTCTCGACGAATGCTGGTTTCTAGCACACCGGCACCCCCAAATGTCTTCCGTTGGTGGTCAAATTTTGCCTGGCCTCTTTATCTGACTCCAGGAACTTTCTATGCGATTTCCGGAGAATTTTGTTCCGGGACCCCGGAATCCCGAAAAACCGTGTATTATACACTTCAATTTCATTTTGTAGTTCGGGAGGTAAACTAGGACCGGTTTCTTTTTCTTCCTGTTTTTCAATCACGCGTCCCGCCTCATTTCAGGAGTTAACCTGTTCGATTTCAGCCTCAAATAACGAGCTTTAACGCATTTTTCACGATAATCCGAGTTTCGGCGAATGCTGGTTTCTGGCACCCCGACACTCCCAAATATCTTCCGTTGGTGCCCAAATTTTGCGTGGCCGCTTTATCTGACCCCAGGAACTTTTAATGCGATTTCCGGAGAATTTCGTTCCGGGACCCCGGAATCCCGAAAAACCGTGTATTATACACCTTATTTCAGGAGTTAACCTGTTCGATTTCAGCCTCAAATAACGAGCTTTAACGCATTTTTCGCGATAATCCGAGTTTCGGCAAATGTTGGTTTCTGGCACACCGGCACCTAGACCTGGCAAAACGGGTCAACGGGTCGGGTTCGGGTCGGGCCAATTTTGGTCGGGTCAATTCGGGTTTCTCGTTGAGTTCGGGTTAATTCGGGTCGGGACGGGTCTTTTCGGGTTTCGGGTCTATTTCGGGTTTGTTGTCGGGTCTGTTTCGGGTCAAGCGGGTCGGGTCATTTTGGGTCGGGACATTTTCGGGTCAATGAATAATAGAGAAATAGTCATTTCAAGTCTTTTCGGTTCAATTAGAGTATTATTTTATCGGGTCATTTTCGGGTTTAGTGGTTCTGGATCGGGTCATTTTCGGGTCGGGCCAGTTCGGGTCAAGGAAGCTCGGGTCATGTTCGGGTCGGGTCGGGTCGATTCGGGTTTTCGGGTCACATTCGGGTGATGTAGTTCGGGTCACTTCGGGTCTCGGGTCAGCTTTTTCGGGTCGGGTCAATCGGGTCGGGTTGCTTTTGCCAGGTCTACCGGCACCCCCAAATGTTTTCCGTTGGTGCTCAAATTTTGCTTGGCCACTTTATCGGACCCCAGGAACTTTCTATGCGGTTTCCGGAGAATTTTGTTACGGGACCGCGGAATCCCGAAAAACCGTGTATTACACACTTCAATTTCAGCCGTTCGGGAGGTCGTACCGGACCCGGTTTCTTTTTCTCCCTGTTTTTCAATCACGCGTCCTACCTCATTTCAGGAGTTAACCTGTTCGATTTTAGCCTCAAATAACGAGCTTTAACGCATTTTTCACGATAATCCGAGTTTCGGCAAATGCTGGTTTCTGCCACACCGGCACCTCCAAATGTCTTCCGTTGGTGCTCAAATTTTGCGTGGCCGCTTTATCTGACCCCAGGAACTTGCTATGCGGTTTCCGGAGAATTTTGTTCCGGGACCCCGGAATCTCGAAAAACCGTGTATTACACTTCAATTTCAGCCGTTCGGGAGGTCGTACCGGACCCGGTTTCTTTTTCTTCCTGTTTTTCAATCACGCGACCTACCTCATTTCAGGAGTTAACCTGTTTGATTTCAGCCTCAAATAACGAGTTTTAACGCATTTTTCACGATAATTCGAGTCTCGGCGAATGCTGGTTTCTAGAACACCGGCACCCCCAAATGTCTTCCGTTGGTGCTCAAATTTTGCCTGGCCTCTTTATCTTACTCCAGGAACTTTCTTTGCGATTTCCGGAGAATTTTGTTCCAGGACCCCGGAATCCCGAAAAACCGTGTATTATACTGATTCAATTTTGTAGTTCGGGAGGTCGTCGGACCGGTTTCTTTTTCTCCTGTTTTTCAATCACGCGTCCTACCTCATTTCAGGAGTTAACCTGTTCGATTTCGAGGCTCAAATAACGAGCTTTAACGCATTTTTCACGATAATCCGAGTTTCGACGAATGCTGGTTTCTGGCACCCCGGCACCCCCAAATGTCTTCCGTTGGTGCTCAATTTTTGCGTGGCCGCTTTATCTGACCCCAGGAACTTTCTATGCCATTTCCGGAGAATTTTGTTCCGGGACCCCGGAATCCTGAAAAACCGTGGATTATACACTTTAATTTGACCGTTCGGGAGTTAAATCTAGGACCGGTTTCTTTTTCTCCTGTTTTTCAATCACGCGTCCTAGCTCATTTCAGGAGTTAACTGTTCGATTTTGACCTCAAATAACGAGCTTTAACGCATTTTCACGATAAACGAGTCTCGACGAATCTTTGGTTTCTAGCACACCGGCACCCCAAATGTCTTCCGTTGGTGCTCAAATTTTGCGTGGCCTCTTTATCGACTCCGGGAACTTTCTATGCGATTTAGGAGAATTTTGTTCTGGACCGGAATCCCGAAAAACCGTGTATTATACACTTCAATTTGACCGTTCGGGAGGTCGTCATCGAACCCGGTTTCTTTTTCTCCTGTTTTTCAATCACTCGTCCTACCTCATTTCAGGAGTTAACCTGTTCGATTTCAGCCTCAAATAACGAGCTTTAACGCATTTTTCACGATAATCCGAGTTTCGGCAAATGTTGGTTTCTGGCACACCGGCACCCCCAAATGTTTTTCGTTGGTGGTCAAATTTTGCTTGGCCTCTTTATCTGACCCCAGGAACTTTCTATGCGATTTACGGAGAATTTTGTTACGGAATCCCGAAAAACCGTGTATTATACACTTCATTTCGGCCGTTCGGGAGGTAAATCGGACCGGTTTCTTTTTCTCCCGTTTTTCAATCACGCGTCCTACCTCATTTCAGGAGTTAACCTCTTCGATTTCAGCCTCAAATAACGAGCTTTAACGCATTTTTCACGATAATCCGAGTCTCGGCGAATGCTGGTTTCTACCACACCGACACCCCCAAATGTCTTCTGTTGGTGCTCAAATTTTGCCTGGCCTCTTTATCTGACCCCAGGAACTTTCTATGCGATTTACGGAGAATTTTGTTACGGGACCCCGGAATCCCGAAAAACCGTTTATTATACACTTCAATTTCAGCCGTTCGGGAGGTCGTACCGGAACCGGTTTCTTTTTTTCCCTGTTTTTCAATCACGCGTCCTACCTCATTTCAGGAGTTAACCTGTTCGATTTTAGCCTCAAATAACGAGCTTTAACGCATTTTTCACGATAATCCGAGTTTCGGCAAATGCTGGTTTCTGCCACACCGGCACCCCCAAATGTCTTCCGTTGGTGCTCAAATTTTGCGTGACCGCTTTATCTCGACCCCACGAACTTTCTATGCGGTTTAGGAAAATTTTGTTCGGGACCACGGAATTCAAAAAACCGTGTATATTATACACTTCAATTTTTGGTTCGGGAGGTCGTCTAGGACCGGTTTCTTTTTCTCCTGTTTTTTAATCACGCGCCCTACCTCATTTCAGGAGTTAAACTGTTCGATTTCAGCCTCAAATAACGAGTTTTAACGCATTTTTCACGATAATCGAGTCTCGCGAATCTTTGGTTTCTTACACACCGGCACCCCAAATGTCTTCCGTTGGTGCTCAAATTTTGCGTGGCGCTTTTTCGACCCCGGGAACTTTCTATGCGATTTCGGAGAATTTTGTTAAGGGACCACGGAATTCAGAAAAACCATGTATTATACACTTCAATTTGGTAGTTCGGGAGGTCGTCTAGGACCGGTTTCTTTTTCTTCTGTTTTTCAATCACGCGTCCCACCTCATTTCAGGAGTTAACCTGTTCGATTTGACCTCAAATAACGAGCTTTAACGCATTTTCACGATAATCCGAGTTTCGCGAATCTTTGGTTTATGGCACCCGACACCCCCAAATATCTTCCGTTGGTGCTCAAATTTTGCGTGGCTGCTTTATCGACCCAGGAACTTTTTATGCGATTTCAGGAGAATTTTGTTAGGGACCGGAATCGGAAAAACCGTGTATTATACACTTCAATTTCAGCCGTTCGGGAGGTCGACGGACCGGTTTTTTCTCCCTATTTTTCAATCACGCATCCTACCTCATTTCAGGAGTTAACTGTTCGATTTGACCTCAAATAACGAGCTTTAACGCATTTTCACGATAATCCGAGTTTCGGCAAAATTGGTTTTCGCACACCGGCACCCCTAAATGTCTTCCGTTGGTGCTCAAATTTTGCGTGACCGCTTTATTTGACCCCAGCAACTTTCTATGCGGTTTCCGGAGAATTTTGTTCCAGGACCCCGGAATCTCGAAAAACCGTGTATTATACACTTCAATTTCAGCCGTTCAGGAGGTAAATCAGGACCCGGTTTCTTTTTCTCCTGTTTTTCAATCACGCGTCCTACCTCATTTCAGGAGTTAACTGTTCGATTTCAGCCTCAAATAACGAGCTTTAACGCATTTTTCACGATAATCAGGAGTCTCGGCGAATCTTTGGTTTTACCACACCGGCACCCCCAAATGTCTTTCGTTGGTGCTCAAATTTTGCCTGGCCTCTTTATCGACCCCAGGGAACTTTCTATGCGATTTCCGGAGAATTTTGTTCCAGGACCGGAATCTGAATCCTCTGAAAAACCGTGTATTATATACTTCAATTTCGGCCGTTCGGGAGGTCGCACGGACCGGTTTCTTTTTCTCTCTGTTTTTCAATCACGCGTCCTACCTCATTTCAGGAGTTAACCTGTTCGATTTTAGCCTCAAATAACGAGCTTTAACGCATTTTTAACGATAATCCGAGTTTGGCAAATCTTTGGTTTTCGCCACACCGGCACCCCAAATGTCTTCCGTTGGTGCTCAAATTTTGCATGGCCGCTTTATCTGACCCCACGAACTTTCTATGCGGTTTCCGAAAAATTTTGTTAAAGGGACCGGATTCAGAAAAACCGTGTATATTATACACTTCAATTTATTGTTCGGGAGGTCGTCAGGACCGGTTTCTTTTTTCTCTGTTTTTTAATCACGCGCCCTACCTCATTTCAGGAGTTAACCTGTTCGATTTCAGCATCAAATAACGACTTTTAACGCATTTTCACGATAATCGGGTCTCGGCGAATTTGGTTTCTTACACACCGTCACCCCCAAATGTCTTCCGTTGGTGCTCAAATTTTGCGTGGCCGCTTTATCTCACCCCAGGAACTTTCTATGCGATTTCCGGAGAATTTTGTTCGGGACCCTTGAATTCAGAAAAACCATGTATTATACACTTCAATTTGGTAGTTCGGGAGGTCGTACGGATCCGGTTTCTTTTTCTTCTGTTTTTCAATCACGCGTCCTACCGCATTTCAGGAGTTAACTGTTCGATTTCACCTCAAATAACGAGCTTTAACGCATTTTCACGATAATCCGAGTTTTGGCGAATCTTTGGTTTCGCACCGACACCCCCAAATGTTTTCCGTTGGTGCTCAAATTTTGCGTGGCCGCTTTATCGACCCCAGGAACTTTCTATGCGATTTCCGGAGAATTTTGTTCCGGAATCCCGAAAAACCGTGTATTATACACTTTAATTTCGGCCGTTCGGGAGTTCGCACCGGACCGGTTTCTTTTTCTCCTGTTTTTCAATCACGCGTCCTAGCTCATTTCAGGAGTTAACTTTGTTCGATTTGACCTCAAATAACGAGCTTTAACGCATTTTCACGATAATCGAGTCTCGACGAATCTTTGGTTTCTAGCACACCGGCACCCCCAAATGTCTTCCGTTGGTGGTCAAATTTTGCCTGGCCTCTTTATCTGACTCCAGGAACTTTTTATGCGATTTCCGGAGAATTTTGTTCCTGGACCCCGGAATCCCGAAAAACCGTGTATTATACACTTTAATTTCAGCCGTTCGGGAGGTCGTACCGAACCCGGTTTCTTTTTCTCCCTGGTTTTCAATCACGCGTCCTACCTCATTTCAGGAGTTAACCTGTTCGATTTCAGCCTCAAATAACGAGCTTTAACGCATTTTTCACGATAATCCGAGTTTCGGCAAATGTTGGTTTCTGGCAAACCGGCACCCCCAAATGTTTTTCGTTGGTGCTCAAATTTTGCTTGGCCTCTTTATCTAACCCCAGGAACTTTCTATGCGATTTCCGGAGAATTTTGTTCCGGGACCCCGGAATCCCGAAAAACCGTGTATTATACACTTCAATTTCAGCCGTTCGGGAGGTCGTCTGCGGACCGGTTTCTTTTTCTCCCGTTTTTCAATCACGCGTCCTACCTCATTTCAGGAGTTAACCTGTTCGATTTCAGCCTCAAATAACGAGCTTTAACGCATTTTTCACGATAATCCGAGTCTCGGCGAATGCTGGTTTCTACCACACCGACACCCCCAAATGTCTTCTGTTGGTGCTCAAATTTTGCCTGGCCTCTTTATCTGACCCCAGGAACTTTCTATGCGATTTCCGGAGAATTTTGTTACGGGACCCCGGAATCCCGAAAAACCGTGTATTATACACTTCAATTTCAGCCGTTCGGGAGGTCGTACCGGAACCAGTTTCTTTTTTTCCCTGTTTTTCAATCACGCGTCCTACCTCATTTCAGGAGTTAACCTGTTCGATTTTAGCCTCAAATAACGAGCTTTAACGCATTTTTCACGATAATCCGAGTTTCGGCAAATGCTGGTTTCTGCCACACCGGCACCCCCAAATGTCTTCCGTTGGTGCTCAAATTTTGCGTGACCGCTTTATCTGACCCCACGAACTTTCTATGCGGTTTCGGAAAATTTTGTTAGGGACCACGGAATTCGAAAAACCGTGTATATTATACACTTCAATTTATTGTTCGGGAGGTCGTCTAGGACCGGTTTCTTTTTCTCCTGTTTTTTAATCACGCGCCCTACCTGATTTCAGGAGTTAACCTGTTCGATTTCAGCCTCAAATAACGACTTTTAACGCATTTTTCACGATAATCCGAGTCTCGGCGAATGCTGGTTTCTTACACACCGGCACCCCCAAATGTCTTCCGTTGGTGCTCAAATTTTGCGTGGCCGCTTTATCTGACCCCAGGAACTTTCTATGCGATTTCCGGAGAATTTTGTTCGGGACTCGGAATTCAGAAAAACCATGTATTATACACTTCAATTTCGGTAGTTCGGGAGGTCGTCAGGACCGATTTCTTTTTCTTCCTGTTTTTCAATCACGCGTCCCACCTCATTTCAGGAGTTAACTGTTCGATTTGACCTCAAATAACGAGCTTTAACGCATTTTTCACGATAATCCGAGTTTCGGCGAATCTTTGGTTCTCGCACCGACACCCCAAATATCTTCCGTTGGTGCTCAAATTTTGCGTGGCCGCTTTATCTGACCCCAGGAACTTTTATGCGATTTCCGGAGAATTTTGTTCCAGAATCCCGAAAAACCGTGTATTATACACTTCAATTTCGGCCGTTCGGGAGGTCGTAGGACCGTTTTTTTTCTCCTGTTTTTCAATCACGCATCCTACCTCATTTCAGGAGTTAACCTGTTCGATTTGAGCCTCAAATAACGAGCTTTAACGCATTTTTCACGATAATCCGAGTTTCGGCAAATCTTTGGTTTTTCGCACACGGCACCCCTAAATGTCTTCCGTTGGTGCTCAAATTTTGCGTGACCGCTTTATTTGACCCCAGCAACTTTCTATGCGGTTTCCGGAGAATTTTGTTCGGGACCGGAATCTCAAAACAGTGTATTATACACTTCAATTTCGGTACCGTTCGGGAGGTAAATCGGACCGGTTTCTTTTTCTCCTGTTTTTCAATCACGCGTCCTACCTCATTTCAGGAGTTAACTGTTCGATTTCAGCCTCAAATAACGAGCTTTAACGCATTTTTCACGATAATCGAGTCTCGGCGAATCTTTGGTTTCTACCACACCGGCACCCCCAAATGTCTTCTGTTGGTGCTCAAATTTTGCCTGGCCTCTTTATCTGACCCCAGGAACTTTCTATGCGATTTCCGGAGAATTTTTTTCCAGGACCCCGGAATCCTGAAAAACCGTGTATTATATACTTCAATTTCAGCCGTTCGGGAGGTAAATCAGGACCGGTTTCTTTTTCTCCTGTTTTTCAATCACGCGTCCTACCTCATTTCAGGAGTTAACTGTTCGATTTCAGCCTCAAATAACGAGCTTTAACGCATTTTTAACGATAATCCGAGTTTCGGCAAATGCTGGTTTCTGCCACACCGGCACCCCCAAATGTCTTCCGTTGGTGCTCAAATTTTACGTGGCCGCTTTATCTGACCCCACGAACTTTCTATGCGGTTTCCGAAAAATTTTGTTCCGGGACCCCGGAATTCCGAAAAACCGTGTATATTATACACTTCAATTTATGGTTCGGGAGGTCGTCGGACCGGTTTCTTTTTTCTCTGTTTTTTAATCACGCGCCCTACCTCATTTCAGGAGTTAACCTGTTCGATTTGACATCAAATAACGACTTTTAACGCATTTTCACGATAATCCGGGTCTCGGCGAATGCTGGTTTCTTACACACCCTCACCCCCAAATGTCTTCCGTTGGTGCTCAAATTTTGCGTGGCCGCTTTATCTGATCCCAGAACTTTCTATGCGATTTCCGGAGAATTTTGTTAAAGGGACCGGAATTCAGAAAAACCATGTATTATACACTTCAATTTGTAGTTCGGGAGGTCGATGCAGGATCCGGTTTCTTTTTCTTCTGTTTTTCAATCACGCGTCCTACCGCATTTCAGGAGTTAACCTGTTCGATTTTAACCTCAAATAACGAGCTTTAACGCATTTTTCACGATAATCGAGTTTGGCGAATCTTTGGTTTCGCACCCGGCACCCCAAATGTTTTCCGTTGGTGCTCAAATTTTGCGTGGCCGCTTTATCGACCCGGGAACTTTCTATGCGATTTCGGAGAATTTTGTTCGGGACCGGAATCCCGAAAAACCGTGGATTATACACTTTAATTTCAGCCGTTCGGGAGTTCGTACCGCACCGGTTTCTTTTTCTCCTGTTTTTCAATCACGCGTCCTAGCTCATTTCAGGAGTTAACTGTTCGATTTGACCTCAAATAACGAGCTTTAACGCAATTTTCACGATAATCCGAGTCTCGACGAATTTGGTTTCTAGCACACGGCACCCCAAATGTCTTCCGTTGGTGGTCAAATTTTGCCTGGCCTCTTTATCGACTCCGGGAACTTTTTATGCGATTTCCGGAGAATTTTGTTCTGGACCGGAATCCGAAAAACCGTGTATTATACACTTCAATTTCACTGTTCGGGAGGTCGCATCGAACCCGGTTTCTTTTTCTCCTGTTTTTCAATCACGCGTCCTACCTCATTTCAGGAGTTAACCTGTTCGATTTCAGCCTCAAATAACGAGCTTTAATGCATTTTTCACGATAATCCGAGTTTCGGCAAATGTTGGTTTCTGCACACGGAACCCCCAAATGTTTTCCGTTGGTGCTCAAATTTTGCTTGGCCGCTTTATCGACCCCGGAACTTTCTATGCGGTTTCCGGATAATTTTGTTCGGGACCTCGGAATCCCGAAAAACCGTGTATTATACACTTCAATTTCGGCCGTTCGGGACGTAAATCGGACCGGTTTCTTTTTCTCCTGTTTTTCAATCACGCGTCCCACCTCATTTCAGGAGTTAACTGTTCGATTTGACCTCAAATAACGAGCTTTAACGCATTTTTCACGATAATTGAATCTCGCGAATCTTTGGTTTCTAGCACACCGGCACCCCAAATGTCTTCTGTTGGTGCTTAAATTTTGCCTGGCCTCTTTATTTGACCCCAGGAACTTTCTATGCGGTTTAGGAGAATTTTGTTCGGGACCGGAATCCCCAAAAAACCGTGTATTATACACTTCAATTTCACCGTTCGGGTGGTCGTCGATCAGGACCGGTTTTTTCTCCTGTTTTTCAATCACGCATCCTACCTCATTTTAGGAGTTAACCTGTTCGATTTCAACCTCAAATAACGAGCTTTAACGCATTTTTCACGATAATCCGAGTTTCGGCAAATCTTTGGTTTTCTCGCACACCGGCACCCTAAATGTCTTCCGTTGGTGCTCAAATTTTGCGTGACCGCTTTATTTGACCCCAGCAACTTTCTATGCGGTTTCCGGAGAATTTTGTTCGGGACCGGAATCGAAAAACCGTGTATTATACACTTCAATTTCGGTACCGTTCAGAGGGTAAACAGGACCGGTTTCTTTTTCTCCTGTTTTTCAATCACGCGTCCTACCTCATTTCAGGAGTTAACTGTTCGATTTCAGCCTCAAATAACGAGCTTTAACGCATTTTTCACGATAATCGAGTCTCGGCGAATCTTGGTTTCTACCACACCGGCACCCCCAAATGTCTTCTGTTGGTGCTCAAATTTTGCCTGGCCTCTTTATCTGACCCCAGGAACTTTCTATGCGATTTCCGGAGAATTTTTTTCCAGGACCGGAATCTGAAAAACCGTGTATTATATATACTTCAATTTCGGCCGTTCGGGAGGTCGTCAGGACCGGTTTCTTTTTTCTCCTGTTTTTCAATCACGCGTCCTACCTCATTTCAGGAGTTAACCTGTTCGATTTTAGCCTCAAATAACGAGCTTTAACGCATTTTTAACGATAATCCGAGTTTCGGCAAATGCTGGTTTCTGCCACACCGGCACCCCCAAATGTCTTCCGTTGGTGCTCAAATTTTACGTGGCCGCTTTATCTGACCCCACGAACTTTCTATGCGGTTTCCGAAAAATTTTGTTCGGGACTTGATTCAGAAAAACCGTGTATATTATACACTTCAATTTCAGCGGTTCGGGAGGTCGTACCGGACCCGGTTTCTTTTTCTCTCTGTTTTTTAATCACGCGCCCTACCTCATTTCAGGAGTTAACCTGTTCGATTTCAGCATCAAATAACGACTTTTAACGCATTTTTCACGATAATCCGGGTCTCGGCGAATGCTGGTTTCTTACACACCCTCACCCCCAAATGTCTTCCGTTGGTGCTCAAATTTTGCGTGGCCGCTTTATCTGATCCCAGAACTTTCTATGCGATTTCCGGAGAATTTTGTTAGGGACCGAATTCAGAAAAACCATGTATTATACACTTCAATTTCGGGTAGTTCGGGAGGTCGTGCGGATCCGGTTTCTTTTTCTTCTTTTTTCAATCACGCGTCCTACCGCATTTCAGGAGTTAACTGTTCGATTTGACCTCAAATAACGAGCTTTAACGCATTTTTCACGATAATCCGAGTTTCGGCGAATCTTTGGTTTCGCACCCGGCACCCCAAATGTTTTCCGTTGGTGCTCAAATTTTGCGTGGCCGCTTTATCGACCCCAGGAACTTTCTATGCGATTTCAGGAGAATTTTGTTCGGGACCAGAATCCCGAAAAACCGTGGATTATACACTTTAATTTTGCCGTTCGGGAGTTAAACCGGACCCGGTTTCTTTTTCTCCTGTTTTTCAATCACGCGTCCTACCTCATTTCAGGAGTTAACCTGTTCGATTTCAGCCTCAAATAACGAGCTTTAACGCATTTTTCACGATAATCCGAGTCTCGACGAATGCTGGTTTCTAGCACACCGGCACCCCCAAATGTCTTCCGTTGGTGGTCAAATTTTGCCTGGCCTCTTTATCTGACTCCAGGAACTTTTTATGCGATTTCCGGAGAATTTTGTTCCTGGACCCCGGAATCCCGAAAAACCGTGTATTATACACTTCAATTTCAGCCGTTCGGGAGGTCGTACCGAACCCGGTTTCTTTTTCTCCCTGTTTTTCAATCACGCGTCCTACCTCATTTCAGGAGTTAACCTGTTCGATTTCAGCCTCAAATAACGAGCTTTAATGCATTTTTCACGATAATCCGAGTTTCGGCAAATGTTGGTTTCTGGCACACCGGAACCCCCAAATGTTTTCCGTTGGTGCTCAAATTTTGCTTGGCCGCTTTATATCGACCCCTGGAACTTTCTATGCGGTTTCGGATAATTTTGTTCCGGGACCTCGGAATCCCGAAAAACCGTGTATTACACACTTCAATTTCAGCCGTTCGGGACGTCGTACCGGACCCGGTTTCTTTTTCTCCCTGTTTTTCAATCACGCGTCCCACCTCATTTCAGGAGTTAACCTGTTCGATTTCAGCCTCAAATAACGAGCTTTAACGCATTTTTCACGATAATTCGAATCTCGGCGAATGCTGGTTTCTAGCACACCGGCACCCCCAAATGTCTTCTGTTGGTGCTTAAATTTTGCCTGGCCTCTTTATTTGACCCCAGGAACTTTCTATGCGGTTTCCGGAGAATTTTGTTCCGGGACCCCGGAATCCCGAAAAACCGTGTATTATACACTTCAATTTGCCGTTCGGGTGGTCGCACCGGACCGGTTTTTTTTTCTCCCTGTTTTTCAATCACGCATCCTACCTCATTTCAGGAGTTAACCTGTTCGATTTCAGCCTCAAATAACGAGCTTTAACGCATTTTTCACGATAATCCGAGTTTCGGCAAATGCTGGTTTCTGGCACACCGGCACCCCTAAATGTCTTCCGTTGGTGCTCAAATTTTGCGTGACCGCTTTATTTGACCCCAGCAACTTTCTATGCGGTTTCCGGAGAATTTTGTTCCGGGACCCCGGAATCTCGAAAAACCGTGTATTATACACTTCAATTTCAGCCGTTCAGAGGTCGTCTGAGGACCGGTTTCTTTTTCTCCCTGTTTTTCAATCACGCGTCCTACCTCATTTCAGGAGTTAACCTGTTCGATTTCAGCCTCAAATAACGAGCTTTAACGCATTTTTCACGATAATCCGAGTCTCGGCGAATGCTGGTTTCTACCACACCGGCACCCCCAAATGTCTTCTGTTGGTGCTCAAATTTTGCCTGGCCTCTTTATCTGACCCCAGGAACTTTCTATGCGATTTCCGGAGAATTTTGTTCCAGACCGGAATCTGAAAAACCGTGTATTATATACTTCAATTTCGGCCGTTCGGGAGGTAAACAGGACCGGTTTCTTTTTCTTCTGTTTTTCAATCACGCGTCCTACCTCATTTCAGGAGTTAACCTGTTCGATTTTAGCCTCAAATAACGAGCTTTAACGCATTTTTAACGATAATCCGAGTTTCGACAAATGCTGGTTTCTGCCACACCGGCACCCCCAAATGTCTTCCGTTGGTGCTCAAATTTTGCGTGGCCGCTTTATCTGACCCCACGAACTTTCTATGCGGTTTCCGAAAAATTTTGTTCCGGGACCCCGGAATTCCGAAAAACCGTGTATATTATACACTTCAATTTCAGCGGTTCGGGAGGTCGTACCGGACGCGGTTTCTTTTTCTCTCTATTTTTTAATCACGCGCCCTACCTCATTTCAGGAGTTAACCTGTTCGATTTCAGCATCAAATAACGACTTTTAACGCATTTTTCACGATAATCCGGGTCTCGGCGAATGCTGGTTTCTTACACACCGTCACCCCCAAATGTCTTCCGTTGGTGCTCAAATTTTGCGTGGCCGCTTTATCTGACCCCAGGAACTTTCTATGCGATTTCCGGAGAATTTTGTTCCAGGAACCCCGGAATTCCGAAAAACCATGTATTATACACTTCAATTTCAGCCGTTCGGGAGGTCGAACCGGATCCGGTTTCTTTTTCTTCTGTTTTTCAATCACGCGTCCTACCGCATTTCAGGAGTTAACCTGTTCGATTTCAGCCTCAAATAACGAGCTTTAACGCATTTTCACGATAATCCGAGTTTCGGCGAATCTTTGGTTTCGCACCCCGACACCCCAAATGTTTTCCGTTGGTGCTCAAATTTTGCGTGGCCGCTTTATCTGACCCCAGGAACTTTCTATGCGATTTCCGGAGAATTTTGTTCCGGGACCACGGAATCCCGAAAAACCGTGGATTATACACTTTAATTTGCCGTTCGGGAGTTAAATGCAGGACCGGTTTTTTTTCTCCTGTTTTTCAATCACGCGTCCTACCTCATTTCAGGAGTTAACCTGTTCGATTTCAGCCTCAAATAACGAGCTTTAACGCATTTTTCACGATAATCCGAGTCTCGACGAATGCTGGTTTCTAGCACACCGGCACCCCCAAATGTCTTCCGTTGGTGGTCAAATTTTGCCTGGCCTCTTTATCTCGACTCCGGGGAACTTTTATGCGATTTCGGAGAATTTTGTTCTGGACCCGGAATCCCGAAAAACCGTGTATTATACACTTCAATTTGACCGTTCGGGAGGTAAATCGAACCCGGTTTCTTTTTCTCCTGGTTTTCAATCACGCGTCCTACCTCATTTCAGGAGTTAACTTTGTTCGATTTCACCTCAAATAACGAGCTTTAACGCATTTTTCACGATAATCCGAGTCTCGACGAATCTTTGGTTTCTAGCACACCGGCACCCCCAAATGTCTTCCGTTGGTGGTCAAATTTTGCCTGGCCTCTTTATCGACTCCGGGAACTTTCTATGCGATTTCCGGAGAATTTTGTTCCTGGACCACGGAATCCCGAAAAACCGTGTATTATACACTTCAATTTCACCGTTCGGGAGGTAAATCAACCCGGTTTATTTTTCTCCTGTTTTTCAATCACTCGTCCTACCTCATTTCAGGAGTTAACTGTTCGATTTCAAACCTCAAATAACGAGCTTTAACGCATTTTTCACGATAATCCGAGTTTCGGCAAATGTTGGTTTCTGGCACACCGGCACCCCCAAATGTTTTTCGTTGGTGCTCAAATTTTGCTTGGCCTCTTTATCTGACCCCAGGAACTTTCTATGCGATTTCCGGAGAATTTTGTTAGGGACCAGAATCCCGAAAAACCGTGTATTATACACTTCAATTTCACCGTTCGGGAGGTCGACGGACCGGTTTCTTTTTCTCCCGTTTTTCAATCACGCGTCCTACCTCATTTCAGGAGTTAACCTGTTCGATTTCAGCCTCAAATAACGAGCTTTAACGCATTTTTCACGATAATCCGAGTCTCGGCGAATGCTGGTTTCTACCACACCGACACCCCCAAATGTCTTCTGTTGGTGCTCAAATTTTGCCTGGCCTCTTTATCTCGACCCCAGGAACTTTCTATGCGATTTTAGGAGAATTTTGTTCCGGGACCGGAATCCCGAAAAACCGTGTATTATACACTTCAATTCAGCCGTTCGGGAGGTCGACGGAACCGGTTTTTTTTTCCCTGTTTTTCAATCACGCGTCCTACCTCATTTCAGGAGTTAACCTGTTCGATTTTAGCCTCAAATAACGAGCTTTAACGCATTTTTCACGATAATCCGAGTTTCGGCAAATCTTGGTTTCGCCACACCGCACCCCCAAATGTCTTCCGTTGGTGCTCAAATTTTGCGTGACCGCTTTATCGACCCCACGAACTTTCTATGCGGTTTCCGGAAAATTTTGTTAGGGACCACGGATTCAAAACCGTGTATATTATACACTTCAATTTATTGTTCGGGAGTTAAACTAGGACAGTTTCTTTTCTCTCCTGTTTTTTAATCACGCGCCCTACCTCATTTCAGGATTTAACCTGTTCGATTTCAGCCTCAAATAACGACTTTTAACGCATTTTTCACGATAATCCGAGTCTCGGCGAATCTTTGGTTTCTTACACACGGCACCCCCAAATGTCTTCCGTTGGTGCTCAAATTTTGCGTGGCCGCTTTATCGACCCCAGGAACTTTCTATGCGATTTCCGGAGAATTTTGTTAAAGGGACCCCGAATTCGAAAAACCATGTATTATACATTTCAATTTCAGTAGTTCGGGAGGTCGTCTCGGACCGGTTTCTTTTTCTTCTGTTTTTCAATCACGCGTCCCACCTCATTTCAGGAGTTAACCTGTTCGATTTCAACCTCAAATAACGAGCTTTAACGCATTTTTCACGATAATCCGAGTTTCGGCGAATCTTTGGTTTCGCACCCCGACACCCCCAAATATCTTCCGTTGGTGCTCAAATTTTGCGTGGCCGCTTTATCTGACCCCAGGAACTTTTTATGCGATTTCCGGAGAATTTTGTTCCGGGACCCCGGAATCCCGAAAAACCGTGTATTATACACTTCAATTTCACCGTTCGGGAGGTCGTCGGACCGGTTTTTTTTTCTCCTGTTTTTCAATCACGCATCCTACCTCATTTCAGGAGTTAACCTGTTCGATTTCAGCCTCAAATAACGAGCTTTAACGCATTTTTCACGATAATCCGAGTTTCGGCAAATGCTGGTTTCTGGCACACCGGCACCCCTAAATGTCTTCCGTTGGTGCTCAAATTTTGCGTGACCGCTTTATTTGACCCCAGCAACTTTCTATGCGGTTTCCGGGGAATTTTGTTCCGGGACCCCGGAATCTCGAAAAACCGTGTATTATACACTTCAATTTCAAACCGTTCAGAGGTAAACGGACCGGTTTCTTTTTCTCCTGTTTTTCAATCACGCGTCCTAGCTCATTTCAGGAGTTAACTTTGTTCGATTTCACCTCAAATAACGAGCTTTAACGCATTTTTCACGATAATCAGGAGTCTCGGCGAATCTTTGGTTTCTACCACACCGGCACCCCCAAATGTCTTCTGTTGGTGCTCAAATTTTGCCTGGCCTCTTTATCTGACCCCAGGAACTTTCTATGCGATTTCCGGAGAATTTTGTTCCAGGACCCCGGAATCCTGAAAAACCGTGTATTATATACTTCAATTTTAGCCGTTCGGGAGGTCGTACCGGACCCGGTTTCTTTTTCTCCCTGTTTTTCAATCACGCGTCCTACCTCATTTCAGGAGTTAACCTGTTCGATTTTAGCCTCAAATAACGAGCTTTAACGCATTTTTAACGATAATCCGAGTTTCGGCAAATGCTGGTTTCTGCCACACCGGCACCCCCAAATGTCTTCCGTTGGTGCTCAAATTTTGCGTGGCCGCTTTATCTGACCCCACGAACTTTCTATGCGGTTTCCGAAAAATTTTGTTCCGGACCGGATTCGAAAAACCGTGTATATTATACACTTCAATTTATTGTTCGGGAGGTCGACGGACCGGTTTCTTTTTCTCTCATTTTTTTAATCACGCGCCCTACCTCATTTCAGGAGTTAACTGTTCGATTTCAAAGCATCAAATAACGACTTTTACCGCATTTTCACGATAATCAAGGGTCTCGGCGAATCTTTGGTTTCTTACACACCGTCACCCCCAAATGTCTTCCGTTGGTGCTCAAATTTTGCGTGGCCGCTTTATCTGACCCCAGGAACTTTCTATGCGATTTCCGGAGAATTTTGTTCCGGGACCCGGAATTCCGAAAAACCATGTATTATACACTTCAATTTCAGCCGTTCGGGAGGTCGTACCGGATCCGGTTTCTTTTTCTTCCTGTTTTTCAATCACGCGTCCTACCGCATTTCAGGAGTTAACCTGTTCGATTTCAGCCTCAAATAACGAGCTTTAACGCATTTTTCACGATAATCCGAGTTTGGCGAATCTTTGGTTTCGCACCCGGCACCCCCAAATGTTTTCCGTTGGTGCTCAAATTTTGCGTGGCCGCTTTATCTGACCCCAGGAACTTTCTATGCGATTTCCGGAGAATTTTGTTCGGGACCGAATCCCAAAAACCGTGGATTATACACTTTAATTTCAGCCGTTCGGGAGTTCGTACCGGACCCGGTTTCTTTTTCTCCCTGTTTTTCAATCACGCGTCCTACCTCATTTCAGGAGTTAACCTGTTCGATTTCAGCCTCAAATAACGAGCTTTAACGCATTTTTCACGATAATCCGAGTCTCGACGAATGCTGGTTTCTAGCACACCGGCACCCCCAAATGTCTTCCGTTGGTGGTCAAATTTTGCCTGGCCTCTTTATCTGACTCCAGGAACTTTTTATGCGATTTCCGGAGAATTTTGTTCCTGGACCCCGGAATCCCGAAAAACCGTGTATTATACACTTCAATTTCTCACCGTTCGGGAGGTCGATCGAACCGGTTTCTTTTTCTCCTGTTTTTCAATCACGCGTCCTAGCTCATTTCAGGAGTTAACCATTGTTCGATTTCACCTCAAATAACGAGCTTTAATGCATTTTTCACGATAATCCGAGTTTCGGCAAATGTTGGTTTTCGCACACCGGAACCCCCAAATGTTTTCCGTTGGTGCTCAAATTTTGCTTGGCCGCTTTATCGACCCCGGAACTTTCTATGCGGTTTCGGATAATTTTGTTCGGGACCTCGGAATCCCGAAAAACCGTGTATTACACACTTCAATTTCACCCGTTCGGGACGTCGCATCGGACCGGTTTCTTTTTCTCCCTGTTTTTCAATCACGCGTCCTACCTGATTTCAGGAGTTAACTTGTTCGATTTCGCCTCAAATAACGAGCTTTAACGCATTTTTCACGATAATTCGAATCTCGGCGAATGCTGGTTTCTAGCACACCGGCACCCCCAAATGTCTTCCGTTGGTGCTTAAATTTTGCCTGGCCTCTTTATTTGACCCCAGGAACTTTCTATGCGGTTTCCGGAGAATTTTGTTCCGGGACCCCGGAATCCCGAAAAACCGTGTATTATACACTTCAATTTCGGCCCGTTCGTGGTGGTAACTAGGACCGGTTTCTTTTTCTCCTGTTTTTCAATCACGCGTCCTACCTCATTTCAGGAGTTAACCTGTTCGATTTCAGCCTCAAATAACGAGCTTTAACGCATTTTTCACGATAATCCGAGTCTCGGCGAATGCTGGTTTCTACCACACCGACACCCCCAAATGTCTTCTGTTGGTGCTCAAATTTTGCCTGGCCTCTTTATCTGACCCCAGGAACTTTCTATGCGATTTCCGGAGAATTTTGTTCCGGGACCCCGGAATCCCGAAAAACCGTGTATTATACACTTCAATTTCAGCCGTTCGGGAGGTCGTACCGAACCCGGTTTATTTTTCTCCCTGTTTTTCAATCACTCGTCCTACCTCATTTCAGGAGTTAACCTGTTCGATTTCAGCCTCAAATAACGAGCTTTAACGCATTTTTCACGATAATCCGAGTTTCGGCAAATGTTGGTTTCTGGCACACCGGCACCCCCAAATGTTTTTCGTTGGTGCTCAAATTTTGCTTGGCCTCTTTATCTGACCCCAGGAACTTTCTATGCGATTTCCGGAGAATTTTGTTCCGGGACCCCGGAATCCCGAAAAACCGTGTATTATACACTTCAATTTCAGCCGTTCGGGAGGTCGTACCGGACCCGGTTTCTTTTTCTCCCAGTTTTTCAATCACGCGTCCTACCTCATTTCAGGAGTTAACCTGTTCGATTTCAGCCTCAAATAACGAGCTTTAACGCATTTTTCACGATAATCCGAGTCTCGGCGAATGCTGGTTTCTACCACACCGACACCCCCAAATGTCTTCTGTTGGTGCTCAAATTTTGCCTGGCCTCTTTATCTGACCCCAGGAACTTTCTATGCGATTTCCGGAGAATTTTGTTACGGGACCCCGGAATCCCGAAAAACCGTGTATTATACACTTCAATTTCAGCCGTTCGGGAGGTCGTACCGGAACCGGTTTCTTTTTTTCCCTGTTTTTCAATCACGCGTCCTACCTCATTTCAGGAGTTAACCTGTTCGATTTTAGCCTCAAATAACGAGCTTTAACGCATTTTTCACGATAATCCGAGTTTCGGCAAATGCTGGTTTCTGCCACACCGGCACCCCCAAATGTCTTCCGTTGGTGCTCAAATTTTGCGTGACCGCTTTATCTGACCCCACGAACTTTCTATGCGGTTTCCGGAAAATTTTGTTCCGGGACCACGGAATTCCGAAAAACCGTGTATATTATACACTTCAATTTCAGCGGTTCGGGAGTTCGTACCGGACCCGGTTTCTTTTTCTCCCTGTTTTTTAATCACGCGCCCTACCTCATTTCAGGATTTAACCTGTTCGATTTCAGCCTCAAATAACGACTTTTAACGCATTTTTCACGATAATCCGAGTCTCGGCGAATGCTGGTTTCTTACACACCGGCACCCCCAAATGTCTTCCGTTGGTGCTCAAATTTTGCGTGGCCGCTTTATCTGACCCCAGGAACTTTCTATGCGATTTCCGGAGAATTTTGTTCCGGGACCCTGGAATTCCGAAAAACCATGTATTATACATTTCAATTTCGGTGTTCGGGAGGTCGACGGACCGGTTTCTTTTTCTTCCTGTTTTTCAATCACGCGTCCCACCTCATTTCAGGAGTTAACCTGTTCGATTTCAGCCTCAAATAACGAGCTTTAACGCATTTTTCACGATAATCCGAGTTTCGGCGAATGCTGGTTTCTGGCACCCCGACACCCCCAAATATCTTCCGTTGGTGCTCAAATTTTGCGTGGCCGCTTTATCGACCCAGGAACTTTTATGCGATTTCGGAGAATTTTGTTCCGGACCGGAATCCCGAAAAACCGTGTATTATACACTTCAATTTCAGCCTGTTCGGGAGGTCGTACCGGACCGGTTTTTTTTCTCCTGTTTTTCAATCACGCATCCTACCTCATTTCAGGAGTTAACCTGTTCGATTTCAACCTCAAATAACGAGCTTTAACGCATTTTTCACGATAATCCAGTTTGGCAAATCTTTGGTTTCGGCACACCGGCACCCTAAATGTCTTCCGTTGGTGCTCAAATTTTGCGTGACCGCTTTATTTGACCCCAGCAACTTTCTATGCGGTTTCCGGGAATTTTGTTCGGGACCGGAATCTCAAAACCGTGTATTATACACTTCAATTTCGGCCGTTCGGGAGGTCGTCAGGACCGGTTTCTTTTTCTCCTGTTTTTCAATCACGCGTCCTACCTCATTTCAGGAGTTAACCTGTTCGATTTCAGCCTCAAATAACGAGCTTTAACGCATTTTTCACGATAATCCGAGTCTCGCGAATCTTTGGTTTCTACCACACCGGCACCCCCAAATGTCTTCTTGGTGCTCAAATTTTGCCTGGCCTCTTTATCTCGACCCCAGGAACTTTCTATGCGATTTCCGGAGAATTTTGTTCCAGGACCGGAATCTGAAAAACCGTGTATTATATACTTCAATTTTAGCCGTTCGGGAGGTCGACGGACCGGTTTCTTTTTCTCCCTGTTTTTCAATCACGCGTCCTACCTCATTTCAGGAGTTAACCTGTTCGATTTTAGCCTCAAATAACGAGCTTTAACGCATTTTTAACGATAATCCGAGTTTCGGCAAATGCTGGTTTCTGCCACACCGGCACCCCCAAATTTCTTCCGTTGGTGCTCAAATTTTGCGTGGCCGCTTTATCTGACCCCACGAACTTTCTATGCGGTTTCCGAAAAATTTTGTTCGGGACCGGATTCAGAAAACCGTGTATATTATACACTTCAATTTCAGCGGTTCGGGAGGTCGTACCGGACCCGGTTTCTTTTTCTCTCTGTTTTTTAATCACGCGCCCTACCTCATTTCAGGAGTTAACCTGTTCGATTTCAGCATCAAATAACGACTTTTACCGCATTTTTCACGATAATCCGGGTCTCGGCGAATGCTGGTTTCTTACACACCGTCACCCCCAAATGTCTTCCGTTGGTGCTCAAATTTTGCGTGGCCGCTTTATCTGACCCCAGGAACTTTCTATGCGATTTCCGGAGAATTTTGTTCCGGGACCCGGAATTCCGAAAAACCATGTATTATACACTTCAATTTCAGCCGTTCGGGAGGTCGTACCGGATCCGGTTTCTTTTTCTTCCTGTTTTTCAATCACGCGTCCTACCGCATTTCAGGAGTTAACCTGTTCGATTTCAGCCTCAAATAACGAGCTTTAACGCATTTTTCACGATAATCCGAGTTTCGGCGAATCTTTGGTTTCGCACCAAGCACCCCAAATGTTTTCCGTTGGTGCTCAAATTTTGCGTGGCCGCTTTATTCGACCCCAGGAACTTTCTATGCGATTTCCGGAGAATTTTGTTCGGGACCCCGGAATCCCGAAAAACCGTGTATTATACACTTTAATTTGAGCCGTTCGGGAGTTCGTGACGGACCGGTTTCTTTTTCTCCTGTTTTTCAATCACGCGTCCTACCTCATTTCAGGAGTTAACCTGTTCGATTTGAGCCTCAAATAACGAGCTTTAACGCATTTTTCACGATAATCCGAGTCTCGACGAATCTTTGGTTTCTAGCACACCGCACCCCCAAATGTCTTCCGTTGGTGGTCAAATTTTGCCTGGCCTCTTTATCTGACTCCAGGAACTTTTTATGCGATTTCCGGAGAATTTTGTTCTGGACCCCGGAATCCCGAAAAACCGTGTATTATACACTTCAATTTCAGCCGTTCGGGAGGTCGTAAATCGAACCCGGTTTTTTTTCTCCTGTTTTTCAATCACGCGTCCTACCTCATTTCAGGAGTTAACTTTTTCGATTTCAGCCTCAAATAACGAGCTTTAATGCATTTTTCACGATAATCCGAGTTTCGGCAAATGTTGGTTTTCGGCACACCGAACCCCCAAATGTTTTCCGTTGGTGCTCAAATTTTGCTTGGCCGCTTTATCTGACCCCTGGAACTTTCTATGCGTTTCGGATAATTTTGTTCAGGGACCTCGGAATCCCGAAAAACCGTGTATTACACACTTCAATTTCAGCCGTTCGGGACGTCGTACGGACCGGTTTCTTTTTCTCCTGTTTTTCAATCACGCGTCCTACCGATTTCAGGAGTTAACTTGTTCGATTTCGCCTCAAATAACGAGCTTTAACGCATTTTTCACGATAATTCGAATCTCGCGAATCTTTGGTTTCTAGCACACCGCACACCCCAAATGTCTTCCGTTGGTGCTTAAATTTTGCCTGGCCTCTTTATTTGACCCCAGGAACTTTCTATGCGGTTTCCGGAGAATTTTGTTACGGGACCCGGAATCCCGAAAAACCGTGTATTATACACTTCAATTTCAAACCGTTCGGTGGTCGTACGGACCGGTTTCTTTTTCTCCTGTTTTTCAATCACGCGTCCTACCTCATTTCAGGAGTTAACTGTTCGATTTCAGCCTCAAATAACGAGCTTTAACGCATTTTTCACGATAATCCGAGTCTCGGCGAATCTTTGGTTTCTACCACACCGACACCCCCAAATGTCTTCGTTGGTGCTCAAATTTTGCCTGGCCTCTTTATCGACCCCAGGAACTTTCTATGCGATTTCCGGAGAATTTTGTTAGGGACCCGAATCCCGAAAACCGTGTATTATACACTTCAATTTCGGCCGTTCTCGGGAGGTCGACGGACCCGATTTCTTTTTCTCCCTGTTTTTCAATCACGCGTCCTACCTCATTTCAGGAGTTAACCTGTTCGATTTTAGCCTCAAATAACGAGCTTTAACGCATTTTTCACGATAATCCGAGTTTCGGCAAATGCTGGTTTCTGCCACACCGGCACCCCCAAATGTCTTCCGTTGGGGCTCAAATTTTGCGTGACTGCTTTATCTGACCCCACGAACTTTCTATGCGGTTTCCGGAAAATTTTGTTCCGGGACCACGGAATTCCGAAAACCGTGTATATTATACACTTCAATTTCAGCGGTTCGGGAGGTCGTACCGGACCCGGTTTCTTTTTCTCTCTGTTTTTTAATCACGCGCCCTACCTCATTTCAGGAGTTAACTGTTCGATTTCACCTCAAATAACGACTTTTAACGCATTTTTCACGATAATCCGAGTCTCGCGAATCTTTCGGTTTCTTACACACCATCACCCCCAAATGTCTTCCGTTGGTGCTCAAATTTTGCGTGACCGCTTTATCTCGACCCAGGGAACTTTCTATGCGGTTTCCGGAGAATTTTGTTCGGGACCCCGGAATCTCGAAAAATCGTGTATTATACACTTCAATTTGAGCCGTTCAGAGGTAAATGGGACCGGTTTCTTTTTCTCCCGCTTTTCAATCACGCGTCCTACCTCATTTCAGGAGTTAACCTGTTCGATTTCAGCCTCAAATAACGAGCTTTAACGCATTTTCACGATAATCCGAGTCTCGGCGAATCTTTGGTTTCTACCACACCGCACCCCCAAATGTCTTCTCACTTGGTGCTCAAATTTTGCCTGGCCTCTTTATCTGACCCCAGGAACTTTCTATGCGATTTCCGGAGAATTTTGTTCCAGGACCCCGGAATCCTGAAAAACCGTGTATTATATACTTCAATTTTAGCCGTTCGGGAGGTTGTACCGGACCCGGTTTCTTTTTCTCCCTGTTTTTCAATCACGCGTCCTACCTCATTTCAGGAGTTAACCTGTTCGATTTCAGCCTCAAATAACGAGCTTTAACGCATTTTTAACGATAATCCGAGTTTCGGCAAATGCTGGTTTCTGCCACACCGGCACCCCCAAATGTCTTCCGTTGGTGCTCAAATTTTGCGTGGCCGCTTTATCTGACCCCACGAACTTTCTATGCGGTTTCCGAAAAATTTTGTTCGGGACCGATTCAGAAAAAACCGTGTATATTATACACTTCAATTTATTGTTCGGGAGGTCGTACCGGACCCGGTTTCTTTTTCTCTCTGTTTTTTAATCACGCGCCCTACCTTATTTCAGGAGTTAACCTGTTCGATTTCAGCATCAAATAACGACTTTTACCGCATTTTTCACGATAATCCGGGTCTCGGCGAATGCTGGTTTCTTACACACCGTCACCCCCAAATGTCTTCCGTTGGTGCTCAAATTTTGCGTGGCCGCTTTATCTGACCCCAGGAACTTTCTATGCGATTTCCGGAGAATTTTGTTCCGGGACCCGGAATTCCGAAAAACCATGTATTATACACTTCAATTTCAGCCGTTCGGGAGGTCGTACCGGATCCGGTTTCTTTTTCTTCCTGTTTTTCAATCACGCGTCCTACCGCATTTCAGGAGTTAACCTGTTCGATTTCAGCCTCAAATAACGAGCTTTAACGCATTTTTCACGATAATCCGAGTTTCGGCGAATGCTGGTTTCTGGCACCCCGGCACCCCCAAATGTTTTCCGTTGGTGCTCAAATTTTGCGTGGCCGCTTTATCTGACCCCAGGAACTTTCTATGCGATTTCCGGAGAATTTTGTTCCGGGACCCCGGAATCCCGAAAAACCGTGGATTATACACTTTAATTTCAGCCGTTCGGGAGTTAAACGGACCGGTTTCTTTTTCTCCCTGTTTTTCAATCACGCGTCCTACCTCATTTCAGGAGTTAACCTGTTCGATTTCAGCCTCAAATAACGAGCTTTAACGCATTTTTCACGATAATCCGAGTCTCGACGAATGCTGGTTTCTAGCACACCGGCACCCCCAAATGTCTTCCGTTGGTGCTCAAATTTTGCGTGGCCTCTTTATCGACTCCGGGAACTTTTTATGCGATTTAGGAGAATTTTGTTCTGGACCCCGGAATCCCGAAAAACCGTGTATTATACACTTCAATTTCAGCCGTTCGGGAGGTCGTACCGAACCCGGTTTCTTTTTCTCCCTTGTTTTTCAATCACGCGTCCTACCTCATTTCAGGAGTTAACCTGTTCGATTTCAGCCTCAAATAACGAGCTTTAATGCATTTTTCACGATAATCCGAGTTTCGGCAAATGTTGGTTTCTGGCACACCGGAACCCCCAAATGTTTTCCGTTGGTGCTCAAATTTTGCTTGGCCGCTTTATCTGACCCCTGGAACTTTCTATGCAGTTTCCGGATAATTTTGTTCCGGGACCTCGGAATCCCGAAAAACCGTGTATTACACACTTCAATTTCAGCCGTTCGGGACGTCGTACCGGACCCGGTTTCTTTTTCTCCCTGTTTTTCAATCACGCGTCCTACCTGATTTCAGGAGTTAACTTGTTCGATTTCGCCTCAAATAACGAGCTTTAACGCATTTTTCACGATAATTCGAATCTCGGCGAATGCTGGTTTCTAGCACACCGGCACCCCCAAATGTCTTCCGTTGGTGCTTAAATTTTGCCTGGCCTCTTTATTTGACCCCAGGAACTTTCTATGCGGTTTCCGGAGAATTTTGTTCCGGGACCCCGGAATCCCGAAAAACCGTGTATTATACACTTCAATTTCACCGTTCGGGTGGTCGTCGGACCGGTTTCTTTTTCTCCTGTTTTTCAATCACGCGTCCTAGCTCATTTCAGGAGTTAACTGTTCGATTTGACCTCAAATAACGAGCTTTAACGCATTTTTCACGATAATCCGAGTCTCGGCGAATCTTTGGTTTCTACCACACCGACACCCCCAAATGTCTTCTCGTTGGTGCTCAAATTTTGCCTGGCCTCTTTATCGACCCCAGGGAACTTTCTATGCGATTTCCGGAGAATTTTGTTCCGGACCCGGAATCCCGAAAAACCGTGTATTATACACTTCAATTTCAAACTGCGTTCGGGAGGTCGTCTGGGACCCGATTTCTTTTTCTCCCTGTTTTTCAATCACGCGTCCTACCTCATTTCAGGAGTAAACCTGTTCGATTTTAGCCTCAAATAACGAGCTTTAACGCATTTTTCACGATAATCCGAGTTTCGGCAAATCTTTGGTTTCGCCACACCGGCACCCCAAATGTCTTCCGTTGGGGCTCAAATTTTGCGTGATCGCTTTATCGACCCCACGAACTTTCTATGCGGTTTAGGAAAATTTTGTTCCGGGACCACGGAATTCAAAACCGTGTATATTATACACTTCAATTTATTGTTCGGGAGGTCGATCAGGACCGGTTTCTTTTTCTCTCTGTTTTTTAATCACGCGCCCTACCTCATTTCAGGAGTTAACTGTTCGATTTGACCTCAAATAACGACTTTTAACGCATTTTTCACGATAATCCGAGTCTCGGCGAATGCTGGTTTCTTGCACACCGGCACTCCCAAATGTCTTCCGTTGGTGCTCAAATTTTGCGTGACCGCTTTATCTGACCCCAGGAACTTTCTATGCGGTTTCCGGAGAATTTTGTTCCGGGACCCCGGAATCTCGAAAAATCGTGTATTATACACTTCAATTTGAGCCGTTCAGGAGGTCGTACCGGACCCGGTTTCTTTTTCTCCCTGCTTTTCAATCACGCGTCCTACCTCATTTTAGGAGTTAACCTGTTCGATTTCAGCCTCAAATAACGAGTTTTAACGCATTTTTCACGATAATCCGAGTCTCGGCGAATGCTGGTTTCTACCACACCGGCACCCCCAAATGTCTTCTGTTGGTGCTCAAATTTTGCCTGGCCTCTTTATCTGACCCCAGGAACTTTCTATGCGATTTCCGGAGAATTTTGTTCCAGGACCCCGGAATCCTGAAAAACCGTGTATTATATACTTCAATTTTAGCCGTTCGGGAGGTTGTATTTAGGACCGGTTTCTTTTTCTCCCTGTTTTTCAATCACGCGTCCTACCTCATTTCAGGAGTTAACTGTTCGATTTCAGCCTCAAATAACGAGCTTTAACGCATTTTTCACGATAATCCGAGTTTCGGCAAATCTTTGGTTTCGCCACACCGGCACCCCAAATGTCTTCCGTTGGTGCTCAAATTTTGCGTGGCCGCTTTATATCGACCCCACGAACTTTCTATGCGGTTTCCGAAAAATTTTGTTCGGGACCCGATTCGAAAAACCGTGTATATTATACACTTCAATTTCAGCGGTTCGGGAGGTCGTACCGGACCCGGTTTCTTTTTCTCTCTGTTTTTTAATCACGCGCCCTACCTTATTTCAGGAGTTAACCTGTTCGATTTCAGCATCAAATAACGACTTTTACCGCATTTTTCACGATAATCCGGGTCTCGGCGAATGCTGGTTTCTTACACACCGTCACCCCCAAATGTCTTCCGTTGGTGCTCAAATTTTGCGTGGCCGCTTTATCTGACCCCAGGAACTTTCTATGCGATTTCCGGAGAATTTTGTTCGGGACCCGGAATTCCGAAAAACCATGTATTATACACTTCAATTTCAGCCGTTCGGGAGGTCGTACCGGATCCGGTTTCTTTTTCTTCCTGTTTTTCAATCACGCGTCCTACCGCATTTCAGGAGTTAACCTGTTCGATTTCAGCCTCAAATAACGAGCTTTAACGCATTTTTCACGATAATCCGAGTTTCGGCGAATGCTGGTTTCTGGCACCCCGGCACCCCCAAATGTTTTCCGTTGGTGCTCAAATTTTGCGTGGCCGCTTTATCTGACCCCAGGAACTTTCTATGCGATTTCCGGAGAATTTTGTTCCGGGACCCCGGAATCCCGAAAAACCGTGGATTATACACTTTAATTTCAGCCGTTCGGGAGTTCGTACCGGACCCGGTTTCTTTTTCTCCCTGTTTTTCAATCACGCGTCCTACCTCATTTCAGGAGTTAACCTGTTCGATTTCAGCCTCAAATAACGAGCTTTAACGCATTTTTCACGATAATCCGAGTCTCGACGAATGCTGGTTTCTAGCACACCGGCACCCCCAAATGTCTTCCGTTGGTGGTCAAATTTTGCCTGGCCTCTTTATCTGACTCCAGGAACTTTTTATGCGATTTCCGGAGAATTTTGTTCTTGGACCCCGGAATCCCGAAAAACCGTGTATTATACACTTCAATTTCAGCCGTTCGGGAGGTCGTACCGAACCCGGTTTCTTTTTCTCCCTTGTTTTTCAATCACGCGTCCTACCTCATTTCAGGAGTTAACCTGTTCGATTTGACCTCAAATAACGAGCTTTAATGCATTTTTCACGATAATCCGAGTTTCGGCAAATGTTGGTTTTCGCGCACCGGAACCCCCAAATGTTTTCCGTTGGTGCTCAAATTTTGCTTGGCCGCTTTATCTGACCCCTGGAACTTTCTATGCAGTTTCCGGATAATTTTGTTCCGGGACCTCGGAATCCCGAAAAACCGTGTATTACACACTTCAATTTCAGCCGTTCGGGACGTCGTACCGGACCCGGTTTCTTTTTCTCCCTGTTTTTCAATCACGCGTCCTACCTGATTTCAGGAGTTAACTTGTTCGATTTCGCCTCAAATAACGAGCTTTAACGCATTTTTCACGATAATTCGAATCTCGGCGAATGCTGGTTTCTAGCACACCGGCACCCCCAAATGTCTTCCGTTGGTGCTTAAATTTTGCCTGGCCTCTTTATTTGACCCCAGGAACTTTCTATGCGGTTTCCGGAGAATTTTGTTCCGGGACCCCGGAATCCCGAAAAACCGTGTATTATACACTTCAATTTCAGCCGTTCAGGTGGTCGTACCGGACCCGGTTTCTTTTTCTCCCTGTTTTTCAATCACGCGTCCTACCTCATTTCAGGAGTTAACCTGTTCGATTTCAGCCTCAAATAACGAGCTTTAACGCATTTTTCACGATAATCCGAGTCTCGGCGAATGCTGGTTTCTACCACACCGACACCCCCAAATGTCTTCTGTTGGTGCTCAAATTTTGCCTGGCCTCTTTATCTGACCCCAGGAACTTTCTATGCGATTTCCGGAGAATTTTGTTCCGGACCCGGAATCCCGAAAAACCGTGTATTATACACTTCAATTTCGGCCCGTTCGGGAGGTAAACAGGACCCGATTTCTTTTTCTCCCTGTTTTTCAATCACGCGTCCTACCTCATTTCAGGAGTTAACCTGTTCGATTTTAGCCTCAAATAACGAGCTTTAACGCATTTTTCACGATAATCCGAGTTTCGGCAAATGCTGGTTTCTGCCACACCGGCACCCCCAAATGTCTTCCGTTGGGGCTCAAATTTTGCGTGACTGCTTTATCTGACCCCACGAACTTTCTATGCGGTTTCCGGAAAATTTTGTTCCGGGACCACGGAATTCCGAAAACCGTGTATATTATACACTTCAATTTCAGCGGTTCGGGAGGTCGTACCGGACCCGGTTTCTTTTTCTCTCTGTTTTTTAATCACGCGCCCTACCTCATTTCAGGAGTTAACCTGTTCGATTTCAGCCTCAAATAACGACTTTTAACGCATTTTTCACGATAATCCGAGTCTCGGCGAATGCTGGTTTCTTACACACCATCACCCCCAAATGTCTTCCGTTGGTGCTCAAATTTTGCGTGACCGCTTTATCTGACCCCAGGAACTTTCTATGCGGTTTCCGGAGAATTTTGTTCCGGGACCCCGGAATCTCGAAAAATCGTGTATTATACACTTCAATTTGAGCCGTTCAGGAGGTCGTACCGGACCCGGTTTCTTTTTCTCCCTGCTTTTCAATCACGCGTCCTACCTCATTTCAGGAGTTAACCTGTTCGATTTCAGCCTCAAATAACGAGCTTTAACGCATTTTTCACGATAATCCGAGTCTCGGCGAATGCTGGTTTCTACCACACCGGCACCCCCAAATGTCTTCTGTTGGTGCTCAAATTTTGCGTGGCCTCTTTATCGACCCCAGGGAACTTTCTATGCGATTTCGGAGAATTTTGTTCCAGGACCGGAATCCCGAAAAACCGTGTATTATACACTTCAATTTCAGACCGTTCGGGAGGTCGTCAGGACCCGTTTTTTTTCTCCCTATTTTTCAATCACGCATCCTACCTCATTTCAGGAGTTAACCTGTTCGATTTCAGCCTCAAATAACGAGCTTTAACGCATTTTTCACGATAATCCGAGTTTCGGCAAATGCTGGTTTCTGGCACACAGGCACCCCTAAATGTCTTCCGTTGGTGCTCAAATTTTGCGTGACCGCTTTATTTGACCCCAGGAACTTTCTATGCGGTTTCCGGAGAATTTTGTTAAAGGGACCGGAACCCCGAAAAACCGTGTATTTATATACTTCAATTTCGGCCGTTCGGAGGTAAATCTAGGACCGGTTTCTTTTTCTCCTGTTTTTCAATCACGCGTCCTACCTCATTTCAGGAGTTAACCTGTTCGATTTCACCTCAAATACGAGCTTTAACGCATTTTTCACGATAATCCGAGTCTCGGCGAATCTTTGGTTTCTACACACCGACACCCCCAAATGTCTTTCGTTGGTGCTCAAATTTTGCCTGGCCTCTTTATCTGACCCCAGGAACTTTCTATGTTATTTAGGAGAATTTTGTTCGGGACCCCGAATCCCAAAAAACCGTGTATTATACACTTCAATTTCGGCCCGTTCGGGAGGTAAATCAGGACCGGTTTTTTTTCTCCTGTTTTTCAATCACGCGTCCTACCTCATTTCAGGAGTTAACCTGTTCGATTTTAGCCTCAAATAACGAGCTTTAACGCATTTTTAACGATAATCCGAGTTTCGGCAAATCTTTGGTTTTCGCCACACCGGCACCCCCAAATGTCTTCCGTTGGTGCTCAAATTTTGCGTGGCCGCTTTATCGACCCCAGGAACTTTCTATGCGGTTTCCGAAAAATTTTGTTAAGGGACTTTGAATTCAGAAAAACCGTGTATATTATACACTTCAATTTATTGTTCGGGAGGTCGACCGGACCGGTTTCTTTTTCTCTCTGTTTTTTTAATCACGCGCCCTACCTTATTTCAGGAGTTAACTGTTCGATTTGACATCAAATAACGACTTTTACCGCATTTTTCACGATAATCCGGGTCTCGGCGAATCTTTGGTTTCTTACACCGTCACCCCCAAATGTCTTCCGTTGGTGCTCAAATTTTGCGTGGCCGCTTTATCGACCCCAGGAACTTTCTATGCGATTTCCGGAGAATTTTGTTCGGGACCCGAATTCAGAAAAACCATGTATTATACACTTCAATTTCGGCCGTTCGGGAGGTCGTGCGGATCCGGTTTCTTTTTCTTCTGTTTTTCAATCACGCGTCCTACCGCATTTCAGGAGTTAACCTGTTCGATTTCAGCCTCAAATAACGAGCTTTAATGCATTTTTCACGATAATCCGAGTTTGGCGAATCTTTGGTTTTCGCACCCGGCACCCCAAATGTTTTCCGTTGGTGCTCAAATTTTGCGTGGCCGCTTTATTTGACCCCGGGAACTTTCTATGCGATTTCCGGAGAATTTTGTTCCGGGACCCCGGAATCCCGAAAAACCGTGGATTATACACTTTAATTTCAGCCGTTCGGGAGTTCGTACCGGACCCGGTTTCTTTTTCTCCCTGTTTTTCAATCACGCGTCCTACCTCATTTCAGGAGTTAACCTGTTCGATTTCAGCCTCAAATAACGAGCTTTAACGCATTTTTCACGATAATCCGAGTCTCGACGAATGCTGGTTTCTAGCACACCGGCACCCCCAAATGTCTTCCGTTGGTGGTCAAATTTTGCCTGGCCTCTTTATCTGACTCCAGGAACTTTTTATGCGATTTCCGGAGAATTTTGTTCCTGGACCCCGGAATCCCGAAAAACCGTGTATTATACACTTCAATTTCAGCCGTTCGGGAGGTCGTACCGAACCCGGTTTCTTTTTCTCCCTGTTTTTCAATCACGCGTCCTACCTCATTTCAGGAGTTAACCTGTTCGATTTCAGCCTCAAATAACGAGCTTTAATGCATTTTTCACGATAATCCGAGTTTCGGCAAATGTTGGTTTCTGGCACACCGGAACCCCCAAATGTTTTCCGTTGGTGCCCAAATTTTGCTTGGCCGCTTTATCTGACCCCTGGAACTTTCTATGCAGTTTCCGGATAATTTTGTTCCGGGACCTCGGAATCCCGAAAAACCGTGTATTACACACTTCAATTTCAGCCGTTCGGGACGTCGTACCGGACCCGGTTTCTTTTTCTCCCTGTTTTTCAATCACGCGTCCTACCTGATTTCAGGAGTTAACTTGTTCGATTTCGCCTCAAATAACGAGCTTTAACGCATTTTTCACGATAATTCGAATCTCGGCGAATGCTGGTTTCTAGCACACCGGCACCCCCAAATGTCTTCCGTTGGTGCTTAAATTTTGCCTGGCCTCTTTATTTGACCCCAGGAACTTTCTATGCGGTTTAGGAGAATTTTGTTAGGGACCGGAATCCCGAAAAACCGTGTATTATACACTTCAATTTGACCGTTCGGGTGGTCGACGGACCCGGTTTCTTTTTCTCCTGTTTTTCAATCACGCGTCCTAGCTCATTTCAGGAGTTAACTGTTCGATTTGACCTCAAATAACGAGCTTTAACGCATTTTTCACGATAATCCGAGTCTCGGCGAATGCTGGTTTCTACCACACCGACACCCCCAAATGTCTTCTGTTGGTGCTCAAATTTTGCCTGGCCTCTTTATCTGACCCCAGGAACTTTCTATGCGATTTCCGGAGAATTTTGTTCCGGGACCCCGGAATCCCGAAAAACCGTGTATTATACACTTCAATTTTTAGCCGTTCGGGAGGTCGACAGGACCCGATTTCTTTTTCTCCTGTTTTTCAATCACGCGTCCTACCTCATTTCAGGAGTTAACTGTTCGATTTCAGCCTCAAATAACGAGCTTTAACGCATTTTTCACGATAATCCGAGTTTCGGCAAATCTTTGGTTTTACGCCACACCGGCACCCCCAAATGTCTTCCGTTGGGGCTCAAATTTTGCGTGACTGCTTTATCTGACCCCACGAACTTTCTATGCGGTTTCCGGAAAATTTTGTTCCGGGACCACGGAATTCCGAAAACCGTGTATATTATACACTTCAATTTATTGTTCGGGAGGTCGTTTTAAGGACCGGTTTCTTTTTCTCTCTGTTTTTTAATCACGCGCCCTACCTCATTTCAGGAGTTAACCTGTTCGATTTCAGCCTCAAATAACGACTTTTAACGCATTTTTCACGATAATCCGAGTCTCGGCGAATGCTGGTTTCTTACACACCATCACCCCCAAATGTCTTCCGTTGGTGCTCAAATTTTGCGTGACCGCTTTATCTGACCCCAGGAACTTTCTATGCGGTTTCCGGAGAATTTTGTTCCGGGACCCCGGAATCTCGAAAAATCGTGTATTATACACTTCAATTTGAGCCGTTCAGGAGGTCGTACCGGACCCGGTTTCTTTTTCTCCCTGCTTTTCAATCACGCGTCCTACCTCATTTCAGGAGTTAACCTGTTCGATTTCAGCCTCAAATAACGAGCTTTAACGCATTTTTCACGATAATCCGAGTCTCGGCGAATGCTGGTTTCTACCACACCGGCACCCCCAAATGTCTTCTGTTGGTGCTCAAATTTTGCCTGGCCTCTTTATCTGACCCCAGGAACTTTCTATGCGATTTCCGGAGAATTTTGTTCCGGGACCCCGGAATCCCGAAAAACCGTGTATTATACACTTCAATTTCAGCCGTTCGGGAGGTCGTACCGGACCCGGTTTTTTTTCTCCCTATTTTTCAATCACGCATCCTACCTCATTTCAGGAGTTAACCTGTTCGATTTCAGCCTCAAATAACGAGCTTTAACGCATTTTTCACGATAATCCGAGTTTCGGCAAATGCTGGTTTCTGCCACACCGGCACCCCCAAATGTCTTCCGTTGGGGCTCAAATTTTGCGTGACCGCTTTATCTGACCCCACGAACTTTCTATGCGGTTTCCGGAAAATTTTGTTCCGGGACCACGGAATTCCGAAAACCGTGTATATTATACACTTCAATTTCAGCGGTTCGGGAGGTCGTACCGGACCCGGTTTCTTTTTCTCTCTGTTTTTTAATCACGCGCCCTACCTCATTTCAGGAGTTAACCTGTTCGATTTCAGCCTCAAATAACGACTTTTAACGCATTTTTCACGATAATCCGAGTCTCGGCGAATGCTGGTTTCTTACACACCGGCACCCCCAAATGTCTTCCGTTGGTGCTCAAATTTTGCGTGGCCGCTTTATCTGACCCCAGGAACTTTCTATGCGATTTCCGGAGAATTTTGTTCCGGGACCCGGAATTCCGAAAAACCATGTATTATACACTTCAATTTCAGCCGTTCGGGAGGTCGTACCGGACCCGGTTTCTTTTTCTTCCTGTTTTTCAATCACGCGTCCTACCTCATTTCAGGAGTTAACCTGTTCGATTTCAGCCTCAAATAACGAGCTTTAACGCATTTTTCACGATAATCCGAGTTTCGGCGAATCTTTGGTTTCGGCACCCGACACCCCCAAATATCTTCCGTTGGTGCTCAAATTTTGTGTGGCCGCTTTATCTGACCCCAGGAACTTTCTATGCGATTTCTGGAGATTTTTGTTCCGGGACCCCGGAATCCCGAAAAACCGTGTATTATACACTTCAATTTCAGCCGTTCGGGAGGTCGTACCGGACCCGGTTTTTTTTCTCCCTATTTTTCAATCACGCATCCTACCTCATTTCAGGAGTTAACCTGTTCGATTTCAGCCTCAAATAACGAGCTTTAACGCATTTTTCACGATAATCCGAGTTTCGGCAAATGCTGGTTTCTGGCACACAGGCACCCCTAAATGTCTTCCGTTGGTGCTCAAATTTTGCGTGACCGCTTTATTTGACCCCAGGAACTTTCTATGCGGTTTAGGAGAATTTTGTTCGGGACCGGAATCCCGAAAAACCGTGTATTTATACACTTCAATTTTCCCGTTCAGAGGTCGACTAGGACCGGTTTCTTTTTCTCCTGTTTTTCAATCACGCGTCCTAGCTCATTTCAGGAGTTAACTGTTCGATTTTGACCTCAAATACGAGCTTTAACGCATTTTCACGATAATCGAGTCTCGGCGAATCTTTGGTTTCTACCACACCGACACCCCCAAATGTCTTTCGTTGGTGCTCAAATTTTGCGTGGCCTCTTTATCGACCCCGGGAACTTTCTATGTTATTTCCGGAGAATTTTGTTCGGGACCGGAATCCGAAAAACCGTGTATTATACACTTCAATTTCAAATTAGTTCGGGAGGTCGTAACCTGGGACCGGTTTCTTTTTCTCCTGTTTTTCAATCACGCGTCCTACCTCATTTCGGGAGTTAACGTACGATTTTAGCCTTAAATAACGAGCTTTAACGCATTTTTCACGATAATCCGAGTTTCGGCAAATCTTTGGTTTCGCCACACCGGCACCCCAAATGTCTTCCGTTGGTGCTCAAATTTTGCGTAACCGCTTTATCTGACCCCACGAACTTTCTATGCGGTTTTCGGAAAATTTTGTTCCGGGACCACGGAATTCGAAAAAACCGTGTATATTATACACTTCAATTTTCAATGTTCGGGAGGTCGATCGGACCCGATTTCTTTTTCTCCTGTTTTTTAATCACGCGCCCTACCTCATTTCAGGAGTTAACTGTTCGATTTCAGCCTCAAATAACGAGTTTTAACGCATTTTTCACGATAATCCGAGTCTCGGCGAATCTTTGGTTTCTTACACACCATCACCCCCAAATGTCTTCCGTTGGTGCTCAAATTTTGCGTGACCGCTTTTTATCGACCCCAGGAACTTTCTATGCGGTTTCGGAGAATTTTGTTCGGGACCGGAATCCCGAAAAATCGTGTATTATACACTTCAATTTTGGTAGTTCAGAGGTCGTCAGGACCGGTTTCTTTTTCTCCTGTTTTTCAATCACGCGTCCTACCTCATTTCAGGAGTTAACCTGTTCGATTTCAGCCTCAAATAACGAGCTTTAACGCATTTTTCACGATAATCCGAGTCTCGGCGAATGCTGGTTTCTACCACACCGGCACCCCCAAATGTCTTCCGTTGGTGCTCAAATTTTGCGTGACCGCTTTATTTGACCCCAGGAACTTTCTATGCGGTTTCCGGAGAATTTTGTTCCGGGACCCCGGAATCCCGAAAAACCGTGTATTTATACACTTCAATTTCAGCCGTTCAGGAGGTCGTACCGGACCCGGTTTCTTTTTCTCCCTGTTTTTCAATCACGCGTCCTACCTCATTTCAGGAGTTAACCTGTTCGATTTCAGCCTCAAATACAGAGCTTTAACGCATTTTTCACGATAATCCGAGTCTCGGCGAATGCTGGTTTCTACCACACCGACACCCCCAAATGTCTTCTGTTGGTGCTCAAATTTTGCCTGGCCTCTTTATCTGACCCCAGGAACTTTCTATGTTATTTCCGGAGAATTTTGTTCCGGGACCCCGGAATCCCGAAAAACCGTGTATTATACACTTCAATTTCAGCCGTTCGGGAGGTCGTACCGGACCCGGTTTCTTTTTCTCCCTGTTTTTCAATCACGCGTCCTACCTCATTTCAGGAGTTAACCTGTACGATTTTAGCCTTAAATAACGAGCTTTAACGCATTTTTCACGATAATCCGAGTTTCGGCAAATGCTGGTTTCTGCCACACCGGCACCCCCAAATGTCTTCCGTTGGTGCTCAAATTTTGCGTAACCGCTTTATCTGACCCCACGAACTTTCTATGCGGTTTTCGGAAAATTTTGTTCCGGGACCACGGAATTCCGAAAAACCGTGTATATTATACACTTCAATTTCAGCGGTTCGGGAGGTCGTACCGGACCCGATTTCTTTTTCTCCCTGTTTTTTAATCACGCGCCCTACCTCATTTCAGGAGTTAACCTGTTCGATTTCAGCCTCAAATAACGACTTTTAACGCATTTTTCACGGTAATTCGAGTCTCGGCGGATCGCTGGTTTCTTACACACCATCACCCCCAAATGTCTTCCGTTGGTGCTCAAATTTTGCGTGACCGCTTTATCTGACCCCAGGAACTTTCTATGCGGTTTCCGGAGAATTTTGTTCCGGGACCCCGGAATCCCGAAAAATCGTGTATTATACACTTCAATTTCAGTTGTTCAGAGGTCGTGACAGGACCGGTTTCTTTTTCTCCTGTTTTTCAATCACGCGTCCTAGCTCATTTCAGGAGTTAACTGTTCGATTTGACCTCAAATAACGAGCTTTAACGCATTTTTCACGATAATCCGAGTCTCGGCGAATGCTGGTTTCTACCACACCGGCACCCCCAAATGTCTTCCGTTGGTGCTCAAATTTTGCGTGGCCGCTTTATCTGACCCCACGAACTTTCTATGCGGTTTCCGGAAAATTTTGTTCGGGACCGATTCAGAAAAACCGTGTATATTATACACTTCAATTTCAGCCGTTCGGAAGGTCGTACCGAACCCGGTTTCTTTTTCTCCCTGTTTTTCAATCACGCGCCCTACCTCATTTCAGAAGTTAACCTGTTCGATTTCAGCCTCAAATAACGACTTGTAACGCATTTTTCACGATAATCCGAGTTTCGGCAAATGTTGGTTTCTGGCACACCGGCACCCCCAAATGTTTTTCGTTGGTGCTCAAATTTTGCTTGGCCGCTTTATCTGACCCCAGGAACTTTCTATGCGATTTCCAGAGAATTTTGTTCCGGGACCCCGGAATCCCGAAAAACCGTGTATTATACACTTCAATTTCAGCCGTTCGGGAGGTCGACGGACCGGTTTTTTTCTCCCTGTTTTTCAATCACGCATCCTACCTCATTTCAGGAGTTAACCTGTTCGATTTCAGCCTCAAATATGGAGCTTTAACGCATTTTCACGATAATCCGAGTTTCGGCAAATGCTGGTTTCTGGCACACCGACACCCCTAAATGTCTTCCGTTTGTGCTCAAATTTTGCGTGACCGCTTTATTTGACTCCAGGAACTTTCTATGCGGTTTCCGGAGAATTTTGTTCCGGGACCCCGGAATCCCGAAAAACCGTGTATTATACACTTCAATTTCAGCCGTTCAGGAGGTCGTACCGGACCCGGTTTCTTTTTCTCCCTGTTTTTCAATCACGCGACCTACCTCATTTCAGGAGTTAACCAGTTCGATTTCAGCCTCAAATAACGAGCTTTAACGCATTTTTCACGATAATCCGAGTCTCGGCGAATGCTGGTTTCTACCACACCGGCACCCCCAAATGTCTTCTGTTGGTGCTCAAATTTTGCCAGGCCTCTTTATCTGACCCTAGGAACTTTCTATGCGATTTCCGGAGAATTTTGTTGCGGGACCCCGGAATCCCGAAAAACCGTGTATTATACACTTCAATTTCAGCCGTTCGGGAGGTCGTACCGGACCCGGTTTCTTTTTCTCCCTGTTTTTCAATCACGCGTCCTACCTCATTTCAGGAGTTAGCCTGTTCGATTTTAGCCTCAAATAACGAGCTTTAACGCATTTTTCACGATAATCCGAGTTTCGGCAAATGCTGGTTTCTGCCACACCGGCACCCCCAAATGTCTTCCGTTGGTGCTCAAATTTTGCGTGGCCGCTTTATCTGACCCCACGAACTTTCTATGCGGTTTCCGGAAAATTTTGTTCGGGACCGGATTCGAAAAACCGTGTATATTATACACTTCAATTTCAGCGGTTCGGGAGGTCGTACCGGACCCGGTTTCTTTTTCTCTCTGTTTTTTAATCACGCGCCCTACCTCATTTCAGGAGTTAACCTGTTCGATTTCAGCCTCAAATAACGACTTTTAACGCATTTTTCACGATAATCCGAGTCTCGGCGAATGCTGGTTTCTTACACACCATCACCCCCAAATGTCTTCCGTTGGTGCTCAAATTTTGCGTGACCGCTTTATCTGACCCCAGGAACTTTCTATGCGGTTTCCGGAGAATTTTGTTCCGGAATCCCGAAAAACCGTGTATTATACACTTCAATTTCGACCGTTCAGAGGTCGCACGGACCGGTTTCTTTTTCTCCCTGTTTTTCAATCACGCGTCCTACCTCATTTCCGGAGTTAACTGTTCGATTTCAGCCTCAAATAACGAGCTTTAACGCATTTTTCACGATAATCGAGTCTCGGCGAATCTTTGGTTTCTACCACACAGGCACCCCCAAATGTCTTGTTGGTGCTCAAATTTGCCTGGCCTCTTTATCGACCCCGGGAACTTTCTATGCGATTTACGGAGAATTTTGTTAGGGACCCGGAATCCCGAAAAACCGTGTATTATACACTTCAATTTCGGTAGTTCGGGAGGTCGACAGGACCGGTTTCTTTTCTCCCTGTTTTTCAATCACGCGTCCTACCTCATTTCAGGAGTTAACCTGTTCGATTTTAACCTCAAATAACGAGCTTTAACGCATTTTTCACGATAATCCGAGTTTCGGCAAATGCTGGTTTCTGCCACACCGGCACCCCCAAATGTCTTCCGTTGGTGCTCAAATTTTGCGTGGCCGTTTTATCTGACCCCACGAACTTTCTATGCGGTTTCCGGAAAATTTTGTTCCGGGACCCCGGAATTTCGAAAAACCGTGTATATTATACACTTCAATTTCAGCCGTTCGGGAGGTCGTACCGAACCCGGTTTCTTTTTCTCCCTGTTTTTCAATCACGCGCCCTACCTCATTTCAGGAGTTAACCTGTTCGATTTCCGCCTCAAATAACGAGCTTTAACGCATTTTTCACGATAATCCGAGTCTCGGCGAATGCTGGTTTCTACCACACAGGCACCCGCAAATGTCTTCTGTTGGTGCTCAAATTTTGCCTGGCCTCTTTATCTGACCCCAGGAACTTTTTATGCGATTTCTGGAGAATTTTGTTCCGGGACCCCAGAATCCCGAAAAACCGTGTATTATACACTTCAATTTCAGCCGTTCGGGAGGTCGTACCGGACACGGTTTTTTTTCTCCCTTTTTTCAATCACGCATCCTACCTCATTTCAGGAGTTAACCTGTTCGATTTCAGCCTCAAATAAGGAGCTTTAACGCATTTTTCACGATAATCCGAGTTTCGGCAAATGTTGGTTTCTGGCACACCGACACCCCTAAATGTCTTCCGTTTGTGCTCAAATTTTGCGTGACCGCTTTATTTGACCCCAGGAACTTTCTATGCGATTTCCGGAGAATTTTGTTCCGGGACCCCGGAATCCCGAAAAACCGTGTATTATACACTTCAATTTCAGCCGTTCGGGAGGTCGTACCGGACCCGGTTTCTTTTTCTCCCTGTTTTTCAATCACGCGTCCTACCTCATTTCAGGAGTTAACCTGTTCGATTTCAGCCTCAAATAACGAGCTTTAACGCATTTTTCACGATAATCCGAGTCTCGGCGAATGCTGGTTTCTACCACACCGGCACCCCCAAATGTCTTCTGTTGGTGCTCAAATTTTGCCTGGCCTCTTTATCTGACCCCAGGAACTTTCTATGCGATTTCCGGAGAATTTTGTTCCGAGACCCCGGAATCCCGAAAAACCGTGTATTATACACTTCAATTTCAGCCGTTCGGGAGGTCGTACCGGGCCCGGTTTCTTTTTCTCCCTGTTTTTCAATCACGCGTCCTACCTCATTTCAGGAGTTAACCTGTTCGATTTTAGCCTCAAATAACGAGCTTTAACGCATTTTTCACGATAATCCGAGTTTCGGCAAATGCTGGTTTCTGCCACACCGGCACCCCCAAATGTCTTCCGTTGGTGCTCAAATTTTGCGTGGCCGCTTTATCTGACCCCACGAACTTTCTATGCGGTTTCCGGAAAATTTTGTTCCGGGACCCCGGAATTCCGAAAAACCGTGTATATTATACACTTCAATTTCAGCGGTTCGGGAGGTCGTACAGGATGTAACGCCCCGTAAATTTCGGACCGTTAATATATTTCAGAAATAATTTATTAATCAAAATAAAAGTGATAATTAAGTATTTAAAGTAAAAATAATTTAAAGAAATATAATTTTATTATATTTTGAAGAAAAGTATTTATTTTGATAGTTTTGAAATGTTTAAAAATAGTTTAAACCGTGTAAAATCTTTTATTTCGAAATAAGGGCGTATCGGGGGGGAAAATGACAATTCGTTTGAACGTTGGGTAAACGAATTTGGAAATGGGTCATGTGAATACTCAATTTTATTGTAATCTCGTGTTTAAAGACTTTGGACTTGACGGAATTTGCGTTTGACTTACGAATTTAATTATTATTGAAACCAGTCAAAACCGACTCGTTAAAAATCCCGACTAAAAATCCCGCACGTACTTTGTCCTTCTTTCTTCTTTCACGCGTGACAGCCCCTCCCAATTCCTTTTATTTTTCTGAAATTCTGGTTGTTCATCCTCTAAAAACACCCAAACTCCATTTTCATACACATTCAAGCTCAAAATCGTCATAAATCCGTCGTTTCTTGTCCGTTTTTCGCGAAATTTACCTTTCCGGAATCCCCTCGCCACGATCTACAACTTAGTATGTTCTAATTTCAATTTTCATTAAGTTATTTTAAGACTATATTTCGGTATTTTCGGTTTTGATGTTTATTTTTGTGTTTTAATTGTTTAATTAGGTGAAGGATTGGAAGACGAGTTCGGGGACTCGTATATTGTAGAGGATAGCGGTTAGTTGTGGTTAGGGTTTCGGTTTTGAGGACTAATTTCTCATTTTCTAGCTTAAGGTAACATATTTCGAGTTACTCGACGAAAGATCGTCACATGTTTTTGATTTTTGTATGTTTGGTGAATTTTTGTTTGGGTAGTAATATTCACATGTTAAACTTAGTTGCATGCAAGCTTAATTTGTGCCTTTTGGTAGTTTAAATTATCAAAATTGAATTGGGGACGATTAATTAATTTTCAGACGGTCTTATAATGTATAAAAATGAAAAAAAAAAAAAAAAGAGAAGAAATGGTGCGGCGGCGGCAGCAGCAGCGGCAGCAGCCCACGGCAGCCCGGCCGGTCTTGGGGTTGGCCCGGGTCGGTCCGTTGCATGTTTCGCGGTTTTCCATGCTTTGTCCGTCATTTTAGGTTCATCATGGATATAAATAGAATGAGTATACATGGTTAAAGTTGTTAAGAGAATCACAAAAGTAGCTAAAAGTTATGCTAATGGTAGAAAAATTATGTTATATTGACAATTATCACATGTTAGAATAATTTACAAAATGAAATGGTAATTAATAGGCTCAAAATGAATTTTATAGCTATAATTGAAATGTTTTGTTGATTTTGCCGAAAACTGAGCCTTAGTCCCTTTGACTGATGCGATGTCGATTAATCGAGTGATTGGTCAGCCGCAATTTGACCCGTACCTGTCGCAGGGCTGGGGTTGCGGGTAAAAATTCGGTTGAATGAATTAGATAATCGGCCTTTTCTTGTTTTAGGCCATTTATTATATCTCTATTTCACATGTGTAGTTAATTGAATTTAAAATAGCTTCTTATTTTGTAGTAATGGCCCTAGTTTTCCCTAAAGCCTTTTATATTGTTATAATTGCTAGGATTGGAAATTAGTATTGAATTCTTATTGAGGAACTGTTGGGATTGTATGCTGTAAATAGACATTTATATAGCTTTCACATGATAGAATGTTAGAATTTATGTTGGTAAGTAGGAATTTTTGCCCTCTTAAGGTTAAGTGGGTGTCTTACTTGACTTGTGTGGTGAGTCTTGTGTGGTGTGGGTTAAAATATTCAAGCGGGACTATTTGTGACTAGGTCCTAGGTGAGTATTTCGGCCTTCATCATAGATAGGTCTTTATAGTCTTTGACGAGTATATGTTCACTGCTTGATAGCCTTTGTGTTCGTGACTAGTGGATGTTTATCCAAGTTGGGGCATGACCTCAGGTACTAATTTTGATAGTATGGGGTCAGTTTAAGTACTAGCCGACCCTTCGGTGGTGTCCTTAGGGTACTCACTTCACTTTGTTTTAAAAAAGTTGTGAGTCTTGGGTGCGGTGGTGTGTATCCGCATGTCTAGGTCTGTGCAGATTTTAGGCTAGGGTTGTGTTGTCTCTTGGCCATGTTTTCTTAATAGTAACTTGGCATTTGAGCCAAGATACCGGTTCGATTACCTTCCCTACCTCGTGGTATAGACTTGAGTTACAAAGTGACTATTGACGGGACTAAGAACTTATGCCTGTCTTTGTTATATTGCCCTTTCTTGTATGGTGATTTTATGAACTTTAATAGGTGAGATGTAAGCGGTTCTGATTGATAAAGTTTGGATTCCTAATTGAGTGATATAATTCACATGATAGATTAGTGGTCAGTTTAGGGGTCATAGGTCAGAATTACATGATAATTACATTGTTTATCATATTGCTTACATGTTTTACTACATGTTACATTAATTTTGACGATTCGTGGCTGGGAGGACTCGAAGTTACTCCCCACTGAATTGTGGCTTTCGTGTTTGTATAAAATGCGATTGACAGGTTGTTGATGCTTAGTTGGGGTCACAGACGGCTAGTGAGCAAGGAACCTTGGACCTAGTTTTTGGCTATTCTATTAGTAAACCTTTTACACTTTTGGTTTGTATATTATTTGAAGGGACATATGTTTCCCTTTCTATTTTTGGTTTGTATCCATGTATTTCCGCGTCTTTAGTTATATATGTAAGTTAGTTTATCAGCTGTTGCAGGGTTATGACACTCTTCTTGAGTTGGAATTGGTTGTGAATGGTTTAGTTAGAAAAATGTTTTGAAATTTCAGGTTTTTGGACTAGTTGGACCATTTACAAACATATCCTACCAGTTTTTCTGTAGAATTTACGTATATAATTAAGGCCAGATTTAAGGGTGTCACAGTTGGTATCAGAGCCTATTGCTCCCAACGCACGTTTGTGCACCCCACTTAGAAATCACTTGACCTTAAAATAATAAACTTGAGAGAAGGGTAGGATGGGTAGAATTAGGATTTTATGTGGTAGTCTGTTTGTGATTGCTAATTGTTAGGTTTGTTGATTGTTAGTTATTAGTTTTGGTGCCACTAAAGGTTGGTTATGCCAAATGTAGAATGCTTCCACTTTCTTGATATTTCTTTTCGTATTCAGTGTATCTTACCTTAATCTTCCATTTTCGTTGGTCATTCGTCTTTCAAATTCCTCTTATCTCGCCTAGGTAACTACCTTTCAATTCTTTCTCCCGTTTCATCTTAGGTTCGTTTTCTTCTTATAATAAAGTCCATGTGGACACCTTCCTTTTATACCGCAGGATAGTTCCCTTGTTCAAGAGAACCCAGTTTTGAGAGACTTAGTGTTGAGAAGAATTTGTTAATCCTATAGTTTTATAGACCTTGAGGTCGCATTGAGTGCTTGAGATGATGAGACGATGCTGGAGCTGGGTGTAGTTCTGCTTTTGAGAATCCTTAATAAGTAAAAGGATAGAGAAACTTGAGATCCTATTGATTTTTTTTCATAATTTGAGGTTGGTATGTTACTACCTTGTTTTGAAATGAGAACCTTGTGGAATTTTTGAGGAACCTTCTCTTGGAGTTTAGAGCATGGTATTGGGACTCTTGATTGAAGGTTTACTTTTGAGGAACCCATAGTTGACACTAGTGGGATACAAATACAGCTTTGTTGGAAGTCTTGACCTTAGGCTTGTGAAAGTCGTTTCGGGATGTTTGAGAATTTGGAGCGTTGAGATCACACTTATAGTGAATTATCTTGTTCCAGGGAATATGTTAGGAAGAAGTAACATAAGCGATTGAGGAGACTCTTGGGAGTGATGTTGTTATTGGAGATATGAGTGTCTGGCGTTTCCTTGGTGTCTAATCTCCCTTCTTCCTTGATCATGAGTGTTACCGCTCATATCTCTCTTCCTTACATCATCATACTCCTCTCGTAAGTTTGATGTTGGTAATCTATGAAACTCTATCTTTGACATCCTTGTAATTATGACTTCAATTCTTACCCCATAAAATTCATCATAGCTCTTTTTGATCAGTTAAGCTTGAATCCTTTTTAGGACTGCTCCTATGATGTCTAAGTTACTTTTCACTTCGGGGAATTTCTAAATATTTCAAGCTACTAATTCGATTCATTCTTGAAAGTTTATGTCACTTCTGCAAACCTAACCTATTTTTAAGGATTTGAAAATGAAATTTTGATTTATTTCCGTAAGGTATTCCTTTTTCTTACTTTTGTTCCGAGTTACTAAGCCTTAGTTAATCATAATTTAGTAAGATATCGTTCTTACTATAGAATTTTAAACTGAAATTTTGAAAATACTTTTATGATTTTCAATGGTTTTAACATTAGTGAATGTTGAATCTCGTTGTTGGTGACGTCCCAATAATGGGTTTTCTCATTTATTGGTGTAGAAATAATTTTTATATCTTGATATGAATATGGATGTTCTTGTCTGATCAACAAGAGTATCACCGTTTCATTGAAAAGATACCTATATTTTCTTATAACTATAATTTATCCTTCTAAGTTTCGAGGACGAAACTTTTTAAAAGGAGGGGTGATTGTGACGCCCCGTAAATTTCGGATCGTTAATATATTTCAGAAATAATTTATTAATCAAAATAAAAGTGATAATTAAGTATTTAAAGTAAAAATAATTTAAAGAAATATAATTTTATTATATTTTGAAGAAAAGTATTTATTTTGATAGTTTTGAAATGTTTAAAAATAGTTTAAACCGTGTAAAATCTTTTATTTCGAAATAAGGGCGTATCGGGGGGAAAATGACAATTCGTTTGAACGTTGGGTAAACGAATTTGGAAATGGGTCATGTGAATACTCAATTTTATTGTAATCTCGTGTTTAAAGACTTTGGACTTGACGGAATTTGCGTTTGACTTACGGATTTAATTATTGTTGAAACGAGTCAAAACCGACTCGTTAAAAATCCCGACTAAAAATCCCGCATGTACTTTGTCCTCCTTTCTTCTTTCACGCGTGACAGCCCCTCCCCTTTCCTTTTATTTTTCTGAAATTCTGGTTGTTCATCCTCTAAAAACACCCAAACTCCATTTTCATACACATTCAAGCTCAAAATCGTCATAAATCCTTCGTTTCTTGTCCGTTTTTCGCGAAATTTACCTTTCGGAATCCCTCGCCACGATCTACAACTTAGTATGTTCTAATTTCAATTTTCATTAAGTTATTTTAAGACTATATTTCGGTATTTTCGGTTTTGATGTTTATTTTTGTGTTTTAATTGTTTAATTAGGTGAAGGATTGGAAGACGAGTTCGGGGACTCGTATATTGTAGAGGATAGCGGTTAGTTGTGGTTAGGGTTTCGGTTTTGAGGACTAATTGCTCATTTTCTAGCTTAAGGTAACATATTTCAAGTTACTCGACGAAAGATCGTCACATGTTTTTGATTTTTGTATGTTTGGTGAATTTTTGTTTGGGTAGTAATCTTCACATGTTAAACTTAGTTGCATGCAAGCTTAATTTGTGCCTTTTGGTAGTTTAAATTATCAAAATTGAATTGGGGACGATTAATTAATTTTCAGACGGTCTTATAATGTATAAAAATGAAAAAACAAAGAGAAGAAATGGTGCGGCAGCGGGCCCGGCAGCAGCCGGCAGGCCCACGGCAGCCCGGCCGGTCTTGGGGTTGGCCCGGGTCGGTCCGTTGCTTGTTTCGCGGTTTTCCATGCTTTGTCCGTCATTTTAGGTTCATCACGGATATAAATAGAATGAGTATACATGGTTAAAGTTGTTAAGAGAATCACAAAAGTAGCTAAAAGTTATGCTAATGGTAGAAAAATTATGTTATATTGACAATTATCACATGTTAGAATAATTTACAAAATGAAATGGTAATTAATAGGCTCAAAATGAATTTTAAAGCTATAATTGAAATGTTTTGTTGATTGTGCCGAAAACTGAGCCTTAGTCCCTTTGACTGATGCGATGTCGATTAATCGAGTGATTGGTCGGCCGCAATTTGACCGTACACTGTCGCGGGGGCTGGGGTTGCGGGTAAAAATTCGGTTGAATGAATTAGATAATCGGCCTTTTCTTGTTTTAGGCCATTTATTATATCTCTATTTCACATGTGTAGTTAATTGAATTTAAAATAGCTTCTTATTTTGTAGTAATGGCCCTAGTTTTCCCTAAAGCCTTTTATATTGTTATAATTGCTAGGATTGGAAATTAGTATTGAATTCTTATTGAGGAACTGTTGGGATTGTATGCTGTAAATAGACATTTATATAGCTTTCACATGATAGAATGTTAGAATTTATGTTGGTAAGTAGGATTTTTGCCCTCTTAAGGTTAAGTGGGTGTCTTACTTGACTTGTGTGGTGAGTCTTGTGTGGTGTGGGCTAAAATATTCAAGCTGGGACTAGCTGTGACTAGGTCCTAGGTGAGTATTTCGGCCTTCATCATAGATAGGTCTTTATAGTCTTTGACGAGTATATGTTCACTGCTTGATAGCCTTTGTGTTCGTGACTAGTGGATGTTTATCCAAGTTGGGGCATGACCTCAGGTACTAATTTTGATAGTATGGGGTCAGTTTAAGTACTAGCCGACCCTTCGGTGGTGTCCTTAGGGTACTCACTTCACTTTGTTTTAAAAAAAGTTGTGAGTCTTGGGTGCGGTGGTGTGTATCCGCATGTCTAGGTCTGCGCAGATTTTAGGCTAGGGTTGTGTTGTCTCTTGGCCATGTTTTCTTAATAGTAACCGCTGAGCCAAGATACCGGTTCGATTACCTTCCCTACCTCGTGGTATAGACTTGAGTTACAAAGTGACTATTGACGGGACTAAGAACTTATGCCTGTCTTTGTTATATTGCCCTTTCTTGTATGGTGATTTTATGAACTGTAATAGGTGAGATGTAAGTCGGTTACAGTTGATAAAGTTTGGATTCCTAATTGAGTGATATAATTCACATGATAGATTAGTGGTCAGTTTAGGGGTCATAGGTCAGAATTACATGATAATTACATTGTTTATCATATTGCTTACATGTTTTACTACATGTTACATTAATTTTGACGATTCGTGGCTGGGAGGACTCGAAGTTACTCCCCACTGAATTGTGGCTTTCGTGTTTGTATAAAATGCGATTGACAGGTTGTTGATGCTTAGTTGGGGTCACAGACGGCTAGTGAGCAAGGAACCTTGGACCTAGTTTTTGGCTATTCTATTAGTAAACCTTTTACACTTTTGGTTTGTATATTATTTGAAGGGACATATGTCTCCCTTTCTATTTTTGGTTTGTATCCATGTATTTCCGCGTCTTTAGTTATATATGTAAGTTAGTTTATCAGCTGTTGCAGGGTTATGACACTCTTCTTGAGTTGGAATTGGTTGTGAATGGTTTAGTTAGAAAAATGTTTTGAAATTGTAGGTTTTTGGACTAGTTGGGCCATTTACAAACATATCCTACCAGTTTTTCTGTAGAATTTACGTATATAATTAAGGCCAGATTTAAGGGTGTCACAGTTGGTATCAGAGCCTACTGCTCCCAACGCACGTTTGTGCACCCCACTTAGAAATCACTTGACCTTAAAATAATAAACTTGAGAGAAGGGTAGGATGGGTAGAATTAGGATTTTATGTGGTAGTCTGTTTGTGATTGCTAATTGTTAGGTTTGTTGATTGTTAGTTATTAGTTTTGGTGCCACTAAAGGTTGGTTATGCCAAATGTAGAATGCTTCCACTTTCTTGATATTTCTTTTCGTATTCAGTGTATCTTACCTTAATCTTCCATTTTCGTTGGTCATTCGTCTTTCAAATTCCTCCTATCTCGCCTAGGTAACTACCTTTCAATTCTTTCTCCCGTTCAGGAGGTCGTACCGGACCTGGTTTCTTTTTCTCCCTGTTTTTCAATCACGCGTCCTACCTCATTTCAGGAGTTAACCTGTTCGATTTCAGCGTCAAATAACGAGCTTTAACGCATTTTTCACGATAATCCGAGTCTCGGCGAATGCTGGTTTCTACCACACAGGCACCCCCAAATGTCTTCTGTTGGTGCTTAAATTTTGCCTGGCCTCTTTATCTGACCCCAGGAACTTTCTATGCGATTTCCGGAGAATTTTGTTCCGGGACCCCGGAATCCCGAAAAACCGTGTATTATACACTTCAATTTCAGCCGTTCAGGAGGTCGTACCGGACCCGGTTTCTTTTTCTCCCTGTTTTTCAATCACGCGTCCTACCTCATTTCAGGAGTTAACCTGTTCGATTTCAGCTTCAAATAACGAGCTTTAACGCATTTTTCACGATAATCCGAGTCTCGGCGAATCTTTGGTTTCTACTACACCGGCACCCCCAAATGTCTTGTTGGTGCTCTAATTTTGCCTGGCCTCTTTATCGACCCCGGGAACTTTCTATGCGATTTCCGGAGAATTTTGTTCGGGACCCCGGAATCCCGAAAAACCGTGTATTATACACTTCAATTTCGGTAGTTCGGGAGGTAAATCGGACCGGTTTCTTTTTCTCCTGTTTTTCAATCACGCATCCTACCTCATTTCAGGAGTTAACCTGTTCGATTTTAGCCTCAAATAACGAGCTTTAACGCATTTTCACGATAATCCGAGTTTCGGCAAATCTTTGGTTTCGCCACACCGGCACCCCAAATGTCTTCCGTTTGTGCTCAAATTTTGCGTGGCCGCTTTATCTGACCCCACGAACTTTCTATGCGGTTTCCGGAAATTTTTTTCCAGGACCGGGTCGAAAAACCGTGTATATTATACACTTCAATTTTGAGCGGTTCGGGAGGTCGTACGGACCGGTTTCTTTTTCTCCGCTTTTTAATCACGCGCCTGCCTCATTTCAGGAGTTAACATGTTCGATTTCAGCCTCAAATAACGACTTTTAACGCATTTTCACGATAATCGAGTCTCGCGAATCCGTTTTTCTTACACACCGGCACTCCCAAATGTCTTCCGTTGGTGCTCAAATTTTGCGTGGCTGCTTTATCGACCCCAGGGAACTTTCTATGCGATTTCCGGAGAATTTTGTTAAAGGGACCCCGTAATTCAGAAAAACCATGTATTATACACTTCAATTTCGGTAGTTCGGGAGGTCGTCTAGGACCGGTTTCTTTTTCTTCCTGTTTTTCAATCACGCGTCCCACCTCATTTCAGGAGTTAACCTGTTCGATTTCAGCCTCAAATAACGAGCTTTAACGCATTTTTCACGATAATCCGAGTTTCGGCGAATGCTGGTTTCTGGCACCCCGACACCCCCAAATATCTTCCGTTGGTGCTCAAATTTTGCGTGGCCGCTTTATCTGACCCCAGGAACTTTCTATGCGATTTCCGGAGAATTTTGTTCCGGGACCCCGGAATCCCGAAAAACCGTGTATTATACACTTCAATTTCAGCCGTTCGGGAGGTCGACGGACCGGTTTTTTTTCTCCTGTTTTTCAATCACGCATCCTACCTCATTTCAGGAGTTAACTGTTCGATTTGAGCCTCATATAACGAGCTTTAACGCATTTTTCACGATAATCCGAGTTTCGGCAAATGCTGGTTTCTGGCACACCGGCACCCCTAAATGTCTTCCGTTGGTGCTCAAATTTTGCGTGACCGCTTTATTTGACCCCAGGAACTTTCAATGCGGTTTCCAGAGAATTTTGTTCCGGGACCCCGGAATCCCGAAAAACCGTGTATTATACACTTCAATTTCAGCCGTTCAGGAGGTCGTATCGGACCCGGTTTCTTTTTCTCCCTGTTTTTCAATCACGCGTCCTACCTCATTTCAGGAGTTAACTGTTCGATTTGACCTCAAATAACGAGCTTTAACGCATTTTCACGATAATCCGAGTCTCGGCGAATCTTTGGTTTCTACCACACCGGCACCGCCAAATATCTTTGTTGGTGCTCAAATTTTGCCTGGCCTCTTTATCGACCCCAGGAACTTTCTATGCGATTTCCGGAGAATTTTGTTCCGGACCAGAATCTGGAAAAACCGTGTATTATACACTTCAATTTCAAACCGTTCGGGAGGTCGTCGGGCCTGGTTTCTTTTTTCTCCTGTTTTTCAATCACGCGTCCTACCTCATTTCAGGAGTTAACCTGTTCGATTTTAGCCTCAAATAACGAGCTTTAACGCATTTTTCACGATAATCCGAGTTTCGGCAAATGCTGGTTTCTGCCACACCGGCACCCCCAAATGTCTTCCGTTGGTGCTCAAATTTTGCGTGGCCGCTTTATCTGACCCCACGAACTTTCTATGCGGTTTCCGGAAAATTTTGTTCCGGGACCCCGGAATTCCGAAAAACCGTGTATATTATACACTTCAATTTCAGCGGTTCGGGAGGTCGTACCGGACCCGGTTTCTTTTTCTCTCTGTTTTTTAATCACGCGCCCTACCTCATTTCAGGAGTTAACCTGTTCGATTTCAGCCTCAAATAACGACTTTTAACGCATTTTTCACGATAATCCGAGTCTCGGCGAATGCTGGTTTCTTACACACCATCACCCCCAAATGTCTTCCGTTGGTGCTCAAATTTTGCGTGACCGCTTTATCTGACCCCAGGAACTTTCTATGCGGTTTCCGGAGAATTTTGTTCCGGAATCCCGAAAAACCGTGTATTATACACTTCAATTTCGGCCGTTCAGAGCTCGTCACGGACCGGTTTCTTTTTCTCCCTGTTTTTCAATCACGCGTCCTACCTCATTTCAGAAGTTAACCTGTTCGATTTCAGCCTCAAATAACGAGCTTTAACGCATTTTTCACGATAATCCGAGTCTCGGCGAATGCTGGTTTCTACCACACAGGCACCCCCAAATGTCTTCTGTTGGTGCTCAAATTTTGCCTGGCCTCTTTATCTGACCCCAGGAACTTTCTATGCGATTTCCGGAGAATTTTGTTCCGGGACGCTGGAATCCCGAAAAACCGTGTATTATACACTTCAATTTCAGCCGTTCGGGAGGTCGTACCGGACCCGGTTTCTTTTTCTCCCTGTTTTTCAATCACGCGTCCTACCTCATTTCAGGAGTTAACCTGTTCGATTTTAGCCTCAAATAACGAGCTTTAACACATTTTTCACGATAATCCGAGTTTCGGCAAATGCTGGTTTCTGCCACACCGGCACCCCCAAATGTCTTCCGTTGGTGCTCAAATTTTGCGTGGCCGCTTTATCTGACCCCACGAACTTTCTATGCGGTTTCCGGAAAATTTTGTTCGGGACCGGAATTAGAAAAACCGTGTATATTATACACTTCAATTTCAAATTGTTCGGGAGGTCGACTAGGACCGGTTTCTTTTTCTCTCTGTTTTTTAATCACGCGCCCTACCTCATTTCAGGAGTTAACATGTTCGATTTCAGCCTCAAATAACGACTTTTAACGCATTTTCACGATAATCAGGAGTCTCGGCGAATCTTTGGTTTCTTACACACCATCACCCCCAAATGTCTTCCGTTGGTGCTCAAATTTTGCGTGACCGCTTTATCTGACCCCAGGAACTTTCTATGCGGTTTCCGGAGAATTTTGTTCCGGAATCCCGAAAAACCGTGTATTATACACTTCAATTTCGGTAGTTCAGAGCTCGTCGGACCGGTTTCTTTTTCTCCTGTTTTTCAATCACGCGTCCTAGCTCATTTCAGGAGTTAACTGTTCAATTTCGACCTCAAATAACGAGCTTTAACGCATTTTTCACGATAATCAGGAGTCTCGGCGAATCTTTGGTTTCTACACACAGGCACCCCCAAATGTCTTCTTTGGTGCTCAAATTTTGCCTGGCCTCTTTATCTGACCCCAGGAACTTTCTATGCGATTTCCGGAGAATTTTGTTCCGGGACCCCGGAATCCCGAAAAACCGTGTATTATACACTTCAATTTCAGCCGTTCGGGAGGTCGTACCGGACCCGGTTTCTTTTTCTCCCTGTTTTTCAATCACGCGTCCTACCTCATTTCAGGAGTTAACCTGTTCGATTTTAGCCTCAAATAACGAGCTTTAACACATTTTTCACGATAATCCGAGTTTCGGCAAATGCTGGTTTCTGCCACACCGGCACCCCCAAATGTCTTCCGTTGGTGCTCAAATTTTGCGTGGCCGCTTTATCTGACCCCACGAACTTTCTATGCGGTTTCCGGAAAATTTTGTTCCGGGACCCCGGAATTCCGAAAAACCGTGTATATTATACACTTCAATTTCAGCCGTTCGGGAGGTCGTACCGAACCCGGTTTCTTTTTCTCCCTGTTTTTCAATCACGCGCCCTACCTCATTTCAGGAGTTAACCTGTGCGATTTCAGCCTCAAATAACGACTTTTAACGCATTTTTCACGATAATCCGAGTTTCGGCATATGTTGGTTTCTGGCACACCGGCACCCCCAAATGTTTTTCGTTGGTGCTCAAATTTTGCTTGGCCGCTTTATCTGACCCCAGGAACTTTCTATGCGATTTCCGGATAATTTTGTTCCGGGACCTCGGAATCCCGAAAAACCGTGTATTACACACTTCAATTTCAGCCGTTCGGGAGGTCGTACCGGACCCGGTTTCTTTTTCTTCCTGTTTTCAATCACGCGCCCCACCTCATTTCAGGAGTTAACCTGTTCGATTTCAGCCTCAAATAACGAGCTTTAACGCATTTTTCACGATAATCCGAGTTTCGGCGAATGCTAGTTTCTGGCACCCCGACACCCCAAATATCTTCCGTTGGTGCTCAAATTTTGCGTGGCCGCTTTATCTGACCCCAGGAACTTTCTATGCGATTTCCGGAGAATTTTGTTCCGGGACCCCGGAATCCCGAAAAACCGTGTATTATACACTTCAATTTCAGCCGTTCGGGAGGTCGTACCGGACCCGGTTTTTTTTCTCCCTGTTTTTCAATCACGCATCCTACCTCATTTCAGGAGTTAACCTGTTCGATTTCAGCCTCAAATAACGAGCTTTAACGCATTTTTCACGATAATCCGAGTTTCGGCAAATGCTGGTTTCTGGCACACCGGCACCCCTAAATGTCTTCCGTTGGTGCTCAAATTTTGCGTGACCGCTTTATTTGACCCCAGGAACTTTCTATGCGGTTTCCGGAGAATTTTGTTCCGGGACCGGAATCCGAAAAACCGTGTATTATACACTTCAATTTGACCGTTCAGAGGAGGTCGATCAGGACCGGTTTCTTTTTCTCCTGTTTTTTTCAATCACGCGTCCTACCTCATTTCAGGAGTTAACTTTGATTCGATTTCGACTTCAAATAACGAGCTTTAACGCATTTTTAACGATAATCCGAGTCTCGGCGAATGCTGGTTTCTACCACACCGGCACCCCCAAATGTCTTCTGTTGGTGCTCAAATTTTGCCTGGCCTCTTTATCTGACCCCAGGAACTTTCTATGCGATTTCCGGAGAATTTTGTTCGGGACCCCGAAAAACCGTGTATTATACACTTCAATTTCGGCCGTTCGGGAGGTCGTATCGGACCGGTTTCTTTTTCTCCTGTTTTTCAATCACGCGTCCTAGCTCATTTCAGGAGTTAACTTTGTTCGATTTCACCTCAAATAACGAGCTTTAACGCATTTTTCACGATAATCCGAGTCTCGGCGAATCTTTGGTTTCTACCACACCGGCACCGCCAAATATCTTTGTTGGTGCTCAAATTTTGCCTGGCCTCTTTATCGACCCCAGGAACTTTCTATGCGATTTCCGGAGAATTTTGTTCCGGGACCGGAATCTGAAAAACCGTGTATTATACACTTCAATTTCATTTAGTTCGGGAGGTCGTCACGGCCCGGTTTCTTTTTCTCCTGTTTTTCAATCACGCGTCCTACCTCATTTCAGGAGTTAACCTGTTCGATTTTAGCCTCAAATAACGAGCTTTAACGCATTTTTCACGATAATCCGAGTTTCGGCAAATCTTTGGTTTCGCCACACGGCACCCCAAATGTCTTCCGTTGGTGCTCAAATTTTGCGTGGCCGCTTTATCTCGACCCCACGAACTTTCTATGCGGTTTCAGGAAAATTTTGTTCCGGGACCGAATTCAGAAAAACCGTGTATATTATACACTTCAATTTTGGTTCGGGGGAGGTCGTACCGGACCGGTTTCTTTTTCTCTCTGTTTTTTAATCACGCGCCCTACCTCATTTCAGGAGTTAACTGTTCGATTTGACCTCAAATAACGACTTTTAACGCATTTTTCACGATAATCCGAGTCTCGTGCGAATCTTTGGTTTCTTACACACCATCACCCCCAAATGTCTTCCGTTGGTGCTCAAATTTTGCGTGACCGCTTTATCTGACCCCAGGAACTTTCTATGCGGTTTCCGGAGAATTTTGTTCCGGGACCCCGGAATCCCGAAAAACCGTGTATTATACACTTCAATTTGGTACCGTTCAGAGCTCGTCTAGGACCGGTTTCTTTTTCTCCTGTTTTTCAATCACGCGTCCTAGCTCATTTCAGGAGTTAACTGTTCGATTTGACCTCAAATAACGAGCTTTAACGCATTTTTCACGATAATCCGAGTCTCGGCGAATGCTGGTTTCTACCACACAGGCACCCCCAAATGTCTTCTGTTGGTGCTCAAATTTTGCCTGGCCTCTTTATCTGACCCCAGGAACTTTCTATGCGATTTCCGGAGAATTTTGTTCCGGGACCCTGGAATCCCGAAAAACCGTGTATTATACACTTCAATTTCAGCCGTTCGGGAGGTCGTACCGGACCCGGTTTCTTTTTCTCCCTGTTTTTCAATCACGCGTCCTACCTCATTTCAGGAGTTAACCTGTTCGATTTTAGCCTCAAATAACGAGCTTTAACACATTTTTAACGATAATCCGAGTTTCGGCAAATGCTGGTTTCTGCCACACCGGCACCCCCAAATGTCTTCCGTTGGTGCTCAAATTTTGCGTGGCCGCTTTATCTGACCCCACGAACTTTCTATGCGGTTTGCGGAAAATTTTGTTCGGGACCGGATTCAGAAAAACCGTGTATATTATACACTTCAATTTATTGTTCGGGAGGTCGTACCGGACCCGGTTTCTTTTTCTCTCTGTTTTTTAATCACGCGCCCTACCTCATTTCAGGAGTTAACCTGTTCGATTTCAGCCTCAAATAACGACTTTTAACGCATTTTTCACGATAATCCGAGTCTCGGCGAATGCTGGTTTCTTACACACCATCACCCCCAAATGTCTTCCGTTGGTGCTCAAATTTTGCGTGACCGCTTTATCTGACCCCAGGAACTTTCTATGCGGTTTCCGGAGAATTTTGTTCCGGGACCCCGGAATCCCGAAAAACCGTGTATTATACACTTCAATTTCGGCCTGTTCAGAGCTCGTCTAGGACCCGGTTTCTTTTTCTCCCTGTTTTTCAATCACGCGTCCTACCTCATTTCAGGAGTTAACCTGTTCGATTTCAGCCTCAAATAACGAGCTTTAACGCATTTTTCACGATAATCCGAGTCTCGGCGAATGCTGGTTTCTACCACACAGGCACCCCCAAATGTCTTCTGTTGGTGCTCAAATTTTGCCTGGCCTCTTTATCGACCCCGGGAACTTTCTATGCGATTTCCGGAGAATTTTGTTCGGGACCCTGGAATCCCGAAAAACCGTGTATTATACACTTCAATTTCGGCCGTTCGGGAGGTCGATGACGGACCGGTTTCTTTTTCTCCCTGTTTTTCAATCACGCGTCCTACCTCATTTCAGGAGTTAACCTGTTCGATTTTAGCCTCAAATAACGAGCTTTAACACATTTTTAACGATAATCCGAGTTTCGGCAAATGCTGGTTTCTGCCACACCGGCACCCCCAAATGTCTTCCGTTGGTGCTCAAATTTTGCGTGGCCGCTTTATCTGACCCCACGAACTTTCTATGCGGTTTCCGGAAAATTTTGTTAGGGACCGGGTCAAAACCGTGTATATTATACACTTCAATTTCAGCGGTTCGGGAGGTCGTACCGGACCCGGTTTCTTTTTCTCTCTGTTTTTTAATCACGCGCCCTACCTCATTTCAGGAGTTAACCTGTTCGATTTCAGCCTCAAATAACGACTTTTAACGCATTTTTCACGATAATCCGAGTCTCGGCGAATGCTGGTTTCTTACACACCATCACCCCCAAATGTCTTCCGTTGGTGCTCAAATTTTGCGTGACCGCTTTATCGACCCAGGAACTTTCTATGCGGTTTAGGAGAATTTTGTTCGGGACCCGGAATCCCGAAAAACCGTGTATTATACACTTCAATTTCACCGTTCAGAGCTCGTCATCAGGACCGGTTTCTTTTTCTCCTGTTTTTCAATCACGCGTCCTAGCTCATTTCAGGAGTTAACTGTTCGATTTCAGCCTCAAATAACGAGCTTTAACGCATTTTTCACGATAATCCGAGTCTCGGCGAATCTTTGTTTTTCTACCACACAGGCACCCCAAATGTCTTGTTGGTGCTCAAATTTTGCCTGGCCTCTTTATCTCGACCCAGGGAACTTTCTATGCGATTTAGGAGAATTTTGTTCCGGACGCTGGAATCCCGAAAAGTGTATTATACACTTCAATTTCAAACCGTTCGGGAGGTCGCAGGACGTTTTTTTTCTCCTGTTTTTCAATCACGCGTCCTACCTCATTTCAGGAGTTAACCTGTTCGATTTTAGCCTCAAATAACGAGCTTTAACACATTTTTCACGATAATCCGAGTTTGGCAAATCTTTGGTTTCGCCACACCGGCACCCCCAAATGTCTTCCGTTGGTGCTCAAATTTTGCGTGGCCGCTTTATCTCGACCCCACGAACTTTCTATGCGGTTTAGGAAAATTTTGTTAAAGGGACCCCGGATTCAGAAAAACGTGTATATTATACACTTCAATTTCAACCGTTCGGGAGGTCGATCGAACCCGGTTTCTTTTTCTCCTGTTTTTCAATCACGCGCCCTACCTCATTTCAGGAGTTAACTGTGCGATTTTGACCTCAAATAACGACTTTTAACGCATTTTTCACGATAATTCGAGTTTCGGCATATGTTGGTTTTCGCACACCGCACCCCCAAATGTTTTTCGTTGGTGCTCAAATTTTGCTTGGCCGCTTTATCGCCCGGGAACTTTCTATGCGATTTCCGGATAATTTTGTTAGGGACCTCGGAATCCCGAAAAACCGTGTATTACACACTTCAATTTCAGCCGTTCGGGAGGTCGACAGGACCGGTTTCTTTTTCTTCTGTTTTCAATCACGCGCCCCACCTCATTTCAGGAGTTAACTGTTCGATTTCACCTCAAATAACGAGCTTTAACGCATTTTTCACGATAATCCGAGTTTCGGCGAATGCTAGTTTCTGGCACCCCGACACCCCAAATATCTTCCGTTGGTGCTCAAATTTTGCGTGGCCGCTTTATATCGACCCAGGAACTTTCTATGCGATTTCCAGGAGAATTTTGTTAGGGACCGAATCCCGAAAAACCGTGTATTATACACTTCAATTTCAGCCGTTCGGGAGGTCGTACGGACCGGTTTTTTTTCTCCTGTTTTTCAATCACGCATCCTACCTCATTTCAGGAGTTAACTGTTCGATTTGACCTCAAATAACGAGCTTTAACGCATTTTTCACGATAATCCGAGTTTCGGCAAATGCTGGTTTCTGGCACACCGGCACCCCTAAATGTCTTCCGTTGGTGCTCAAATTTTGCGTGACCGCTTTATTTGACCCCAGGAACTTTCTATGCGGTTTCCGGAGAATTTTGTTCCGGGACCCCGGAATCCCGAAAAACCGTGTATTATACACTTCAATTTCAGCCGTTCAGGAGGTCGTACCGGACCCGGTTTCTTTTTCTCCCTGTTTTTCAATCACGCGTCCTACCTCATTTCAGGAGTTAACCTGTTCGATTTCAGCTTCAAATAACGAGCTTTAACGCATTTTTAACGATAATCCGAGTCTCGGCGAATGCTGGTTTCTACCACACCGGCACCCCCAAATGTCTTCTGTTGGTGCTCAAATTTTGCCTGGCCTCTTTATCTGACCCCAGGAACTTTCTATGCGATTTAGGAGAGAATTTTGTTCCGGGACCCGGAATCCCGAAAAACCGTGTATTATACACTTCAATTTCGGCCGTTCGGGAGGTCGTGACGACCGGACCGGTTTCTTTTTCTCCTGTTTTTCAATCACGCGTCCTACCTCATTTCAGGAGTTAACCTGTTCGATTTTAGCCTCAAATAACGAGCTTTAACGCATTTTTCACGATAATCCGAGTTTCGGCAAATGCTGGTTTCTGCCACACCGGCACCCCCAAATGTCTTCCGTTGGTGCTCAAATTTTGCGTGGCCTCTTTATCTGACCCCACGAACTTTCTATGCGGTTTCCGGAAAATTTTTTCCAGGACCCCGGAATTCCGAAAAACCGTGTATATTTATACACTTCAATTTCAGCGGTTCGGGAGGTCGTACCGGACCCGGATTCTTTTTCTCCCTGCTTTTTAATCACGCGCCCTACCTCATTTCAGGAGTTAACATGTTCGATTTCAGCCTCAAATAACGACTTTTAACGCATTTTTCACGATAATCCGAGTCTCGGCGAATGCTGGTTTCTTACACACCGGCACCCCCAAATGTCTTCCGTTGGTGCTCAAATTTTGCGTGGCCGCTTTATCTGACCCCAGGAACTTTCTATGCGGTTTCCGGAGAATTTTGTTCCGGGACCCCGGAATCCCGAAAAACCGTGTATTATACACTTCAATTTCGGTACCGTTCAGAGGTCGAGGACCCGGTTTCTTTTTCTCCTTGTTTTTCAATTACGCGTCCTACCTCATTTCAGGAGTTAACTGTTCGATTTTGACTTCAAATAACGAGTTTTAACGCATTTTTCACGATAATCCGAGTCTCGGCGAATCTTTGGTTTCTACCACACCGGCACCCCCAAATGTCTTCTCGTTGGTGCTCAAATTTTGCCTGGCCTCTTTATCGACCCCAGGAACTTTCTATGCGATTTCGGAGAATTTTGTTCCGGACCCGGAATCCAAAACCGTGTATTATACACTTCAATTTCGGAGGTCGGGACAGGACCCGGTTTCTTTTTCTCCCGTTTTTCAATCACGCGTCCTACCTCATTTCAGGAGTTAACCTGTTCGATTTTAGCCTCAAATAACGAGCTTTAACGCATTTTTCACGATAATCCGAGTTTCGGCAAATGCTGGTTTCTGCCACACCGGCACCCCCAAATGTCTTCCGTTGGTGCTCAAATTTTGCGTGGCCGCTTTATCTCGACCCCACGAACTTTCTATGCGGTTTCCGGAAAATTTTTTCCAGGACCGGAATTCAGAAAAACCGTGTATATTATACACTTCAATTTGTGTTCGGGAGGTCGTCGGACCGGTTTCTTTTTTCTCTCTGTTTTTTAATCACGCGCCCTACCTCATTTCAGGAGTTAACTGTTCGATTTCACCTCAAATAACGACTTTTAACGCATTTTCACGATAATCCGAGTCTCGGCGAATCTTTGGTTTCTTACACACCATCACCCCCAAATGTCTTCCGTTGGTGCTCAAATTTTGCGTGACCGCTTTATCTGACCCCAGGAACTTTCTATGCGGTTTCCGGAGAATTTTGTTCCGGGACCGGAATCCCGAAAGTGTATTATACACTTCAATTTACCGTTCAGAGCTCGTCAGGACCGGTTTCTTTTTCTCCTGTTTTTCAATCACGCGTCCTAGCTCATTTCAGGAGTTAACTGTTCAATTTCAGACCTCAAATAACGAGCTTTAACGCATTTTTCACGATAATCCGAGTCTCGCGAATCTTTGGTTTTCTACACACAGGCACCCCCAAATGTCTTCTTGGTGCTCAAATTTTGCCTGGCCTCTTTATCGACCCCAGGAACTTTCTATGCGATTTCCGGAGAATTTTGTTCCGGGACGCTGGAATCCCGAAAAACCGTGTATTATACACTTCAATTTCGTACCGTTCGGGAGGTAAACAGGACCGGTTTCTTTTTCTCCTGTTTTTCAATCACGCGTCCTACCTCATTTCAGGAGTTAACCTGTTCGATTTTAGCCTCAAATAACGAGCTTTAACACATTTTTCACGATAATCCGAGTTTCGGCAAATGCTGGTTTCTGCCACACCGGCACCCCCAAATGTCTTCCGTTGGTGCTCAAATTTTGCGTGGCCGCTTTATCTGACCCCACGAACTTTCTATGCGGTTTCCGGAAAATTTTGTTCGGGACCGGAATTCGAAAAACCGTGTATATTATACACTTCAATTTCAGCCGGTTCGGGAGGTCGTACCGAACCCGGTTTCTTTTTCTCCCTGTTTTTCAATCACGCGCCCTACCTCATTTCAGGAGTTAACCTGTGCGATTTCAGCCTCAAATAACGACTTTTAACGCATTTTTCACGATAATCCGAGTTTCGGCATATGTTGGTTTCTGGCACACCGGCACCCCCAAATGTTTTTCGTTGGTGCTCAAATTTTGCTTGGCCGCTTTATCTGACCCCAGGAACTTTCTATGCGATTTCCGGATAATTTTGTTCCGGGACCCCGGAATCCCGAAAAACCGTGTATTACACACTTCAATTTCAGCCGTTCGGGAGGTCGTACCGGACCCGGTTTCTTTTTCTTCCTGTTTTCAATCACGCGCCCCACCTTATTTCAGGAGTTAACCTGTTCGATTTCAGCCTCAAATAACGAGCTTTAACGCATTTTTCACGATAATCCGAGTTTCGGCGAATGCTAGTTTCTGGCACCCCGACACCCCAAATATCTTCCGTTGGTGCTCAAATTTTGCGTGGCCGCTTTATCTGACCCCAGGAACTTTCTATGCGATTTCCGGAGAATTTTGTTCCGGGACCCCGGAATCCCGAAAAACCGTGTATTATACACTTCAATTTCAGCCGTTCGGGAGGTCGTACCGGACCCGGTTTTTTTTCTCCCTGTTTTTCAATCACGCGTCCTACCTCATTTCAGGAGTTAACCTGTTCGATTTTGACCTCAAATAACGAGCTTTAACGCATTTTTCACGATAATCCGAGTTTCGGCAAATGCTGGTTTCTGGCACACCGGCACCCCTAAATGTCTTCCGTTGGTGCTCAAATTTTGCGTGACCGCTTTATTTGACCCCAGGAACTTTCTATGCGGTTTCCGGAGAATTTTGTTCCGGGACCCCGGAATCCCGAAAAACCGTGTATTATACACTTCAATTTCACCGTTCAGAGGTCGACGGACCCGGTTTCTTTTTCTCCCTGTTTTTCAATCACGCGTCCTACCTCATTTCAGGAGTTAACCTGTTCGATTTCAGCTTCAAATAACGAGCTTTAACGCATTTTTAACGATAATCCGAGTCTCGGCGAATGCTGGTTTCTACCACACCGGCACCCCCAAATGTCTTCTGTTGGTGCTCAAATTTTGCCTGGCCTCTTTATCTGACCCCAGGAACTTTCTATGCGATTTCCGGAGAATTTTGTTCCGGGACCCCGGAATCCCGAAAAACCGTGTATTATACACTTCAATTTCAAATTGTTCGGGAGGTCGTACCGGACCCGGTTTCTTTTTCTCCCTGTTTTTCAATCACGCGTCCTACCTCATTTCAGGAGTTAACCTGTTCGATTTTAGCCTCAAATAACGAGCTTTAACGCATTTTTCACGATAATCCGAGTTTCGGCAAATGCTGGTTTCTGCCACACCGGCACCCCCAAATGTCTTCCGTTGGTGCTCAAATTTTGCGTGGCCTCTTTATCTGACCCCACGAACTTTCTATGCGGTTTCCGGAAAATTTTTTCCAGGACCCCGGAATTCCGAAAAACCGTGTATATTATACACTTCAATTTCAGCGGTTCGGGAGGTCGTACCGGACCCGGATTCTTTTTCTCCCTGCTTTTTAATCACGCGCCCTACCTCATTTCAGGAGTTAACATGTTCGATTTCAGCCTCAAATAACGACTTTTAACGCATTTTTCACGATAATCCGAGTCTCGGCGAATGCTGGTTTCTTACACACCGGCACCCCCAAATGTCTTCCGTTGGTGCTCAAATTTTGCGTGGCCGCTTTATCTGACCCCAGGAACTTTCTATGCGGTTTCCGGAGAATTTTGTTCCGGGACCCCGGAATCCCGATAAAACCGTGTATTATACACTTCAATTTCAGCCGTTCAGGAGGTCGTACCGGACCCGGTTTCTTTTTCTCCTTGTTTTTCAATTACGCGTCCTACCTCATTTCAGGAGTTAACCTGTTCGATTTCAGCTTCAAATAACGAGCTTTAACGCATTTTTCACGATAATCCGAGTCTCGGCGAATGCTGGTTTCTACCACACCGGCACCCCCAAATGTCTTCTGTTGGTGCTCAAATTTTGCCTGGCCTCTTTATCTGACCCCAGGAACTTTCTATGCGATTTCCGGAGAATTTTGTTCCGGGACCCCGGAATCCCGAAAAACCGTGTATTATACACTTCAATTTTCACTGCTCGTTCGGGAGGTCGAAATCGGACCGGTTTCTTTTTCTCCCTGTTTTTCAATCACGCGTCCTACCTCATTTCAGGAGTTAACCTGTTCGATTTTAGCCTCAAATAACGAGCTTTAACGCATTTTTCACGATAATCCGAGTTTCGGCAAATGCTGGTTTCTGCCACACCGGCACCCCCAAATGTCTTCCGTTGGTGCTCAAATTTTGCGTGGCCGCTTTATCTGACCCCACGAACTTTCTATGCGGTTTCCGGAAAAATTTTTTCCGGGACTTTAATTCAAAAACCGTGTATATTATACACTTCAATTTCAATGTTCGGGAGGTCGACGGACCCGGATTTTTTTCTCCCTGCTTTTTAATCACGCGCCCTACCTCATTTCAGGAGTTAACATGTTCGATTTCAGCCTCAAATAACGACTTTTAACGCATTTTTCACGATAATCCGAGTCTCGGCGAATGCTGGTTTCTTACACACCATCACCCCCAAATGTCTTCCGTTGGTGCTCAAATTTTGCGTGACCGCTTTATCTGACCCCAGGAACTTTCTATGCGGTTTCCGGAGAATTTTGTTCCGGGACCCCGGAATCCCGAAAAACCGTGTATTATACACTTCAATTTCAGCCGTTCAGGAGGTCGTACCGGACCCGGTTTCTTTTTCTCCCTGTTTTTCAATCACGCGTCCTACCTCATTTCAGGAGTTAACCTGTTCGATTTCAGCCTCAAATAACGAGCTTTAACGCATTTTTCACGATAATCCGAGTCTCGGCGAATGCTGGTTTCTACCACACAGGCACCCCCAAATGTCTTCTTTGGTGCTCAAATTTTGCCTGGCCTCTTTATCTGACCCCAGGAACTTTCTATGCGATTTCCGGAGAATTTTGTTCCGGACGCTGAATCCGAAAAACCGTGTATTATACACTTCAATTTCACCGTTCGGGAGGTAAACGGACCGGTTTCTTTTTCTCCTGTTTTTCAATCACGCGTCCTACCTCATTTCAGGAGTTAACTGTTCGATTTCAGCCTCAAATAACGAGCTTTAACACATTTTTCACGATAATCCGAGTTTCGGCAAATGCTGGTTTCTGCCACACCGGCACCCCCAAATGTCTTCCGTTGGTGCTCAAATTTTGCGTGGCCGCTTTATCTGACCCCACGCACTTTCTATGCGGTTTCCGGAAAATTTTGTTCGGGACCCCGAATTCGAAACCGTGTATATTATACACTTCAATTTCAGCCGTTCGGGAGGTCGTACCGAACCCGGTTTCTTTTTCTCCCTGTTTTTCAATCACGCGCCCTACCTCATTTCAGGAGTTAACCTGTGCGATTTCAGCCTCAAATAACGACTTTTAACGCATTTTTCACGATAATCCGAGTTTCGGCATATGTTGGTTTCTGGCACACCGGCACCCCCAAATGTTTTTCGTTGGTGCTCAAATTTTGCTTGGCCGCTTTATCTGACCCCAGGAACTTTCTATGCGATTTCCGGATAATTTTGTTCCGGGACCTCGGAATCCCGAAAAACCGTGTATTACACACTTCAATTTCAGCCGTTCGGGAGGTCGTACCGGACCCGGTTTCTTTTTCTTCCTGTTTTCAATCACGCGCCCCACCTCATTTCAGGAGTTAACCTGTTCGATTTCAGCCTCAAATAACGAGCTTTAACGCATTTTTCACGATAATCCGAGTTTCGGCGAATGCTAGTTTCTGGCACCCCGACACCCCAAATATCTTCCGTTGGTGCTCAAATTTTGCGTGGCCGCTTTATCTGACCCCAGGAACTTTCTATGCGATTTCCGAGAATTTTGTTAGGGACCGAATCCCGAAAAACCGTGTATTATACACTTCAATTTCAGCCGTTCGGGAGGTAGTAACGGACCCGGTTTTTTTCTCCTGTTTTTCAATCACGCATCCTACCTCATTTCAGGAGTTAACTGTTCGATTTGACCTCAAATAACGAGCTTTAACGCATTTTTCACGATAATCCGAGTTTCGGCAAATCTTTGGTTTTCGCACACCGGCACCCCTAAATGTCTTCCGTTGGTGCTCAAATTTTGCGTGACCGCTTTATTTGACCCCAGGAACTTTCTATGCGGTTTCCGGAGAATTTTGTTCCGGGACCCCGGAATCCCGAAAAACCGTGTATTATACACTTCAATTTGTACCGTTCAGAGGTCGTCAGGACCGGTTTCTTTTTCTCCTGTTTTTCAATCACGCGTCCTACCTCATTTCAGGAGTTAACCTGTTCGATTTCAGCTTCAAATAACGAGCTTTAACGCATTTTTAACGATAATCCGAGTCTCGCGAATCTTTGGTTTCTACCACACCGCACCCCCAAATGTCTTTGTTGGTGCTCAAATTTTGCCTGGCCTCTTTATCGACCCCAGGAACTTTCTATGCGATTTCCGGAGAATTTTGTTCCGGGACCGAGGAATCCCGAAAAACCGTGTATTATACACTTCAATTTCACTGTTCGGGAGGTAAACGGACCCGGTTTCTTTTTCTCCCTGTTTTTCAATCACGCGTCCTACCTCATTTCAGGAGTTAACCTGTTCGATTTTAGCCTCAAATAACGAGCTTTAACGCATTTTTCACGATAATCCGAGTTTCGGCAAATCTTTGGTTTCGCCACACCGGCACCCCAAATGTCTTCCGTTGGTGCTCAAATTTTGCGTGGCCTCTTTATCTGACCCCAGGAACTTTCTATGCGGTTTCGGAAAATTTTTTCCAGGACCGGAATTCGAAAAAAACCGTGTATATTATACACTTCAATTTCAAATGATTCGGGAGGTCGACGGACCGGATTCTTTTTCTCCTCGCTTTTTAATCACGCGCCCTACCTCATTTCAGGAGTTAACATGTTCGATTTCAGCCTCAAATAACGACTTTTAACGCATTTTTCACGATAATCCGAGTCTCGGCGAATCTTTGGTTTTTACACACCGGCACCCCCAAATGTCTTCCGTTGGTGCTCAAATTTTGCGTGGCCGCTTTATCGACCCCAGGAACTTTCTATGCGGTTTCGGAGAATTTTGTTCGGGACCCGGAATCCCGATAAAACCGTGTATTATACACTTCAATTTCACCGTTCAGAGGTAAACAGGACCGGTTTCTTTTTCTCCCTGTTTTTCAATTACGCGTCCTACCTCATTTCAGGAGTTAACCTGTTCGATTTCAGCTTCAAATAACGAGCTTTAACGCATTTTTCACGATAATCCGAGTCTCGGCGAATGCTGGTTTCTACCACACCGGCACCCCCAAATGTCTTCTGTTGGTGCTCAAATTTTGCCTGGCCTCTTTATCTGACCCCAGGAACTTTCTATGCGATTTCCGGAGAATTTTGTTAGGGACCCGGAATCCCGAAAAACCGTGTATTATACACTTCAATTTCACCGTTCGGAAGGTCGTACCGGACCGGTTTCTTTTTCTCCTGTTTTTCAATCACGCGTCCTACCTCATTTCAGGAGTTAACCTGTTCGATTTTAGCCTCAAATAACGAGCTTTAACGCATTTTTCACGATAATCCGAGTTTCGGCAAATGCTGGTTTCTGCCACACCGGCACCCCCAAATGTCTTCCGTTGGTGCTCAAATTTTGCGTGGCCGCTTTATCTGACCCCACGAACTTTCTATGCGGTTTCCGGAAAAATTTTTTCCAGGACCCCGGAATTCCGAAAAACCGTGTATATTATACACTTCAATTTCAGCGGTTCGGGAGGTCGTACCGGACCCGGATTTTTTTCTCCCTGCTTTTTAATCACGCGCCCTACCTCATTTCAGGAGTTAACATGTTCGATTTCAGCCTCAAATAACGACTTTTAACGCATTTTTCACGATAATCCGAGTCTCGGCGAATGCTGGTTTCTTACACACCGGCACCCCCAAATGTCTTCCGTTGGTGCTCAAATTTTGCGTGGCCGCTTTATCTGACCCCAGGAACTTTCTATGCGATTTCCGGAGAATTTTGTTCGGGACCCCGAATTCGAAAAACCATGTATTATACACTTCAATTTCGGTAGTTCGGGAGGTCGACAGGACCGGTTTCTTTTTCTTCTGTTTTTCAATCACGCGTCCCACCTCATTTCAGGAGTTAACTGTTCGATTTCACCTCAAATAACGAGCTTTAACGCATTTTCACGATAATCCGAGTTTCGGCGAATCTTTGGTTTCGGCACCCGACACCCCCAAATATCTTCCGTTGGTGCTCAAATTTTGCGTGGCCGCTTTATCTGACCCCAGGAACTTTCTATGCGATTTCCGGAGAATTTTGTTCCGAGACCCCGGAATCCCAAAACCGTGTATATTATACACTTCAACTTCAATGATTCGGAAGGTCGACTTAGGACCGGTTTCTTTTTCTCCTGTTTTTTAATCACGCGCCCTACCTCATTTCAGGAGTTAACCGGTTCGATTTCGACCTCAAATAACGACTTTTAACGCATTTTTCACGATAATCCGAGTCTCGGCGAATCTTTGGTTTCTTACACACCGGCACCCCCAAATGTCTTCCGTTGGTGCTCAAATTTTGCGTGGCCGCTTTATCGACCCCGGGAATTTTCTATGCGATTTCCGGAGAATTTTGTTCGGGACCGAATTCAGAAAAACCATGTATTATACACTTCAATTTGTTAGTTCGGGAGGTCGTAAATCAGGATCCGGTTTCTTTTTCTTCTGTTTTTCAATCACGCGTCCTACCTCATTTCAGGAGTTAACTGTTCGATTTCAGCCTCAAATAACGAGCTTTAACGCATTTTTCACGATAATTCGAGTTTCGGCGAATCTTTGGTTTTCGACACACCGGCACCCCAAATGTCTTCCGTTGGTGCTCAAATTTTGCGTGGCCGCTTTATCGACCCCGCTGAACTTTCTATGCGGTTTCGAAAAATTTTTTTCCGGGACCGAATTCAGAAAAACCGTGTATTATTATATACTTCAATTTCGGCCGTTCGGGAGGTCGACAGGACCGGTTTCTTTTTCTTCTGTTTTTTAATCACGCGTCCTACCTCATTTCAGGAGTTAACTGTTCGATTTGACCTCAAATAACGACTTTTAACGCATTTTTCACGATAATCCGAGTCTCGCGAATCTTTGGTTTCTAGCACACCGGCACCCCAAATGTCTTTCGTTGGTACTCAAATTTTGCCTGGCCTTTTTATCGACCCAGGGAACTTTCTATGCGATTCCGGAGAATTTTGTTCGGGACTCGGAATCCGAAAAACCGTGTGATAAACAATTCAATTTCGGCCCGTTCGGGAGGTCGTCAGGACCCGGTTTCTTTTTCTCCCTATTTTTCAATCACGCGTCCTACCTCATTTCAGGAGTTAACTGTTCGATTTGACCTCAAATAATGAGCTTTAACGCATTTTCACGATAATCCGAGTTTCGGCGAATCTTTGGTTTCGGTACCAAGCACCCCCAAATATCTTCCGTTGGTGCTCAAATTTTGCGTGGCCGCTTTATCTGACCCCAGGAACTTGCTATGCGTTTTTCGGAGAATTTTGTTCCGGGAACTCTGAATCCCGAAAAACCGTGTATTATACACTTCAATTTCAGCCGTTCGGGAGGTCGTACTGGACCCGGTTTCTTTTTCTTCCTGTTTTTCAATCACGCGTCCTACCTCAATTCAGGAGTTAACCTGTTTGATTTCAACCTCAAATAACGAGTTTTAACGCATTTTCACGATAATTCGAGTCTCGGCGAATGCTGGTTTCTAGCACACCGGCACCCCCAAATGTCTTCCGTTGGTGCTCAAATTTTGCCTGGCCTCTTTATCTGACCCCAGGAACTTTCTATGCGATTTCCGGAGAATTTTGGTCCAGGACTCCGGAATCCCGAAAAACCGTGTATTATACACATCAATTTCAGCAGTTCGGGAGGTCGTACCGGACGCGGTTTCTTTTTCTCCCTGTTTTTCAATCACGCGTCCTTCCTCATTTCAGGAGTTAACCTGTTCGATTTTAGCCTCAAATAATGAGCTTTAATGCATTTTTCACGATAATTCGAGTTTTGGCGAATGCTGGTTTCTGGCACCCCGACACCCCCAAATGTCTTCCGTTGGTGCTCAAACTTTGCCTGGCCTCTTTAGCTGACCCCAGGAACTTTCTATGCGATTTCCGGAGAATTTTGTTCCGGGACCCCGGAATCCCGAAAAACCGTGTATTATACACTTCAATTTCAGCCATTCGGGAGGTCGTACCGGACCCGGTTTCTTTTTCTCCCTGTTTTTCAATCACACGTCCTACCTCATTTCAGGAGTTAACCTGTTCGATTTCAGCCTCAAATAACGAGTTTTAACGCATTTTTCACGACAATCCGAGTTTCGGCAAATGTTGGTTTCTGGCACACCGGCACCCCCAAATGATTTCCGTTGGTGCTCAAATTTTGCGTGGCCGCTTTATCTGACCCCAGGAACTTGCTATGCGGTTTCCAGAGAATTTTGTTCCGGGACCCCAGAATCCCGAAAAACCGTGTATTATACACTTCAATTTGTGCCGTTCGGGAGGTCAGGACTCGGTTTCTTTTTTTCTTCTGTTTTTCAATCACGCGTCCTACCTCATTTCAAGAGTTAACCTGTTTGATTTCAGCCTCAAATAACGAGTTTTAACGCATTTTCACGATAATTCGAGTTTCGGTGAATCTTTGGTTTTCGACACACCGGCACCCCCAAATGTCTTCCGTTGGTGCTCAAATTTTGCGTGGCCGCTTTATCGACCCCAGGAACTTTCTATGCGATTTCCGGAGAATTTTGTTCCGGGACCTGATTCGAAAAACCGTGTATTATGATACACTTCAATTTCGGCCGTTCGGGAGGTCGTCAGGACCCGGTTTCTTTTTCTTCTGTTTTTTAATCACGCGTCCTACCTCATTTCAGGAGTTAACTGTTCGATTTGACCTCAAATAACGACTTTTAACGCATTTTTCACGATAATCCGAATCTCGCGAATTGGTTTCTTACACAAGCACCCCAAATGTCTTCCGTTGGTGCTCAAATTTTGCGTGGCCGCTTTATCGACCCCAGGAACTTTCTATGCGATTTCCGGAGAATTTTGTTCCGGGACCCGGAATCCCGAAAAACCGTGTATTATACACTTCAATTTCGGTAGTTCGGGAGGTCGTAGGACCGGTTTCTTTTTTTCTTCTGTTTTTCAATCACGCGTCCTACCTCATTTCAGGAGTTAACTGTTCGATTTGACCTCAAATAACGAGCTTTAACGCATTTTCACGATAATCCGAGTTTCGGCGAATCTTTGGTTTCAGTACCCGGCACCCCAAATATCTTCCGTTGGTGCTCAAATTTTGCGTGGCCGCTTTATCTGACCGCCGGAACTTTCTATGCGATTTCCGGAGAATTTTGTTCCGGAATCCCGAAAACCGTGTATTATACACTTCAATTTCATCCGTTCGGGAGGTAAATCGGACCCGGTTTTTTTCTCCTGTTTTTCAATCACGCATCCTACCTCATTTCAGGAGTTAACCTGTTCGATTTCACCCTCAAATAACGAGCTTTAACGCATTTTTCACGATAATCCGAGTTTCGGCAAATCTTTGGTTTTCGCACACCTAAGCACCCCAAATGTCTTCCGTTGGTGCTCAAATTTTGCGTGACCGCTTTATTTGACCCCAGGAACTTTCTATGCGGTTTCCGGAGAATTTTGTTCCGGGACCCCGGAATCCCGAAAAACCGTGTATTATACACTTCAATTTCAGCCGTTCGGGAGGTCGTACGGACCGGTTTCTTTTTCTTCTGTTTTTCAATCACGCGTCCTACTTTATTTTGGAGTTAACTGTTCGATTTCAGCCTCAAATAACGAGCTTTAACGCATTTTTCACGATAATCCGAGTCTCGGCGAATCTTTGGTTTCTAGCACACCGGCACCCCAAATGTCTTTCGTTGGTGCTCAAATTTTGCCTGGCCTCTTTATCGACCCCAGGGAACTTTCTATGCGATTCCGGAGAATTTTGTTCCGGGACCCCGGAATCCCGAAAAACCGTGTATTAAACACTTCAATTTGGTAGTTCGGGAGGTAAACTAGGACCGGTTTCTGTTTCTCCTGTTTTTCAATCACGCGTCCTACCTCATTTCAGGAGTTAACCTGTTCGATTTGAGCCTCAAATAACGAGCTTTAACGCATTTTTCACGATAATCCGAGTTTCGGCGAATCTTTGGTTTTCGGTACCCGGCACCCCCAAATATCTTCCGTTGGTGCTCAAATTTTGCGTGGCCGCTTTATCTGACCCCAGGAACTTTCTATGCGATTTCCGGAGAATTTTGTTCCGGGACCCCGGAATCCCGAAAAACCGTGTATTATACACACTTCAATTTCAGCCGTTCGGGAGGTCGTACCGGACCTGGTTTTGTTTTTCTCCCTGTTTTTCAATCACGCTTCCTACCTCATTCCAGGAGTTAACCTGTTCGATTTCAGACTCAAATAACGAGCTTTAACGCATTTTTCACGATAATCCTAGTTTCGGCAAATCTTTGGTTTTCGGCACACCGGCACCCCCAAATGTCTTCCGTTGGTGCTCAAATTTTGCGTGACCGCTTTATTTGACCCCAGGAACTTTCTATGCGGTTTCCGGAGAATTTTGTTCGGGACCGGAATCCGAAAAACCGTGTATTATATACACTTCAATTTCACCGTTCGGGAGGTCGTACAGGACCGGTTTCTTTTTCTTCCTGTTTTTCAATCACGCGTCCTACCTCATTTCGGGAGTTAACCTGTTCGATTTCAGCCTCAAATAACGAGCTTTAACGCATTTTTCACGATAATCCGAGTCTCGCGAATCTTTGGTTTTCTAGCACACCGGCACCCCAAATGTCTTCCGTTGGTGCTCAAATTTTGCGTGGCCTCTTTATCGACCCCGGGAACTTTCTATGCGATTCCGGAGAATTTTGTTAGGGACTCGGAATCCCGAAAAACCGTGTATTAAACACTTCAATTTCGGTAGTTCGGGAGGAGGTCGTCAGGACCGGTTTCTTTTTCTCCCTGTTTTTCAATCACGCGTCCTACCTCATTTCAGGAGTTAACCTGTTCGATTTCAGCCTCAAATAACGAGCTTTAACGCATTTTTCACGATAATCCGAGTTTCGGCAAATGTTGGTTTCTGGCACACCGGCACCCCCAAATGTGTTCCGTTGGTGCTCAAATTTTGCTTGGCCGCTTTATCTGACCCCAGGAACTTTCTATGCGGTTTCCGGAGAATTTTGTTCCGGGACCTCGGAATCCCGAAAAACAGTGTATTACACACTTCAATTTCAGCCGTTCGGGAGGTCGTACCGGACCCGGTTTATTTCTCTCCCTATTTTTCAATCACTCGTCCTACCTTATTTCAGGAGTTAACCTGTTCGATTTCAGCCTCAAATAACGAGCTTTAACGCATTTTTCACGATAATTCGAGTTTCGGCAAATCTTTGGTTTTCGCACACCTGCAAGCACCCCAAATGTCTTCCGTTGGTGCTCAAATTTTGCGTGGCCGCTTTATCTGACCCCAGGAACTTTCTATGCGATTTCCGGAGAATTTTGTTCCGGGACCCCGGAATCCCGAAAAACCGTGTATTACACTTCAATTTCAGCCGTTCGGGAGGTCGTACCGGACCCGGTTTCTTTTTCTTCCTGTTTTTCAATCACGCGTCCTACCTCATTTCTGGAGTTAACCTGTTCGATTTCAGCCTCAAATAACGAGCTTTAACGCATTTTTCACGATAATCCGAGTCTCGGCGAATGCTGGTTTCTAGCACACCGGCACCCCCAAATGTCTTCCGTTGGTGCTCAAATTTTGCCTGGCCTCTTTATCTGACCCCAGGAACTTTCTATGCGATTCCCGGAGAATTTTGTTCCGGGACTCCGGAATCCCGAAAAACCGTGTATTAAACACTTCAATTTCGGTAGTTCGGGAGGTCAGGACCGGTTTCTTTTTCTCCCTGTTTTTCAATCACGCGTCCTACCTCATTTCAGGAGTTAACCTGTTCGATTTCAGCCTCAAATAACGAGCTTTAACGCATTTTTCACGATAATCCGAGTTTCGGCAAATGTTGGTTTCTGGCACACCGGCACCCCCAAATGTTTTCCGTTGGTGCTCAAATTTTGCTTGGCCGCTTTATCTGACCCCAGGAACTTTCTTTGCGGTTTCCGGAGAATTTTGTTCCGGGACCTCGGAATCCCGAAAAACAGTGTATTACACACTTCAATTTCAGCCGTTCGGGAGGTCGTACCGGACCCGGTTTATTTCTCTCCCTATTTTTCAATCACTCGTCCTACCTTATTTCAGGAGTTAACCTGTTCGATTTCAGCCTCAAATAACGAGCTTTAACGCATTTTTCACGATAATTCGAGTTTCGGCGAATGCTGGTTTCTGACACACCGGCACCCCCAAATGTCTTCCGTTGGTGCTCAAATTTTGCGTGGCCTCTTTATCTGACCCCAGGAACTTTCTATGCGATTCCCGGAGAATTTTGTTCCGGGACTCCGGAATCCCGAAAAACCGTGTATTAAACACTTCAATTTCAGCCGTTCGGGAGGTCGTACCGGACCCGGTTTCTTTTTCTTCCTGTTTTTCAATCACGCGTCCTACCTCATTTCGGAGTTAACTGTTCGATTTCAGACCTCAAATAACGAGCTTTAACGCATTTTTCACGATAATCCGAGTTTCGGCGAATCTTGGTTTCTGGCACACCGGCACCCCCAAATGTCTTCCGTTGGTGCTCAAATTTTGTCGGCCTCTTTATCCGACCCCGGGAACTTTCTATGCGATTCCGGAGAATTTTGTTCGGGACTCGAATCCCGAAAAACCGTGTATTAAACACTTCAATTTCGGTACCCGTTCGGGAGGTCGTCGGACCGGTTTCTTTTTCTCCTGTTTTTCAATCACGCGTCCTAGCTCATTTCAGGAGTTAACTTTGTTCGATTTGACCTCAAATAACGAGCTTTAACGCATTTTTCACGATAATCCGAGTTTCGGCAAATGTTGGTTTCTGGCACACCGGCACCCCCAAATGTTTTCCGTTGGTGCTCAAATTTTGCTTGGCCGCTTTATCTGACCCCAGGAACTTTCTATGCGGTTTCCGGAGAATTTTGTTCCGGGACCCCGGAATCCCGAAAAAAACGAGTGTATTACACACTTCAATTTCAGCCGTTCGGGAGGTCGTACCGGACCCGGTTTATTTCTCTCCCTATTTTTCAATCACTCGTCCTACCTTATTTCAGGAGTTAACCTGTTCGATTTCAGCCTCAAATAACGAGCTTTAACGCATTTTTCACGATAATTCGAGTTTCGGCGAATGCTGGTTTCTGACACACCGGCACCCCCAAATGTCTTCCGTTGGTGCTCAAATTTTGCGTGGCCGCTTTATCGACCCCGCGAACTTTCTATGCGGTTTTCGGAGAATTTTGTTAGGGACCGGAATCCCGAAAACCGTGTATTACACTTCAATTTCGGCCGTTCGGGAGGTCGTGCCGGACCCGGTTTCTTTTTCTTCTGTTTTTCAATCACGCGTCCTACCTCATTTCGGAGTTAACCTGTTCGATTTCAGCCTCAAATAACGAGCTTTAACGCATTTTTCACGATAATCCGAGTCTCGGCGAATCTTTGGTTTCTAGCACACCGGCACCCCCAAATGTCTTCCGTTGGTGCTCAAATTTTGCCTGGCCTCTTTTATCGACCCCAGGAACTTTCTATGCGATTCCCGGAGAATTTTGTTAGGGACTCAGAATCCCGAAAAACCGTGTATTAAACACTTCAATTTCGGTAGTTCGGGAGGTAAACTGGGACCGGTTTCTTTTTCTCCTGTTTTTCAATCACGCGTCCTACCTCATTTCAGGAGTTAACCTGTTCGATTTCAGCCTCAAATAACGAGCTTTAACGCATTTTTCACGATAATCCGAGTTTCGGCAAATGTTGGTTTCTGGCACACCGGCACCCCCAAATGTTTTCCGTTGGTGCTCAAATTTTGCTTGGCCGCTTATATCGACCCCAGGAACTTTCTATGCGGTTTCGGAGAATTTTGTTAGGGACCTCGGAATCCCGAAAAACAGTGTATTACACACTTCAATTTCAGCCGTTCGGGAGGTCGTACCGGACCCGGTTTATTTCTCTCCCTATTTTTCAATCACTCGTCCTACCTTATTTCAGGAGTTAACCTGTTCGATTTCAGCCTCAAATAACGAGCTTTAACGCATTTTTCACGATAATTCGAGTTTCGGCGAATGCTGGTTTCTGACACACCGGCACCCCCAAATGTCTTCCGTTGGTGCTCAAATTTTGCGTGGCCGCTTTATCTGACCCCGCGAACTTTCTATGCGGTTTCCGGAAAATTTTGTTCCGGGACCCCGGAATTCCGAAAAACCGTGTATATATACTTCAATTTCAGCCGTTCGGGAGGTCGTACCGGACCCGGTTTCTTTTTCTTCCTGTTTTTTAATCACGCGTCCTACCTCATTTCAGGAGTTAACCTGTTCGATTTCAGCCTCAAATAACGACTTTTAACGCATTTTTCACGATAATCCGAGTCTCGGCGAATGCTGGTTTCTAGCACACCGGCACCCCAAATGTCTTTCGTTGGTGCTCAAATTTTGCCTGGCCTCTTTATCTGACCCCAGGAACTTTCTATGCGATTCCCGGAGAATTTTGTTCCGGGACTCCGGAATCCCGAAAAACCGTGTATTAAACACTTCAATTTCAGCCGTTCGGGAGGTCGTACCGGACCCGGTTTCTTTTTCTCCCTGTTTTTCAATCACGCGTCCTACCTCATTTCAGGAGTTAACCTGTTCGATTTCAGCCTCAAATAACGAGCTTTAACGCATTTTTCACGATAATCCGAGTTTCGCGAATCTTTGGTTTTAAGTACCCGGCACCCCAAATATCTTCCGTTGGTGCTCAAATTTTGCGTGGCCGTTTTATCTAACCCCAGGAACTTTCTATGCGATTTCCGGAGAATTTTGTTAGGGACCGAATCCCGAAAAACCGTGTATTATACACTTCAATTTCAGCCGTTCCGGAGGTCGTACCGGACCCGGTTTTTTTTCTCCCTGTTTTTCAATCACGCATCCTACCTCATTTCAGGAGTTAACCTGTTCGATTTCAGCCTCAAATAACGAGCTTTAACGCATTTTTCACGATAATCCGAGTTTCGGCCAATGCTGGTTTCTGGCACACCGGCACCCCCAAATGTCTTCCGTTGGTGCTCAAATTTTGCGTGACCGCTTTATTTGACCCCAGGAACTTTCTATGCGGTTTCCGGAGAATTTTGTTCCGGGACCCCGGAATCCCGAAAAACCGTGTATTACACTTCAATTTCAGCCGTTCAGGAGGTCGTACCGGTGTAGACACCTCGTTTCTGCACCTCCCGCAAACCACCCGGTGATGATTGGGCCACATGTTTGATTCGCGGAACGATTTGTGACAGTTCGTAAGATTATTGTCAAGTGATTGCTCAAATATTAATGTCAACCTCTTAGTTGTCATCTACGTCCTGATACGGTCGTTTTGGCAGTAATTAGAGTACATTCGGAGTCCGGGTCAAAAACCGTCTCCATTTTCTGATAGCTGTTAAATCCCGAGTCAGAATGTTCTGGAATGTTCCGGATAAATCTATTCCATATTTCACAAATTTTATCTTTTGGCAAATAATATCCCGTAATATTCAAATGATAACCGAATTATTTCCGTCCTACCATAACTCAAACGCGGAAATCTTTCTTCAGCAGGAGGAAACCTCCTGGGAACAGACGCAGCAGTCTTTGCGCCTCTTCCAAGGGACGCAGATGGGCTGCGCGCCTCTTCCCAGGCCCTTCTTTGCATGATTTACGTATCTTTTTTATATCTTTCCGAGATTCACTTCCAAAGAGTCTCCGAAACCCTATTCCTTCACGTGATTAGTATAAATAGGAGCCTTCGTTCCTCATATTTCTCACGCGAGTGTCCGCCCTTCTCTTCTCCCTTTGCATTCTAGACTTCGTTCTTACTAATTGGCGCCTACGTGCTTGGACTTCCGACCACGTAAGCTCGGATCTTTCCGGTACCACCTCTCTCGTTGCATGACCGACCAATTTGACCAACTCCACATCAATCAACTTAATTAATCAATCGTTTTCCTCTTACGAGGGCACTCTTTCCTTGCATTCGCATCGAGCATTCACTAGTCGATTTTCTTAGTTCATCTCGTTCCGTCAACATGTAAGTCTGAGGGTGTATATTCCTCTTTTGTTTATCGTATTTTATTTATTGTATAATCACCATTGTAAGATTTATGTCGAAAACACAATTAAAACCGATTTCTAAAACCGTACTTTAAAAACTCGTTTTTACGGATTTCCGATGAGACAGACGACGTCGAGAAAAGAAAAGACGCAAGAATCGCCGCGCCTCTTGAAGGAGCGCGAGTTCTGCCTGCGCCTCTTCGTGAGGCTGCCGCAGTTCCTGCTTCTTTTCTTCTTCTTCGTCCTCTGTAATTCTTTTTTTCATTTATATTTGCTTTCAATTGTTTTCCGTTGATTCGTTCACATCGTCATTAATAATTTCATATGTATATTATTCATTCATCATTAACATGTTTAATTCATCATTGTTCCGACTTAAATCCTAAATAATCAATATTTACGGGTTTTCGTCTTTAATATTCAAACCCGGATTCTAGAAGTTCAATCTGTTCATATTGGGTTTCTGAGATTCGTCATTGATATATTTGCATCCATGTTCGTCATCATTCATCATGTTTAGTCTAATTAATTGTTTAGTTTGTTCCATTCACCGATGTCACTAATTAATCATTCATTAACATCGTCCCCTCACATAATTTATCCGTTTAATTCCGTCTCATCCATGTTTTACTGTTTTTATGACCCATTCACATGTAATTAATACATTAAATCACTTTCATCCGAGTCCAATTATCAAATCAATCCTTAAAATTACCAATCGACATTAACGACTTGCAGTTCCGGCTTCACAACCAGAACTCACCCTTGGAACAGACGCAAAGAATCGCTGCGCCTCTTCAGGGCGCGATTTATTTGCTGCGCTGTTCAGGATGAGTTTTGTCCCGAACTCCGTTTACGCCTTGACCTAGTTTGTTTAGTCTACGTATTAATTAACTATTATCCGTAATATCGCCCTAATTCCTGTTTGTTAATTCTTTTGTTCTTTCTTTCTCAAATTATCCGTTTTAGAGGTATTTTCGACATAAATCGCCTAATCCGTTGTAATTAATGTAATTTTCATTATCGTAATTTATAGTTATTGTATTTCTTTTATTCATTCGTATGCTTTCACATGTAATTGAATTTAAATCCTACTCGACAATAATTGTATGTTGTATTAATTGTTCACCGACTTAGCCTAATCTTCACATGCTAGGATTAAAACTTGGATGTTGCATTGCATGCATATAGCCGACGATATATCGAGTACGAATAAACTCCCTAATCATTAGTAGAGGCCGCTATCGAGGCGGGCGGGATTAGGTGTTCGATCAAAAGAGCTTCCTAATACGTACCCTCACCCCTTACTCCAGATCTCCGTGAGCACCCGTGTTCATTGGCATCCACGAGAGTCATTCTAGACATAGAATGCTAAGGGTAACGATTGCTTAGTGTTCATGTCACTACTTTGTGTCTTGACATGACACGAGGTATTCGAACGGTTCCAATTTCCCATAAAAATTGGTGGCGACTCCTTACAAAATGCAAACGCTTGTCCCTCGTTTCTCACCAAGCGCCCCCGTGGGCGGCCCGCTGTCCACGTTTGGCGACTCATTGGGATAATACACTTACGTGTAGCAAGGGTGAAACTTGAACAAGGTTAGGGAATAAGTTTGTACAAGACAATTGTCGGTTTTCATAACTCGGTCTTCCTAGACCGTTTTATTCGGCCTTCCTAGGCCCAACCCAACCCATTCGACCAATCGTCCCGTCTAAACGGTCCTAATTCTTATTTGGGCCTAAAGATGGATAGCGATTGACGTCATCCATACCATGATGCTTACTCTTGTTTGTATCAAGGGCCTTCACTACTTGAGGAAATGGACTAGGAATCGGCCTTACTCTTGTTTGGCACGAGCCTCTCCACAGACTTCGGGTTTGATGGTTCGGTATGGCAACCCACCCTTTAAACCAAAACCCTTTTAAATGCACTCAGCATCCCGTTGTAATGCTTGTATAAATATGTAAACCTTACGTGATCACCATTTCTAAACAAAACCATGACGAATTTTCAAAAATTCAAAATCCTCATTTTCAAACAAAAATTTCGAAAAAAATTAGGCCTTTAATTAGCGCAAAAATCCGGTCAAAACTCTGTCCGTTCGTCAAGTCAAAATTCGGGCTGCAAGCCCATTTCAAAACCTCACTTCGAGTCCACTCCTACAACTACACTACAGTTGACTAGGACACACATTTTCAATGACCTTGTCTTTCTTCAAAACTCACTCAACACAAGTGGCACACATCCACTTCACAAGTCAAATCTTTTCCTCTTTTAGCTAGTGTGATAGAATGGTCGATCGTGTTTTGATTCGTCGCCGATCTCTTATCCAGTTTCCAAGATGCCTGGGTCAAGTGATGAAACGAACCTCCAGCAAATTCAAGAAAGTAATGATCGAATCCTGGCCGCGATAACCCAAATGCAAATCACTCAAGAACAAACCTATGACCGCCTTGAGCTTATCGAAGGCCGTATCTTTGATGTAGAGGGGAAGCTACCTCCCCCTAAAGGTGGAGTGCTACAATTTTCCGATGACGAGTCTAAAGATGAGAATCCTGCCCTAGGAACAACTGCAGCTGAGAAAAGACTCCAATACCTAGAGGAGCAATTGATGTACCTAAAGGGGGATGACATTTATAGGGAGAACAATCGCAAGTATGAAGCTGTCAATTCCAAATTGCCCACTAACTTTAGCATGACGGATATCCCTAAGTTTAAAGGACACGAGAACCCTTTGAACCACATCCGCGCCTTCAAGGACTACATGTCTATCAAAGGCATCAAACCCGAGATGTTCTTAAGGATCTTTCCTTCATCTCTTGACACCATCCCAAAGCAATGGTTCTACACTTTAGATCACAAAAAGGTCGCTACTTGGGAAGACGCCGCGATCGAGTTCTCGAAACAATACGCGGATAATGCCGAGATCCAAGTCAACATGCGTACTCTAGAGGTTCTTACCCAAAATGACAAAGAAGGATTCACCGACTTCCTAAGTAGGTGGAGGAAGACTAGTACTCAACTAGTTGAATGCCCGGATGAGGCTACCCTCGTGGAAAAGTTCGTGGATAATCTCAAACCCATATATGCCAACCATTTGAGATATCAAAACATCAAGACCTTCAAGGACTTAACTGTACTAGGAACACGAATCGAAGATGACATCCGTAAAGGGCTCTTGTCCAAAACGGTAGGTCGAGGATATCAAGGGTCCACGAGTCGTTCATACGGCTCTACTAGAAAGACCGACGAAGTTAACCTTCTCGAGCCATCCAAGAAGACTAGCCCACCAAGGAAGTTCACGAACCTTGGGGACACATACTCCAACGCTCTAAAAAGGCTAATGAAGCAAGGTAAACTCCAACCCATTGGACCTACTCCCGAACCCGAAAGAAAGTCCAAGTTCTGGGATGAAAACTCCTACTGTGAATACCATAGGGGCAAAGGGCACGACACAGAAAAATGCTACAAGTTGAAACACGTGCTTCAGGACATGATTGAAGACGGTCGACTTCCAATCCCACCAGGAGGTAAGCCCAATAACACTCAGAATCCTCTTGGAGTTCTAGTGATTACAAGTGACGAATCTACCTTAGATTGCTCATATCTCATTTCTCCCACCGAAAATGAAATTCACGCAATTGAGAAAGAAAGACTCTACTCTACCATCTCCCCTACCATTTCCGACTTCATCGCATGGGCAAGGAGTGTAGATAGACAAGTATGGGAACTAGAAAACATGGTAACGACCTTACGCGATCCCAATGCAACGCCTAAAGAACGTGTACCATTGATCTTCTCTCAAAATGCTACTATGCAGGAGGTAGTCGCCGTGGTGGATAAACTAGTTGATCAAATCATACAACTAGAAAGTGATATCATGAGGATGAAGGAACTAGCTGCAATCAATGGGGTGTGGGCCGATGACGATGAAGACGAATACCTCATTGAAAACTCCTTGGTCAAGGAAATAGTCCAAAATGGTGAAGACTAAGATGTGGATCACCTAACTCGTTCGGGTCGCCCATATCAAAGCATCACTCAAAACGGTCCAACCAATGTCATCACACCAAATGACAACGAAGACGACCCCACCGATCATTTGCTCAAGCAATTACAGAAAACCAAGGCTGATCTTTCAGTCTGGCAACTAGTGGCAAGCTCATTTCCGCATCGCCAAGCTTTACTGCAAGCTTTGGCCAAACTGAATGTAGCGCATAACTCTACTCCCGAAGATGTAGTCAACTTGGTCTTCCAAGAATCACCGAGGTTAAGTAATCCTATTACTTTCTCAGATGAAGACTTGCCACCTTTTGGCGCTAGTCACAACCTTGCTCTATACATCACTGTCATTTGTTTAAAGAAGAATGTGCCAATGACTTTGGTAGATGATGGCTCCGCGGTCAACGTCATACCCCTCAAAACGGCATATAAACTAGGCATGAAAGAGTCGGATTGGACTCCCACCAATCAAGGTGTACGCGCATATGACGGTACGCGACGAAAAGTGGTTGGACTTGCTAGCCTAACCATAGCCACGGGACCAATCGAGCGAAAAGTCAACTTCCAAATAGTGGACATCGAAGCTTCATTCAACATACTTCTGGGAAGGCCTTGGATTCACGCTTCCAAAGCGATAACATCCACCCTTCACCAAAAGATCAAGATCCCACTCAATGGCAAAGTTGTGACGATCACTTCGTCACCTATCAAGGCAATAATCGAGAAGTAATCAAACAATCAAGTCCTTGCAGATCCCATATACGAACTTGGGGGCTTCCAAAGTGTGTACGTTATAGAAAGTGAGTTGGCACCCTTGTACTATAATCCCTAATCCAACTTGGTCGTCAACCACATACTCAAGAATCAAGGATACTTCCCTGGAATGCCTTTAAACCCAGTTCGGAAAAACACCTTTGCACCATACAAGAAAGGAAACTCGACAAGGATACCACTTGGGTTAGGATACAAACCCACAGCTGAAGAAGTTCTCGAAATGCTCGCTCAAGTCCAAAATCGCAAGTACGTAAGAGTCCAAATGAGGCCATATCTCCCCACCTTAAATGGGTACTTCGTTCAAGAAGGAAGTTCAGAACTCTTTCATGGGTTTCCCGAACCTTGGCATTATCTTGAGAGGAAGTTAGCCGGAATCGAGATCTTTCACGATTGCTACTTCATCCCTCCCGAAACGGTTCCTACCGTCAAAACCCGTCAAGCACCCTGCTTCGACGAACAAGCCGTTAGCCTATTATTTGGAGAGGACCGATTCATTAGGGCCGCGCAGAATGAGATCATTACTATGATACTTCAGGACGATCGCTTCAACCCCACCGCGTTGATCACGAGTAAATCGACACAAAGCAGCGTGAGAAAGGATGGAGGAAATCCATCAAATGGACCAACAACCAAGGAAGGCTCTTCAAGCTCACTCTCGGAGAAGGAGAGATGTTCAAAGGAGAACCAGAAGACGACGAGTTCGAGTCGGAGTCGGAGTCGGAGTCAGAGTCGGAGTCTAGAGAAGTCATTAGAGAGTCTACTCCTGTTGTCATCCCCACTCCCTTCGTTTCTCCTAGCCTAGCATCGAGTAGTCACGGTAGTTCGGGGAATGCCCCAACTCTTTGTTTCTTTGCCGCCATGACCATGGATCAGTTGGCTTCTTTGTTTCAACTTTACTCAAATTTTAATATGAATAAATCGGGTTCGCTTTACTCTCTGTGTTCTTTCGAGTGCAATTCGTTTATGATGATACCGAGGATGACCAAGACCCGGACTTGACCGAAATACCTCCCTACGTAGCCAAAGAAATATTACAGGAAGGGGAAGGGGAAGGGGGACCAAAGTAATAGAAGACACCGAACCCATCAACGTAGGAACCGAACTAGAACCCAAAGAACTTAGGATAGGGACTACCTTGAGCTCTACCGAAAGGGCCGATTTCATAGACCTCCTAAATGAATTCAAAGACGTTTTCGCTTGGTCCTACAAAGACATGCCAGGGATCGACAGGGATATCGCCGAACATAGGATTCCGATTAAGCGGGTTTCAAGCTGTGAAAGAGAAGCTTCGACGAATGAGAACAGAATGGGCTCTAAAGATTAAAGAGGAAGTTGATAAGCAATTCAAAGCCGGGTTCATCAAAGTTTCCGAGTACTGATTTCGGGTAGCCAACATAGTACCCGTACCCAAAAAGGATGGGAGAATCCGTGTTTGTGTTGACTTGGGGACCTAAACAAAGCAAGTCCGAAAGATGATTTCCCTCTACCTCACATTGACATATTGGTGGACAATACTGCAGACCACGCATTACTATCCTTCATGGATGGGTATGCGGGTTATAACCAAATCAAGATGGCCATGGAAGATATGCACAAGACAGCTTTCGTCACCCAATGGGGAACCTATTGCTATACAGTAATGCCATTCGGATTAATCAACGCCGGAGCTACATACCAACGCACCGCAACTACACTCCTACATGACATGATGCACAAAGAATTTGAGGTATATGTAGATGATATGATCGTCAAATCCAAGGAAAGAGAGGGACACATTGCAAACCTTCGCAAGTTCTTCGCAAGGCTACGAAAGTACAACATGAGACTCAATCCTCAGAAATGCACATTTGGGGTAACATCCAGGAAAACTCTGGGATACGTCGTTAGCCAACGCGGTATAGAAATAGATCCCTCGAAAATCAAAGCTCTGATCGAAATGCCACAACCTCAAACAGAAAAAGAAGTCAGGGGATTCCTAGGAAAGGTGCAATACATAAGCCGATTCATATCGAAACTTACCATGATTTGCGAGCCTATCTTCAAGAAACTCAAGAAAACAGACCACACCATGTGGGATGATGATTGTCAAAAGGCGTTTGATCGAATCAAGGAGATATTGGCTAAACCACCAGTGCTCATGCCACCACAACGAGATCAACCTCTTGGTTTGTATCTCACAGTAACTGGAACTGCCATGGGCGCTATGCTAGCCCAAACTGTAGGAAGTGAAGAAAGAGCTATTTACTATCTAAGCAAGAAGTTCTTGGAATATGAGTGCAAGTACTCGCAACTCGAAAAGACATGCCTCGCTCTTGTGTGGGCAACGAAGAAGCTACGTCACTACATGCTTAGCTACTCCATCAAAATATATTCCAAAATGGATCCAGTCAAATACCTCTTCGAGAAACCCGTCCTCAACGGACGTCTTGCAAGGTGGACTCTGATGCTCTCAGAATTCGACCTCAAATATGTGCCACTAAAAATCATAAAAGGTCGCGCCGTCGCCGAATTCTTCGCAGAAAATCCTATCAACGACGCGCAAACCATAGACACTTGGTCATTTCCCGACGAGGATATACTCCAAACAGACGTAGACTCGTGGGATCTATACTTTGATGGGGCATCAAATTTAAGAGGATTCGGAATAGGAGTGTTGCTCATTTCTCCTGAAGGTGAGCATACACCAATCGCTGTCAAACTCGACTTCGAGGTGACAAACAACGCTGCAGAGTATGAAGCTTGTCTCATTGGACTTCAAGCAGCAGTAAGCTTAGGCATCAAAAACCTCCGAGTACATGGGGATTCATCACTGATTATCAATCAAGTTACAGGGTCCTGGAAAATCCGAAGCGAAAGCCTCGCACCCTATCAAGCTAGGATAGACCAAGTGGCTCAATTCTTTGATCACGTAACCTACCTACACCTACCTCGGGAAGAAAATCAATTCGCAGACGCTCTTGCGAAACTCGCATCTTTGATAAATATGCCAGACCATATGGTAGAAATGCCTTTGTGTATTGAACGACGATCAGAACCGGCTTATGTCCATCAAATCACCGATGAAGAAGAAATCGCGCAGGAACCCTGGTTCCAAGCGATCCTGGATTTCAAGCTTAATGGTACCTATCCACCGGATATGGATAAAAGGGGACAACGTGCTATACGCCTACTAGCTTCCCAATACATCCTGATGCAAGGAGAGTTATACAAAAGAACACCTCTTGGTGTAGTCCTACGTTGCCTTGATCATTCACAGGCACGAAAGGTGATGGAAGAAGTCCACGATGGAGAATGCGGTCCTCACATGAGTGGGCCCATGATGGCAAAGAAAATCACACGTTTAGAGTATTATTGGACCACAATGGAATCCGATTGCATTAAATACGTGAGACACTGCCACAATTGACAAATCTTCGGGAATGTACAACACGTACCTCCCTCGTTGCTATACACGATGACATCTCCTTGGCCATTTTCCGCATGGGGAATTGACATAATCGGGAAGATAACCCCGGTAGGAACAGAGGTCACTTTGTTTCATTCTAGTAGCAATTGACTATTTCACCAAGTGGGTAGAAGCGACTTCTTACACCGCTCTTACTGCTAAAAATGTGGCAAAATTCATACAGAACAACATCATCTGTCGATATGGTTGCCCACATGAGATCATCAGCGATAATGGGTCACACTTCCAAGCTGAAACCGAACAATTGCTAGCCAAATACAAGATCAAGCACCACCACTCTTTGCCCTATAGACCACAGACTAACGGCGCGGTAGAGGCGGCAAACAAGAACGTTGTCACAATTCTCAAGAGAATGACTGACAACTATAGAGATTGGCCAAGCAAGATACCCTTTGCTTTATGGGGATATCGTACATCAGTAAGGACGCCCACTGGGGCTACTCCTTTCTATTTGACCTACGGCATGGAGGCCGTACAACCAGTCGAGCTAGAAATACCATCCTTGCGTATTCTACTCGAAATTCAAATCCCTGAAGCCGATTGGAAGAGGGATAGATATGAAGAACTCATCCTCCTGGATGAACGTAGGCTACGTGCCTTACATAATGTCCAAACATATCATGCACGCATCAAACGAGCTTTCAACAAAAGGGTTAGACCAAGAAACATCAAAGAAGGAGACTTAGTACTCAAATCGGTTAGAGCTCTTCTACCCGTCGACCCAAGGGGAAAATTCAAACCTAATTGGGCCGGACCATACCTAGTCAAATCCATACTTCCAGGAGGTGCGGTTAGAATCACAGACTTAGATGGGAATGAGTTTTCGAACCCCACAAACCTCGATCAACTGAAACGATACTATGCCTAGAATAGGACAAAAACGCGCCTCGCGTAAACCCATGTGTCGCTCTTGTGGCACTAAATAAACGGCCCCTGGCCAAGCTGAAATAAGCTAAGTGTCACCATGCTCTTGCATCTTGGCAATATTGTCATCCTCATATCATCAAATAAACTAAATTCGCACCTTGAGAACAAAAGCTCATGCTTATTTTCTATGTTCATTACAAGCTCTTGCTTTGAACAATTATTCTTTTACATTTATTTGAACTACGCGCAAGGGTTTGATTTCGATTCTTTAAGTGAATACGTAGGCAATCCTTCACCGGATTCAACCCAATATACCTAAAATGTAAATAGAAGGACATTTGCATTGCATTTGAAATTCGACAAGAATAATAAAAGAAAATCACAGCGGTTTCTTAACCATTCAACCTTTTTTTTATTTCATTCATTTTCTAATAATAATAGTACGTCGCATAATAAAAAATAGAATAGGCTAGGGAATCTAAAAATCCCTCCTTTTTATTACAACAATAATAATAATAACCAAATAATAAATAAGGACTCGGGCTATTCCTCCATCTTTCCCTTGCCCTTGTCATTCTTGTCATATTTCTTGTCACGACCTCGAGCTGGGCGCTCTTGCACCACTTCAGACCTAATCACCAACGATCTTTCTCGAGGCCTGACTCTTCCATTCTTGCCAACCACCATTTCCGCAACAGGAGTAGTCTTTGATTTCTTCGAAGGATGAATGACCAGAAACCCAGCTTCCTCTTCTCCCTCTGTCAGATGCTTCTCCTTCTCTTTCTCTCCCTCGCGAACCTTGTAGTCGACAGGCTCGCGTTTCCTCAGTCTCTCGCGTTCTTCCGAAGTTGCAGCCTTTCTCCACCTCAGATAGGAATCCGACACCCACAAAGCATTGGCGGAGAAGCTCAAGAACCACATATTCCTTTGGGCCCATTTGATAGCCCATTCTCTTCGGCTCTCGGTGGTAAGCGCTACAAAGCGATCTGGAACGGTATCAAGCCTCGGGATAGTCCGCCTTCAGCCCAATCTGCCTCATCAATCTCTCCGGAAAGATGCATACCATGAACTCTAATCCCGGAATGCGCACGGACCTAGTAGGATCCAAAGAAGACACTCCAGTGACAGACTTGAGATGCCACCACGGTACGACCCACCTAATCAACGGGCCATCATCGTTCTTCAACTTGTTCTTCCAATAATCACAGACCCGGGTGAAGTCCACCATGTACAACCGCGTCCTCATCGCAATCATACGGGAATGATACGAAAGTGCCTGAACTGGGGGCTCGAGCAGTCGGAGCCGTTCCATAAGCCAAACCTACCAAAAGCAGGTATTAGACACCGAAAAAAAAAAAAAAAAAAAAAAAAAAAAAAAAAAAAAAAAAAAAAAAAAAAAAACCGAAAAAAAAAAAAAAAAAAGAGAGAAAGGGTGCCTTTTACCTGTAGGATGACGGGACTCCCCAAGAATGGAAGATCGCGGTTGGATTTCCTATTGTCCAAACCCAAGATAATCTCCCCTAAACACAAGCAAGCTGGGCTCCTGCGCAGCTCCATCTGCTCGATAAGACCCAAAAGACGGGGATCACCTCGCAAATCTTCGTCAACATGCCCATGAAAGACATATACATGCAGCAAACAGAAGCCAAAGGCTCTCCTCCTGGCAACATAAGAGACTGTGGGGTCAGCTCTGTTGATGAATCGGTCTACAAAGTCCAGCATTCTCACGCCTTTCGGGGTAACCAAGCGGTCTACCTCGAGCCTAGTCAATCCAAGCAAGTCTCTGAATTTGGTCTTATACCCTTGTGAAGTGGAAGGAATAGCGGGTAAATGCTCAGGATCCCACCCACCAATAGCAGCAATCTCCTCCGGAAAAGGACAAATATCACCACCTGGGAACGCGAAAACATGACAATTTGGGTCCCAGTAGTCAAGGCAAGCATCCAAGAACGGTTTTACCACCTTAATGAGTTTCAAACTCAATAGAGACACAAGGTTATGAGCACCCATTTCGTGCTTCTCAACATTCGAAAATTCATTAGTCCATTCCTTCAAACGGATCTCCAAAGCATTCATGATGACAAATTTTCTCTTGAAAATTTATTTTGGGAGTTTTTATGAGATTAACGGAGAAAAGACGGAAGAATTATATGACTTAAAGCTTCGTCGACGCTGCTATTTATACTAATTGCTGTTTCCAAAATCCGCCAGGAGAGACCAACTTGGGAACAGGCGCAGCGCCTGCTGCGCCTATTCAAAGCGACGCAGCTCATGCTGCGCCTCTTCCCCACGCTCATCTCCTGTGATTTCCGCGTTGGGATCTTTCCTAACTCTATAACGAATAATTTCCTATTCCTACGGGATTTTATTTTGGTAAATACGAGCAGTTTACCATGTTTCCAACTTCCTAAATTTGCGGGCACGCATTTCGAGGCGACATCGACACCTTCGCCATTTTCATCACACTTAATTCTTTATTTTAATTGTTCTTAGGAAATAAAATTTCATTTTAATTAAATTTTATAAGTTTCATTTTCATTTCATTTTTTAGGAAATAATTTCTCTTTTGTTTTCATTTCAACATTTTCATTTCTACACTTACAGATTTCTATTTTTTCTTTTTTTAGGGGGTAACCCTCCCTACCGTCCGGTCATTTCTGACAAAATTTTTTTATTTTTGCATTTTTGCACCTATTGTATACTTTTGAGTCTCTTTTGCGTTAGTTAAGGCCATATGTGTATAAAGTGTATGTTTTGCGTGATTTCCATGTAAATTTCGGCACCATGACGGCGTAAAACCGTTGTCTACCAAACCTGTCCAAGAACTAACCTGCAGGTACAAGCAACACAACCCAGCAGCAAAGGCACGCAGGCCATCATATATACAAATGTACAAGCAAACTGGGGGCTTGCGCCCCGAACCGGATCCAAAGTCCAAGCAAACTGGGGGCTTGCGCCCCAAACAAGTCCAAAAAACGTTCAAAATCAGATGTACAAGTCCACAAGTCAGATGCCAAACTACTGATGGACACCCTCCAACTCGGCAACCCTCGCCGTAAGAACAGCAATATCGGCGTCCCGAAACTCGAGCTCCCTCGACAAGCGAGCCGTCTCCTCCCGAGACTGGGCCAACTCTCGCTCCAGCTCGCGGTCACCCTGTAAACAACAAAATTGGCTCATGTCAATCAACTCAAACAAAACTGAAAATCAAAAATCAAAAGAAATCAAATGAGGTTCATACCTGACGATCTCGACCACCGACAAGTGCCTCGATGGCGGTAGCTCGTAGCCGGTTGGCCACCCTCCATAGTGCCACAAACCGAGATGGCGCGACCTGCATTTCGAAAGAAATTCTCAGTAAAGTGAACAAGTTCAATCAAATGTGTTCTTACACGAAAGGTACATAAGCTGGAGGCTCACCCTCCGAATCAGATGCTGCCAGTCGTCTAAGCCAGCATCCGTCACAGCCACGTCAAAGTCACGCAACTCGGAGATCGTCGTCCTCCCGGTCGCGTCAGTGTACTCAAGAGCCTCGGGGTACACTGGGGGCTCGACGCCCGCCGCCTCGACCTCCTGCAAAGACAAATAAGCTCTCATTAATCGATGATCTTTCATCATAACTCTCGAAATCAAATCAAGAAAAGTAAAGGATGCTCACCACTACTGGCCAGTACGCCAACCTCCCGTAAAGGAACGCCGAGTAGTCCTCGCCAGGCAGAAGAAGGTCGTCGCCACTGGCACCAGCCAGGTCCGCCTCCCTCTCAGCCTCAGTAGGCTCCCTGAACATCGTCCTCGGAGGGTCAATGGGAACCGTCAATGCGCCCCGAGAGCACTGACGAGCCAAACGCTCGCCCAGATACCACACAGGACCCATCGACGTCCACAACAACAGCCGACTCGGGCTCCTAGGTCGAAGGACCTCAGCGACGGAAGGAGGCGCTACAGCGTACTCCGCCCAAGGTCTGGGCACCCACTGCGACAATATATGGCAAAGATCATTCCTATGGTCAAGAGAAAGCAGAATACAAGAGATATAAACACAAGTGGGATACTCACGCTACTCAGCTGAAGGGCGTTCATATCCCGCCGGTAGACATTGTGAGAAGAGCGCTTGCTCTTCGTCCGACACATCACCCAATCCCTCACCACGGGATAGGCCTTCTCCAGCGGCTCCGTCCTCTTCGGCGCGAGACTCGGGAAATAAGAATACACCCATGCCTATAAACAAAATAATCAATAACGATCTTTCGTGATTCGACAAAGAAAAGAATTTATTTCGGTCTAAGGGAAGGTTCATACCTCTAGTAGTAGCCCAGGTCCGACAGCGCCAGGAGAAGTCCCCTTCTCCATCAACTCCGGACGAACCATGGCCCTCATGAAGCGGATGAGGACCGCAAAACCAGCTGTGACCCAGTCCCAACGTCCTAGGGAACTCAGGTCAGCAAGAAAGGGAAGAAGCTTCGTCGATAGCCTCTCGCCCTTGTCTCCGAGGTAAATCGAAGACAAGAACCACCAAAGCCACAGACGAGCTCTCTGCTCGTCACCAGACAGGAGGAGGAGGAGCAGTCTCCCTCCCATCGATCGTCACCAGCTCCGGGGTCTTCCCCGCAAAGTAATCTCGGATGTAGGTACTGGGTACCAAGCCCGGCACTGCAACAACCCTCGGCGACAGGTTCCAGCCGATCAATCTCCTCGCCTCGGCCGAATCCGCTCTCATGGCAGTCTCCGGCCACACCATCTCCTCGGTCCCGCACGGCAGACCCGAAATCATGCCGTAGTCCTCCAGAGTGACTCCCACCTCACCAAAAGGTAGGTGAAACGTGGAAGTCGTATCCCAGAATCGATCCAAGAAAGCGCGGACCAAGCTGAGGTTGGCCCGCAGCTTCCTTTTCACGATATCCCTCCAAACCTGAACCAGAGGACCAAACGCTCCGCGCTCGATCATGGCCCTCTCCTCCGCCGACAGCCGCTCGTAGTGCTCCATCGCTGTCGTGTAACCCGAGAACGACCTGATGTTCCCGGCCTCCTATTACGATTTGAAACAAGGCTATCTTTAGTTTTGACTGAAATTTGCAAGAAGTTTGGACAAAAAGAATGAAAGAGAATAGGTGATGAGTAGTGAATTCTTATTTACCAAGCTCTTCACCGTCCTGTAAGACAGGTGACCCTCTGCAGCCCACACGAGGTGCCTACTCTCCCAAGTCTCGGCCACGCGGAGCTCCCTCGGTGACGACCTCCGCGCCTGACGTTGGCCCGACTCGGGGCCTCCTCCTCCTCCGCCTCCTCGTGTGCCTCGTCTCCAGTGGCCATCACCGCGTCGGTGAAAGCCTGCTCCAAAGCCTCCTCAACCACACTGGCGTCTACCTCCATGGGAGTCCTCCCGGAAGTGGAAGCCCCTTCACCTGCAACATTGAAGTAAATTTAGGCCGCGTCACATGACGGCGAGCCTTTGTTAAGAAGTTTTCGAGCCTCCGGAGCCCTGAAAACTGTCCTTTCTGGCCATCTTTGGTCATATTCCCGCCAACCCGATCACTCATGTGATAAATTGGGTCAAGTCAAGTCCAAGTCAAAGCCTGGTCCCGGGTTTGAGTCGAAAATTCGGCAGCATTTCGTTATAACAACGATTATGCCCTAGAAAGGTGCCCTGAAAAAGTTGTCACCAACCAAAATTTCGAAATGACAGGAAGTTTACCCATCATCCAAGGATTCCAAATATCAAATTTCATCGCCAATGGACAATCCTAAGGCTATTTTCGAAGCGATTTACGGTTCAGCTGTGAAACCGTCTCAAAATTCGCTCAAGGGCTCAAAACTCGACGAAAATTCAAAGTAAATACATGGTTATGTTCCTAACATTGCCTACTATCCATTTATAGCATCAATTTGGCAAAGCAAATCCATTTGGGGAAAAAGCCCCAAATTTTCGATCAAAAGGGTCGAAAACCCTAGTTATTGCGACTCGAAATTCGACAAATGCGGATGATTAATGCAAGATTAAGACACATACCCCGGTTAGTCATATTTAAAGCAAGCTTTTGAATCCAACCTCGACGGAAATGGTGAAGATTTGAGAGAGAAATTGAAGGAATTGAGTTTCGAAATAATGAAACATAAACCTCCTGATTTCGTGTTTTTACGCGGAAATTGCCAAATTGGGGAAAAGACGCAGCAGGCGTTGCGCCTCTTCCTAGAGACGCAGCTCTTGCTGCGCCTCTTCCTTTTGTTCCCTCCATACGAATTTTCAAAAATTCGCTATGAGTTCGTTATTTGTGGGCCCATCTTTGGTGCGCCTCTTCTTCAACGCTATTATATCCTTTTGGTCCGTTTCGACGATTTTCTTTCGTTCCGGTCCGCATTTTATCCAGCGCGACAGTATTTTGCAGTATTGTCCAAACCCATTTTATCCCGCGCAGCAGTATTTTGCAGTATTGCTCAATTTGTTTTGCCCTTGTAGCGAGAGTATTTTGCGATCGCTCACGCAAGACTTCTCCTCCGACGATCAAGATGTTCCTAGTCGTCAATATATTCCCCAACAAGAGTTCGCTTGAGACCGACGCAAGCAGATTCAACCTCAAGTTTTCTTGCCTGAGTTCGTTTGAGACCGACGCAAGCGGATTCCCCCAGCAGTTTCTACCGGCGTCCTGCTGCTTTCAATATTTCTTGTTTCCCCGCGGAGTTCGACAGGGTGTCGTTCTCCGGAAGTTCCCATACTCAAACCTTAGTTACCCTTAGGTCGAAACTCATATTTGACCTCCTTCCCGTCAAAGCTTTCCTTTAGGGTCCCACACCCTAGCACAATCCTTATAACTTTTAGGTCTTACCCTTAGCTCCCAAGCTCAAACCTTAGCTCCTATGCACCTCCGAAAGCATCTCGAGAAAGAAGTCTCAGGTATGGTCTCTTCTTATGGCTGGCGAGCCTCCTTACGTAGTCTAATGGACTTTAAACGACCCTCCCCGGAAGTCGACAGACTCTAAAATGTTCCCGACGACAGGTCCTTGGCTCAGACCCCTTGAGCCGCCTCGCGTCGCCATAGTCATCAGGTTGTAATCTTCAATTGACCTGATGGCTATACTTTTACTTTCGCCTTGTCCAAGCCTCAGTCAAAGTGGGGGCTCTGTAGACACCTCGTTTCTGCACCTCCCGCAAACCACCCGGTGATAATTGGGCCGCATGTTTGATTCGCGGAACGATTTGTGACAGTTCGTAAGATTATTGTCAAGTGATTGCTCAAATATTAATGTCAACCTCTTAGTTGTCATCTACGTCCTGATACGGTCGTTTTGGCAGTAATTAGAGTACATTCGGAGTCCGGGTCAAAAATCGTCTCCATTTTCTGATAGCTGTTAAATCCCGAGTCAGAATGCTCTGGAATGTTCCGGATATTTCTATTCCATATTTCACAAATTTTATCTTTTGGCAAATAATATCCCGTAATATTCAAAAGATAACCGAATTATTTCCATCCTACCATAACTCAAACGCGGAAATCTTTCTTCAAAGGAGGAAACCTCTCGGGACAGGAGCACGAGCAGCAGTCTTTGCGCCTCTTCCAAGGGACGCGATGGGCTGCTGCGCCTCTTCCCAGGCCCTTCTTTGCATGATTTACGTATCTTTTTTATATCTTTCCGAGATTCACTTCCAAAGAGTCTCCGAAACCCTATTCCTTCACGTGATTAGTATAAATAGGAGCCTTCGTTCCTCATATTTCTCACGCGAGTGTCCGCCCTTCTCTTCTCCCTTTGCATTCTAGACTTCGTTCTTACTAATTGGCGCCTACGTGCTTGGACTTCCGACCACGTAAGCTCGGATCTTTCCGGGTACCAGCCTCTCTGTTGCATGACCGACCAATTTGACCAACTCCACATCAATCAACTTAATTAATCAATCGTTTTCCTCTTACGAGGGCACTCTTTCCTTGCATTCGCATCGAGCATTCACTAGTCGATTTTCTTAGTTCATCTCGTTCCGTCAACATGTAAGTCTGAGGGTGTATATTCCTCTTTTGTTTATCGTATTTTATTTATTGTATAATCACCATTGTAAGATTTATGTCGAAAACACAATTAAAACCGATTTCTAAAACCGTGCTTTAAAACCTGTTTTTACGGATTTCCGATGAGAGACGTCGAGAAAAGACGCAAAGAATCGCGCGCCTCTTGAAGGAGCGCAGTTCTGCTGCGCCTCTTCGTGAGGCCGCCGATTCTCGCTTCTTTTCTTCTTCTTAAATCCTCTGTAATTCTTTTTTCGTTTATATTTGCTTTCAATTGTTTTCCGTTGATTCGTTCACATCGTCATTAATAATTTCATATGTATATTATTCATTCATCATTAACATGTTTAATTCATCATTGTTCCGACTTAAATCCTAAATAATCAATATTTACGGGTTTTCGTCTTTAATATTCAAACCCGGATTCTAGAAGTTCAATCTGTTCATATTGGGTTTCTGAGATTCGTCATTGATATATTTGCATCCATGTTCGTCATCATTCAACATGTTTAGTCTAATTAATTGTTTAGTTTGTTCCATTCACCGATGTCACTAATTAATCATTCATTAACATCGTCCCCTCACATAATTTATCCGTTTAATTCCGTCTCATCCATGTTTTACTGTTTTTATGACCCATTCACATGTAATTAATACATTAAATCACTTTCATCCGAGTCCAATTATCAAATCAATCCTTAAAATTACCAATCGACATTAACGACTTGCGTTCGGCTTCTAAAGAAGAACTCACCCTTGGAACAGACGCAAAGAATCTGCGCCTCTTCCAGGGCGCGATCGCTGCGCTTTGTTCCGGGATGAGTTTTGTCCCTGAACTCCGTTTCTGCCTTGACCTAGTTTGTTTAGTCTACGTATTAATTAACTATTATCCGTAATATCGCCCTAATTCCTGTTCGTTAATTCTTTTGTTCTTTCTTTCTCAAATTATCCGTTTTAGAGGTATTTTCGACATAAATCGCCTAATCCGTTGTAATTAATGTAATTTTCATTATCGTAATTTATAGTTATTGTATTTCTTTTATTCATTCGTATGCTTTCACATGTAATTGAATTTAAATCCTACTCGACAATAATTGTATGTTGTATTAATTGTTCACCGACTTAGCCTAATCTTCACATGCTAGGATTAAAACTTGGATGTTGCATTGCATGCATATAGCCGACGATATATCGAGTACGAATAAACTCCCTAATCATTAGTAGAGGCCGCTATCGAGGCGGGCGGGATTAGGTGTTCGATCAAAAGAGCTTCCTAATACGTACCCTCACCCCTTACTCCAGATCTCCGTGAGCACCCGTGTTCATTGGCATCCACGAGAGTCATTCTAGACATAGAATGCTAAGGGTAACGATTGCTTAGTGTTCATGTCACTACTTTGTGTCTTGACATGACACGAGGTATTCGAACGGTTCCAATTTCCCATAAAAATTGGTGGCGACTCCTTACAAAATGCAAACGCTTGTCCCTCGTTTCTCACCAAGCGCCCCCGTGGGCGGCCCGCTGTCCACAACCGGACCCGGTTTCTTTTTCTTCCTGTTTTTCAATCACGCGTCCTACCTCATTTCTGGAGTTAACCTGTTCGATTTCAGCCTCAAATAACGAGCTTTAACGCATTTTTCACGATAATCCGAGTTTCGGCAAATGTTGGTTTCTGGCACACCGGCACCCCAAATGTTTTTGTTGGTGCTCAAATTTTGCTTTGCCGCTTTATCGACCCGGGAACTTTCTATGCGGTTTCGGAGAATTTTGTTCAGGGACCTCGGAATCCCGAAAAACAGTGTATTACACACTTCAATTTCAGCCGTTCGGGAGGTCATACCGGACCCGGTTTATTTCTCTCCCTATTTTTCAATCACTCGTCCTACCTTATTTTAGGAGTTAACCTGTTCGATTTCAGCCTCAAATAACGAGCTTTAACGCATTTTTCACGATAATCCAAGTTTCGGCGAATGCTGGTTTCTGGCACACCAGCACCCCCAAATGTCTTCCGTTGGTTCTCAAATTTTGCGTGGCCGCTTTATCTGACCCCAGGAACTTGCTATGCGGTTTTCGGAGAATTTTGTTCCGGGACCCCGGAATTCCGAAAAACCGTGTATTATACACTTCAATTTCAGCCGTTCGGGAGGTCGTACCGGACTCGGTTTCTTTTTCTTCCTGTTTTTCAATCACGCGTCCTACCTCATTTCAGGAGTTAACCTGTTTGATTTCAGCCTCAAATAACGAGTTTTAACGCATTTTTCACGATAATTCGAGTTTCGGCGAATGCTGGTCCGGCACCCCCAAATGTCTTCCGTTGGTGCTCAAATTTTGCGTGGCCGCTTTATCTGACCCCACGAACTTTCTATGCGGTTTCCGGAAAATTTTGTTCGGGACCGGATTCGAAAAACCGTGTATTATACACTTCAATTTCACTGTTCGGGAGGTCGACGGACCGGTTTCTTTTTCTCCCTGTTTTTTAATCACGCGTCCTACCTCATTTCAGGAGTTAACCTGTTCGATTTCAGCCTCAAATAACGACTTTTAACGCATTTTTCACGATAATCCGAGTCTCGGCGAATGCTGGTTTCTTACACACCGGCACCCCCAAATGTCTTCCGTTGGTGCTCAAATTTTGCGTGGCCGCTTTATCTGACCCCAGGAACTTGCTATGCGGTTTACGGAGAATTTTGTTCCGGGACCCGGAATCCCGAAAAACCGTGTATTATACACTTTAATTTCAGCCATTCGGGAGGTCGTACCGGACCCGGTTTCTTTTTCTCCCTGTTTTTCAATCACGCGTCCTACCTCATTTCAGGAGTTAACCTGTTCGATTTCAGCCTCAAATAACGGGCTTTAACGCATTTTTCACGATTATCCGAGTCTCAGCAAATGCTGGTTTCTGACACACCGGCACCCCCAAAAGTCTTCCGTTGGTTCTCAAATTTTGCGTGGCCGCTTTATCTGACCCCGGGAACTTTCTATACGATTTCCGAAGAATTTTGTTCCGGGACCCCGGAATCCCGAAAAACCGTGTATTATTACACTTCTATTTCAGCCGTTCGGGAGGTCGTACCGGACCCGGTTTCTTTTTCTCCCTGTTTTTCAATCACGCGTCCTACCTCATTTCAGGAGTTAACCTGTTCGATTTCAGCCTCAAATAACGGGCTTTAACTTATTTTTCACGATTATCCGAGTCTCGGCGAATGCTGGTTTCTGGCACACCGGCACCCCCAAATGTCTTCCGTTGATGCTCAAATTTTGCGTGGCCGCTTTATCTGACCCCGGGAACTTTCTATGCGATTTCCGGAGAATTTTGTTCCGGAACCCCGGAATCCCGAAAAACCGTGTATTATTACACTTCTATTTCAGCCGTTTGAGAGGTCGTACCGAACCCGGTTTCTTTTTCTCCCTGTTTTTCAATCACGCGTCCTACCTCATTTCAGGAGTTAACCTGTTCGATTTCAGCCTCAAATAACGAGCTTTAACGCATTTTTCACGATAATCCGAGTTTCGGCGAATGCTGGTTTCTGGCACACCGGCACCCCCAAATGTCTTCCGTTGGTGCTCAAATTTTGCGTGGACGCTTTATCTGACCCCAGGAACTTTCTATGCGATTTCCAGAGAATTTTGTTCCGGGGCCCCGGAATCCCGAAAAACCATGTATTACACTTCAGTTTCAGCCGTTCGGGAGGTCGTAGCGGACCCTGTTTCTTTTTCTCCCTGTTTTTCAATCACGCGTCCTACTTCATTTCAGGAGTTAACCTGTTCGATTTCAGCCACAAATAACGAGCTTTAACGCATTTTTCACGATAATCCGAGTTTCGGCGAATCTTTGGTTTCGCACCCCTAAGCACCCCAAATGTCTTCCGTTGGTGCTCAAATTTTGCGTGGCCGCTTTATCTGACCCCAGGAACTTGCTATGCGGTTTACGGAGAATTTTGTTCCGGGACCCGGAATCCCGAAAAACCGTGTATTATACACTTTAATTTCAGCCATTCGGGAGGTCGTAAATGGGACCGGTTTCTTTTTCTCCCTGTTTTTCAATCACGCGTCCTACCTCATTTCAGGAGTTAACCTGTTCGATTTCAGCCTCAAATAACGGGCTTTAACGCATTTTTCACGATTATCCGAGTCTCGGCAAATGCTGGTTTCTGACACACCGGCACCCCCAAATTTCTTCCGTTGGTTCTCAAATTTTGCATGGCCGCTTTATCTGACCCTGGGAACTTTCTATGCGATTTCCGGAGAATTTTGTTTCGGGACCCCGGAATCCCGAAAAACCGTGTATTATTACACTTCTATTTCAGCCGTTCGGGAGGTCGTACCGGACCCGGTTTCTTTTTCTCCCTGTTTTTCAATCACGCGTCCTACCTCATTTCAGGAGTTAATTTGTTCGATTTCAGCCTCAAATAACGAGCTTTAACGCATTTTTCACGATAATCCGAGTTTCGGCGAATCTTTGGTTTCGCACCCTCCCGCAAGCACCCCCAAATGTCTTCCGTTGGTGCTCAAATTTTGCGTGGCCGCTTTATCGACCCCAGGAACTTGCTATGCGGTTTCGGAGAATTTTGTTCGGGACCGGAATCCCGAAAAACCGTGTATTATACACTTTAATTTCGACCATTCGGGAGGTCGTACCGGACCCGGTTTCTTTTTCTCCCTGTTTTTCAATCACGCGTCCTACTTCATTTCAGGAGTTAACCTGTTCGATTTCAGCCTCAAATAACGGGCTTTAACGCATTTTTCACGATTATCCGAGTCTCGGCAAATGCTGGTTTCTGACACACCGGCACCCCCAAAAGTCTTCCGTTGGTTCTCAAATTTTGCGTGGCCGCTTTATCTGACCCCGGGAACTTTCTATACGATTTCCGGAGAATTTTGTTCCGGGACCCCGGAATCCCGAAAAACCGTGTATTATTACACTTCTATTTCAGCCGTTCGGGAGGTCGTACCGGACCCGGTTTCTTTTTCCCCCTGTTTTTCAATCACGCGTCCGACCTCATTTCAGGAGTTAACTTGTTCGATTTCAGCCTCAAATAACGAGCTTTAACGCATTTTTCACGATAATCCGAGTTTCGGCGAATGCTGGTTTCTGGCACACCGGCACCCCCAAATGTCTTCCGTTGATGCTCAAATTTTGCGTGGCCGCTTTATCTGACCCCGAGAACTTTCTATGCGATTTCCGGAGAATTTTGTTCCGGAACCCCGGAATCCCGAAAAACCGTGTATTATTACACTTCTATTTCAGCCGTTTGAGAGGTCGTACCGAACCCGGTTTCTTTTTCTCCCTGTTTTTCAATCACGCGTCCTACCTCATTTCAGGAGTTAACCTGTTCGATTTCAGCCTCAAATAACGAGCTTTAACGCATTTTTCACGATAATCCGAGTTTCGGCGAATCTTTGGTTTTCGCACACCGGCACCCCAAATGTCTTCCGTTGGTGCTCAAATTTTGCGTGGACGCTTTATCTGACCCCAGGAACTTTCTATGCGATTTCCAGAGAATTTTGTTCGGGGCCCCTAATCCCGAAAAACCATGTATTACACTTCGATTTAACCGTTCGGGAGGTCGTAGCGGACCCTGTTTCTTTTTCTCCCTGTTTTTCAATCACGCGTCCTACCTCATTTCAGGAGTTAACCTGTTCGATTTCAGCCTCAAATAACGGGCTTTAACGCATTTTTCACGATTATCCGAGTCTCGGCAAATCTTTGGTTTCGACACACCGGCACCCCCAAATGTCTTCCGTTGGTTCTCAAATTTTGCATGGCCGCTTTCGACGACCACGGGAACTTTCTATGCGATTTCCGGAGAATTTTGTTCCGGGACCGAGGAATCCCGAAAAACCGTGTATTATTACACTTCTATTTGTACTGTTCGGGAGGTCGTCAGGACCGGTTTCTTTTTCTCCCTGTTTTTCAATCACGCGTCCTACCTCATTTCAGGAGTTAATTTGTTCGATTTCAGCCTCAAATAACGAGCTTTAACGCATTTTTCACGATAATCCGAGTTTCGGCGAATGCTGGTTTCTGGCACACCGGCACCCCCAAATGTCTTCCGTTGATGCTCAAATTTTGCGTGGCCGCTTTATCTGACCCCATGAACTTTCTATGCGATTTCCGGAGAATTTTGTTCCGGAACCCCGGAATCCCGAAAAACCGTGTATTATACACTTGGGGGTTGTGACGATCTTGTATGTGAATAACAGTATCGTTAGATGAAGAACATAGTATAAGACTTTGTATTAGTATTAGACATTTAGACGCATCCTGAGCCTACGTTAAGCTTACATGTAAAACGATTTTACATTGAGAAATAATAAATAATAAATAAATAAATTATAATGAGCCCGTAAAATTAAGTTATACTCCGTAGTCCACAAAACTTGTCATTCCTATATGTGGCTTCCACAAAATCTCACAATAACAATTAAAAATCCCAAAAATCGACACCATGTGGGTAACCACTCCCACCCTCTTACCACTCATCCCACCACCGCAACCCGCCACTCTCACCCGCCGTCGCCACTCTCTCACCACCGCAGCCGCCGCCGCACCCAAAGACGTAAGTGGGCTGGGCCAAGCAGTCCTCGGCGCCCTTAAATCCAGCCCATTACCAAAATCCGACCCGAATAAAAGCGTAAAACCCGAAGGAAGAAGAAAAAAGAAGGAAGGAGCGGAGGAGAATTCGGGCAAGGAGTTAAACGGGTCGGATATTTTATGGGCTTTGCAGAAAGCTAGTGCTAAAAAAGCCCGGGTTAGTTCTAATAATAGTAAGAAAAAGGTGCAGAAGGGAAACGGATCAAACGGGTCGGGTTTGCGAGTTACGAGAGAGGATGCGAACCGGGTTGTGGATTATGATATGGTGAGACCCATTGTTGTGAAGAGTGATTGGGTTACCCGATTGGATGATTTGGAGAAACGTCTCCAGGAGTTTTTAATTGGTTGACGGTTTTTATTACCGTCTTTAGTTTAGGGGAATGGTGACGTCAAAGGGTAAATTGCGAGTAACGATGAAATAGAGTTGGACACGGTATTTCTAGTCGCGTTATAATCGCGCTTAGTAAATTAGATGTATATTGAATTTTTGTGTATATTTATTTTCTCTGTATCGTTCCAATTTTATTCGATGTTCCAGAAGGGATGCATATCTATTTTCAAGGTTTCCCGGACATATGTTGTAGTAGTCGGTTTTAAGACAATGAATTGATCATATATTTATTTACGTATACTTTTTGTGCAAAACGTAAAGATTTCACAGGGACGGGAAACAATGGTTTTCAAATTGTACGACTTTACTATACTGAAATCACCGATTGATCCGGAAACTGGATCAATGCAACCAATGCACTCTAGAACTCCGGAAATTTTCCAAAATTTTTTGCATACACTCTTCGACATTGAAAAAAATTACCAACAAAAGTGCAGATCCGCCTCACGCAGCAATCTTAAAAAAATTACCAACAAAAGTGCAGATCCGCCTCACGCAGCAATCTTAAAGAGCGAGGCCATAGCCAGATTCTCTACAGCACAATCCAACTGGTTGTCTAGTACATTGATACCGAATAATCTCTTGCAACATTCAGAACCATAAGAAATGTTGCCACGACCCTCTATTGTCTTAATTTTTGCATAATTTGTACCAACAGGATCAAAAGAGCACTAAAATAGATTTGACAAAATACAAAGCATCCATAAAGATTGAATTACAGTAAATTATTTTAAATAATCTTAATTAATACAGGCCGGGAAACGAACACATTCTCAGTTTTACACTACAAAGAAGATTACTAGTTCTGGTTTTACACGTAATTATGGTATATCCCCAGCAAATCCTACAAACACTGATTCAACTATTTCAATCACTTCGATAAAACTCACTTCACCTATATCAGTAACAGTCTTCCAAACCTAATCGCCGTCTCTCCCACTTCCCTAACATGGAAGTGAGGACAACTTTGAGCGGCGATGTGGTATGCTTGTTCTCTGATTCTTCTTCAAAATATTGCAGGGGGGTTAATAGGGCCGGTATCTTCTATTACGATAACCATCATCCCCACCTCCACCTCCACTACCTCTTCCTCGGCTGCCAGATGAACGGTCGTTTCTCTGTGGCCTAGTCGGTGGTGGTGATGCTATCTGCATTCCCGGCTGCTGCCTGTTGTTTTCACCCATACAAAAGTTATAACATAGCACCATGTGGTTTAGTTTCAGACTCGTAGCTAACTGTAACTAGAAGTAAAACCTTTAAAAATAAGGGTAAATAATCATTAAGTGAAGAAACATTTTACAGATTGCATTATTATTACACAGGTAGAATGCGATTGAACTGCAGTTTTAGATCACCACATATCTTTTTTCTTTTAAGCGACAAAAACGAACACAACCCATTTGTTTCTTTGTGATCTTATTACGACAGTACTGTCATCTTTAAACAAAAAAAGTGTACAGTATGATGCTGTTTTTACTAAACATTTGACATGTTAATAAACTATTCAAAACGGTTTCACGATGATACTTCCGACACTTCAGTTAGCTGCCGTGTCGCGTGTCCGACACCTATCGCGTCGATACCGACACGACACTTTGACACCTCACTTTAGACCAAAAAATTGAAAATTTAGCACAAAATAGCCGTATCCGACACTCGACACGTGTCAGACACGACACCCGT